>NW_026294791.1:3966000-4659000 GCF_026119805.1 Tympanuchus pallidicinctus | reverse complement strand
CGGGGAGGCAGAGCGGGGAGGCAGAGCGGGGCTGCCCCCTGCCCACAGCATCTCAGAGGGCCGGAGGATTGAGCCAGCAGCCTGCTCAGTTGGATGGGAATAGGAATAAAGCAAAAATCAAAACCCACCCAAATCAATTGCCATGGGTCAGGCAATGCCTGTAGAACAGGTCAAGTCTTGGATGGCGGCCGGGGATCAGCACCGTGCTGCTGTAGGTAACCAGAGCACCGCAGTTAACTTCTGAATAACTCTGATACAGGTGGTGGAAGAGGCTGACTAATGAAACCGCGAGCGGCACGGCGCGTTATCTGCGTTAACAGTCAGATCTGCACACGTGCTGAGACAAAAAGGGAAAAACACGGTGCTCCTCCCCAACACACAGACCCACAGCCCACTCCTCCCAGCAGCCTGCTGCCCTGCCCTAGGAGAGGAACCACGGGGAAAGCCGGGAAAAAAGTGCTGCTTCACCATGGCGAGAGCCCATGGCGCTCACAGAGCACCCTCTGCAAGAGAGGTGCCAATGAATAAATAAATAAAGATTGGAAGGGGAAATTGATAAATTATCCTGCTGCTCCTAACAGTTCCCATACAGTTACGCTGGGAAATGAAATGGAAATTACACAGCATGCAAATCCCAGAGTTAACACTCTGCTAATGAAGCACACCGCCCTGCTCCCAAGTGTGCAGTTCTGCAGCCAGCGTCTCCCAGTGCCGGCACTCCCCAGACCCCGCAGCATCTCCCTGCTTTGTGCCTCGGGTGGCAATGGCAAAACCCGCTGCCTTGTGGTAAACAAACACGGCGTTTGGCGCAGACCCGGGCGACCGCTGCACAGCCAGTTCTGCGATTGGCCAGGTTTCAACACGATGCTCTACGAATCTGGGGCAAAGCCTATATTGGGATATTTTTAACCACAACCAACAGATGAAATTACTCACTGGTCCACCCAGCCCGGGGCTCGCAGGAGGCCCAGCATCGCTCTGAGCTGTTGCACGTTGCTGATACGCCGTGAGGTTTGGAGTTTGGGCTGTTGGTGATGCGCTCCCCACCCAGAGCATCGTCCAACACGGGACACGCCAGGGCTCAGCCCAGTGCTGCAGGACCACAGCCACGTGCCGGCCCCAAGAAACAAGGCACCATTCACAAGCACCAGTTATCACCTGGTTCCTGGCTTTGGTCAATATTTAAGTTTGAGCCGGGCAGGTCCCTGCCCTGCAAAGTACACTCGGTGCTCCACGCAGGGAGAGCACGAGCATCCCAAGCCAAACGCACGCACCTGAAGGCCAAACAGACCCGGGGACACCAAAGCGGTGTGGCAAAGCCAAGAGAGCACCGAAAATCCTACGCCTCTCTGCAGTCAGACCCAAAAGGTAAAGCACTCGGGGGTGCACTGTTACAAAACTGCATTACACTGAGAATTAAAACAATCAGGATTGTGTCTATTTACTGTAAGCTTAAAGCTACATGCATTAAAGAAGTTTATGCGAATCATTTAATGCACTCATGCCTATTGTTAGAATTATTACCAAGCTAAAAAAGATTAGTTTCTCTAAATACACTAAATCCTCAGACATTATTAGGAGGTTGCTGTCAACGTAGCACTACTATGCCTTGGCTGCTAATGTCATCTTTAGCAAAGGCTTTACTACCTAAAGATCCACCTCTGCCTTTCTCCATCCTAACCAGACTCCAAAAAAGATGGGATTTGGCCCAAACGACGAGAGGAGGGGCAGCAGGCGCTGCCAAGTCGCAGAGCCCAGCACTGATGGATGTGCTGACAAACTCCAGGTTGTCAGCCCTCTCTCACCCGCGGTTCAGGAGTTCAACATTTTAATCCGACCCAGTAAATAAAAAGCAGCTATGCAGGAAGCAGCACAGCACAACCGGGAGCGGAACGGTGGCCACAAGACAGATGGACAACCAGCACAGACCTGGATTGGCTTCTCCAGGGAACAACTGAGCTGCCCACCCCCACGTGGGTTCAGCTCCATGTTACATCCATCGAGAGAAAGACATGGGACTGCCAGCAATGCAGATCTGGGCTCTGCTCCCCAAGCAGGAACTGCAGACAAGGTCCCCATGCTGCTCCCAGCCCAACCTCACACATCTCCCAGCAGCTCAACCCAGGCATGTCGAGGCAGCGAGAGGCTGGGGAAGGGAGGAAAAATGGTTTCCATACCATAGGCTCCCATGAGCAGACAAAAACAGCTCCTGCTACACAATTTAAACTCGCTTGACTCTGCTCCAAGCCCACAGCCAGGTGACTAATCCTTTGATTCAAATTCCTCCCGCTGCAGATCAGTGCTGCAGATCTGGGTGACTTCAGCAGGACAGAGCAGGCAGCCCACCTGCAGCCAGCACCAACAAGCCCTGGGCCATGAGGAGCCACATTTTTCAGGAGGACAAAAAGCCCAGAGGGCCCAAACACCATCAGGCATGGTGGGATGAGGTCCACACCATCACCTCCAGCTCATGAGTTCCTCCATGCTGCTGAATTCAAGGAGCTGGTGCTTTTGGGAAACACACCTGAAGAAAAGCCTCTGCTGGGTTCCACCAACACCTCTGCTGAGGACAATTACACGAGGTCCTGCACACACAGGACGGTCCGTGATGGCTGCCACCAACCAACTAAGGACCTGCACACACAGGATGGTGGCGGAGTCCAGCAGGTTGTATGCAGCACCTCTAGGTTCGCTCCAAGCAAGCGAGCGGGTCCAGCAACTCACAGCTGGAGCAAAACAGTTGGAGGAGCCACGTTTTTCATGAAGACAAAAAGCCCAGAGGCACAAGCAGGCACAGAGGGATGAGGTCCACACCATCACCTCCAGCTCATGAGTTCCTCCACGCCGCTGAATTCAAGGAGCGTTCCCAGCCAGCCAAAGCAGCCCCACAAACCACGAGGCTTTGGGATGACGTTCTGGGGAACCTTCCCTCCATCCCCAGCCGCCTCCATGGCATTTACCAACAAGACAACCTCAGCACCAGGCCCGCAGCCACCGACCTCCACCACCGCGCTCGCGGCCAACGCTTTGTTGCCCAGCGCCGGGTCCCACCGGCGGTCCCGACGCCTCCAAGTGCTGAAGATAAAGCGCCTGGGCTCATTTGCATAATTGCAACGTTATGAAACGCCGTTCGGCCAAAATCGCAGCGCCGCTGTTTGCAAGCACGCTGCTGCCGGCGCGCCGAGGAGCCCGAGCGCCCCAACTCCGTCATTACCGCGAGGAGCAGAAACTTGTTGTTACTCACATAGTCATGGAAGGCTTTCGCTTCGCTCGAATGCTCGCAAGTGTCTCGCCGCTCAGGGGCTGCGCAGTACAGGTCCCAGAACACGCTGCGTGGCACAAACACAGGGGAGGGAGCCCCGGTCACCGGGTGCCCCCGCAGCGCCCGGCGCAGCCCCGGGGCTGCTGACTCACCGCGACCCCCCCGCGCCCCTCACTCACCACCACCAGGAGTGCAGGAAGCCGGGGGGCTCTCCCAGCGTGATGTTCTTCTCCCACCGGATCTGCGGGAGAAAGGAAGGTGCCGCCAGTGGGCTGCGGGGCCCCGACGAGCGGGGGGGACCCCGCCGGCCGCCGCCGCTCGCCCGCCCCGCACAAGATGGAGGCCGGGAGGCGGCGGCGGAGCACAAAGGGCGGCGGGGGGGCTCACCTCGGACAGGAAGGTCTGCGCCGACTTCTGGGCGCCGACGTGCAGCAGGTACTCGTAGACGTACAGGGCCAGCCTGCAAGAGCCCGGCGGCGGTCGGCGGGGGGGCGGCGGGGAGGCCCCCGCCCCGCACAAAGCCCGCAGCCGGGCTCCTCCCGCACCGCACCCCCCCCCACTCCCTCCCTCTCTCCTCCTCCCCGCTTACTTCTCCCGCGCCTGCCCGTCCGAGGGCACGGCCGAGCCTTTCCCCTTGGCGAACATGTTCCGCGCCGAGCTGGGTGGGGGCCCGCCCGCCCGAGCCGCTCTGCCCGCTCCGCTTCGCCGCGCACCGGGGGCTGTCAGAGCGCCGGCCCCCACCGCGCCCCCATGGCCCCGCTGTCGCCGCCGCCGCCGCTGCTTGCCGCGCCCGCCCGCCTGCCGCCGCTCGCCGCGCCGCGCACCCGAACGTGGCCGCGCCGGGCACCGCCCCCTGCTGATTGATGGGCGGTCCCGCCAATCGCTGAGAGGCGGGGGCGGGATCTCGAGTGGACACGCCCCCTCCGCGAGCGGCGGGCGGGCGGCCTCCCGCGGTGGAGAGGGAGGAGGGGAGAGCGCGGCGCCGCGCGGTCCTAGCGCCGCGCTGCGGGCGGGCAAGCACGGCCGGGCGGAGGGGAGCACTGCGCCTTTAAGGTGCCGAGCGGCCGCGCGCTGAGCGCTCCGATTGGGCAGCGCCGCGGGGAGAGCGGAAGGGGGGCCTTGAAACCGCCCGCCGGGCTGCGCGGGGGGGCGCAGCGGGCGGGCGCTGCCTCAGGACGCGGTGCTCGGGCGGGACCCCCCCGCCTCGGGGAGCGTGGAACCCGGTGCGGGGCTCCTCGGGGGAGCCGCCGGCATCGCACGCTGGAGGTGCGCCCCAGTACCGTGTGAGCGCTCGGGGTTACCGCGGCATTAAGTCGGGGGTCCCCAGGGGTCACCCCCCGAAAACTTTCTGATCTAGCAGCGTGCAGTGACACAATGAAGCCCCCCCAAAAAAATAAGGGAGCGGGCCCCTAAGCGGGGTGCTGCGGGGACTCGTGGCCTGAGCTGCGCTCCCCGCCTTGTCCCACCTGGAGCCCTGCGGAGCTCCTCGGCCCGGCGCTGAGCGCTGCGCTGTGTGATCACTGCCCTGCGCGGCCCCGCACCGAGCCCCGCTCCCGCACCGCCTCCGGCTGCAGTTTCCACGGGAACAGATGTTGGAGCGGCGCAAAAAAACAGGGCTTCACAAAGCTCTTCCCACCCCGGCCTCACCTCTGCCACCGCTGCGCTTTGCCAAAGGAACCGGCAAAAAAACAGTGGGGACGGAGGGCTGCCGAGTACTGAAACGCTAACGGTTTAGACGCGGGCGCTGAGCCTGGTCCTGCAGCTGCGCGGCCGGAGCGGGGCCGTCTGTGGGAGCTGTGGGCTGCAGGAGGAACGGCAGCGCCAGGCAGAGCTGCTACCGTGGGAACACTCGTGGCCATCCGGAGCTGTGCGGGCAGGGCCCGGCTCGCTTGGAAAGAGCTGACCGCAGCGCAGATCGGGAAGTGTCAGGCTGCGAGTCGTCGGATCCTGCGTGGAAGGAGCGAGCGGAGCCTGGCTTTGTGCCGCGCGCTCCTGCGGCAAGGCCGGGCTGAGCATCGGGTCACGGCGAGGCACAGACCTCGTGCCTCCAGAGCCTTCGCAGCCCGCTGCTCCTCTGCTGTTCTTATGGGCTGGGCGGTGACGGGAGCCTCTCCTGGGATTGAGGCCGTGGAGGGCAAACCGCCTACACGAGGGTAAAGAGGAGCTAAATATCCCCGTTAAAAATAATACCCTCGTATTCAGCACATTTTGCACGGAGGAGGAAAATGCTGGTGTCCCCAGGGTGATCTGCGCTGTGCTCTTGGCCAGGAACAAATGAAATAAAGGGCCTTTCTGTGCCCGCACCATCGTCCCTTCCCTGCCCCACACAGATAAAGTGGAATGGCCGCAGCTGCTTCTCTGCTCCTCACATTTTGCAGCACATCAAGCTCTACATTCACTCCTCATCAAGAGTTTATTTCCCTTTAACTCATTGATCGTCTGAGATACCGAGCAGACAAAAACCAGTTCCCTTCTTTCTCCTGCCCCTCAGGTCACTGGGGATGAGAAATTCAATAGGAGTTGGGATCTGCCCCTCCTTTGATGCATCCCAAAGGTCGGTCTGCAGGTACCCAGCCTGGAGAGGAGGTCAGGGAGGAGGTCCCCAGCATGGGGACAGCAGAGGATGGATGGGGACAGGCGTCTTCCCGGTGCTGCCCCTGCCTCAGCTTCTCCCCCATCCCCCGGACCAGCTCTGTTTCTCAGCTGTTGCTAGGGGAGATGAAGAGCAGTTGATTGAAAGCTTCCTGCAAGTGGCACCAAGTCTAAATATTGCCATTCCTATGCAAGCGAACCCAGGAGCATGACTGCAGGACAGTGAGGGTGGAATTCCCATCCTGTGTGAACTCCACCGCTCCCTGCAGCCCCAGCCTTGTGTCTTCCACCACCCGATGGTGAAACGATTTGAGCAAATTATAAGACAGTGCTTTGGACCAACTTAGCTCAAGATCAGAAGAGAGGCTAATTTCATATCTTCACCACCGCAGAAGGCAATTAAATGGCTCTGCAAAGTTTGAACACAGGTTAGGACAAGAAATTTTATAATCAGAAATCCCAACACCTGCGGCCAGCAGCACAGACTGCTCGAGTCATGGGAGGACGTTGCGAGCCTCCTGAGTGCTCCCAGGGCTTGGAGAGGTAATGTCCTCAGCTCAGGTTTCTCTCTGCTGGTTTTTTTCTTGGATTTCTGGCAGTGAAGGCACCAGAATTCATTAAAAACTCAAACCAATAACCACCTGCCTGAAGCTCTCCTGCGTGACGGCTCACAGAGCTGGGTGCCTCCCTCTCTGCATCCCGCAGTACCTGCCAGGCAGGCACCGAAAGGGCCCCGCTCTGCTCTGCTCCAAGGCAGGAGAAAATGCTGCTGGGCAACCAAGGGGCCAAAGGCAGCAGCCCCTGGCACAGCAAGGGTGAGGTGTGAGTGCTGCCGCAGGCTGAGCCCAGGCTGGGTGGGATCCCCGTGGGCAGGCTGCTGTGGGCAGGGATGCGCAGCAGGACGGGCAGGTTTGGGAGGGAGTAGCTGTGGGAAGAGTGGCCTCACCGTGATGCATATTAACGCTCCGTGGGCTTTAATTGCAGTGGGACCGATGGCACTGAGCCATTAGCGTGCAATGTGGAGGAACACGTATTTTTGGGAGCCCTGCCTGTTTTGTGGCCTTGTGGTGGGGGGAGGCGGTGGGATGCAGGGAGAGGTGCCTCGTCCCCCCAGGAGTGCTGCTGGAGGTGCAGCTCCTTCCTCAAGGCCCTGAATCATCCCCGCTGCCATCTGCTGCACCCTCGCTCTTCCCTGCAGATGTCCTTCTTCCTTCCCCAGAAGGAGATGAGAACTGAGGATGAGGTGCCAAATGCAACTTCAAACAGCATCTAATAAAACACGGGATTAATTTCTTCTGACTGCTGTTCAATGGCTCTGATTAAGCAGAGCAGAATTTAATTAGCTTGTTTGGACTGCCTCTAAACCTGTGCCAAAGGTGGGGGAGCCTCAGTGTCCGGGTCCCCAGCATCCATGAGCTGCTGGGGTTAGCCTGTGCTGCTCCACTGAGTAGAGCCTGCTGCATACCCAGCCTGGTTGGCAGCAGTTTTGGGATTCCCAGAACCTCCATCATCTCTGCAAGCCCCCCTGCAGCCAGGATGGGGGCTGTTTGCTGGACGTGCTGCTGGTGGCAATAGGGATGGGAACATGGAGCCTCTCGGCATTAACCAAACTCATCCTGCTGAGTCCTTGAGTTCAAGTAACCCTGTTCTCTCCCTGATTTACTACGACTTGCTGGCTCCTCTTCTTTCCCTCCTCCTGTCTCCTTTAACCCATTTCATTATCTATGCTAGCTTAGGCTTGCCTACGTGGGAACATCACACTGAGGTTATTGCAAAATAGATGGGCTGTGAATGCAAAATGCAGCAGCCCTCCCCAGCAGCACTGACTCCCTCCCTGCCATACCTGTGCTCGGCACGCTGAAGGACCCAGGCTCCCCGGCTCCCCCGCTGCTCCTGGGGTCTGAGGCTGCAGCTTCCCCTCCGTGCAGACAAGCACACACAGAAGGCGTGCATTTCCCTTCCAGCAATGTGTTGCAATTAAGCACCCCCTCCCTACGCAACCCAGCGCCCAGGCAGGTAACTCCAGGCCAGAGCCACAGCCCCAAACTGCTCATTTTTAAGCTCTTTATGGTGTATTTAGTTTTCCATATAAAAAAGCAAAGAGGGCAGGGAAGATCTGCTGGCTGACGTGAGGAAGGGACCCGGCAGCTCCTTTTCTCCCTGCAGACGAGGCTTTATAAGCTCTGTAGAGTCACCCCAGCACTGCTCCTCACCCTGGGGCCGTATCACTCCCTGCTCCCTTATCAGCCACCTGCGGGTATCCCCGCCCCATACGGGGCCCTGGGTGGGCTTGGGGCATATGGCAAAGCAGAGAGGGAATGGGGTGGGTGCCCCCGAGAAGCCCATCCCTCTGATTTCTGAGCAAAACTAGAACCAAAGCAGGGGAGTCCATAAAGGGAATAAGAAAAGACATCTACTTTTATATGTGCACTTAAGTATTTAGGTCAGTATTTTTAGAATAAATAGCCGTGGGTTGGTTCCTATCTTTTCACTTTCATTTTTCACACTTCAGCTTCATTTTCCTGACGCTGGGTAGCTGCAGAAGCGGTTGGATTTCTGCAAGCCCTCGCACCTCCCGGCACGCCGACCTCACTGCCTCTGGTTTCCCTCAGCCCCTCTATCCCATTCTTTTTCCTGGAGCCATCACTGCATGGTCCAAATCTCCCAGTTTTCATGGCTGATGGTGATAAATGGAAGGCTCGCCCCGCAGCCGGGCCATCCCACAGCCATGCTGCCTGGTTCCATCCCGCTATTAAAAGCAAAACCATCCAGAAGGGTCCTTCAGAGCAAAGCCGTCTTCCCAGGGAAACATTGGCAGCCTCGTTTGGCAGCAACAGTGCCAGGATTTGCTGAAGGCCTCCAAAATTAGATGAGGCTTGGAAACTTGTGATGGATGTCACTGCGGCAGCGTGGAGGGGGGGCTCCAGCACGGTGCTTCCCCCAGCCCGGGTGCTGCTCGGTGCCTGCTTATCCCCAGGGCTCACTGCAGCACAGCACAGGCACACGCGGTGAGAAGCAGCAATCCCAGGGTGCTAAATGTGCTCCGCGGGGGCTGCTGTGATGTGCCAAAGCGATGGAGCTCCTCGTAAACACGCTGAGGATAGGAAACAAGCCCTCAGCGTGTCAGCAGGGAGCTGGGCAGGGGCTGCTCTGTCCCCGTGAGCTGGAGACACGGGGGGTTCTGGGGGCACAGCGGACAAGGAGCACTGGGGGCATACACTGGGGCTGGGCTGTCAGCACGGTGTATCCCAAAACAAAGCTCCCCTCCTCCCCGGCTCCATGGTAGCGTCACCTCCAAGAGTTATTCACAGATAAACTCCATAAATTCGGGGCACAGCCATTTTATCACTGCTGGCAGCTCGGCGAGCTGCTTGCTCCAAGGTGAAGGCGAGGGAGGTGGGAGGAGATGGCAACGAGCTCCCAGCACAGCGAGGGGCACCGCGCAGGGCCGCATCCAGCCAGACCCTCACAGCCCAGCAGGGCTTTGTTGGCCAACGCGAAAGGCAGGGCAGAAAACCACCTCCTCTGCGTGGGATGATTTATTTTGCCACGCAGCTCCAGCCTGTTTTGCTGCATCATTCCCGGTGTTTTATTGCCTCCGGCCGGGGCTGCCGCCATCCGCCGTGCAGCACCCAGCCCTCAGCCCGGCGCTGCGTTGGCTCTGAACGCTGCCGGGCCCGCCCTGACCCCTGGGCCTGGAGAACAGCGGTGTGGATCGGTGTGGAGCGGGAAGGACGGCAGAGGCCAACCTGGGGCTTC
The DNA here is from genome assembly GCF_026119805.1 of Tympanuchus pallidicinctus. NCBI lineage: Eukaryota > Metazoa > Chordata > Aves > Galliformes > Phasianidae > Tympanuchus > Tympanuchus pallidicinctus. Next base: position 4,649,387 of record NW_026294791.1, on the reverse strand, counting down.
GGATGGGGAACGATGCGCGAATCTCTGGGGCCGGGAGGGACACCCCACCTCCCTGCCTGACAGCACCGCCTCAGCTCGGAGGCAGCCACATTTCTCCTTGCCAGCAGGGAACGGCCGAGGGCTTTCCCCGTGTGCGTGCGCCTGCAGGAGCCCGGCAGCACGGAACCAACGCGCGGCCACCGCCAACTGCTCCGCATCGCCAACCCAGAAGCGTTCTTTGTAGGAGGGAACGGGGGATGCCGCCGCCGGCAGAGCCCGTCAGCGAGGCACGGCTCCGGGAGCGCTGCGCTGCCCGTCGCTCCGTGCACAGCGGCGCACATCGGCGCACGCCGCTCCCTGCCCGCTCCCGGCCGCCCGCGCTCCCCCGGGGCCGCCCGCCCGCAGCGCGGCGCCGCACGGGGCGGAGCGGGGCGCGGAAGGGGCCTCTTGAAACCGCCGCGTTCTGATTGGGCCGAGCGCCCGCTCCGGCCCCGCCTCCCCGAGGCTCGCGGGGGCCGGAGCCGCCCGGCCCCCACCCCCGCCCCGGCCCCGCAGGCGGGCCGCAGCCGCCGGAAGGCCGCGCCTGGGCGGGCGCCACGCCGCGCCGCGCCGCGGGGAAGGAGGGGGGAGGCCGCGCCGCCGCTCGGAACAATGGCGCCCTCTGGCGGCGAGAGGTGGAACAGCGCGCTGCGGGTCCTCGGCCCGCGGGGCGAGCAGCAGCGGCTGCGGGGCGAGGAGAGGCGGGGGCCGCGCGCAGGGCGGCTCGGCGTGCGGGATGCCGCCGGCTCGTCCCATCCTCACCTCACCCTGCTGCGGTGCCGTGCCTCGCCCAGGCCACTGGGTCCCCCAGCTTTGTCACCGCGCAGTAATTAACGGAGTAATTAAGCAGCGCGGCCGCAGATTCGTGCCCTGCCTCCGCCTCTACGCGCGGCCCTCGTTATTTACTCTTAACGATTTTACAGTATTTTAACACCAATCCCTGCGAAATTTCCCTCGTCCCAAAGAGAATAGCTGCTTGTAACCGCTTGCTAATTACAAGGAGGGATGTCAATTAATTCGTTTAGCTAATTATCCACTCGCTAGGCGCCGCGCACCGAGGGTCTGCGAGGGACGGGCGTGCGGTGCCGGCTGGACGCACCCTGCAGGGCCACGGCTGCGAGCTGTAATTACAGCATTGCGCTAATTGTGCTGGGTTGGGCGGCTTTTCGGAGGGAGCTGGGTGCGGGCTGAGCCCCGAATGCCGCCTCGCCCCGCACCTCGCGGCCCCGAGCCCAACAGCAGCGCTCCGCCTGCCCTGCGCTGCTCCCAGCTCGTTGCCAATCTCCAGGCCCTGCTTCCTGCTGAATTCCTCGCGTTATTTCACTCCTGTTTTTCCAGCCGCAGCGTGTGAGGGGCTTTGATCAGTGCCTCGTACCTCGATTACCAAATGTTCCCTGCTTAAAACACGCAAACAAAACACAAACGGAACAACGTCTCCCCAAGAGCCAACGGGCGGTGACACGGCGATTTGCATTTCTTTCCTTGTATTGGTAACTTTTTGTACCATCCCCATCGGGGCCGCTTCGTGCGCAGCAGCTCCGGGCTGAGAGCACGACCTTAAGAATTGCGCTGTGATGAAGGGCTGAGCTCTGGCTGCTTCCCAAGGACGCAGGGCTGCCCGCTGCCGCCGAGCCCCGAGCTGCACGCAGGTGTCCGCACCCCTCCTCCTTCTCCCTCCCTCTCCTCCTCCTCCTCGCATTCTTCCTCCTCCTCCTCCTTCTGCTCTTCCTCCTCCTCTTCCTTCTGCCGCCGCCACGACACGCTGCAAATGCTCAGCTTCTTCTGGCTGAGGTGAGGGCAGAGGGGATGCCCAGGGGGCGACATGGGGACAGTGGCATGCGAGTGGGACCACGGAGCTGGCGCGGCAGGCGTGGGAGCAGTGCCTGCTGGATCTGACTGGATCGGTGTTGGGAGAGGTTTGGGATCAGGTTTGATCTGGGGGGGAGTTTCGGGTGAACCAAGACTCCTTGTGCTTAAAAGTGGACAAATACTCAGGAAAAGTGGGCAGTGTGGGCAGGTGGATTGTGTGGCAGCTCGACACTGCGGTGCTATGGACCATAGTGAGCCCAGCTGTGATGGCCCTCATGGGGATGGTCCTGACTGTGGTGGTCTCAGCCATTGGGGTCTTGACCACAGCAGTCCTGATGGTCTCTTCCCCAAGGAAGCCATGGGAGCAGGTGGGCATCTGCTCTGGGCAATGCTGTTGGATGTCCCCATGTTTGTGCAGTCTGACCCCTGCGCTGCTGGCACCTACAGGGGTTCACACAGCTCTGCTCCCTGTCTGGGCTGGTGGCAGCAGTGCTGGGGACCTTTGTCCCCCACTAAGCATTCAGAGGACTTTGTTCCCATGCTGGCCTCGTTGCCCGTAGCCCTGGGGATGTACAGGAGCCATGGAAGGAGGATGAGGACGGAGGGTCCCAGCTATGCTCGCAGCACCAAAAGTTTCTCATGGCTGCAAGCATACAGCCCTCAGCAAAGGGATCCAGGTTATGCTTTCCAGGCTTGATACCTTGTTCTGCTCTGTGAAACTCCAGTGGAGGGCATGAAATGTGTTCCCCAAAAAACTCTTGCGTGTATCTGGCTGTTCCCTGTCCCCACTGTGCTGTCTGTCCCCACGTGGGCACAGCCTCTCCCACCGCCAGGCTCACCTCTCCCACTGCCCTGTTGAGGTGGTGGGATTTCCCAAAGTAGGTCAGGTTAATTTTTCAATGCGTGCTGATTTGCTCGTTACCATGGATATTGCTCAATTACACACCAATAATCCTCCCCAGAGAACTTCATTGTTGCTGCTTTCCTTCCCCCCACTTTTTTCTTTCAAGATTCCCAGGAATGGGTCAGGATGTGTCAAGGGGATGGAGCGGGAAAGAGAGAGCAAAGATGGATAGGGGAAATCTGGGCTGGGCTTTGGGGAATGCTCATCTGAGTCAGTGAGAGTGGGCACTGGAGGCTCAGTGTGTCCATGGCTGCACTCTGCCCTGCCAGGACCCAGCACCATAGTCCCCCAGCATCAACCTGCTTTTTGGGGGTGGCTCAGCCAAACACCATGTTCCTGGGGCTCAAGGACTTGAGGATCCACGCAAAAGGAAAATGAAAAAGCATCTCTCTTTTCCTCTCTCGATCAATTGCTCCCAGTTCAACTCAGCTTGGCTTTGCGAGTGCAGCAGGAGGCAACAGAAATATTCTTCCAAAGGGTTTTTCTTTTTGTAATGCAAACTTTATTTTTTTGGTAGAAGTGGGTCACTGGAGGGGTGACAGAGTAAGAGCATCATCGCCTGGGTGATACATCTTGTTGCCATGGTGACCTGGGGGCTGCATCAGTCAACAGCTTTAAACATTTGACAGCTGAGTAAGATGGAAGATTTTAATGAGGACAGACACTTGCTTGCTTAGTTTCAATAACCGAATTCTCTATAAATACCCTCGGTCTGAATGGCTGCAGGCCTCCAGTGTGCTGTGAGTAGTGTGGTTGGGCACTCCCCTTCCCCATGTGTTCCAGGGTAGCGAGTGTGTGCCCACATCCAAAACAGTTGAGGGATGCAAAGCAGGTGGCTCTTTATAATTCTTTTCCTCTCCTGCTCATGTTGGAACAAACAAGGTGACACGAGTGCAGTTGGGGAGCACAGGCTTTGGGTTTCCAAGGCACGTGCTGGACCATGTGTCCTTGACATTGGTACCATGGCTGTGGGGCGGGACGGGGCCACCCCCACCACTGCCTGCAACAAACCAAACCTGGGGAGCAAAGGCTGCTTGCTAGAAGCAGATGGACTCTTGTGCTGTGCTCTTGCTTGCAAGAAGTGAACCATAAGCAAGCTCCCAAGGTTCAGCTGCAATCTGGAGAAGATGTGGGGCTTGGTTAAAGCAAAGCAAGGCACTGCTGGAGTGGAGACATCAATCAGGCATGGATATTGGAAAAAATTTGTTCTCATCCCTTGCAATGCCACCACCACACCAGGTGTTCCCAGTGCCTGCAGTGCTTCATTCTGGGCCCTGCGCCGGGCAGAGGTGTGGCAGGGATGGGAGCTTCCCATTTGCTGCCCCGCTGGCAGCCAGGCACAGCGTGAGCCCCTCCAGTGCCAAGGGCATGCTCCTCGGGTCTTGTGACTGCACTGGTGTCACTGTGATGTCCGCACCTCCAAGCACAGCCCTCTGTCACATGTAACGGTGTGGAAAATCCTCAGGCTGACCCCTGTGGAATGGCAGGCTTGGGACCTGGCTCTGCCCTTGGGCTTTAGACCCGCAGCCGTCATGCTGGATGCTGTGTTAGAGAACAGGGCTGGGCTCCAGCTCTCCCTGTCCCTCTGGGGTGAGCTGTGGGGTTGACTGCGGCCAGGGCCACCCTGCGAGTGCTCTGTGCTGAGCCCTGCCGTCACCTTTTGTCTGTTTACAAGGTGCTGGCAGCTTCCTCCCCACGCTGCTGTGCTCCTACGCGTGGATTTAGCCAGCTCTTCCCAAACCAAATGGTTGTGTGCATCCCAATGCAGAGCGCTCCAGCACTTGGGTCTCTCTGTACTGCCTCGTATCCCCCTTTATGGCAACGTCCCCACGTTCTGCCATCCCTCTTTTTAACCCTAGCTGCTCTTCTCCTTTCCAGGTGTCTTTTAAAAATGGTCAAAGGGAACATTGTAGTCCCTGAAGACATCCTGAGTTTCTGTTGCAATGGCCTCCAGGTACCCAGTGTGCTGTGCCAATAACCCTGGGGCTGCCGGCATGCAGTGCCCCGTCCCTATTAACGTCCCCAGCCACTGAGATCATAACTGTGCTGCAGAAAGCTTTGGAGCTCTGCGTAGTGCTGGCTCACGCCCCAGAGCCTGCTGCCTTCCAGAAATAGCTGTGTCCTTGTGCTGTGGACACCCGGGGGGTTTGTGGGGGGCTCGAGGCTGCCGGGATGGGTGCCCCTTCCTTAGGGCTCACTCGCTGCCTTCGATAACCCGAGGTTTGTGCCATTCTTGGGATGCTTTGTACCAGTAGCTATGGAAACAGAAGGCTCCTGTTAGACCAGTGATGGAAAATGCTATTCTGAGAAGCGAAGTGGTGTTCGGTGAGCCTGGGGTAGGAGGGAAGGCTGTGTTCTGAGAATAAAGCATTTACAAAGGCAGCTGGAGAGAAGCAGAGGGGAAAGAAGCTGCTGCGAGTGGGATCTCGCAACAAGTGCTATAAATGGGGGACATTGTTAGAGCAGAAAGCGGAAGGAAGCGCTGTAATGAAGCCCAGACTGCTCTCATGGCTCCTCAATTACTCACAGGGTGCACTGAGTTCAGCCCTTGTGTAACACGGCCCACTCCATGCTGAATCTTCTCTCCTGACAGCACAGCCACAATCACGGTCCTTCTAAAACACCACTCTGTGCCTGGTGAGCCAGGGGCCGGGCAGGAACAGTGCTGACCCCTGCATTCATAACATTTTATTCTTCTCTCCCCAGCAGTGCACTGCTGGAGCATCCTGCCCTGCCAAGCAAGGTTTCCTCGTCTCCTGGGAGATGTTTCTCCTATTTGTACAGAGCCGAGGAGCAGGTGCCTTCTGCGGCACCAACATTTGGGATGGAAAAAGCAAACGATGGGGTTCCAAGCATCGTGGTCCCCATGATCCCATCCCACAGACATGTTTGCTAATCAGGCTGGGTAATGCACCATATCCCTCCCCTCTTCCCACAGGGCTCCACCTCACCACCGTGCACCCAGGACACAGGGGAGCAGCAGGAGGAGGCTGCGGGGGCCATGGGTGGCCACAACCCCACCGAGGTGCAGATGAGCCAACTGGTTCTGCCCTGCCACAGCAATCAGCATGGGGAGCTCAGCGCCGGGCAGCTGCTCAAGTGGATCGACACGGCTGCTTGCCTCTCAGGTAAGCTGTGCCTGGACATTTGTAGCCCATCAGTTTGGGGAGCTTGTCCTGCATGGGGAGGAAAATGTGCTGGTTGAGGATGCTTGCAGCAGTGTTTGGTGATGGAAAGGAAAGCAACAAGCAATGGCATCGTCTCATGCGGACAGCAGGGGTGGAGGGAGAGGGCTGGGGTGGGGAGATGTGGGGCTGTGTGCGGGCAGCAGCGTGCCATTCCCTGCCTGCTGCCCACAGAGCTGACAGCAGCTGGGCGCCGTGCCATTCTGCTGAGTAATGGAGCAGCCAGCAGCAGGACAGGGGGAGGTGGCTCTGCTGCACACAGCTTCTTGGTCTGTGTCTGCTTCCCCCTAACCACTGCCCTCCCTGTGGCCTCCATGCAGCCAAACCCACACCAATGAGACCAGGAAACGGGGGCAATTCTGCAGTTTGGAGATGCTTTTGTAGTCTAGAGGGGAAGCTAAGCCAGCAGCTGGCTTTACAGTAGTTGCTGTGTAGGGATAGATGATATCAGTTGTTGTGCATTGCTGAGAAAGCATCATCAGGGCAGGGCAGACATTGAGGGTGATGTGGCCAGGAGCTGCCCCAGGGGTGAACCCTGGGCAAAATGTCTGCAGAACAGAGGTGGGGAAACCAAAAATGCTGCTGTCAGTGGGCACAGATGGGAAAAGGGCAGAGACGGGAGCAGGGTTTTGAGGTTGTTATCACCCCAAACATTGGGCTGGCAGCTCCGTATGCTGCTGCAGGCTGCTGACGCTGTTTGCTGTTCCTTCTCAGCTGAGAGACATGCTGGCTGCCCGTGCGTCACTGCCTCGATGGATGACATCTATTTTGAGCACACCATTAGGTAAAGGTGCCACTTTCTGCCCTCTCTCTTGGCTGGATGTGGGGCTGAGGCAGAGCTGTGCTGTGCTGGAGCTTTCCTACCCACATGCCTTCCAGTGCCCTGCTGCCAGCCCAACTGGCTGCCAGGTCCTGGGCACATCTGCCCCTGGTGAGGCGCTGTTCAGGGTGCAGGGACCCTGTGGCCATCCCGTTTTCTGTTGCTATTGCCAGTAAGGCACATTTGCTCATTTGGCACCTCAGCAAGGAGCTGCTCAGCACTGGAGCACGTGCTCTGCACACTTGTGGGACCTTGCCCTCCGCTCACCTCTTGTCTCTTCTCCTCTCTCTGTTTTCCAGCGTTGGACAAGTCGTTAACATCAAAGCCAAAGTGAACCGAGCCTTCAACTCCAGCATGGAGGTCTGTGTGCTGCAACCATGCTTTGCCCCCTGTGTCCACCCTTGGCATGTTGCTGTCCCTGCCAGCTGCACCCTCTGTGCTGTGGCCACCTGCAGAATACCTGCATACTGCTCTGTTCTGTGGCTCGGGGGCTGTGCTGTCTGTTCTGCTCACTCTGGCTCAGCCTGGGGTGATGCTGCCTTTACACATGCACCTGCTGCTGCTTGGGCACCAAACTGCTCCCTTTCTCCTGTGCTTGGTTTCAAGATCCCAAACTACACTGGGCATCACTGTGCTTCACCCGCTGCTTTCAGCCCCCTCCTTTCTCAGGAGGAAATATTTGGGGTGAGGAACCCCTGCAAGGGCTTGCAAAAACTTCCTGCTTTGTGCTGGTGGTGCTGGCTGAACATCAGTCCCTGCCACCCATACATGTGGCTCAGAGGCCCTGTGCTGTGCCCTCTGTCAGGTGGGCATCCAGGTGAGCTACGAGGACCTGTGCAGCGGGAAGCACTGCAGCATCTGCAAGGCTTATGCCACCTTCGTGGCGCAGGGTCCCCTAGGCACCAAGGTAAGTGCTGTGCAGCGAGCCCCGTGCCCAACCTGCAGGAAACCACCTCTGCAATAGGGGCTGGGGGCAGGTGGGGCTGTGCCTAAATTTTCCCAAGCCGTGGGGACATGGGCAAGCAGGAAGAGTCATTTCCCTCAACACAATCAACTCAGCCAAGCATGCAGAGCTTGCCTAGCTCTGCGTGTGACTTGGGATGCATGCCACCCCTTGGAACCCTACACAGGGCCCACCCCATCCATCACCCACACCTAGGTGAAGCTGAAGCCGCTGACCCCGCAGACAGAGGAGGAGAAGATTGAGCACAGCATTGCTGCCGAGCGCCGTCGGATGCGGCTGGTGCACAAGGACACCCTCAAGGACCTCCTCACCCGCAACACCAGTAACACCGGTACTGCATGTCCACAAGGGAGGTGTGGGGTCAGGGGTGGGGGTGGCCGTGGCACTGAGCCCCGTGCTCCCTGGCAGAGATGGAGACGAGGGATGGCAGTGCGGTGGTGCCGGCTGAGAAGACGCGAGTGGAGAGCGTGGAGCTGGTGCTGCCGCCGCACGCCAACCACCAGGGCAACACCTTTGGTGGGCAGATCATGGCCTGGATGGAGAACGTGGCCACCATCGCAGCCAGGTGCCTGCAGGGGGAAGGGGCATCGGGGCGGGTGGGTGGGCTGGGCCACAGCTGGCTGGTGGGGGCCTTCTGGAGATGGTGGAGTGACAGGGACCGGCACGCAGGGATGGCAGTGGGAGTTGGCAGTCCCACATGCACACGGTGGTGCTAGGGAAGGACAGGCACAGCTCCCACAAGGGTCCCCTGGCTCTGGCTGTGATGGGGATGGTGCATGGAGTGACACCTGCCCTGCAGCCGGCTGTGCCATGCCCACCCCACGCTGCGTGCCATCGAGATGTTCCACTTCCGCGGGCCGTCGCAGGTCGGGGACCGCCTGGTGCTCAAGGCCATCGTCAACAACGCCTTCAAGAACAGGTGAGTGCTGGTGGCAGCACCTCTAGTCTTTCTCGTGGCTCCCCATGTCTCACCCCTTCTTCTTCTCCCCCCCCCAGCATGGAGGTGGGGGTCTGCACCGAGGCCTATGACCAGGAGATGTCTGTCAGCCGGAGGCACATCAACAGTGCCTTCATGACCTTCGTGGTGCTGGATGAGGAGGGCCGGCCCCGCACGCTGCCCATGGTCGTGCCCCAGCCGGGGGTAAGGACAGCAGTCCCCCTGTAATCCCATGTCCCCGTGTCGCTGCTGCAGTGGCACACAGCTAACATCCATCCCTTGATCACAGTGCTGCTACCAGAGAGGCACTGACATCAGCTGATGGGCTCTTTGCCTTCTCCCAGCACACTGAAATAGCTCCCGGTTAATCTCTGGAGCACAGGGCTTCACCTTTCAGCTCTTTGCTGCTGAATGTTTTACCCACTGTACAAAATATATATTTTTTTCCTCCTTTTCCATTAACCTGGTGTGCTTTTCCCATTTATCAGGATGGAGAAAGGCGGTACAGAGAAGCCAGTGCTAGGAAGAAGATTCGGCTGGACCGGTGAGAGCAAGTGGGATACCGGGATGGAGGGGGGAAATGGGAGATGGGAAGAAATGGGAATCTTCTTGCTTGGCACTGGGGAGCAGGGACTCCCCAGCTTTTGCCCTGCTGTAAGGAAAACTCTTTCCTGCAGGAAATACGTTGTCTCCTGTAAGCAGACGGAGGTGCCGCTGTCTGTACCCTGGGACCAAAGCAATAAGGTGTGTGCCTGCAGGTGGCACTGCCTCCTGCCTGTGTTTGGGGGATACCCCTGGCCCTGATATGCTGCTCTGTCACAGGTGTACCTGAGCTACAACAACGTCTCTGCACTGAAGACACTCGTAGCCAAAGCCAACTGGGTGCTGGCCAGGGAGAAGGAGAAGGTACAGCACTAACCCGAGTACTCTGAGCTGTGCCAAGAGTGCAGGCATGCTGGGTCCCATGCACGTCCCAGCCATACTATGTTTGTGCTCCCCAAGGTGCAGATCTACACGCTAGAGGAGGACAAGTTCCTCTCTTTCCGCATTGAGATGTCGGTGAACATCTCGGCCAGCCAGGCCTTCTCCCTGCTCTCCGACCTGCGGCGTCGGCACGAGTGGGACAGCCACTATGAGTGAGTGCTGCCGGGATGGCGTGGGAGCAGACGCCCGTCCCTTTCCAAAAGCACACCCTTTGGGCTTCCCTGGGGCCTAGCATCTCACCCCAGAGCTGTTTGCATGCCTTGAACAGTGTGTTCCCATCCCTGGGGTTGATGGCACTCTGTGCACAGCAGCTCTCACCGCCCATTGCCGTTCTCTCTCCTGCCCACAGGAGTGCCGAGCTGGTGCAGCAGGTGGATGAGGATGATGCCATCTACCACGTGCTGAGCCAGGCACTCAGCTCTGAGAACAAGCCGCAGGACTTTGTCATCCTGGCCTCCCGGAGGAAACCCTGCAGCAGAGGGTAAGCAGTAGGTGATGTCTCTGTCCCCATCACCCGGGCTGCACCCCACTCACCCTGCTGTCCCCTGCCAGGGACCCCTACGTGGTGGCCTTTCGGTCGGTGACGCTGCCCACGCACCCTGCCAGCACCAACTACACACGGGGTGAGACGCTCTGCTCTGGCTTCTGTGTGTGGCCGGAGTCAGAGGAGATGAGCAAGGTGAGGGCTGTGGCCATGCTGTGCACTGCTGGGGTGTTCAGCCTCCGTGCCCAGCCGTGACACCCGTCTCCTGCTCATCACAGGTGGCTTACTACAACCAGGCGACGCCCGGGTACCTCAACTATGTCACCACCAACGTGGTGGGGCTGTCCTCCAACTTCTGTGCCACCTTCAAGGCCTGTGAGAAGTTCCTGTTGAAGAACAAGGATGACCTTATTGCACTGCTGCAGGACCTCTAGGCCTGGGGCTTTGCTGTTATCCATGGACAGACGTGGTCTTGCAAAGAGGGGTGTGGGGACAGAGTGGTGGCACTCAGGCTGCGCCTTGCTGGGGCTTTGGCCTGAGCAAGGTCAGTGAGATGGGGACGGAGGGGTGTCACAGGGATGCACCATCTTCATACTGATACTTCCAGTCCTCTTTTTTTTTCCCCTAATTTTATAAGCTGCTGAGTAGGACTTGAATTTTAGTTCAACTAATGCTACTTGATTCTTTGTACAATCCCAACTCTTCCTAATACTGATTTTTTTAGTTGTTTCTTAATGAGAGAAACTTTTTTGTAGTGGTGTGGATAGGGACTGTGCTGGGGGATGCGCTGCTCCACTGCCCCAGGCTGCAGGGCAGGGCTGGGGCACGACCACACTGCCCCTTGGCTCTCACCCAGAGTGGGGGGAGATGCACCTGCAGGGTGGGAAATGGGCTACTTGTGCACCCACAACAGGGCTGTCAGGTTTTCTCTGTTCCTGCGAGGAGAAGGTTGGCTGCCACCATATCCCTGCCTCACATTCACTGATTTGGGTTCCCAACCCAAGATGCTGATGGGATGCCCACACTGGGCTGAGATCCCAATCCCATCACACTGCCCTGCAGTCCTGCTGCTGACTACAGCTCTGTGTGGAAGGAGTGGCAATAAAAGTGCATCAGAAGGAAAAACCTTTACCTGCCTGAAGGTCTGCTTTGGGGGCTGTGGTGCTGCTGCCCTGGCAGTTAGATCTGCACCGTACCTTGAATTATAGTCATCCCCTGTGAGCCTCCACCTCCCCTGCCCTCTTATCACCACCAGATAAAGCTGTTTCAAGCTAAACATGGCACAAAACACTCAGTTTTTACAGTGACTCCTTATCTCCCAAAACTCAGGGCAATCCTGCCTCTTTATCACCAGGACTCGAGCCATCCTTCCAACTTATCTGCAGGAATGGCTGCTGCTTGATTAAGTGCACACAGTGATGTATTCACCCCAATGCTGAACTTTGACTGACCTCTCTCCTTCCCAAAGCACTGTACTTTTTAATGCTTGGGGTGGAGGTTTTGGGGTGCAGGAGCCAGAGCAGGATTCCCCAGAGAGGTCCCCACCTGGGTGACTGCAGGAACGGTGATTTTGGGTCATGATGCTGCAGCTGAATTGAGCAGTAATTCCAGCTCAGCACCGAGCTGGGGGGTGGCTTGGCTGACACAGAAGGACCCAGCCCCAACCAGAACACAGTGCTGAGCAATGCAGAGCCTTCCAATGCTGTCAACTGCTGCAGCTGGTCTTCCTGCCCCCCTCCTGGGGAGTGCAGATCTGTGTGAGCTCTGTGGCTGGTAGGTCCCTGCACTTGGCCTGGGAGGGGCTCTCCCCCACAGGGTTGATGATGGGCAGTTGCCTCTCACTTGTGCCCGAAGGCATTCACCACATACCACCCCTGAGCTGTTCAGCAAAGAGGAAACAGCCCAGGTAGAATCGGAGTCATTAAAGACCATCTGGTCCCACTCCCTGCAATGAACAGAGACACCCACAGCTCCATCAGGTGCTGAGAGCCCCATCCAGCCTGACCCATGGGAGGGGGCATCTCCCCAGTTTTAGTCTGAAACCATTTCCCCTTGTCCTACCACAACAGGCCCTGCTAAAGAATCTCTCTCCTTCCTTCTTACAGCCTCCCACTAGATACTCACAGGCTGCTCTCAGGTTTTCCTGGAGCCTTCTCCAGTCTGCACAGCCCCAGCTCTCAGCCTATCCTCACAGGAGAGGCGTTCCATCTCTTGGATCATTTTTGCATCCCTTTTCTGGATGCACTTGAACAGGTCCATGTCTCCCATGCACTGAGGACTCTATATCTGGATGCAGTACTCCAGATGAGGCATCAGAAGGGCAGAGCAGAGGGGTGGGATCACTCCCCTGACCTGCTGGCCATGCTGCTCTGGATACAGCTCAGGATACTGCTGTAACATGCCAACTGGCTGCCCCAGCCCCAATCCCTTCCTCCACTGAGTCCCACTTCATTCTACTCCGCTGGGGCTGGCTTGCAAACAGTGCTGAGGTCCACATGTGGCTTTGGTTAAAAGCAAGCAATTAGCATCCAGACTTCAGCAAGCTTTGCATGTAAGAAGGGTGGGGGAAGAAACCACACACAGCAGCTGCTTACAGCAGGCTCTCTTCCCCTTGTAGATCATCATCATCTTTTTTTTCATTGCTGCCTCCATGCTGAACATGCAAGGGTTTGGACAGGCCATCTCCAACACCATGACAGCCATGCACCCCATGGAAGGCAGCCACAGGAGGTCAGGCTGGGCGCAAGTCCTGCACGTGTGCCACCAGCTCATCCCATACCGTATCCTTGCTCTGCAACACTGCTGCTTGACCTGCAGACCTGCACTGAGCCAAAGTCTGTCCTACTGACTGCCCACCTCTCTACCTTGTGTGGCTGCAAAGCAACCCTGTTGATATTTTTTACTGTATTTGTGCACAGTGCAGTAACTGAGAAATAGCAACATGGAATTCTGTTTACTTTCTTAGAGCTGCCTGAACACAGCACTGGACAGAGAATAATCCTCCATGCTGTAAGCAGAAGTTTTTATGGCTGAAGAGCTTTTCTGTTGCTCTGTGCACTTACTGTTCTTAAAACTCCCCACTGCTCACCAGGGCAGCTCAGGGAGAAAGAAATTAGAATTATTTTTAATTACAAGCTCCTACAGAAGCACAGATGATCCTGTATGTTGGCACTACAAGTTAACCGGATGGATAAAACTGTTATGTTTGAGCTCAGAATTACTGTCAGAATTACTGTCAGAATTCACTTTCAGTATTTCATACGGTGAGAAAAAAGGATCACCTCATTTATTAGACAGGAATCAGCCTGCTTAAAATAGACATGTCTAGCTCCAGTTTATATAGGTAGCAAAAGAGTCAGTAAAACATGCTGCTCCAGACAAAGAGCTCTGCTCTCCCCTGGCCAGCAGCAGCTCTGAGCAGTGAAAACCAGCTGCTGCTAATCCTCAGAGCTGCAATGGCCCATGCAGGAGCCTAGCTGCACTCAGCTCGTGGCAGCAGGCAGGTAACTCACCCCAGAGCACTGCTATTAAACCCTGGCAACTACAGCCCTCCTCGCAGGAAATCAGTGATTTTTCACAGGTAAGTACATTCCCAGCTGCTGTTGCTTCAGCTGCAGCCAATGTCTGGCACTGTTTCAGGTTTATTTCAAAGCCCCATGCAGCCTGTCATAGAGGAGACCTTCTGCAAGCCAGCTGGATTTCTATTTAAACAAATAATCCCCTCTTGTAAGCCCTTCATTCTCCTTCTACGCTTCTTTGCTGGAAGTTTCTGTGTGTGCCAAGACTATTTCTCCCCTGAAGTGTGCAAGGCATTTCTGTGCAAGCAGAAGTTTGCTGTCTGCAGCCGAGATGGAACAGCAAGCCCTTGCACATGATTCCTCGGTTCCTTCCTGCTCATTACAGCCGATGCACCTTCTTGCCACTGAAATACTTCTTAGAGAAGGGAGAACTCTTCACAAAAGCCAGCACTGTCGGAGTCCCCGCCTTTACAAAATACCTGCAAGATTAAAGAGAGTCCTCTAGCTTCCCTCTGCCTGGCCAAGCATCATGCAAGCAGCTTTTGCCCAGCACAGCACAGCCTGACCTCCCGAAGGATGACAGGCTGCTTTTGATGACCAGCAGAGCCTTTCAGAGCCAGGGCTACCCTTATCCAAGGAGCAGTGTTATGAATCAATGATTCTCCCAACAAACCACCCCAATTAAAATAGAGAGCTGTTGTTCTGTCCCTGGAAAGAGGTTTCTTTTGCAAGTGCCCTTACAGCTTGAAAAATCTGAGGGCTTATGCACACTGCTGAGTTTTATGGAGTGCCAGTTCAGACAGTCCACAGCAGCAGAGCTTGAGCTCTGCTCCCCCTGTGACAGACCATTCTGCTGGAGCTGTGCTGCAGGCATCCCCAGCCAGCTACAAGCTGCTGCAAGTTAACAGCACCAGCTCTACAATACTTTTTTTGGTTTCTCAACAGCAGACTCTTTTCTCTAAACAATGGCACAGTACTTGAAAGTCAATTTCAGAGACCGAAACTGCGCTGCATGCTGTGCTGGGGACTGCTCACACAGCATTCTTAACAGTGAGAGCATTGTTAACCTTCAACACGCTCTCTTTACACACTGCTGCTGCCTTTTTATAAGTTGCACTGTTTAGATGGGTATAAAACAGCCCCTCTAGTGCTGCTGCTTGTGTGTAGTCCCATTTCCCTCCCACCTCCACCTAGTCCTGGAGAGTTGTGCATTTTTTTGGGGAGGGAAGGAACACTAATCACCAAAGCAGGCACAAAAACTATGTGGCCCTGGTGCTCTACACCTCCCCCCCATAGAGCAAGTGCTATTAAATCAGAAGGAAAAAACTGCACTTAAAGCCCAAAGTCTACTCTTACGAGAGACATGCAGGTAGAGCCTCACCTTTGGTGCTGCAGCACTTGTAGCAATGTGTGTGCTGGGTTCAGCTCATACATTTCTGCTCTTTCTTCATCTTCAAAATAGAGCTGAGGAAATTTGGGAGAGTTACATGCTTAAGCCATATGAAGACAAACTACTAAGTCCAGTAAGAGCACAGCATGCAACTCATAGAGGTTTCACAAGTTTCTCTACCTTGAACTGACTGCATCAGACACTAATTTAAGCAGTGCAGTCCTCCATATATATTCGAAGTCTTTCTGGCATACACCAGCTTGCTTTCTGACAGCAGTGGCAGCAGGCACACAATTTCTGCCACAGACAAGGTCCTTTAGTACCTGACTGCTTGCTGCACTGCAGGCTGCCCAGTGCATGCCACACTGAGGTGGAAAATGAGACAGCACCATCTACACTTCTTTATGTACAGTGTACCAGCTCCCTGGCCTAAATCTCAGTTATTCTTTTGATTCCTAATTTCCTAACAGTATCTGTAAACACCTTATATTTCACACACGCTGTGTATGATAGAAAGTACTTTCATTTTTGTTAATAAGCTCTGCCTATGTAAACTGAACATTTTCCAGATGTGCTGACAAGTGAATGTAGCTCTCCAAATCACTATTTCACAGCCATGGGTGGTGAACAGGTAATTATGCTATTGCTTTCATACACACACAGATGCTTAGTCTCACTTCAGAGAAAAAAAACAAACAAACAAAAAACAAACACCAAAACCAACCAAGCAACATTTCACAAATCAACACACTCAAATAGAAGTCCAGTTTCTCACCTGGAGATTGCTGGGAAGGTACTTTCTCTCTAAATCCCAAGGAGGTAACTCAGCAAACATCACCATTAAATGATCGATAAATCTAGAAGCCAGAACACACATTTTAGCTTAGCATTCAGCCTGGTCTGTACAATTGGCACATGAAAGACAGTAAAAATACATCAGCAAATTAGGCAATGGACTTGAAAATAGATTTAGATCACTGTAAAAACAAATAGCTTCTTCTCTTTAAACTCACTGCTTTCTCAATGAGACCATACCCTACTACAACTCATACCAATGGTTTTAAACTTGAACAGTGCAACAGCAAGTTGTTTTTAATTTCCATTTTCACAATACAGAAGGTGTAAAAGCGAGCACTGTGCATTTCTTTCACAATTGATTTTTCATCTGCAGGGTCTCAACAATGCCACGCTTCACCACATCAGTGCTCAGAACACATCTGTATGTCAGCTGGCTGTTTATTTTGGTACAGCAGGAGAGCTGGTCAGTTAGTTCTGAGAATCCACCACCAAACAATGTGAAAATGGAAAGACATACTTAAAATACTATCTAAGAACTCCGGCTTTATTCATCTGTTTGCACTGTCATTTTTAATTGCAAAGTTGTGGGTGGATCTGTGCCTACAAAAACATTACAAATTCCAAGTTGTTTTAACCTTGTTTGGCCAGCTGTGAGATTAGAAATCTGGAGCTACTTCAGTGGTAATGACAGCATTTCCCCTACCAGCTGTTCTAACTCACTCAAACTTTTCCTTCATGAAAGAATGCTGCAGATAGTGCATTTACCTGGAGTTCTCATGAAAAGCCTTGATGAAGTCTGTTTGTTCATGCTCAGGGTACAGGAAGAGAACAGGCCAGTTTAGGTTGCCATCAGCATCTAAGTGCACCTTTGCCCCTGTGGCACTGTCAGAGTGGAAACCATTCAGACATATCTCAGCCAGACTACCTGATATTTCTTCTTCTTCACTTGAAGGTTCAACAACCAGCTTGATATTTCTTTCCTAGGAGAGAGGAAGGAAAATAAGTAAGCTCTTATTTTGCATTAGTTGTTACCTAAAAAGGGGTACAGCCCTGGGAGCTCAGGATAGAGCTAGCCACGCTCAACAAGTCCTTAACCCAAGCCCCTTGTCCCTTTCCCTACAACCCCCCCCAAAAGAACCACCACCAAAACAAGTCCTCTCACAGACCCACCTTTATTGCTGCAAGCAAACGCTCCTTTTGACTCTGTTCTTTCTTCGCCATTGCCTTTGCCTTTCTTGCATCCCTCTCCTCAACTCGCTGCATGTAACAAGGAGTTATATCACAGTCATGCATAGAAAGCCAAGGCCCAGCACTACTCTGCTGACAAGTGGAGGCTCCAGGAAGGCCCCAGCTGTTTTCTCTGCACAGCTCAGCAACATTATTATGTGGAACCACATTTGAGGAGAAATTATATTACGCAGAAACCTGAATGGAGAACTCTCCACAATGTGTTTCTAGGTTGTGTTTCTAGTAAGCAGCACACATCACCCCTGCAACAAGCATGCCAGTCTGCTGTAACATTTACCTTTAATTTGTCAGCTTTAGATCTCACTTCCAGAAGCTTTTTCTCTTTTGAATCTATTCGCAAGCCCTCCTCACACCACGCTACGGCTTCAGAGTAGTTCTTTAGCTCCATGTGACAGAGAGCTCCTGGAAGGATTAAGGCTTTTAAGCGCCTGGTATTGGAGCTGGCACAGAGCTTTTACACAAGGCAGTGGTTATAAAGTCAGTGTTAATTCTGGTGCCTTCTAAAGCAATACACTCTGTTGCACTATGGGGTTGTGTTGAGCTGCAGACTGCCAGTAGGTCTAATAAGCTGGGAGAGAATCTGAAACATTTCTGCAGCCAAGGCACCAGCAGAATGGTACAGCCTATGGTACCCCATCCTTGGAGGTGCCCACAGCCAAGGCTGGGCACAGGATAGCAGAGCTGGGGCAGGAGGAGGTGGCTTTGTGGCCATTGTGCACTGCCCTTACCCCTCACAATGGCTTTGAGGTGGTCGGGCTTCAGCTTCCTTGCTTGGGTTGCATCAGCGAGAGCAGAGCGGTAGTTACCTGCGGGCAAAGGAAAGCAGCTCAGAAGCCTGGATTGCACATTTCAGGTACAACTGGGTCCCACAGGCGGCAAAACACGAGAACTGCATCACCGGCCCGTTCGGCAAAGGAGGGACAGCGGGCGGGGGCTCACCCAGGCGGCAGTGCGCGGCCGCCCTGTTGGACAGCAGCACGGCTCGTAGTTCCACGTCCCCGAAGCGCTGCCGCAGCCCCTCGCTGTAGGCCCGCACGGCCCTGCCGTAGTCCTTCTCCCCAAAGTACGCGTTCCCTTCGTTCTTGTACATGGCGGCTAGCTCTGCGGGGCGGGGAGGCGCGGCGTGAGGTGGGCTGCACGGCTCCGGTAGAACCCGCCCTCAGGGTTGTGGGTGCACCCGCCGCCCCGCCGCCCACCTGCGGGCTCCTTCTCCTCGTCGAACAGCAGGGACTGCAGGCAGGCCAGGGCGGGCTGCCGCGACGCGTCGATCTCGGCAGGGCAGCTCTTCATAAACATAGGGATGGCCTCCAGCTCCTGCGGGCACACCGCGTCAGCCCGCACCGCCGGCCGTAACGCCCGCCCGGCCCCGTCGCCGCCTCACCTGCTCCCACGTGTCGGGATGGAAGCCGTTCCGGTACCGCGGCACCGCATCGCCGCTCTCCCCGGCGTCCGCCATGCTGCTACCAGCCCGTCCGCTCTGCTACTTCCGGTCTCGTGTCGCCCCCTTCCGGCCCACACCCCACCCCCTTCCGGCTCCGCGCCGCCATTTTGCCCGCTGTGGGGAGCGGGGCGCCCGTGCGTGCGGCAATAGGGATGGGGCTGCAAATGGCTGCCCTCGTCCTACAGGTGTTCAACATTGCGGGGTTGCCGCAGAGGAACGGGGTTGGTGGGCTGCGGACCTGCTGTCTGTTCCAACCGTAACTGCTCTATGATGAACCACGAGGACAGTCCCACAGGGAACGCGGGCTGACCCGGCGCGTCCCCGCGCCGCAGCACTGCTGTTAAGCAGCTCCTAAACAACGAACCGCGCTGTTCAGGCCCACTCCGCGCTGCAAACATGATAAGATTTGGAGGCGGGGATTTCAAGGGAGTTGCACTTTACTCAGTAACTCAATGACACCTTCCTTGGTGAGGTACAAAACCGTGCCAGAGCTCTGATCCCAAACCTCAAAGACCGGGGGGTCCTCACAAGCTCTCCTCCCGGCTATCACCACATAAGGGTACCCCAGCTTGTTGGCATCTTTCAGCCTTTTGCCAATTGTCATTTGCGTCCTATCATCCAGCACCACATCGCCCACCAGGCCAGGCAGAGCTTCAGCCACATCATCATAGAGCTGCTCCAGCACCACAGCTCCCTGTTCCTCCTTGCTGCCTTTCTTGGGGGGGATGAAGCACGCCTGGTAGGGTGCAATGAGGCTCGGCCAGCGGATGCTGTCCTCTGTAGACAGCACCTCAATGGATGCTGCCAGGATGCGAGTGACACCCAGACCGTAGCAGCCCATTTCTGCTAGCTGGAGCTTGTTCTCAGGGGTGTAGAAGATGGCATTGTGGACAGAGGAATACTTGGTGCCCAGATAAAATGTGTGCCCCACTTCGATCCCTCTGCTCTGGGTGAGTTTTTCTCCACATGTAGGGCACGCTGTTTGCTCTTCATCCATCATCTCCACGTTAGCTGCGAAATGCCCAGCAGGGCACAGCACCAACCTGTCCTCGCCGATGTCAGCCGGCAGCTGGAACTCATGGGATGCAGTGCCACCAATGGTGCCAGTGGCTGCCCGCACTTGGACGCAGCGCAGGCCCAGGCGCTTGAAGAGGCTGCAGTAGGCTCTGCACACCAGCTCATAGGTGTGACGTGCTGCCTCCTCTGAGGCATCAAAGGTGTACATGTCCTTCATGTAGAACTCCCTGCTACGCAGCAAGCCAAGGCGGGGCTTGGGCTCATCCCGGAACTTTCTGGTCACCTGGTAGAGGCGCAGTGGGAGCTGCCTGTAGGACAGGTTGCTATGTGCGGCCACCAGTTCAGTGACAGCTTCCTCATGCGTGGGGCCCAGGCAGTACTCCTTGCCGTGCCGGTCAGCCAAGCGGAACAGCTCCGGCCCCATCTGCTCCCAGCGCCCGCTGGCCCGCCACAGCTCAGCAGAGCTCAGGCTGGGCATGTTCACCTTCTGCCCGCCGATGTTCCGCATGGCGCCGTCGATCAGGCGGATCAGCTTCTCCATGGAACGCATGGCAGGTGGCAGGAGGTGGTAGCAGCCGGGGCTGGCGGGGTGGATGAGGCCACCCTGCAGCATCAGCCGGTGGCTGCGGCAGCTCAGCTCCGCCGCCTGGCCCTCGCATCCTGCCACACCACCCACCTGCAGGTTCAGAGGCTGGAAGAGCTGCGAGAGCAATAGGCGGGCATGAGCTGAAGCGTCGTGCTGGAAGCTGCGGGCCTGCAGTTGCGGTCCTGCTGCTGCTCTGAGCACAGGGAGCCCCATCCGCAAGCCCAGCATCCCGCCTGTAGGGAGGAAGCAGCAAAACAAGGAGTTACACGCAAGGTGCTGCAGCTCAGAGTGCTGGTGGCGACAAAAAGGGTGCACCGCTGCCACGTGCTGCTTCGTGCTGGGTGGCACTGCAGCCCCAGCACCGATTCTTACCAGCCCCCAGGCTGGGCAGCACCTGCCTGCAGGTACTGCACCCCACGTGAACACAGGCGCCGCGTGAGCGCGCGCGGACACGCGCTCTGCACATGCACGCGCGCACCCCGCGGCCCAGCCGCGCGCGCCGGCAGAGCCCGCACCGTCCGCACCGCCCAAGTCACGTGATACACCGCACCGTCTTCCTTCCCGGAAGCAGAACGTGCCGCTGACTCTATGGCTGCTCATCAGCGCCGCCTGCTGTGCGGAGGTCGCGCCGCAGGCTGTGCGGTTGGGGTCCTGCTGCAGGGCTGGGGGCCGATGGCTGTCTGCGGGCAGCCGCCGTCAAGCGAGAAGCCCGCCTGCACTGTGCCTGCGTTTGTACTCGGGCACGGAGAAGCCCCTTCACGCTGCTGTGGGCCTCTTCTGTCAGGATCTGGTCTCTGTCCAACCTCAGCTCACGCTCTGCAAGACCATGGGAGCTGGAGGCCGGAGCTGGAGCTGGAGGATGCACCATCTCCAAAGAGCACTTCGCCAGGGGAGATGTCACTTTGCTGAGCCTGGTTTTATAGGGGCTTAAGTTATCCCTTTTTAAATATAAAGAAGTAAGAATAAGCTTTTCTTTTTATTTAAAAACGAGATTTGGGGAAATCTTCATAATTCTTCTGTGATGAGGAATGTGCACTAATGTGCACTGCGATTTATATGAGGAAATGGGAAAGATAAACAGATTAAAGGGCTCACTGTTGATGCTTCTGAGTCAGGAGCACTGCAGCCGCTAAAAGCATGAACTGCAAGCACTGCCCAGAGGGACCCAGGGAAGCTGCTCCGCAGCTCTGAGCCAGGGTCTGGCTGCAGGTTTCTGGCTCCAGGATGGTGCTTCCCTCCCAGAGCACCTGCACTCTTATCTCGGTGATGGTTTCCTTGGCATGCTCCCTGCTGCAATCCAGTAGCAGTGCACACACAGTCTGGGATACACAGCAGTTGAGCTGCAGGTCCTGCAGGACGCCCTGTGCTGTGGTGTGCAGGTCCTGCTGCAGGGCAGGAAAATGGTCCTGCCCTGTTTCCATCGCCTGCTGGAGCTGCTGAAGCAAAATGTGTTTCTGTCAATGACTTACTGCCTGCTGAGCAGATCAAAGAGGCAAAACATCTTGGATTGATTTGCAGGGCAGTGTTTTAAGTGGGAGGGTTTGAGGCTATACGAGAGACAAGATCTGCAGGGAAAGCTGATATCTCTCATTAAACCAGCAGACAGTGCTGGATGAGGAGCTTGGAGGCTCGGTGCCTGGGAGCCTGTCTGCACTCTTTTATCTTTTCCAGCTGTGCTGAGAGGGATCAAAATGAGGTTTCAGCCCTCGCCCAGTCACACTGGCTACATCCTGGCTGACCCTGGCCATGATCTTACACAGCTGGGAGGGTCCATGAGTAGTGCTGCCTTGCACATCTGTCTGGCTGAACTTCCTGAGTGCTTCCATTCCTTCCTGTGATGCTTCTGTAATTTACAACTCCAGGGTGATGTTTTTATGTCCAATAAAATGGTAATTGCAGGGCTCGTCCTAGAACCTCCTGTGCTCCTTGGGATTGCTCCTCCAGGGGGAAGAGGTGGCATAGGCTGCCCCCATCACAGAGCAGCTGGGAAACAGCCGCCAGCTCTGCGTGTCTGCAGATCTGAATGTGTGTCAGACAGCAGAACAGCCCCGAGGTGAAGCTTTAAAAACTGCTGCTTCTTTTATGCTGCTTCAACTGCTTTTTGGGTCACAGCCTGTGATGCTGGGGCTGGTCAGGCACTGATTTTGGCTATGTTGCTGGCTTGTGAGATAAACTTTAGTATCTAACAAATCTCTATGTGTTCAATACAACCCCTTGGAGGTGCTGTGTGGGGACACCATCCTTTGCACCCTTACAGCGCTGGGGCAGAACCGGGTCATACTTCACGTGGTAATTTGTGTGCCAGGAAGGGGGCACTGCATCACTGGTGGGAGTCAAGCGTGGGCTGTGCTCAGTGAAACTGCACTTGCTTTGCCAGCATGCATGGCTCAGAGAGATTGAGGAATCCTGCAGTGAGGACTGCAGGGCTTGGGGCAGCCAGGCTGCAGCCCCCAATATACTGTAGCTACAGCACCTCAGAATGAGTGGCAAGTGACAATGGTGAGGGCTGCCATGGTGAAGGCTGCCATGGTGAAGGATGTCACAGCGGCCCTGGTGACCAGAGCCACCAGTGTGGAACATGGGCAGCCAGGTGAGGCCACCAACTGGGCTCACAGTGGAGAGAGCAGAAATTCCTGATGTAGCTCCTGAATTGTCATGCCTACTTTGCACAGCAGTCAGAGGCACCCACTGGGGAGCACCCTAGAGTGTCTATGTGGGATGTGGGCTCGTGCTCTGAGGAGCCACTTCCCACCCATCAGCAAAACCCTTTATTAGTGCTTTAATCTGGGATGAGTGACAGAGACAGCATGTGAAGCAGTGGTGTATGGACAGTTGTGCTCTGGCTCTGCCTTGCAGGGGACAGCACTGGCCTCTGGCTGGGCCAGAGCAGAGGCAGGATCCCGGGCAATTCAACTGCCCCATTTCCAGCTCAAGGTGATGCTAAAGAAACGCAAACAGCAGGTAAGAGACAGATTTGATCCACCCTCCTTGTCCTGGCATCCAAGAAGCATTGGCAGTGTTGCCTTTGATGCTCAGCCTATCCTTACCATATTTTTCCTTCTGCAGCAAGAGAGGCTGGGCCCAGGAACGTACAACATCAGGGATTTTCTGCAGGAGACACAGCCTTCGAGCCTGAGGGGCATCTGTGACACAAGGGAGCAGAGGTTCAGGGAAAGCCAGCGGGTACATTGCAGCCTGACTTGGGAGCTGCTGGCATCCTTGTGAGCATTTTCCCTGTCAGCAGAGCTGACTGGGGGCTGCCCATCCTGTCCCATCTCTCCTGCAGGACTGCTTTCCTGGGCCTGGCACCTACGGCCCCCAGGGGAACCCCTACGCTCTCCTGGAGGAGAGGGACAAGCGCTCTCCCAGCACACGAGGGCTGATGGACAGCAGGACAGAGAAATGTGTCTTCCAGACAGCCACGGCATGTCCTGCTCTTTGCCCTGGGATTGTGGTGTGTGCCCCTGGGGTGGCTGTGTTTCTCTGCTGGAGGTTTTCCTGCCACTTTCCCTCTGTGCCTGCAGGGCAGTGGTTTGGGACCTGGCACCTATTCCCCATGGAGCAGCACTGAGGAGCAGCTGCGACAGGCAGGCAGGCGCATCCCCCGCCAGGTCTCCTCGAGGGACAAGCTGAAGCCTGCAGGTGGCCGGCGGCGCAATGGGGAGGTGTGTAACCTGGACTTGGAGCTTTCAGTAAGCTGTGGCATCACCACCACAAACGTGTAAGATGGACAGCTGTTTATGTCGCACCTCAAATCTTGAGTTTTGCTTTTTGGCTTTCTTGGATCTTAGCAGCCTGGTAAGACAAATCGTTGCAGCAGGAGAGCATGCCTGTGAACACTGAAAGGCTCAGCTCTCACAGTAAGGGGTGTTTGGGGTGGCTGGAATGACCTCCAGCAGCTGAGCCTCATGCTGCTCCTGTGGCCCAGCAGGGGGAAGGCACTGAGCTGCACGCTGGCACTGCCAAGGGGTTCCTGGATGAGCTGATGTCAAAGGAGAACAAGAAGAAAGGCTGCTTCAGCACACTGCCACGGAACCCAGGCTGCCCCACAGAGAGGATCTTCTGGGCCACACTCAGCCAGTGCCCGAGGGATGCGGTCAGTGGCAGTGGGGTGTTTCATTTCCATCCTGCCCAGGCTGCTGGGCTCACGTGGTGGTGTTGGGTGCCGGGCAGTGCTGTGGGGCCGCTCTTCTGGAGAGCAGATGGAAGGGTAAGAAATTTCCTTCTGTACAGTATGTGGTGGGGCCAGGCTCGTACGATCCAAAGCCCATTGAGAGATCAGCAGAATTCAACCAGCCCCCGTTCTGGTCATCTGCCAAGAGGTTTGACAGAAAGTCTGAACGCCTCTTCATGGGGAATGAGGTGAGTGAGTACAGGGCAGCCAGAGGGGGACGCAGGAGCCATCAGGCTCTAAGCTTGCCCTGTCACTGTCTCTGATGAGTTGCTGGCAACCAGTGAGAGGACAAATGCCTTCCTGCAGCTGTGGGCACCCAGTGCAGAGCAGGCCCTGAGATGGGCAGCGTGAGCTGGGCTGATGCTGAGCAGAGGGACAGGAGCTCAGCAGCAGCCACATCACCTCTGCCCTTCTCAGTGCATGCTCAGACAACGCTTCCTAGAAGTTTTGCTCTGCATCAACTGTAGGCAAGGGGATGCATTTCATGGATGAGGACAGCTAGATTACCTGCTGGTGCTAGGAGCTCCTTGTATCCTCCCAAAAAGTCATATTCTCCTACTTAAAAGCCAGTTTTTTTTTTCTCTAGCAGCATCAGTAGCACACTGAAGAGCCAGTGCAGGTATGAGCCCTTCCCCTAGTGTCCCTTCCTAGAGTTGTATTCAGCTTTGCAGCTTCCCCACAGAGAACCAGCACAAAGGCTGAAGGGCTCAAAGCAGCTGGAGAAAGCTGTAGTCTCAAATAGTCCATCTTGGCTAGGAATGAGCAGCAGATTATATCCCAGAGGCAAGGTTGCGATAAAGCAGCCCTTGAACTAGCAGTAGGCAACTAGGGAGTGCATTCGAGCCAGCAGAGCTAATCAGACCCCTCTTCTCAGTGCTGTGAGATGAGAGGAGCTGCTTGTGGAGAGGCTAACACCACATAACATGCCTCCTCCTCCCTCCCCTGCAATGCAGACCTTCTTTGGTTAACATATTCCACGTATTGTTGTTTTTTGCAATTGGAAACATACAGCTACAGCCCAATGTTGTCCCAGTGTCAACAGCCACGCTGCCTCTGCAGCGATGGGAAACAACACGCGACCTTCTCTTTCCAGAATGCTGTGGGTGTGGGCCGCTATAATGTCACCAGGCATGAAAAATACCCTCGGAAGATCAGATACCAGTCCCTGTACCAGAGTGACACGCAGCGGTACCTGAGCAACTTGAAGCAGGATGCCTACCTGCTGTAAGTGGCATATAACAGGGGCTAGAAGCACTTTCACACCAGCTTGCAGGGAAACCCTTTATCTTGAGCAACTCTGGTGAGGCTGAGTATGTTACTGATAGTTTGCAACTGATGTGAGAGGCTAAATAGCAGAAGGGATGATTGTGGAGTTGCAAGTGCTGGAATGGGACTGAGCAACGCTTGCTGGCCCCTGAGCAGTGTCCCTCTGTGAATGGTAAGTTAACCGTCTGTGAAGAAGCTAGCAGCCCTTAATGCTTCCTTCTGTGTAAGGGCAGCAGGAGGGTTAAGATGCTGCTGGCTGCCCAGGATTCTAAAGGTATGAAGGTGGTCGTTCTTCTACTTTGTGAAATGCAGAGTCTGTGTGAAGAGG
The DNA here is from genome assembly GCF_026119805.1 of Tympanuchus pallidicinctus. Lineage (NCBI taxonomy): Eukaryota > Metazoa > Chordata > Aves > Galliformes > Phasianidae > Tympanuchus > Tympanuchus pallidicinctus. Next base: position 4,623,516 of record NW_026294791.1, on the reverse strand, counting down.
AGGTGCAGACAAATAGCGCCTGTCTGAGTTAGAGGAGGCAGCCTGGGGAAGAACCTGACGGTGGATGGGGCTCTCTCAGCTCATTCCCTGTGCTGGCACTGATTTGATCAATGACCTCAAACAAAAATTGCGTTCTCAGACCGTGCCTTGGTTTACCCGTTTGGAGAAGGAAGATAACAAGGCTCAGTTCCATTGCAAAGGGCTTTGAAATCGCTGGGGGGAAAACCCTGTGAAGTAGTTGGGAACTGTACTAATGAGAGACCTCAGGGCAGTCCTCCGCTTTCACCTTTGCTCGTGGCCAAGATTAGCAAACTGCTGTGGTGGTACTATGGCTGACAGCTCTGCAAAAGCTGTCTTGATCTCCAGAGAGTTGTTAGAAATCCATTTCAGCTGAATACAACGTGGCAGCTTTCAGTGGGGCAGCTACGAGTTAGCTATCCTATGATGAAGGAGAAGGCATTATGAAATCTAGCTTTCAATATCGCTGGCTTTGTTAATTTTGTAGTTCCACTAGGAATAGAAAAAAACCTGAACAGTGAGCAGGATGTTCAAATGCACCGAATTGCTCTATGATCAAATAGCACTCGCTCCAAAATCACTTTTCAAGCTACAGCTTTACTTTCAAGGGAATAGCCAGGCTTTTAAGAGCTCTGTTCACCTCCATGCTCGTTAAGACTAATGAGATTAATCCAGCCAATAATTAGAGCTCACTGAATCACATCCTCTTTTCACAGCGAGCGGCTAAAGCCTGCTGCGAAAAACAAATGGAGTCATTTGATTTCTGCTCCACGTTGTCCAGATACCTGTGAAGAAAGCACTGCTGTTTTCCAAATGTAAGATGGTGCTGGAAAGCCTGAATTGGCGAATAAACCACAGACGGCTGACGAGATGCTGTAATGTGAACAATTGCAGTGTGCTGACATGCAAGAGATAGGAAACAAGTCTTGTTCTGTGGTAATAAAACACCCTTCAGACATTCATCAGTCTAACCTGCCTGCTGACTAATTCATTATTTTCACCTTGGCCTTTATGAAAATGACACAGTGGAGAAGAGGACGTCAGATACAGATACACTGACCACAGGTAGGTCTGCTGGCACGCAGCACTCATTCAATATTAAGCATTTCCTTCCCCATCAGCTTGCACTACTCATAGAACGTGCGGCTCTCTATCTGTTCTGTGGTTGGTGGCAGTTATCGTGACAAGCAGTGAATGCCCCAAGGTCCACCACAGCTACTTGGAAGGAGAGCTGGTTCTGAGAAAGCAGCACCATGGCAGCTGGGAGAGGTTTGGGAACTGTCTGTGTACTTGTCCTGCCATCCTGGAGCAGTTATGTGTGAGGATCTTCATTACAAGCTATAGCACACAGCTTCACTTGAATTAACAATTCAAATACTTACAAGCAGCTGGAGGGCATTTGGGGGAATTTAGTGTCATCATTCCAAATTTTGTAGCATATTAAGGCCTAGAGGCAATGAAGAAAGTGAAATGAGCAGAGAGCTCTATCAGCTGTAACAAAGGATGGCCATAAAACCATACCACTAGTATGCTGGTTCACTTCACGTTAACCTTTACAAAGGCTCACACCAGTGTTTAGATGGACTGGAATAATTAAATTTAGGTGTAATTACATGTTAGTTGTGGCTGATTAGGTATGCTAATTAATCTGCAATTACCCTTTGGTGGGAGAGATAATTGAACACAGGTAAAACTGTGGTAATTTAAAGAAATAGCGATTATTGTAATAGAAAGGCAAGCAAAGGAAAAGAAGGTCTCTGAAGGGAGCATTGGAAGAAGATGTAAAAGCTGTGACCAAGCTGCAGGAGGGCTGGAATACCTGCCTCCAAGCTTACAGAGTTCCTGTAAGGGCACTTCTCAAAGAAATTGAAGATGGGGATGTGAAACTCTTCAGGCTGAAGAGGGCACTGCATCTTCATCCTCTCTTCTGTGGTTGGTCATTCAAACCAGGGAATAGTTTTAACAGCAAGGAGAACTGAGATAGGAGCTACAGCAGTTGATGTGGATAGATAAATTCAAAATGTAGTTTTGCTCTCATGGGCCAGAAAGTCACAGGGAAACAGTGAAGTGAAGGGAAAAATCAGAATAACTGGCATTATGAGGTTCTTAATGAGGCATAACGGAAGGGTAAAGGCTCAGCTATAAGGCATATCATGGGGCAGATAAGAGTAGACTCATGGCCTTCAATGGCATTTCCTTCAAAGCTGTTTGCAGAGTTAGACACCTCATTTAACATCACTGCAACGCCTCTGGCCTTTGATCAAGGCAGCAGCTTTTCTCACTAATTGCTGACCACTTGTAACAGTGCAACAGACATGAGAAAGGCTAAACAATGCCATTAGAAATAAGGTATAATTTGTTAAAAGATGCCACTTTGAGCAGTACACCGGCTATATTTTTATTTTAAACAGCCCATACAGCCAAAAAATAAGACCAACAGCAATTCTGCTTGTGCGTGTGTGTGACTGGTGTACAGTGACAGTACCAGACCACATCATACCAAGTTTGCTCATAAATTAACGAGTGAAAAATCAAATTCAGTGCATACCCAAAGATCATCAACATGTGAGAGAAACACAGCTTGAGTAAAAGTATTTGCATATTCCTCTAGCTTTTTTAGCACTGCCCCTTAAAAATGGACTCAACCGATCCTTGCTCTGCGCAGATCATCCTGCAAGCACCGGGCTGAATCATAGCTTTGCCACAGGAATAAGGAAACTGCTCATGTGCTGCTTCCCTCGCAGAGGTGGGAAGACAAATCCCCACTCTGAGAATCAGTGCTTGCTTTCCTGTGTGCCACGAGGCCTGGAATGGATCACCGACACAGCCCTACCTCTCACCTGCTCTCGTATCTGTATGGGCAGCCCATGGGCTGGGCAGCATTGCATGCACCCTGCAGTGGCTGTGTCTCCCCTTGGCAGGCTGCTCCTGCCACCAGTTCCCTGCGCAGGACTGTAAGGAGCACCTTATTTGCACACCATTTGCCCAGCATGCATCACTGAGAACAGGCCAAGCTTATTCTTGTCACTGTTTTATCATTGGTTTCATCTGGATCGTAAGCATCCATCTATCAATAAATAACATCATTGGTTTAGCACTCATAAAAAAATCACAAAGCTTCTCACTGCAAGCCATTTAAAGTGTTTTCTGTGTTACCCCATAAGTAGCCCTCAATAAATGACTCTTTCCCCTCAAGCTCAGTAATGTTCAGAGTAACAATCTGCCACGTTGCTTGGATGAGACATGGGCTTGGTTTGGAATCACATCTCTGGCTACAGAGTCAAAACATTCCCACACTTCTACGCTTGACTGCATGAAGTGTGTGACTGTGCTGTGCACCAGAAGGGGGAACTGAACAGTATTTACTATTGATCTCCTCTCCAGGTGACTGAAACGGTCCTTTTTACAAAGCCTATCAATCTAATCCAGGTAAACTGAAAAGCAAAAATGCCTCTCGAGCAAGAACTGAAGCCTGAGCATACCAAGCACCCAAAACAAGGGCTCTTCCTATCCACAGCCACTTGCTCTGGCAAACCTTGTGAAAATAAAGCCTTAACTTGTGAGGGCACGCTTCCTTTTCCTGCTGGCCAGGACAGAAGGGATTCACTGACCATGTTCTCTTCCGACTGAGTGTTTATAAGGCACTAAAATTAAGCAAAAAAATCAAAAACAAAAGGCAAAAATACAAAAGTTCAAATAAACAGACTCACAACAAGCAAAGCCCCAAATTAATAATTGCCTATATGAAATAGCAGCAATTTTTCCAGTAGTTGTACAAAGCCAGAGCGTTGCTATCAGGGGGCACAACCCAACAGAATACTGTTAACCAATAAAGTAACTAAAATCTATACCCACGTAACATTTTATAATCAAAACCAGTACAAATCTGATAGGCACAAGTAAAAAAGCATTTGCTTCACACCTCAGTGCTCAGTTTTGAAATGAGACCAACTGCTGGGGAGTGTGGTTGTGTGTTGATGTGCCACGCAGCTCCGCACGGCCAGAAGGACGTGGTACCATTGCGAAGCTGCCCTACAGCTTACTGACTGGAGGCAAACGATTAATGTGACAATTCATTCAGCTTTGGCACCTCTTTCTGTCACCTCCTTACCATTTTCAGAAGTAATTTTAAATACAGCTCTAGTTTCTAGCTGGCATCACTTCAGTGTCCTCTTTTCCAGTTACTTTTCTTATGCTCGGAGCTAGGTGAGCTCACCTATGTCCAAGACAGGTCCAAGACATACAAGGTAATCAGCACTTCAGATTTCTTAAAAACAATCGCTTTGAGTTTTGGAAAACTGCTCTTAAAGCATACTAGGAAATACTAAACATAAGTTTATAAAGCATGAATTCATATCATTTAAATATCAACAAGAATGAGCTTATTTGGAGAGCAATAAAGCTTTTCTTTAGAAAGGATATGCTGACTAGCTATGGTAAATTCATCTTTCCCTGATTGCTTAATTAGGCTGTTCAAGCTCAGTGCCTGGCAGCCTTGCAGATTTTGTCGTACACTTCTGGAAAGGCATCCTTGCAATTCATTTGCTCCCTCAGACTGTGGTATAACGAACCATCAAACATATCCCAGAACTCCTCACGGGTCATGTAGCAATCTGCATACAGCATCTGGAAACTGAAATGAAAAATAAAAGGAAGTGAGAGATACAGCATTAATCGTCCCGCAGGGTATGGAGAAGAATTAAGAGGAAAATGGACAGGGCTAGTTCTGGAGAGCAAATATTCAACAGAAAGAAAACCACCAGAATGCTCACATGGATCATGCTGGGACCCTCAGCCAATAGACAGATGGAGCAACGTGTTCTTCTACTTTTTAAGTTTTCTTTGGATTCCACATTGAGAACAAAACTGGGAAGGTGTGAGCCAACACAATCAGATCAGGTGAAGAATATAAACGTATCGTGTAAGTGAAGCACAGTGTAACAGAATTCCATTCACACAAATAAATGGAATCGTTACTTCATCGAACACAGAATCCTTAGAGTTGGGAGGGACCTCAGAGGGCCATCTAATCCAACTCCCCTGCAATGAATGGGTTCAAATCGTTGTGTACTCTTCCTTACTTCCACTCTGTTCTCCCTAAAACGCAGCAAGCATCAGAAAAGAGCAGTAAAATACAAAGAGCCCCGTTGTGATTATGAAACTCTGAGATAAAGCATTTACACAGTGTTCATTTTTTCCAGTGACAGGTACAGAAAAGACAGAACTTTGTTGGCAAAAAGATTAAAATTAAAAGCTTAGTTTCAAATTAATTTTAGAAGCTTAACATTAACTTTTGGTTGCTTTGTTCTCTGGCAGATCACATCGTAACTAAAAGACTTTTATAATCTCCATAATACCTCGAAGCATACTCACCATTGTTACTCAAACACATGGGATGTAATCACTGTCAGATTGAGAAATATAGAAATGCAGCTAAATGATACTGATGGCATAAAAACACTGCATAGCTGGTTTTTGTTGGGGAGAAACAAGTCTGTAACTGCCTGCCTATTGATGCCACTACGACAAATTAGGCTGTCAGGAGTCAGTGACAGATGGTGGGGATCTATCTCACACCCACTGTGGTCTTGTGTAACCAGAATCAGAGCAACAAAAAGATGACTGCGAAAGCTCCAGCTGTAGGAAAGGCTCCCAGTGCCACGCAGGGAGCAGTCAGGGCTGGCCTCCTGCTGGGAGGACACACGAGCCCAAGGACAGGGCAGAGTCTGTGCCGCTGCAATGGCAGAGAGCCCAGCAGCCCCAAGGGCAGGCAGGGAAGCTGTCCAAACTTTAACAGCCTGTGGGATTCCTGAAGGACCTGTGGCCTGCTGCAGCCAAACAGCACTTGCTCTGCCCCTGCTCTGGATCAGCCTTCAAACAAGCCAGCCTCAATCTGCAAGGTCAGTGGTTACCTCTGGAAGGACTGAGCTACCAGCCTTGACGAGAGCGGTCACTGCGCTGTACTTACGCTGCCTTGGGACAGCAGCTGCTTTACATCCCGCCTGCACGGACCTGCTGAGGTCCTTCTGACTGCATGGAGCAGCTCTGTTGCAGCAGATTCTACTCCCAGAGCAGCACGGAGCTGAAAGGATGCGAGGCAACCTGTTTGGATGCTGCCCAGCTCCCAAACACATCGCACGAACTTCCATCGGTGACCCCAAGTATTTGGTTGGTTTTGCAATCAAATCATGATCGTGCAAGCATATTATAAAACTGCAGCATCAAAATTAATAATTAAACTAACATACAATTATGCTTTTTAAGTTGTTGTAGTATTAAATTGCTGCAGTGCAACATAGGAGTGATGAAACTACACAGATGTAAGTTATATGGCACTGGCATCATCCCAAGGAGTGGGAACCTTACCCATGCACGCTTCTCACAAACTTTTCCATTTGCCTCATGGAAGCCCTGGCTTCAAATTGTTTTGTTTTGGGCTCTCCATAAGCTCCAATATCCACGTAGAGTTCTGTTTCATCCCCTTTGGGGTGGACCATACCAGGATTATTGGGCAATATGAAAGGACATAACCAAAGAGGGTATACCTGCAGAGGCAAGAAAACACTTGGTAAATGATTTTTAACATAATAATCATTTAAGCAATCTCTTAATAAAGGTGACAAAGAGTTAAGAGGACTTCTTCCCAAGGTGGGATTAAATCTTACACAGCTTTCCCTTTCCAATTCTCTTGCTGCAGTTCTTAGAGCCTCTTTCTAGTCACCAAAATAGATTGAGATGCTCAGTCAGAACACTTGCAGTGTGCTCCAGGAACAACAACTCCCCATTAACTACCTCAACACCCAAATGCATGTTTAATAACCTTTTACACAAGCTGAATATTATGTCTTAAAACAAATGGCCACAAATATTGCAACAAGCACTCCATGATTCACTGCACATGTTCTTACATTAAGGTCAACGTGGAAGGTTTGGATGGATTTTTCAAGGCTTTTCATTGGGACCAGCATGTCTTGCACAACATGATGTTGCTCATACAGCTTTCGAATAGCTTCTCCTTGGGTGAGTTTTAACAAAGAGATTTTGGGTGGAACCATCCAGCCAAAGAGGTAGCGGAAAACAGGGTTATTGCCAAAAGGAATGATATCCTTTAAAGAGGAAAGACAAGAAAAATTTGACTTAGGAGTGTGTAACTGAACCAGAAGACAATACTTGAGAATCCTCAGAGAAATATTAAATGAAATTTTCAATAAATGTAACTGCTGATGCTTTTGCTAAATGCAAATCTGAACTAAGAGAAGTCTGAACTGAATTTTGCTACTGAGCCTTTCCCTAAGCATCTCCTTGTTACCACAGAGGATTTTCAGACTCGTGTAACTCACAATATTTCATCAGCCCTAAATACTTGCAGAAAAATGAAGTTCAGGGAACAGCAGGCTATTATCTCAAAACTGCTGTGAGGAGCTCCTGAGAAGAGAAACTTGCAAAACTCTTGCAAGAACTGACAGGCACAAGATCAGGTCTTAAATGCATTTTAAAGCTGTAAAATTTGAAGTACTTGTTACACAGCAAACTCCTGTTTGCTTACCTTCTCCAGCAGCTGAAATTCAAAATGCAGCAATAAGCAATTCAAAACGTAGCAATAGGAATCTTTCATAATGTCAAATAAAACTTTTGCATAATTGCACATCAGAAGAAGTAAGTTTATATAATTCAAATTAATGCCATTGCCTTATAATGAGTGTTATGTGCTTAGGCAAGTTTAGGAAGGGCACATCCTCAGCCACAATTCCACCTTTGTGTTTTTATCACTGTCTTTAGAAATCACTCAGTAGGCATAAAGGCTTACTGCTTAAATACGTGCCTAAGTTTTACACTCAGAAAAGCATTCAGCCATAAATGAGGAAGTTGTGATACAATGCCTTAAGTGCTGCCAAGGAAAAGAAGCTACAATGTTCATACACTGGGAAACAGCAGAGTACCTTCCCGTAAATGTTATTTCAAGTTTCAAACTGTTCTTACCTGGAGTTCCCAGAAAATACTGCGTGTATGTCTGTGGTAATAATGTCTTGAGGGGATGTATTCAATTCCAGTCTTATTGGCTTTCAGATACTTCTCCACGTGCTTGAAGAACCACGGCTTGTAGTAGTTGCCAATTCTGTTTATCTGTAAGACAGAGATTCATTAGCACATCCCAACATAGGTAACAGTAACTACTAGACAGCACTGAGTACGTCCCTGCAGTCCCTTTACAATGGGAAGCGATGTTATTTGCTCTGTGACAGTTCCACTGTCTCAAGAAACCCAGAGAGCCTTCATTTCTCCTTCCTGCCACATGCATGGCGGCCACTTATCTTTCCTCTCATTAAGATTTTGTCTAAATAAGGCTTTCCTGTTATGAGCAGCTTAAAAAGCCATGAAGGGGGCAGAACCGGATTCCTTAAGTTCCTCTCACCCCCTCATTAATCCAAAGCCTCATGAAGGCAGAGGAGAAATATCCAAGCTGAGCAGTGCAGTGAACAAGCAGCACATCCCTCCTGTGCACATCTCTGATTGGTCTCACCAACACTGGCTGTCTTTAAGAGCGTGCTGGGGAAGGAGTTACTCTGAACAACTGCAATTTGGAACAGCAGTGGTCTGTATATGAGAAAGGATATTTCCTCCTTAATACTGACATGCAAACACAGTAAATTAAATTATCTGCTATACTAATGGAAATTAATGGGTCGCTTCTCCCTAATTGAAGAGTACAGGCTCTGTTGTCATTACAAAGAGCTGCGATTTAAAGCATTCTGACAGACAGATTGCACTTTACATCCAACATTAAGAGTGTTTTCAATTCTTATGGTCCTAGCTCTATATCGTCATATGGCTGTAAAGTGTCAGTTAAACTTTGGGGTACTGCTTTCATTGGGAACAACTTTAGTTACCTTGCTTGGCTCAGCTTCATCAGTCAAGACTCCTGTCATGATGACAGCTTCCTCCAAAGAATACACGAGTCCTTCCACAAAACTGTTCTCCTTTTTCTTAGATTCCTCAGTAAACTTCTCACAAATATTCCTCAGTCCTCGTACAGGCTCATAGTGTAATTTGATGTATTTCTTGGCAGGAATCATTTTTATTTCTGCTGCAACCAGGAAACCCAGAGTACCACAAGACCAAGGCACTGCGTAAAATAGGTCTGAGTTTTCAGTCTGCAAAAAGCACGTCATACGAAATCATCTATCCACACTGACAACTGCCAATGACATAACAAAAAATAGCAAAATAACATTTTGTCTTACTGGTGAACATCTCACAAGGCTTCCATCAGCAAGGACCAGTTCGTAGGCCACGCAGGTATGTTGGAAAAGCCCATAGATATGGGATGAAGACTCAATGCCCGTTCCCATGATCAGACCACCTGATTGAGGGAGCACATAACAGTTCCAATGAAACATACTTCAGAACGGAGGTGATTTTTACCAGAACAAAGTTCAACAGTGTATTTTAGGAAAGGTTCACACAAAGCAACGTGTCAGTGCACAAAAATAAATGAAATGCAGGAAATGAGTCCATTTCTTCTCGTCACAACAACCCTTACCTACAGTAAGGTCATCAAGCTCTGGCACCACAGGAATAGTCCATCCTATAGGATTCAGATGTGCAGTCAGCTGGCCCATGGTGACCAAAGGTTCCACGCGAACAACCTACAAAGAGAGAAAACTCAGTCACAAATTAAGTGTTTGGAATGAGTGATGACAAAATGCAGCTAACTGGATCGCACTTCCATCTGTTATCAGAATTCAGAGCCCTGCTTTCCCAAAAGCAGTCCTAAAAATAGTTGTAACTGCTAAGTGATTCCTCCTCTGCCTCAACGTCTTGTTGCTCAGTGCCCAGAGCCATCAATCCTTCTGGTCTTTTAGGCTTCGGCACACAGAGCTAAGTGATTCCATATGCTGGGTTTTTGGATAGAATGATCCAAGCCCACACTGTAAAAACTAAAATTTGGTGGGTTTACTGCTACAAAAATCCTTTGTTCTTGATGGAGCCTAGCTCCACTTCAGCTACAAATATAGTAAAACAAAAGCTGTATATTTCAGTGTTATGAGAGGTTGTGCTACCTGTCTCTCACTGTCTACTTCCAGAACATCCATCAGGTTGATCATGATGTTCTTATGGGTCTTCTTATACTTCCCAACACGCAGTGACACAGTCAGCCAGCCGGGCCGACCGGTGCACATGTATCTCCTACCACCTTCATCCTTCCACTGCCGCACCTGCAAGAGGAAACAACCAAAACTACACCTCAGAAACACCACCACAGGGGCCACGTTAGCACAGAACCGCGGGCCGCCCCGTGTTGGAGGGGACCGTGCAGCCCAGCAGCCCCAACCTCTGCCGAGGGTCTCCCGCAGCCTCTCCTTCCCGGACGGGAGAGCCACGAGCAGAAGCCCAGCTCCGTCTCCCAGCTCCCTCCGGTCTCACCTGCTCCTGGATGTGCCGGACGCGCTGTCCGTGCAGCCGCGGAGCGCTGTGCATCCGCCGCACGGCCCACGCGCGGAGCTGGTAGTACACGTCGAAAAGGATGGAGAGAGGCATCAGGAAGAAGCAGACGAAGATCCAACGGTGATGCACCAGCACGGCCTCCAGCCCCCGGTGCCGCACCCACAACAACAGCAGGAGCAGCCCCGCTCCCAGCGACCACACAGCCGACATGGCGACCGCACCGCACCGCACCGCACCGCACCGCACCGGACCCCCGCTGCACCGCACCCGCTGCTCGCGCGCTCGCAGCCCGGCCCCGCCTCCCTTCCCTCTAGCTCGCGTCTCATTGGTCGCCGCCGGTCTCCGCCCTGAGGCGAGGGGAGGGGAGAGACCAATCAGAGAGCTGCGGGGAGATCGGACCAGGCGCTGAGAGCGCTGATTGGCTGAGCGAGGTCGGCCCTGCTCTCCCCTCATCGCGGCCGCCGGGGTTGGGGCGGGGGCGGCACCTGGACGAGGGGTGGGTGCGGGGCTGGGGGCTGGGGATCCCCGGGCTGGGCTGAAGGACTGGGGATCCATGCCCCTGGGGACTGAGGTACGGGAGACCTCGTGGTGGGGACTGAAGTGATGGGGATGGGGGCGGGGACAGAAGCATTGGGGTCCCTGTGATCGGGGTTGAGGTGCTGGGATGGGATCTGAGGTATTGGGGACCCTCTGTTGGGGCCGAGATGTTGGGATGAGGTCTGAGGTATTTAGGGCCCTCCAATGGGACGAGGTGCTGGAATAGTCTGAGGTATTGGGGACCCTCTGTTGGGGCTGAGGTGTTGGGATGGGATCTGAGGTACTGGGGACCCTCTGTTGGGGATGGAGTCTGAGGTATTTGAGGCCTTCTGTTGGGGTTGGGTGAGGGTATGGGGCTAGAGCTGAGGTACTGGGATCAGAGCGAGGGTGTGGGGATGGGAACAGGGCCTGAGGTATTAGGGACCCCCCCAGTCAGGGCTTATAGGGGAATGGGTCTTGTCATAGGGCATTGGCAGCTCTGTGGAGAAGCTGCTTTGTGCCCAGGGTCACTCAGTCAAAGGGGATTATGCTGGTGCCTTTAGGCTGGGGGGCAGAACCCTGTCACATGCCACTCATGCAGCCTTGTGGTGGCTTTGGTGCCCCACAGAAACTCCAAGATGCTTGCCATCCGCTTTGTAGAAAGGAGAAAGAGGCAGACTCTTTCTGAAGCTTGTTCTCTAAAACCCTGATGGAAAATTCCTCCTACTCTCCACAGCGTGACAGCAGACAGACGTACAGCACGTCCTTGAGGAAAATGAGGCATTTCTGCAGCTAGAGTCCCTCAAGAGGTGCAGTGTGAGAGAGGAGTATGGTGACAGCGGTGTCCTGCAGGCAGCTCCAGGAACGCGCTCACACAGTGGCAGCAGGCGGCCTGAGCCCTGCTCCATCAGCCACAGGTTGCTGCTCTGGGGGCACAGAGACCCAGTCACAGCATCACTGAGTTCAGAGAGTCCACCAAGGAGTTGCTGGCTGGCCCTGTGCCACAGGAATGTGGTATGAGGGTATTTCATGAGGACGCCGATGTTGTCACGTCGTGACATGGCATGCTGACATGTCAGATAGTGCCTCTTCCTCTTTGGAAGCAGGATCTGCACCTTTGACTGCCACAGCAGAGACTCAGGAGTGCTGGACTGGGAAGGATTGCTGCATCACGGTTCAAAGCTCAGTCACACCTTGTAGTCTCCTTCAGGAAACCCAGAGACTCTGCTTTGAACCTGGTTCATTTTTTTTCGTCTCATTGCTCATATCAGAAGACTGCTCTGCAATGTTGCTGCTCTGATGTTTGGAAATGTTCTGATTTTCACCCTAAGTTTACTCACGGCCAGATTGTATTCACTGCACTTGTGCCTAGGCTGTCTGCTAGCTCTTTTCCTTCTTGTATTTAAGCCGATGTTATCTGCCTTTGCTTACCAATTTGCCTGCTGGCTGGAATTATGCACAGAAGAGAAGTTTCCCATGCCCTACGTGAGGTTGTTTTAACCTCTCTAAAGGAGCTAAATAATTATTCTTCATCTAAGGGTGACTGAATGCAGGCTTTATAGTATGACAGCATCATTTATTCACAAGGGGGTATTTGCACCCTCAGTGTAAAGAATGCTTTGAAACTGTTTATTTATTTATTTATTTTTATTTTTAAATGAAGATCCATTAACAGTGTTTATAACATTTCTCATGCTCTGCTCTTGTTTTTGTAAGGCCCTGCGCAACAAGGAGGGAGCAGGTGAGCTCAAAGACTGCAAGGTGAAACTGCTTGGAAGGAACAGAAATGAATGACTGTTCAGATTGCAGTGGAATCCCTGCATGCGTAGTGGTGCCAGGTACAGGAATCTGAGAGGGTGAGGGAAGGGGAGGCAGGTTTTTTTAAGGCTGACATTGTTTCAATTTTAGCTATTTTGGGTGTGAGCAAAACTTCATCCAGCAAACAGTGCGGGCTTAGCAAAGCATCATTTTCAACTGTGGTGCGAAAAGCTGAGATCAGTCTTCTGTAAGACTGAAATCCCAGTTCTCCTCAATTAAATTATCGTTTTAAGGGTGCTTAAAAAAGCAGTCTTCTTCCTTCCTGCCATCCCTTCCACCCACTCGTGCTGTTCTGGGCATGCTGTGCAGTACAAATGCTTCTGCTGTCACCGTACAACAGGTTGGAGAGCTGATCTAAGTGAGGAATACTTTTTAAATATTCTTGTCCTCCTGCCCTCCTGCCCTCCTCCTCCTGATCAGCTCTCTGCTGAGTTCGTGCCCCACACATCTCTGTGTAGGCACAGGGCAGGGGCTTCTTAAGCACATGGATCACCTCCTTGGTGAGTGCTCATCAGATTGCTCTGCCAACACTGGCAGCACTTTGTTGGTTTAAAGCTGGACTTAGCAATGGCTGTGCCACAGCTTTTGGACAAAGAATGGAAAGATGAAGCTGTAAAGGTACGTGATGTTGCGCAGAGCATGCGAGCTGCAGACAAAAGTAGGCTGAAAACTTGGGTGTCTGTGAGAAGAGCGACAAGAGGCGTTCAGAGGGACCAAAGGAAGGCACTGAGAGAGTGAGAAAGCTCTTCTTCTCATGCAAGCTCCCTTAGCCCTGGTACTGACTGCCAGAGTGCTGTCGGGTGGCACTGGGATGTCAGAAGGATGGGCAGTAGCACTGGTGATGAAAATTAATCAGGAATTTTGGAAAGGCTGCAAGCCTTCTTTGTCCAGCAAGTAGCTGAGCTCATGGTTATGGGGGGTCAGGAGACCCACCTGTAAACGGTGTGATTTCAGAGGGTTTGCCCGTGTTGGTGCTCAAACTGGTACGTGAGAAGCTCCCTCTGCTGAGAAACCAAAGCACATTTCAGTGCCTTGAACAAACAGTGTGGAAGGACACAGGCTGCAGCATGGCTTTGTGTGGCACCTGGGGGTTGGCAAGTGTTTGTCCTGATGCTGAGGAATTACATCCTGTGACTGAAGAGAGGTGTTACATTGCAGCTTTAGAGGTTTAAGGAAAAAATACGGGAGGGTTGGGGTTGGGGTTGGGACCCCAGTGATCACCTTTGGACGAAGGAGATGTGGGGTGTGAGATAAAGTCTGGAGTATCTGTGGGATGGGGCCCAGCATTCAGAGCCTGTTTGCTGTGTTGGGAAGCAAGGTCAGCACATTCTGCCAAAAAAACGTGCCGAGAGCTGTGGTGTATTCACTAAACCCAGCTTTACAACCACTGGGCTTTATAAAAAGAATCACTTGTCAAAACAGAGCAGGGCTGGGAGAGGAAGGCAGCCCTGCATTCATTGTCACAGGGCCGGTGTCCTCAGCAGCCTCTGCAGTGTGGCTGTGGTGGAGGAGCTGGGTGCTGGAGCAGCTGGGGGCCAGCACTGGGCTTACAGGCTGGGGTAGGGCTGGCTGTGTAGGAGAGGCAGCAGCTGGGCAGTGCTGATGAGCCTTCATGGCCCAACACAGCCACTGTGCTGGGGCAGCAGGCAGAAAAGTGACTGTGCTATCAGAGAGCCACAAAGGCTGGAGAAGATCCCCAAGCCCAACCCATCCCAACATACCCACTGACCACATCCCTCGGTGCCACATCCCACAGCTCTGGAGCACCTCCAGGGATGGAGAGTCCAGCTGTGAGTCCTGTGCAGCTGTGCCACTGCATCACTGCTCTTTTGGAGAGGAATGTTTTCCTGCTATCCAACCTGAACTTTCAGGTGATGGTGGTCCCCGTCTCCTTCCATCAGTGAGATCCAGGAGATGCTGACTGTGCTGGGAATCAGAAAGGAGCTGCAGTCCCTGAGAGGCCCCCCATGCAATAAATAGTTTGGAGTTGTGATGTAACACACACGTGTGGCCTGTGGCCTCCAGGATGCCCAGGGTGAACTGCTGCAAAGGCAGCTGGGGAACACACACAACCCATTTGGGGCTGATGTGATGCTGAGGGCTTGCTGATGTTCCCAGAAGCAAATACAGGAGGATGTCTTATTCTGCAGGCCAAATTTTTCTCCTGTTTTCAGCTCCCAGCAAGTCTGCATGTGTGTTTGGCCTCCTGGTACCAGATGTACTCACAGCCCCTTTCCCTCCAAATAAAGCTCAGACTTTTGCTGCCTTGGCCGTCGCCATCCTGCTGTCACTCAGTCACCTGTCTGCCTTCATTTATTTCAACATTTCAAGCATTTTATGGCCCCACACCCGGATGATGTAAAGCGCTAAAACTCCAGGCTGTGCTCCAAAAGCATCAAACCTCAGCTCAGTGCAGGATCCAGACCTCAGGGTTTGGTTACCTAGGCCAAGGGAAAATAGAAATGCTGTGTGCAAAACAAAGAAAAGAAAAAGTGGAAAAGGGGAGCTGAAACAAGTGCTCAACGATGTTGGTTATGTAAAGACTGCACAGCTATAAAAATACCCCATTGTTCCAACCAGAAGAAACTCTATTAGTCTTATCAGGGATAAATGTTGCTCAGTTGCTCGTCCCTTTCAATTGCCTTTGTTGCAGCCCACGCTGTGGTGCAGCCCCCATGGCTGTGAGGCTGAGCAGCAGCTTTGTGAGGCTGTGAGGAGCTGCAGCCCGGGGCTCAGCAGCAGCACAAGTGTGTCCACAAGATGTCTGTGTTGAACGCAGCTGGAGCTCACGGTTTGTGGAGGTGCTCGGCAATCACAGCGTGGTGTGACAGCTGCTGGTGAGATCTGCCTGCACCTGTGGGAACAGGAGCATGCGTTGATCCAGCTGCCACTCACACAGCTCATCCCAAATCTCAGATCAGAACGCCCTCGGCTTGTTTAAAATCCAGCTATGCCCACGGCTGCTGCGCGGCAAGGAGATCCAGCTGGAATGAGGGAATGGAGGGCTCCACAAAGAGAGAAGCACAGAAATCACAGAGCGGTGGGGATCCACTTACACACCATAGGGTACCGGTGTCCCAGGAGGATATGCAGTAAGGTACCAGTGTCTCACCCATGGGGTGCTGATGTCCTACCTGCAGGGTGTTGGTGTAACACCTACAGGGCAGTGGGGACCCACACAGAAGTTACTGGTGTCCCCATCTATAGGGCAGGGGGGACCCACGCAGAAGTTCCTGGTGTCCCACCCACAGGATACCAGTATCTCGCCCATAGGTTCCTGGTACTGGTTCCTAGGGTACTGCAGCCCCAGCCACACAGCAGTGATGTGTGTGTCCCACTGGCTGTGCTTTCCTCATCTCGCAGCCCTCTCCCCACCTCCTGCACCCCAAGGACCCCCGAGGGCTGTGCCCTCACCATCCTCAGACGCAGCCACAAACCCGGCCCATCGAGCACACCCCCCAGCCACCCCTCGAGGATGAGAGTGCTGCTCCCCCTCCCCGACCTCCACCCCCCCCTCTCCTAGGAGATCGCGGACCCCGAAGCCCACGATGCAGCTCCCGGGAGCTCCGCGGGGCCCCGCCGCCGCCGCCCGCCCCCCGCCCCGCCCGGCCCCGCCCGCCCCTCGGGCCGAGCTCCGGGAGCCGCCGGGCGGAACGGGGTCGAAGACGGCGGGTGAGTACGGCACGGGGACCGCGGGGCTCTTCCCCGGGTTGGGGGGGGAACGGCGGCTTGTGCCGGAGGAGCTCAGACGTGCTGCGGGGACGGGACGGGCTGTGCGCCCCGCGGGTCCCGCTGGCGGCGCGGCGATGGGATGCGGCTGGAAAGTTGGTGAGAGCCGTGCGTCCGGACTGTGCCACCCCCTGATTGCTGACAGCGCAACACCACCAACGCCGACAAATTCAGTCCGAGGCAGAAAGGAATCTTCTTAATTTGGCGCTGACGCATTGGTGCGTCTCCGTTCCTCTTGGCACGTCGGTGCGCTCCAAGTCCTCCATCGTGCGGTGGAAGGATGGGTGGGAGGCGGGTCCTGCTGTCCGAAGGGGTTCGGAGCGCTTCTCGTTTCTCGCTTTTCTGGAAAAGAGTGTTTCTCCGAGCAACGCTCGGTAGTCCCTATGAATCACCATCTGCATAACTTTATATGGGGGCTGCTATTCTCAGCATCTCGCTGGAACTATGTAAACTATTAACCTCTGTGTCTGTTTGGACATGCAACATGCAAATCTTTCTCCCGGCTACGCGTGGTTCAGGGCGGGTCGAGGGAGATGGGGCAGAGCCAAGCGTGCCTCGGATGCTGGAGATGGGAGCTCGGAAAGGGCATCCGGCAGCCTCCCTTGTGGGTGCTGCGCTGGGGGTCCTCCGGGTCCAACGGTCCGATGTGCCGACAGCAGCCGGGATGAGCGCTCCTCCGGATGCTTCCTTGTTCTTTTCTAACGGGGTGCGTTCAAAGGGCTTAGAAGGATGCTCGGGGAGAGCCGTGCCAGGTCGAGGGCGGACGGGGAGGTTTTGCCGAGGGGATCGCGGCGGTGGTGACAGCGTGAGCGGCCGCCCCCGCGCTGGGGGAGCGTTCAGCCCCGCGGGTTTTGTCAGGAGAGAAGGGCTCATTCTTGTGCTGTCAATCTGCCACCTCCCAGAAGCTCTCCTCCTCCTCCTCCTGCTCCCAGATACGTGCAATGCGGGGGCTGAAATTCCCCTTCCCCCCGGCAGCATCTCCCAAACCTCCCAGCCCCGAACACGGAGAGAGCACTTTTTCTCCATGTCAGCTCGGTTCCTTTCTGTTCAAAAGGCATCCCCTCATTCTGAGGTGAAGCTCTGACTCATGTTGGGCCCAGATGTGACCTCTGGCTGCCGCTGGGTGCCCCTGGCTGCTGCTGGCAGCAATTTGGGCTTGTGGCCATAGGATGAGAGCCGTGCACACCATCTGTGCTCCCTGTCCTGTGGATTTTCCCAGCTCTCCTTTCTCCTCGGATTTCTTCATTAGAAGTAGATAAGATCAGACCATTCTTCTTTCACTACAAATTCATTTCACTTTCCATGCAGTGAGCCCATCTGATAAATAGTGGCTCAACATAACCCAGCTCCTGCTGCCCTTGGTTGCACGCACAGTGCAGGACTGGTGGCCCCAGCCCCGTGTCCAGCAGGTTCCTGGCTTTTATTGGAGGTGGGGATGGATTCCCACTCTGACCTGAGCTGTGTGGCACAGGGGAGCAGCTGCTCACATGGCGTCTTAAGACCTGTCCTGGGCAAGCTCACGTAGCTTCCTGGCTGTGTTTCCCTGTTTCACACCAGCATCCCTGTGGCTTGTGGGGGTGTCCTTGGCCATTGCCCCTGAGAAAGCAAGAAGTGGTGCAGCCCCTGGTCCTGGCACGCAGGGTTTTGAGTAGCAGCACCAAGCACCTACTGTCACCATCAGGCTAATTTGTATCTGGCTTCAGATGAGAAAAATGTGCACTGATAATGCTGAGTGATGACATCTGAGATTTGCATCCCCTCCCTGCCTCCTCTAATAAGCCTTGCTTTGATCAGAACCCCAGCTGGCATTCCTCTGAGGTGGGGAGGCAATCTGCAGCAGACCCCAGAGACAAGAACCATACAATCCCTGGAGCCGCCCCGTAACTCGACTGCCCATGGTTCTCATTTGGGGTGGGAGTGTTGTGTCATCTCTTTTGCATGTTTATGTGCATTTAAGTGCATTTAAGTGACCAGTGACATAATCATGGCTTTATATGGGGGCTGTTGATGTCCACACTGGGGTCTGGGAAAAGTTCTTTCCTAAGAGGCAGGGAGGCCCCAGCAGTGCCCAGAGCTGCGGCGCCCCATTCCTGGAGGTGCCCACAGCCACGGCTGGGCCCGGGGCAGTTGGAGCTGGGGGCAGCCAGCCCGCAGCTGGGGTGGGGCTGTAGGTCCCTTCCAACCTCAGCCATTCTGCTGTTCTTTGATTCTATGTAGGCGGTGGGTATCGAGTAGGAAGAGGACACTGAAGCGCACAACCCTTGGAAAAGTCCCGGCTCTGATCCTGGAGGTTTCTTCCACACCTTCGTCCCTCCCACCCCTCTCCTGTGTTGCAGGCCGTGAGCTCCCATGCATTTCCTCTGCCAGCCGTGCTGACGTCCGAAGGATGGTGGCCGCCTCGTTCCGCTACGGCATCACCATCACCGGGGTCGTGCTGTTGGTGACGGGGACGCTGTGCTTCGCCTGGTGGAGCGACGGGGAGGTGGGCACAGCAGTGGGCAGCGGGGCTCACCTCCTGCCCCCCCGCGAGGCCCAGGCCGTGCCCAGCTCCTCCAACGCACTGCTGCGCTCCGTCAGCTTCTTCTGCTGCGGCATCGGCGGCATCCTGCTCCTCTTTGGGCTGCTCTGGTCCGTCAAAGCCAACGCCAGCGTGGTGTCACGGCGCTATCAGTACCGCTTCCCCCGCGACCTGCAGTACTTCACCGCTGAGCCCCCGGAGAAGTGGAACTGCAGGTGGGTGTGGGTGCTGCTGCGTGCTCGGCTGCTCGAACCCTCTGCTCCTGAGCGGATGCCGTTGTGCGTTAGCATCAACCCGTGCTTCCGTGCACACGCCGGCTGCTCCTGCACTGTGCTCATCCTCCAGCAGCACTTCAGCCCTGCGGGGCACTGGGTCCCTGTGCAGAGCCAGAGAGCAGAGGGCTGCAGTGATTTTCTGGGCAATGGTGTTGGCCAACCCCATCCCCATGCACAGTGTGGGAGCTGTGTGACGTCCTGTGGCTGCTTGGCCAGTGCCACTCATTCTTTGGTGTGCACAGAGAGTATGCTGCATTGTTTTTGATGGTCTTTAGTGAACGGGATGAATTTATGCTGCTCTATAGAATGGCTGGGTTTGTGTTATCTATACCAAAATGGGGTCAAAACTAAAAAAGGAAAAAAATCAATTCTCAGGTTGGCATTAAGTGGGATGGGACTGCAGCACTAAGACGTATTACTGACCCAGGGGGTTGGTCCCTGGCTCTGCAAGGCTTTTGGTGCTCATCCAAGTATCTGGGGCTGTGTGAGCTCATCTGGGGCTCTGGTAGGCTTCACATCAGTGGAGCAGTGTCCCCAGCACGGTGCCCATAGCGATGGAATGGCATCACTCTGACATCACCCTGGCACTGCAGCAGGAGCCATCGCTGAGCATTGGCATCCTGCATGGGGAGGGCAAAGGTTGGATGGAGGTTTTCCTTGTACACAAGTTGTGTTTGCTCAGCAAAGTGCAGCTGGAAGCAGCAGCAGCAGGGCTGGCACATGGAAGGCCCAGGTGAGCGTGGAGTGGGCTGGGACTGCACTGAACAAGAAAGCCCAGCTCTCACCTGGCTGCTCGTGCAAACCGCCTGCTCAGCTCCCAGCAGCCCCTGTGCTTTAGGGGTGGCCATGGGGCCCTGGAAAGGGTTTGATTGTTAAGAGGATGCTCTTCTGCCTACAAGAAGCACTGTGGCACAGAACAGGACTGAGAGACACCACCTCTACTGCTCTGCAGCCAGACACATGCATGTGGCCCTTGGTGCCAGAGGTGGCACCTTGTGGGGCTGCATCTCCTCTTCCTCAAGGTGAGGTCAGTCAACTCAGAAGGAACAGTTGATGGTGTCCATCGTCCTGCATAGCTCCTAGCCCTCCTGGTGCCAGGCAGCAGCTGACACAGTCTCTCCTTGTCTCCAGGTGTGCAAAACCTACCCAAGTACCACCATTAGCATGCGTGTGTCCCCATGCTCAAGGATGCTCTGGCTGATGGGGCAGTAGGAAGCTCCAGTTGTCAGGGAGCTGGATGATCCTTTTGGTGGGCACTGGGATGGTCTGGTTGATGGGCACTGGAATGCTCCCATTGTTGAGCACAGAGATAGTCCAGTTGAGGCCACTGGGAAGATCCAATCAATTGGCATTGAGGTGCTCCCATTGATGGGCCCTGAGATGCTCCCACTGATGGTGTGCACTGCTGGGTGCCTTCTTCTCTCGCAGCTCCTGGGACGCCACTGCCATCCCCACCTACGAAGAAGCCCTGACCTGCAGACCTGCTCATGGCACGTACCTCCACCCCGCAGTGAGCAAGGAGGAGCTGACACCACCGCCATATCATGACTTGGAGGAGGAGGAGGAGGAAGAGGATGAGCGTTGGCAGAGCGGCCGCCGCCGCAGCTCCTCCGACAGCGCCTTGTTCCGCCCCAGCCCCTCATGGTTGGACACCCAGAGCCCTGCTGGGCCACAGGAAACGCCGCCCCCCAGCTACGAGAACATCAGCGTTCGGGGTGTCTGACTGAGCCCCGTCCTTCAGCAAGGGGAGAGCGCGGGTGGCACGGGGCTGTCCTGCATTCTGAGCAATGCATCTGGGACAATGTTCGCAGCTGGCATGTTGGAAGCCTTCGTGTTTTTAATAAAACCACCTCTGGTTGCAAATGTTTGGTGTTTCAGTATGGAAACCCTCACTGGCTGCCCTGCCCAACCCACATTGGGTTCTGCCCCAAAGTGGGAAGGAATGACAGCGGTGAGCGATTGCCCATTGTGCCGTGATGGAGCACGGCCACCCCCAAGGTCCCACCAGCACTCAGCCACTCTCACCTGTCTCTCCTGCCTTGCTCCCAACGCTCACTGACTTCCCACGCCTGGCTTCACGTTGCTCAGAAATGCTCAGCTGCTCACACGTGTGCTCACGGTGTCCGTGTGCATTTGTCATTTCACACAGAGAAGACATCTGGTGTTGCTCAGCCCCCATTTGTGTGCAGTGCAGTGGATAAACCCACAGCTGGGGTGGGTGGCTGCATCCCAGGGAGCTCAGCAGTGCCCAGGGAACCCCTGCAGGGCTGCAGGGTGTCTGCAGAGCCACAGCCAAACATACACCTACATACTGATGTACCTCTGCTCCTACACACCAATGTCTCTGTACACCTATACACATGTATACCTATACATCTATGCACCTATACGCCACTGTGCCTATATAATATACACATCTATGTAATTTAATACCTGGGGGTTGAGGATTTGCCCAGTGCTGAGTCTGCAACGGCCGACCCCACTCAACAACCCTGTTTCTTATCCCAGGCTGTGAAAACACCCGTGGTGGCCCAGTCCCCATATTGCCAGCATCTTGCTGTTCCTGTCCCATCACCTCGCTGTCCCCATCCCCTCCCTTGTGCCCGCAGGGAAGGTTGGCTGGGCACGTGCCGGCCAGCTTCACTGGAGTGTGAACGCGAGCTGCTGTTTGCATTCATTACAAAGCCATAAAAACTGGCTGGCTCAGCCCTGGGCAGGACCAGCCCCACTCACAGCCGATCCCCAGCCCCCGGCAGCCTCCTCTGCAGTGAGAAACCACTCCTGCCGTCCCTGGAGGTGTGCTCGGCACAGAGCTCCCGGCGTCAGCCCTCCCACTGCCTGCCCATGGCCGAGGAGAAGACGTTTCGCTACGGGTTCATCATGCTGGGCTTCTTCCTGGTGATGACGGGGATGTTCATCATGAGCGTGGAGAAGCCCCAGATCTACGCCACCTTCTGTGCTGGGGGCATCCTGCTCATCGCCGTGGGCATCACGTGGAGCATGTGCCAGTGCTACCCCAGGGTAGGGCACGAGGGATGGGGGCTTTGTCCTGGTGTTGGGGCTCGATGGGATCCAGGTGCTCTGGGGGAGGATTTTGGAAGCTCAGAGTGGGATCTGCAAGGTGTGGGAGCCCGGGAAAACCTGAGCATGGCTGTGACCCTCCAGTCTCCTTGGCGGAGGGCACGGCAGGGCAGTAGCGTCCCTCCCGTGTTCGTGGCTCTGGCACAGAGGGCTTTTTTCCAGGCAGACTTTTTCTCAAGCAGATGGCAGCCACTGGACTCTGCATTTCTTCCCCCCAGGTGACATTTGTCCCTGTGCAGCCTGAGGCTGAGAAGTTTCCAGACCACAAAGCCACACTGCTGCCGGAGAAGGGCAACCTGGAGACACTCAGGTAGGTGCCGGGGGGCTCTTAGTGGGTCCCTACATGCCTCCCACTCCTGGGACACATGTCCTGGCAGCCATGTGGTGTGTGCATCCCCCCGTATCTCCCAGCAGCACGGGGAGCTGCCTGACACCCCGTACCCCACAGCCTGCAGGATCCCTACAGCAGTGCCTACGAGAAGAGCCTGCCCTCCTATGAGCAGGTCCAGACATCAGCACAGCCCCGGCCCCGCAGCTGCTCACAGGCACTGCTGCAGGCAAAGGCAGAGGTGCACCAGGAATCGGGGGGACCCCAAGAACACCCCCAGGAGGCAGCCCCGCAGCTGGAGCCTGGCAGCTGGTACGTGGTACACATGGACATGGGGTCAGATGCATGCTGGGGGGGGGTTGAACCTCGGTGCCAAATTATTTACCCTGCTGATATCAGAGCTGGGCGAGCAGCCAGCCCAGGGGAGCATCCTGCTAACCCCACTGTCACTGTTACCCCAATCTGTCCCTGCAGCCCCTCCCAGCCGCCCCTGGGCTCCGCACCACTGGTGTCCCTCCTGGAGGACATGGACACGGCCTCGCTGGAGAGCTCTGTGCCCGACAGCCCCTCATCACCCCAAGGCTGCTCTGGACAGGGTGAGCACCCCGGCTCCCCACAGAAAGCCAGCAGGAAGGTGAATGATCTCTACTATGGGCTGGGAGAGGGGTCAGACATTCTGCTCGAGGACAGCGACCACCTCTTTGAGCCTGAAAAATGATGTCCCCGAGGGGTCTGGTGCTGCATGGAGGGGACACCCAAAGTGCAGCCCTGGCACCATGGAAGCACTGGGATGGGCACAGGGAAGCCCAAATGCCAGCGAGAAGGACATGCTGGGAAGCAGCTGGGCTGTGCCGGGCTGTGTAGGTAAGCAGCAGTGCTCCAATCCCATGGGTTGTGCAGGGAGGAGATGTCGGCAGTTTTCCCATCTATCAAAGCCTCCCTGGAATTAAAGCTGGATTCTGAGACTCCTGCAGCTGAGATCTTCCTTGTTTGTGCCCTGGAATGTTCCATTTGTCGATGGACAATGGGGTGCTCCCCACCTCCTGCATAGGGAATGGCTCCTGGGGGTTGGGGGGGGGGGGTCTGGCAGAGCCCAAAGCCCTGGGCTGTGTGTTGCCAACTTTGGGCACATGTTTTGAGTCATTTTGCTGGAGTTGACTCTGGCCCATTGGCTTCCTGCAGCCCATAAACAGTGGATCAAGGATGCTGGCTGCTCCCAGCACAAGAAACATCCCCTCCCGGGACCCTTGTGCCCCCAGCACCCATCCCAGCACTGCCCTGCCCTTCACTCACACCTCTGCAAGGTGACAAGAGCCGGGTGGCAGCTCCACAAGCTCAGTGTTTGTGCCACTGGCAGGGCGGGGAGCGCCGAGCTGTTGGCTAAACAGTGCAGCAGCAGCAGGGCTGGGGAGAACTGCCCAGCGTGGGCCCACATCCTTCCTGGAGCCTGGCTGCCACAGCTCACCTTCAGCCCGTGGATCCCGTAGAGCACTTTTCCCATCTCACATGGCAGGGACATTCATAGCATCACAGAACCTTTCAGGCTGGAAAAGAGCTCTGAGATCCCCAAACCCAGCCCACCCATGCTCACTGCCCACATCCCTCAGTGCCTCATCTCCAGGGCTCTGGAACCTCCAGGGATGGTGACCACCCTGCTCCCTGTGCCACTGCATCACTCCCTTCCTGGGTAGGTACTTTTCCTGATATTCAAAGTGAAAACCTCCACCACCCTCTATGCAGCTACCAATGGGGGTCCATTCAGGAGCTCACGCAGCACCAGTGGTGTAGTGGTATCATGCAAGATTCCCATTCTTGCGACCCGGGTTCGATTCCCGGCTGGTGCACAGCCTGCTGCAATTTGTTTCCATAAACCCTTACTGAAACATCACGGCTCTCGTCAGGACAGAATCTTTCGAAGGAAAGGATTCAGTTTAAGTGCAGTACTTTTGTTTTCTTCTTTTTTTCTCCTATGAATCAGATCTGTCTTCTGCAAGAGTTCCTCCTCCCCCCACCTTCCCTTATTTATTTTTCGAATTACTACATTACTATGATTATTTTTCCCATTGCCAACCCCATCTCCCCTCCTCCCGCAGAGCTCTGGGGATGTCCCCGCGGATCGCGGTCCCCACGGGGGGTTCCATTTCCCATTTTCCCCATAGCCGGGGAGGGGGGGGGGGGAGACCCGGGGCAGCGCGGGAGGGAGGTGGGGACAGAAGGGTGAGAGCAGCGCCAGAAAGAGGAGAGATCTCCGTATTGGCGGCGTGTGACGGCTCAGCGAGGAATGCCCGAATGGGATTAGAGGATTTCACGACACAGCGCCGAACGAAGGCAGCGAGAGGCACGGAGGAGCGGGGGCTCTCGGGGGCATTTGGGTTCGCAAGAGTAAAGGCGGTCATATTTGCTCGCGGTCCGAGCAGGGCCGGGGGGGGGCTGCACGCTGCACGGCGAGGGGGGGTCCGGCTGCTCGCTGCCCGCCTCGGGGCTCCCCGTTAATGGTGAACGCGTCCCGGTGGTCACGACGGCGTGATCCGCGCCTGGCAGAACCGCTCCGCCGTTCTCAGCTCCGTCGGTGCCGTCGGTGCGGCGGTGCCATGGACCCCCGGGCGCTGCTGCTGCTGCTGCTGGCGGTGGCGGAGCCGGCGCTGACCCAGCGCGCGGCCGACGATGCGGCGACCGCTTTCGGGGCCGCCCCGTCGCGGCCAGCCGCTTTCCATCGGGCCGCCAAGGTGAGCAGAGGGGCGGGGGAGGGGAAAGGGAGGATTGTGCGGCTCCCCGCAACCGGGCGAGCGCTCGTGCGTGTCTCTCTCCCTGCAGGCGGCGTGGCGGCTGCCCGGGCGCTACGTGGTGCTGCTGCGGGCGGGCAGCGGTGAGGCCGAGGTGCGCGGCACGGCGCGGGCGCTGCGGGTGCGGGCGGCACGGCGCGGGTACCCGAGTGAGCTGCTGCACGTCTTCAGCCTGCTGCCCGCCTTCCTGGTGAAGATGAGCAGCGACGTCCTGGACGTGGTACGAGCGTGGGGATAACGGTGTGAGCAGTGCCAGGTTGGAAAGGAGCACTAAGGTCATCCTGCCCAGCCGTTGTGTGTTGCGTCTTGGCATCTCCATCCCCTGGAGATTGGCCAAAGGCTTTGCCCAGCCTTTGGCTACCTTTGGGTACAATCCAGGCTGTGGGGAGCTGAGAAGGATGTGTTGCACTTCCCCACAGGCACTGAGGCTTCCACATGTGGACTACGTAGAGGAGGATGCGTACGTCTTCGCACAGAGCATCCCTTGGAACCTGGGCAGGATCGTACCACCACTGCCTGGCACAGACACCTATAGCCCTCCCAGTGAGCACAGGGCGTTCCCATCCCTTAGTGTGGCAGCTCTGAGGCCCCTGTCCCCATTTGGGGAGCACCGTGCTGATGGTTTGTAACATTTTCCCTGGGCAGATAAAGGTGACAAGGTGCAGATCTACCTGCTGGACACCAGCGTGCAGAGCACCCACCGGGAGATTGCAGGCAGGGTGTTCATCACCGACTTCCAGAATGTCCCTGAGGAGGACAGCAGCCACTTCCACAGACAGGTGAGCCTATGTTTGTGTGGCAGGCCTGGTGCTTAACCCCCCTCCTTTCTGCAACGCATCAGGGCATAAAATCATCCCTGCTCCAGGCCAGCAAATGTGACAGCCACGGGACCCACATGGCCGGGGTGCTGAGTGGGCGCGATGCCGGCGTGGCCAGAGGGACACACATCCACAGCCTCCGTGTGCTGAACTGCCAGGGGAAGGGAACCATCAGTGGGACGCTCATTGGTGAGTGCCCAACTGGGAGAGGGAGCAGCCCGCCCTGCTCACCTCAGCCCTGCCCTACCATCAACCCCAGCCCTTGGCCTGTACTGCAGGCCTGGAATTTGTTGGGGCATTGCTGGAAGCTCAGCCCAGCCCGCTGCTGGTGGTGCTGCTGCCCTTCACCGGTGCCCACAGCCGTGTGCTGAACGCCGGCTGCCGGCGAATGGTGCAGATGGGGGCGGTGGTTGTTGTGGCTGCTGGGAACTACAAGGATGATGCCTGCCTGTATTCACCTGCATCCGAGCCGGAGGTACGGGCAGGGGGGCTCCCAGGCTGTGGGCACACATGGGAACACGCTGGAGCACACTGAGCCATCCGCACCCCCTTTGTTATTGCCCCTCCAGGTGATCACGGTCGGGGCCACGAACCGTGAGGACCAGCCAGCCTCCATTGGCACGCTGGGCACCAACTTTGGCCGCTGTGTTGACCTGTTTGCCCCAGGGGACGACATCATTGGTGCCTCCAGTGACTGCAGCACCTGCTTCACCGCGCAGAGCGGCACATCGCAGGCGGCTGCACACGTGGCAGGTGAGCGGGTTCCAGGATCTCTTGTGGCTCAGGGTGGGATGTGTTTGCACCAAAACTGAGTGGAAGTTGTATTTCGAGTATAGCACCTTTGACCCTTTTCAACTCATAGAACCGTAGAATCATTAAAGCTGGAAAAGACTTCTAAGACCCCCAAGCCAATCCCAGTATACCATGCCCACTGCCCACATCCCTCAGTACCACATCTCCATGGATCTGGAATACCTGTAGGAATGGTCACTCCTCCGCCCCCCGGGCAGCCTGTGCCACTGCATCACTGCTCTGTTGGAGAATAAATTTTTCCCGATACTCAGCCAGAAGCTCCTCTGGCACAACTTAAGGCCATTACCTCTCATCCTATCACTGTTACCCAGGAGAAGGGATCCGATCATTCGGGTGCTCGTAGACGATGGGTCGCAGTGAGTTCCTCTTGCCTGTTGCTTCCCTTGATCCTGTTGTTGCCTCTCAGTCCCATCACAGCGGGCAGCCTTAGGGACCCCAGCCCACCATCACGGTGCACCTGCGTCTCTTTGGCTTTCCCCAGTTCTCACTGCATCCCCTCGGCTCCCGCAGGCATTGCAGCCATGCTGCTCAGTGCCGAGTCCCACCTCAGTGTGGCTGAGCTGCGGCAGCGCCTCCTGAGCTTGGCCACCAAGAATGTTGTCAGCAAGGCCTGGATCCCAGAGGAGCAGCGGCTGCAGACACCCAGCAGTGTGGTGGGGCTGCCTGCCCAGCTGGGCCCAGGTGAGGGCTGGGGGACGGCAGTGCCTGAAACGTGCTGCGGGCCCTGCGCTGACACCTCTCACCCCATTGCAGACAAGGAGCTGCTGTGCCGCTCGGTGTGGTCGGCACGCTCAGCGCCCACCCGGCACGCCACAGCTGTGGCTCGCTGTGCCGGCACTGAGGAGCTGCTGGGCTGCTCCAGCTTCTCACACAGCGGCTGGTGGCTGGGCGAGCACATGGAGGTGAGGCACAACGTGGCCCAAAAGTGTTGTCTGTAAGGTACCTGCCAGTGACGCCATGCTCTTGGTCGCAGGACAAGGAAGGGCAGAAGCAGTGCGTGGCCCACAGCGCCTTTGGGGGCCGGGGGGTCTACGCCATCGCCAGGTGCTGCACATGGCCCCACACCCAGTGCCGGCTCAGCGCCAGCTCCCAGGGCGATGACACGGCTGGCTGCTCCTTGCAGGACCACGTGCTGACTGGTAACACTTTGTAACACAGCTACGGGCCCTTGGGGCGCGGAGCTCGGTGGAGGCATCCTTGAGTGCTGCTCCCACATCCCGTCTCTGTGCAGGCTGCAGCTTCCAGTCCCCTGTGGCTGTGCTGGGTGACGGCGGCAGGCCCGTGCCGGGGCTGGGCAGCAGGCTTGGTGGCTGTAGGACAAGGCTGGAGGGCACAGCGCGTGCATCCTGCTGCCCTGCTGCCACGCTGCAGTGCCGCGTGAAGGAGCTCACGCCGCAGGGCTCTGCAGACAAGGTACGGAGCAATGCTGTGTGGCTGCACCTCGTCCAGGTGACGGTGCCCATCCGTCCTTCTCCTTGCAGGTAGCGGTGTCCTGCGATGCTGGCTGGACGCTGACAGGCTGCAGTGCTCGCTCGCGGGGCCCCGGCACCTTGGGGTCCTATGCTGCGGATGACACCTGTGTTGCAGCCAGCACTGCTGGCAGCCACGCGCCAGGGGCTGTCGCTGTTTGTTGCCGGAGCCAGCAGTAGGGATGGGCTGACGGCAGTGTCGCAGCAGGCCTGGCTGATGGCAGGGCAGGGCAGCGCCACAGAGCCCAGCACAGCCTGCCTGAGCCCCAGCCCCAACCCCCAGCACAGGCAGCTTGCTGGCCCTGCTGCCATTTCCCAACCCCTTTCCTGTTCGTACAGTGGCTGTAGAGGCCGTTCGTGTCACCACACAGCTCCTACCTCTGTACCAACAAAGCTCCCTCCTGTCCTTAATTTCAGCTAACAGTTGAGTCATTTCCAGGGGGTTTGAAAATTGCCGACTCAGGTACCTGGAAGATTTCTTTACTTTCCAGCCACTGCAAAGCTCCTAATTTTAATTCTGCTTGTTTGATTAGATTTTAGCTTGCAATGCTACAGAATCAGCTGCTGCTCCATTAGTGTGGCTTTTGTTGCTGGGGTTCCACACTGCTCTGTTCCGCAGCTCCAAACAGACCCAGCTGCACTTCCTTATCAAAAAAAAAAGAACCATCTTCTGTGGCACTTCAGTTTTGTATGTCTGTACTTTCAATATTTATTTGGAATTTTATAAATAAACCTTTTTATAAACGTCTTCTAAAAATAAAATTCCTAGAGCAGCACTTAACAGATGGGACCCACGCTCTGGTTTCTGTCCATGCCCAGGGGGAAAGGCTGCAGGGAGGAGCTGGGACGCGATCTCTGAGCTCTGCTCTGTTTGGGACACAGCCGTTTGTTTTTAAAACAGCATCGGAATGCAAGAGCTTCAAGTTGTGGAAACATCCCCCAGCTTCAGGAAACACGTCCTTGGTGCTGTTGCCATCAACTCCGGGAGGCAGGCGGCAAGGTCTGAGCCCAGCAGGTGAGCGCAGGGCTCAGGAAGCAGCAGCTCACTGTTACTGGAATAGAATTTGCTTGGTGCTGTGTTGAGGACAGCTTTAAAAATGAAGCTTGACAACATGGGTACAGGTGGATCTGTCAAGCTTTAGGTGCATTTTCCCCCACTGGAATGCCTGGTACAGACACGAGACTGCTCCAGCTTTAACTGCACCAGGACCCCAGGTAGGAAGCACTGCTTGGAGAGGTTAGAACCATTTCTAACTCTTTAGGTAAAGATGGCAAAAGCCCAACCCCAACCTATGTAATTACATAACACATAAATAATCACAACCCATAGCTTTATCAGCTTCAATCTTCACACAGGGGGAAAAAAGAGAGGGCTGTTAGCTGAGAGCTTACAGAAAGCCCTGGCACAGCTGGCAATTTCCAGCAGACTGAAGGTACTCAGGGGCCATAAGCACTTCACTGCTGCAGGCAGAAGTCATGGGGATGCTCACATGGCAGAGTCCCGCATAGCTCTCACGGCTCAGTTCACACACATGAGATCAGTGAAGGGCAATGGTACGGGAACGAGATCAGCCCTTGCTCAGTATCTGTGTGCAGGTAAGCAGAAAAACTAATCTTGTTTGTTCTGGGGATCACACTGAAGAAAAAAAAAAACCAAAAAACCCAGCAAGGTAAACCTGAGGGATCCTGTTACCTAAGGGCACCTGAGGCAGTTTTATCAGCCTGAGAAGCAGCACATGTACTTGATACCCCGTCCTCCTCCAGGGCAGGCACTGCCAGGGGAGGCTGCAGGCTGGGTGATGCTTGAAACACAAGTCCTTGTGCTGACATACCCTGAGGCCTCTACCTTTGCTTGCAAAGGAAAGCAGAAAGGTGATGGGGATAGCAGCACAGCTCTCTGCACTGGGCACCAACACATCTGCTCATCTTGCTGTGAGGCACACAGAAGCCAGTCTAATCCACGACTGCAAGCAGAGCTAGGGTAAATCATTCAGATAAGGTCAGGAAAAGGAACTGCAGACAGATACAGTCTGACAGGCACCACAACATGCCCAGTGTGAGGCTGTGCAGTTGCTTTGGTTTGCTCCTGGCAGGTCCAGTAAGCAGGGTAACCTCTCAGAGCTCGTTATCCAGAGGACCAGATGAAGAACTTTCAAGAGGATCCACAAGACACTGTGTTGCACAGTCTAAAGACTACACTAGTTTTCTGTGAAAGGAATAACTTTATTCCATTGACCAGGAATCCCAAGACTGTTTATCAAGACTGCCTATTTTTCCAGTGCCACACGTTCATGTATTAATTGGACAGTATCTCCCCAGATGCTCACAGGCAGGCTGAGGCTGCTCCTCACCGAACATCATGTAAGCTGTATAAAAACATTTTCATCCAAAAAGATCGGCAGTAAAAAGTACAACATAGAAATGCATCACAATTTACACAAAAACTAGTTTTGTTGAACTCTATTTTCCAAAAAAATAATCTTCAGCAGGTTCAAATGACAGCAGCTGGAAACCAAAATAATTGACCGAGTATCACCTTATTGCAAATTAAAACCATCGACTTTGTACAAGCGTGAGCAGAACCATGAAAAAGTTTGTATTGGTTTCAAGTATACAGTGGTGATGAGCCATCCTGATGCAGTTCTCCCATCAGTGCTTCTCTGGGCATGCAGTAATCGAGGACGTTGTTTCCATAGGAAATAACAGGAACCTGAAGTGACAAGTGGTGCCAACCCACAGCAACGTTACCAGCTTCCTCCATCACCATCACCGCTGTGTACTGACTATCTGTGAAGACTTAGGGCCCATTACAAAGGATTGGGGGTGGGGGAAGGAAGAAAGGGCATCTGTAAGAAACGATTTATTCAAAATTAATTTAAAACGTCACACATTTAAAATGTCCCAGCACATCATCAGAAACATTTATAAAATGCTAACTTTGCCACGTGTCCGTGAAGACATTGTTTGGAAAAAAGAAACATCAAGCAACAAAAGGTGAGCTATTCACTACAATGCCACCCTTGCATCTTTGCACACGCCATTTACGACACGTTTCTCTTAACCCGCAATAAGTTATAAAGCTGTACAGCTGAAATCATATCAGATGTTTGCTTCCAACAGTGAAATGACTGGTTAATTTCAATATTAGTGCACAACAGTGAAAAGCTGTCTGCTGCTTCTTGGTTCAGCAACAGTCCGTAGAAAGAAAAAAAGGCACTTCTTGGCTGGTTGTGCCTTTAACTTGGCAAATTTGTCTATTCTGGAGGTGCCCAGGCACTCCTTGAGATGCCCTCCCATTTCTGTGCATGTTTGTTTACATAACTTCTAAAGTAAGGCAGAATCCATAAATAAAGGCAAAAAGCAGTGCAGAAAATGTGACAAACGCAAATGTACAAAGTAAGAAGTTAGTTGGCACAAAAGAAGCTAGCATCCTGAACCAGAAGTCACTGAACTAAGCTTGATATGGAAAACAAAACCGTGCTCCAATCATCCCAACTGCCTTCCAGTTGTTTACGAGCAAATCAAAAGAGCTGTGATATTTTAAATGTTGCCTGGTCAAGTGAAAATATAAACAAAGCCAAATCACTCTTTCCCCGTGTTAAAATTGCTTAATAAAATCTGCACGACAGCGTCCCCAAACTCAATCAAGGAATTATTCATCATGTACAACCAATACTAACTTTCTCAGTAATTTGAAAGCACAAGCAAGTGATTGCAGGTCACAGGATCGAGACTACGTTCGATTCAATATGTCTCCAAAAGTAAAAAAATTCATGACTAAAACTGCAACAGAAATCCATTTTAAAGTGCTTCTTTTCTTTTAAACTACTTTTTTTTTTTTTTTTTTTTAATTATTATTTCTTTAAATCCACCAACATCCTTTCATAAACACT
Organism: Tympanuchus pallidicinctus; assembly: GCF_026119805.1. Lineage (NCBI taxonomy): Eukaryota > Metazoa > Chordata > Aves > Galliformes > Phasianidae > Tympanuchus > Tympanuchus pallidicinctus. The sequence goes on along the minus strand of NW_026294791.1, from coordinate 4,591,011 downwards.
TGCATACCTTGAGAACCTTTTTCTCTTGCGGCCCTTCCTGACTGCCTGTGGTTTTTGGAAGGGTACCCCAAAGACAAGCCACGCGAGAAGCTCCATGACCAAACCTTTCTGTAAGGAGCTGCTCTCCTTGCAGAGCAATCTTACTGATCCTTCCATTGAAGAGCTTTACAAATGAGCAGGGAGACATATTAAATACAGAAGTCCTTATGTAAACTGATTCTTTAACTAATATTTTACAATGAAATGTAAGTCATCACACATCTTTATACAGAAATTTGAATATTCCTATTCAATATTATCAGAAAGATTAAAAATTTGCCCTCCATACATAAGGGCAGTCTGGTTTTTCTCTGTATAAAAACCAAAAGAATTTTTTTTTGCAGCATCACAGAAAAGCAACAGTTTTACATTCACTCATTTAATGTTCACATAAAAATTCAACCACTAGCGTTTGTGTATTTGATAAAATCTTCTTGACAAAAATGTTGTTGGTGTCTGGACTGTCATAAGCTACTGCAGGTGAAGATGCAGTTTTCTAGAGCATTTGTCAATCTGAAGCCTTCGTGGCTAAGAAATGCTTTTAGCTTTCAGGGAAACAACCTTCTCCAGCATTGCCATAGATCCTTCTCTTCCAGACTCTTGTAATAGCATAAGCAATAGGACTCTAGGTTTCAACAGGTACCAGGCATTAAATGTTAGAGTTGATCTGTTCTTGGGTTCACGGGTATCCTTTTACGGGTCAACATCATCAAGGTCACTTTTAGTCTCACCAATCATCATAGGAGACTCTGAGCCCTTTCAACACACACAAGGGGTGGGGAGAGAAAGATATGGTACATTACTTATTTTTCATCAGGCACACAATTATCGTGATTACATTCAGTGATGGTTCTGATCCAAACTCCACACACAAGTCGAGCAATGCAACTGACAATAAACATGCCCTCATTTAATTGTTAATTACCTGCTGTAGATGTCTGTCTCCATTCTCATTGGCTGGACTGCTTTCTGACCCATTACTGCTTCCAGACTGATCTTTTTCATTCAGCAGTGCTGTGGCATAGGCAAGTGTGTCCTGTAAGGAAGAGACAAGATAATTGTATGGATTAATTTCTACAGAAACAGCCACAAGATACAGGTTTGCCAGGTAGGAATGGCATGAAGTACAGTGGAATATGGTAAAGCTGCTAAAACTATAGCTGCTAACTGAAAAGTGAGAGGGGAAATAAATCAAGCTTCATGCCATCTCCCAGGACTGACACACACATACCTGTGCTGAAATAGTGCGCTGGAAGGTTTTTGCAGTTGATGTCTCATTGGAAACGTTGCTCTGAGGTGCCCAGTAATGTTCAGACATCTGCATTAAAAGGTGCATTAAAAAAAGCATAAAAAAAACCAGGAAAGCTACAGAATTGCAGTATGAGCTCTACATGTGTAAGATCTTATACACTTATGATGACAGGTAGGCTAACAAGTCTGGAATAAGCTTCCTGAATCCATCAACAAGCTGGAGTGCTGAGATACAGCCTTCTGATGCAGCCAAGAACAGTTTCAGAGATTACTGCCCCTCAGCTGAAGTCTAGTCATCAGCTCCTTCTGTCTGCCAACAACATGACTGCAGGTTATGCAGCTGAAGAGCAGTAGATCCAGACATTCAACAAACACTTTCAGAAGCCAGTAGATGGTAAAAATAGGCACAGAACTATCCAGAGCTGTCCGTTCAAGGGAGGAGTGGCAACAAGTGCCAGCTGCACTGCAAGCATCCTACTGACAAGATTATGTAGAAACAAAAAGCCGGACATGTCAAAAGCTGTGTTCTGTGCAAAGCTTAGAAGATTCTGCAAGAAATCCTCTCCTCCAATGAAAAGAAGCCTAACAGGAATATAGTGGCACTGAAAGCTTCCCACATGACAAAGAACAATAATCATTATGACCATTTCCACTCAGTTACAATTATTGCACAAACAGCTAAGCCTAAAACATATGGTGGCTTACCAAAGTTCTTGAATGTACCAGGTTTAACTTCATCCAAGCTCTCATGGTAAAAAAAAAATAAAGTAGTTTGTATTTTTGTCTTAAATCAACTTAAGATTCAAATAGAGAACGGAGGTTTTATAATTCTTGCTGTAAATAAAGTGATGTTTCTCCATACAGTTACAGCCAAACTACCTTTTTCTGTAGCCACTGCACAGCCCAACTCCAGTGGTGGGAATTCTCCTTGAAATAATCTTTTGCAGTAGGGCACCTTGGAAATCGAAATGAGTTTCATTATTAATGAACAAGGCACTCTTGCCAAGGGAAAAAAATAATAATCCACATATATTTCTTTATGTTGCTGCCCTCTGTATGCTGACTTCAGCTGAATAATTCTATCATTAACCAAGTTAGCAAGAACCATAAAGTTTACACAAAGTAGTACCTCTGTACAGATACACTTATTTCAGAACTATGCTTTATCAAAACATCTGCCAACTTCCAAGCAAACAGAATTTAGTAATCACAATATTTCATATGTCTGGGGCAGTTTTCTTATCTTTGTCTTGGTCTTAATGCTAGGCAGCTACTACTACAAGCACCACTTATATTACAGTAACAGAAGCTAAAGCTGATCAGAAGTAGAAAGAGCAGCAGCCTGAACAGTCATAGTGGGGTCTAATGCAAGAATAAATTAAACAGTGCAACCCACACTACTCACTTCTGAGCCAAAGTAACAAGGAACTTGACACACTGGTAACAGCGACTGCTGTCCACATGGTTGCTGTGGTGCATCAAGGCTGTGGGAAGAAACACTTGGATTAAAAACCACAAATCAGACTGCTGTGTACCAACCAGGTCGAAAATGCAACAAGCTTGAAGCTAGAATTTCAGCTTATGTGGGAAAAGGTTTTGCTACAGATGTGAGCATGAGCATTTGTGCTCAACACACTGCTGCATCACTGGCAGTTTTGAGTATTTACAGAACTATTGGATTAAAAACAGATCCAAGTCAAAAGGCAGTAATTCTTTCAAACATGGTACCTGAACTTTAAACAGCCCTCTCCTAACACAGTTTTTTTTCCCCTATAATCCATTTTATGTTAGATAATTGCTACGGTTACAGATTTGAAAGAAAAGAAGTTTGAAGTCACGGTAAAAAAGGAGGAAACCACCAGCTTCCTCCTGGATTATAATTGCAAAACTAGGATAATGTCTGAAGCTTCGTTACACAAACAAGATAGTAAAAATCCTGGTAAGGACCACAGACAACTATTATTTGCTACCTTCTTTTCTTGGAGTAAAAGCAGCCAATGTGACTGACAGGTCATGGACCACATGCAGAGAAACTGAAAGTTGTTTAGTGCTGTTGCTAGGGAACTCCAAGGTAAACCCACAACACTAATTCCCAAAACTCACAGCAGTTCTCAGAAAGCGTGCTATTCAACAATAAACACAATAAGTCTACAACATAAAGATTAAATTGAATAATTGCATCTCTCCTCTGCAGAAATAAAGTGCCATGTACTGTTTAAACTACAGAACTGGATTGGTCCAAGTGGGACCAACATATCTGGAACTAAAATAACCACTATTCCCTTACATTACTTCCTGTTATCTTCTCTTCTGTTAGTCATACATGGAAATCAGTAACCAGAAGAGCAGTGAAGCATAAGAGAGAATTTTTTTTTTTTTAATTTCTTTCTCACTAACAGAATCTGAAACAAAAAAATCAGGTGAAAGCCATAATCTGAAACAGCTTCTCAACTAAACAGCTCTGAAAGAGATACCCAAGCAGCACGTGCTGATTAGATATGCTCTTTGAGCACTGTGTGGCTCATCTGCATCTCTTACACAAAAAGCCATTTCTCCTGATTCATATGAAGCAAGCTCTCATCATTCTGGGTCTTCAGTTGCTTTAGTAACTTCACTTCAGTGGTGGTTGTTAAATCAGATAATGCCATGTTGTTTTCCATCAGAAATAATACAGAAGGATTAAGAAACCAGAGGATTATAAGAATTATCAGCACAAGGGTTAGCAGAAGATAGGAGCATTCACACACTGGCTTACTTGCCTATTAATCCATTTTCAGTTTCAAAGGCAAATTTGATGCGCTCTACCTGTAAGGGGTCTTCGATGACCTGGCAAAAAAGGAAAAGGTCAACAGAAGTCATGCTTGAGGCCTGCATTTGCACTACAAAATGGTTTTAACCACCTCAACGTGAAAAACAAATGAGACTTATGAAGTTACTGTGCTGATGATCTGGTGTTAATGGAATTGGGAAAAGTTATAAACTTTTGAACGGAAGGATCAAAGATTAGTTGAGATTATCTGTGCATCTCTGCCTTCTTTATTATGCACTGACAGAAAATCCATCCTGTACTTAATGTGCAGGTCTTTGCCATTCACCTACCAGTATCTCATGGAGTAACTGGAATATGTTTTTCAATTCATGAGGTGGAGCAGTTTCCAGTTGAGTCTGCATTAAGAAATATAAAATTATTCACAAATAAAATAAATAAAATAGGTAAAATAGGTTGATGGTGCAGAGAACTGACAGAGTGCTTCACAGCCTTTTGAAAATTAGTTATTTTAAACTGCAGAAGTTAAAAAACAAGAAAACCCTCCCAAAATCCAGCAAACTGTACCGACTGCTCTGCTGCAGATCCCAGTGCCATTCTAACATAAGACAGCACAACCAAAGCTCAGAACAAACACTTATGTAAATACAACATCTTGACATCCATACCTTGATGAAGTGTAGCACAGTAAAGGAAAAGTGCTCATTACAAAAGCAGCAGTACACCACCATCTCAATGAGAACCGACAGAGATCCAGTTAGCTCTCGTAATGCATACATCACCTAAAGGAAAGATGCAAATAATTCTGTATGTAGCCATACAATTATTTTCAAGAGATGGATCAAGTTTATGATAAAATATTAGTCTTCTTCAGGAAGGGTGTATTTTTTTTCTCCCTTTTCTCACAGCACTTCACTCAGCTCCTGCTGCCCAGCTCTGGGGGCCTGGGTCAAGCATGGCCCATTCAGTGAGAACAACTCAAGTTAGCACTATCAGACCAGATACACGTTCAAGTAAGGTAGAATTTAGAACAGATAGATACCTCTATTAAGTAAGGTTTTCCCTCGGACAAGAACAACAAGGCTTCCACTTCTTCATGGAGTGTCAAAAGTGGACCTGAAGTAGTGATGCTTAGAGGTGGACGTTGCTTAAAGAGACCAGGAGCTATAATAGCAAACAGAAAAACAATCCATTAATAAATGACATTGTTCTACACACCTTGAAGTCACTGCTGACATTTGCTACCTTGTCATTTCTCAAGTCATTCACCTTGACTAGCTTTTATGGTGCCAGCCCAAATAATAAACTTTATGCTAATGTATCATTTACGTTATTGACAACATAGGGAAATGAACTGCAAGAAAGCAAAAGCAGAATGTTCAAATCACTTTGGTATTTAATTTCACTCCCACTACTGCACATTCACCATGCTCAAAGCTTTTATCATTCTTCTGTTACAAGTTTAGACTGCCTCCAACTCCAGAAACTATAAACCTCAGACAAAAATCAAGTCTTCTTTTCACAAAGAACAACTTTAAATTCCTTCTTTAGGGCACTGGAAGTCCAAACTCATTTTTTTATTATGTTTATTTGGAAAACTCTGCCTCCTGTAAAAAACATCCAACACAGTGTTTCATTGATTATTCTGCAGTAGCTCAGTCTAGAGACTCCCATTATGAGATATATAAGAGACATAACAGATGTGAGTCTCACAGCCAACAACACAAGCTGAATTGTTCACAAGAAGCAAGGCCTTACTGATGCTGAAATTACTCCCAGTCAAAATAACTGAAATGCAATGTTACCAAAAGCCAAAAGTGCAACTCTTACCAACATTCCTTTGTGAAGAGACATCAGAGTGCAGAACAAGTAATGCGACAGTATTGTGAAGGTATCCAAACTCACGAGCTTGTGCTGAACTCCACCTGCGGTTCTGTTTCAGACAAAGGGGAGATTTAAGTGAGGTCTGATTGACTAATTAATCAAATTCTGTTAAGTCAAAACAGAACAATATCCTTAACAGCCCACCACCACGTTCTAAGACTTCAAATTTGGTTCACAGTTTATTAACACCAGAATGCCTCAACTTGTGCCAACACTGCTACTTCTTCATGGCAGCACAGAGGAATGCTAAGACTCGCATGAAACGTGCAGAATAATTTGAGGAGTGATCTACTTTAAATCAATCAACCAACAAGGTTTTTGCCCATAATGTAAGAAGCTTAACACAGGAATGGGTACATAAGCTTTACCTGATTACTCTGACGGTTGGGACCAAGGAGAAAGTTGATCATGTGCCTCAAAGCAGAATGTCTGAGAAGAAGACTGCTAGCCCTTATACCCTGCTGTTTAGACAACAATAATGCATTACAGACCTATCTAGGTAAAGAACTCGTGCTCTAAGGGACAGAAGTAAAACTTTGCTAAACATCTTTAAAAAGTTGTGAACTTGACAAAGCTATGCTTTAAAGGACACCTCACTGCATACAGCACACTAGAGAAACTTTGTCAGGATCAGTATAGGCAAAATAACTATAAAAGAAGCAAACAAAAGAATTAAGGGATAGACAGAACCCACAATAAGGTGAACAGCACAGTACTGTGCTGTCAGTGTTTCAATGTTTCTACTTTTTACAGGACAAAACCCCCTCCCCCAACTCCTTAGTATTTTTTTTTTTTAAACAGTCAAAAAGTCCCCAGTGAACAAAACCTCAACACTCAGTCTTTGGAAATGACATCCTCACTAGGTATAACTTGTCTGAATGTTTTTGTATGATTTTATCCCTAATCAGCGTTCAAAGTCACTCAGCACACACAAAAGAAAAAGAACCACCCTAAAACAAGGAACAAATACATTTCTGGAAGAGCTTCACTGCGCTGCTTAAACCTTCCATGAAGATTGTTTTACTGTTTTACTACTGTCCTTTAAAATCGAAGTAATGTGAAAAGATGATACATGGTTGCTTACCTTCTGCACAAAATTGTTGAATAGTAAGAAGTACTGAGCACAGTTTTTACAGTTTTCAGGAACATCTTTATCCAGTAAAGCAAGTAGCACCTCCAATAACTGATGTAGACTTTTTAACTGCAAAAACAATTATTAACTTGCATTTAAATGCTTCTCTCCTGCTTAAAATACAGGCATTTCTACATTTTCAAGTTTGATTAACAGAACAGTATGTATGGTCAGCTACACTTGCTGTGATTAACATAAATAGCTAACGTAGGACTACAAACTGACATTTCCAACTCTGAATTAATGTGCATATATTAAACAGGAGTGCAGTGAAAGCATCAGTAACTTGCTTTCACATGGGTAACTTGCTTATAGAAGTGAAACTCAGCAGTTACACAAGTTTGCAATATTTTTTAAAGCAATTCAAATTAGTCACAATGTAACTGATGTTCAAATGTTCCAGTCATTACAGCAATACACTGAGCACACTAAGGGCCTTGGTATAATGCCTACTGCATCTTTGTTAACATGAACAGCTTACAGTAAGTAATCAGAAGCTCTTAAGCTATATTTTAAATGCCCATCTTCCTACTACTCTATTAAGCTTAGAGAACTTCACAGCAATCTTTCCTCGAAGCTTTAAATAAGGAATTTTCTTCACACACAACAGTTGTGCCTTCCAGCCATAACACTGCTTTAAAAAAAATATTAGAATTGGATGCAAGAAAATCACTTCAGACTAAACAAGATTTGGGCACCTGAAAGTCCCTACCATCTCCACTGACAGCTTATAGAAATACGACAGATGACAAAGTATTTCTGACAGAGTTCTTTAATACAAATGACTTGGTTCAGATATCCATAAGAAACAGGTGAGCCTCAGGCATTTTCACGTAATTTCTGCTGAGTTTTCTTACGATATTAAAAAGAGCCAAATATAACAAACCTGCACTTCCCAAACTTACTTGCCCAGATTTTTTAGTAAGAAGTTAAACCACTGAACAACAACCATAGTTCCAGTCTCTCCCTGGAACGTGACAGCTCAGCTACTGCTGTACTGCTGTGGGCTTCTGACTCTGAGCGAGTTAAAAACTAAGCTGATTTCTGGGCTCTCTCTGTTACAGAGAAAGAGAATAAATCTTACATTCTTTTAATATTTGGAAACCGCGTTTTCGTGAGATGCCACACATTCACGTTGAAATGAGACAGAACTGTTTAATACTTCAAACTTCTAAGAATTACAGCAGCACATTACTTCCCAGGAAGGAGCAGACAAGCATTAACCTATTCAAGAAAGAGCTACAAGCCTGCTGAAGACGAGAACCTTCCACTTTGTCATATGCAAATCACACTGCATTGCCTGCAAGCGAAACAAGAGACACTGGGTAGAGACAATCAGCAGGACCATGGCTGACGAGGTGTCACTAACCTTCTCTTGGTAAAGCAAGGCACTGTCGAGGGTTTTTTCAAGAATAGTAGCTACAGCAACTCGCACCTCTCTTACACTGCATTCCAGGAGGAAAGTCCTGGAAGATAAAAGGAAAAGCTGCAAGAAGAACTGGAATCAAAGTGTACATATATCTACTATGATTAAGTGTGGCATTTATCATTTTAATAAGGGTAACAGTTCAAAAACACCTCTTACATTACACTTCTGTGGATAAGCTTTAACTTGTTTTCCTGCACTCCTGCTTCTCACTACAAAAGCCTATAACAATGCTTTATTCATTCAAAGAAGAAAAATCTAAAACTAAAAGCTACCACAGGATCCTGTCCTCCAACACAACTTGTAAGACAACCTCCTCTTTAGGTTGGCAAATCCCTCTGTTATCAGTTCTCCAAGAATTGCCTTAAGCTTATCTTGAGTTGGTGAGTGAAATACAATGCAATTCATTTGTGATCACTGTCAGGTAATATTTAACTCACCTTACCCTAAACATTTTCACCACATTCTCTTTCCCTTCACTTGCAGGAGTGACTTGACAAACACATTCCAAGGCATCCCTCTGAATTAAATTAGTTTGCATCCTTCATCTACACTGCACTACTGTCATATTTTCAGAATAACCGAAAAATCTGAACAGAGGTTTTTATTTCTAACATTTTCTTAGCAGACAATTTAGAGCACCTGTTTAAAGAACATGCACAGTCAATTTCTTGGCAATCTATCAGTACAGGTATGCCAGATCACATTATTTCAAAGCCCAATCCACAGGCAAGACACAAAACACTGAAGACAGAAATAGGCACTTACTTTACAAGCTCCCGGCCCTCTGGTCCAACAAAATATTCAACTAACCACTGACAAGCATCAATACTTTTGGAGAGCAGTGCATCTATGGTTGCAATCCACTCTTCTGTATCAGCCCTTTAAAACCAAACCAGGGGTAACGGTCAGTAATGAAAAACAGCTGCAAAACCCAAACAATGTGCCATTTCACTTCTTCCTTTTGTGCTGGGTCAGAAGTGGCTTTCCCACAGTCAGACCTTACCTGAGTTTCTTCTTGGTTCGGAGATAAGTTTGGAAAAGGAACTGGACTGCCAACTGTAAGCTCACCTTTGCCATACACGGATAGTAAGGATGTTTTACCTTTGTCTGAAAGAAACACCACATTTACTCCAGAGCAGACCTATACCTGCAGCACACATTCTGTCTCCTAAATAAGTCAGCATGCTCTATTCAAGTTATTTACTTCATCTAGAAAACAAGACAAACCACACTTGTCTGTGCTGAAATCTGTTTCCAGTAACGACTATGCTAGTTCAACATATATGCTAAAACAGGAACAAACTTGCTGGAAGGCCCACTATGTCTGTGGATGTAATAAATACTGGTTTGTTTATTAATCCATAACTACACTCAGAAAAACTAATTAAACTATGTTCAAATGAAGGTCTATCAACTTCAAGATGGCTAATGCCAATTTTTGTACCTTCCATACACAGGGGAATTTCTGCCCCTGCAGAGCTCTGTTTGCATCAGTTAATTTATTTATTTTTTTTAATTATTATGGCACAATGACTTTTTCCCCCTCTGCTGCAGCAGAAGGCTGGAGTCAGCTTTGAGATGGATGCTATCAGTGTGACGAATTACTGGAGTCCAAGAATAGCTCAGTTTGAAAAGCAAAATCATACCAAACAATTATCTTCTAAACTTCCTGTTCTGGGGCTTCTCTAACTATTGCTAGTCAGTATTTCCAGAGTACTCAAATATTAAAAGTCTCATTACTTACAGCGTTTAGTGAAGCCAGTGACAGAACAAAACTGAAGTAGTCACTACTGTATACATCTCTGTTCTTCATAAATTTCAGATTTTCATCTCTCACCATCTGCAGATTTTTTTTTTTTAAAAGAAGGCAAAAAATTAAAACTGCTAAAAAAGCATTGAAGTGACATTTGATCTCACACATAAATATGTATGGAGTTGAAAAATCAGAGTCAGACCTATTCTGTTCATTCTCTGAATGACTACTTCAGTGGAGGGGGAAAATATATGGGAAACTTAGAAGACTGATGTAAACCCAAGAACTGATGCGTCAGTTTCGGGAGAAGTAATAATAAAACATACAATAATGCATCATTGAACAGCCTGTTACCTTTACATTTGAACCCAGTCACTTTCTGGCTTACTGTTCAGTAATGGAATTGCCTCAAGGTCACCTTCAAAGTTTCTCTTATTGTGAGCTTAAGCTTTGTGTGAACAGCATCTACCTGGAACTCTGAGTGCCCTACCTGGTATATCCGTACAGGCATCTTCTCAACAAAAAGTCCCTTTTTTTCACCTTTTCTGACCAGTTTAGTTAAGATGGACAGGCGATCGCTGTTGGGTCTGTGGGGTCGTGGTGATGACTGGGGTGAAATTTCTGGTGAAGATGGAGCAGATCTAAAACATAAGAATATCAAAGGCAATAATGTAACTGTGACAAATCTGCAGTTCAAGTCTTAAAATACCAATAGAGCCAGTATCACCGTAAGGCAAATTCAGATGACAGTCTAAACTACTTCTGAAGCTGTCAGCTTGAATTTCTTATTCCAACAGTGACAGGAGTATGGAAGAGTAAGTTACAAAAGCAATAAAAGGCCATTCATTAAGCAGCTTAAAGAAAAGCAGGGGGATAAGCATACTTTTGTGTGAAACAGGAATTATTCATGCCTTCATTCTGGAGATGAATCTGTACACCAGAACAGGAGAAGCCTTTATGGATACAAGAGAAACTTACAGTGAGAGGTCCTCAGCTTCCTGACGCACGACACTCACTCGACTTTTCTTTGGTAAGACTGGAGAGTTCTGATCAGACACTCTCTGATAAAACAGCATGTAGGCATTCCAGTATCGCCGCCGCACGTCAGGGTAAGGGTTAGCTGATGAGAGAAGAGGCATTTGATGGACCTTTGGAGATTTAGAACTCTTTTCATTCCTAGAGTAGAGTAAAACCGAGTGTGCAAGCACTGAAGACTGCAGAACAGTTACTTCTTGGATCAAAAAAATCAGTCCATGTTAGAGAAGAAAAACAGCTCCAAAGTGAAGAACATACTTCATAAGATGATAATCATCAAATTATTCAGCATGTGAATAATAGTATCAATGTATTTGGAATTAATTCCTTAGAGCACTGAAAAATTTAACTGTGATCCCAAACCACATTTTATACATATTCTGACTAGCCTAAGATAAGATCTAGTTTGTATTTTCTTCAAACCATTCTAACAGTGTGCCATTTTACTTCTGAATCTCCTGTTATTAAGTCCACAAAGAGTTGAACAGTGAGCACAGTTTAACTAACATTAGGTCATGTACAAATGGTTATGTCCTTCAGTAAAACAGAATGCTTTGGCTAGAAAATGTTTGGGAAGGACCATTTCCTATTAGACCAAATCACGCAAAGAAGATATAACTGACTCAGCTCCAACACTACTGAGAACTGGTATGAGATACAAAGCTACTGTAAATTAATCTTCAATTCTACTTACATTGATCATAGACTTTAGGTCTGTACTCTCCACCAAAACATTCATACTCCAAGGTTTCATCAGTTAACTCAAATTCTTCAACAACAGTGTCATTAAATTTATACCACTTTCCCTTTCCACATCCCCTGTTGTCAGAACAGAACCATGTTATTTGACTGTTCAGCCAAAAACAGCAACAAAAACAATCACCAAGGAATATCAGAGAAAGGAAGGCCCTTAACACACGTTTGTTTTGACAGGAAATAGAAAATCCATCTCAATGACAAAACTTGATTAAAAAAAATCATGCTTGATTAAAAACTTAATTAGCGAAGCCCATAATTTGCAACTGCGTGTCCCAAAAAGCACTCAGAATGCAACACAAGATACATAACAATTCATGAGACTCTGATAATGGTGACAGCAGTACTGGGTGTTAAGAAAGAAATGGTGCTTCCAAAGGAGCTCTGAATGGCTCATTATACTTCCTATAACATGCAGTCTTTAGACTCACTACGTGAGCCTTCTTGGTTGTTACCTCCTGTCCTTTATAAAGGAGTAGTAATGCCCTGCATGAGCCTGGCCACTGTGAACAATCACACCAACAAGCTCATAGTTCTCTGTAGGTGCAACTTTCTTCCTCGGGGACCCTCCGCCTCCTTGATCCATGTTTCTACCATTGTCCCCCACTTCTGAGGACGAGTCCTGGCGAGCCATCCCTGATACAGTGTAAGGCTCCATGTTCAGCATCCAGGGGAACTGTTTGAAGAGAGATTTTAGATTGAACAGAGATTATGTCATGCACTCACTGTGTGTAATTTTGTAAGTCGTATTAATACTTCCCACACCGTAAATACTACAGGAAAGCATGGTGCTTCAACTTTTCGTTCTCCTGACGCAGAATTTTAATAAAATATCTTTACAGAGGCTTTTGCTCAGGCTTTCTGAAAGGAGTCTGAGAATGCTGCAGACAAAGACAGCTCAAAGGAAAAATACTTTTCTTTAACATGATTGTATTGTACCACATGTTCAAAAGCCCAGTATCAAGATGTGAGGGAAAGAAGGGAGAACGAATAGGAAGCGTGAATGCTTTCATTTTTCATTGAGTGGAGAGAAAGGAGTGGGAACAGGAAGCATACTGGAAAGTATTCTTACCCTTATTTGTTCATCATATTTAATAGAACGTCCGCTCTCCCAGTCAAAGCCAAATCTCATCAGGTGTATCACCAGCAGGTTTGGTAAGACCTTAATGCACGTGCGCTTCACTGTAGTTCTCTTAGAAAGGAGAAGAAAGTATTGTCTTCATCTATGTACCTCAAACATGCTCTAGTTTTTCTACAGATGTTTGATTCCAGCCACCTGACGTACCCTACTGGAGGTAGGATAACTCTAATGCTGACAGACAGGGTGCTATTACCATTACAGAGTTTGTGCAGTAGACTGGTATGTTTCAAAACATTTGACTGTTCTGCCATCCTTCTAAATGTTCATTTCACAACACAAGTTACAGGACATGCAGAACACCACCTGCATTTGTTTAGGGATTTAGCTTTTTGATTACGAAAAGAGTAAGCAAAATTTAAGTATGGTTTCATGTGAGCATGTAACACTTATGAAAACAAACCACGGCTGAATATTCTTTCACAGACATTAAGAACAATACCTTTTCTTTGCATTTTTCACAGTAGTATGCATTACTTCCTTCCAGAACTTCTCCCCTAACAAATTGATCCAATGATATTTCCAAACTTTGACACGAAGTCACACCTAAGTTGAGAGCCATGAAGGCTTCCTCTCGCTCATATCTAAATCCAAGAGGAAAAAAGGTAAATACATCGACAGAACAGAACCTATCCAACTTGCATTAACAAGACACATGCTTATGAATTTACATTAAGTTTGCCCCATAACTATCAACATCTATGATATTTACAATCAATGGCATATTATCCCACCTTTTAGTGCTGCTTTGACCTGCATATTTTAAGTTATGGCAGCTGATATCTAACACACTAAATGTAACATTACCTGTGAGGACAGTCCTTGCAGATCTTCTGATCAGAAAAGATACCTTGAAAAGTATTCTTAAATATTTGGTCTCTTCCTATTTTCTGTCAGAGATGTAAAATTAGATATCAGTTGTATATACTGGCAGAGTGAAAGACCAAGCATACAACATGAATTTTAAACTCCTGAATATTACTTAGATTGCAAAATAATTGAAGTGGTTCTTTGCCTTCTCTTCCAAGAAAAAGAAAAAAAAAGAAAAAAAAAGAAGAGAACAGAGGAAAGGTATCAAAAAGATGCACGTATATGAGGAAAAAAAATCCCTGAAGATTTTACCTTGAGGTACTCATCCATCTGATCTATAAGACTGGTAAAGAACTCGTAAGCATCCTGTTGCTCTCGAACATAAAGTTCCTTATTCCACATCTTGAAGATCTACACAAAGTATAAACATATTTAAAGAGATAACTGTTCCACATAAATATCACTAAATATATATATATATACATATATATTTAAATAAATGTTATATTTACACATTCTGAATTTCTGAGGTAAAACTTAATCCCTAGAATTTCTGCAATGAGAAAACAGTGAATAAATGACTTCTTGCTAAGTAGGACAGCAAAAAGAAATAATACCTTCCAAAAGTTCTCAGGTACATAATACTGTAGTTTGCTCTCCATCAGGTGACCAAAAAGAGACTGAACTTGATAGAACACATTGTCATCTGGATTGTCGGTATCATCATCAATGGAAAGCAGAGCCTAGGAAAAAACAGGTGCAATCATTTTGATAAGAACTAATTTAATAAGGTTAAGTGTTCACAACAAACATTATTTGTTTGTCTGACAACTTACAGCAATGATTTATTGGAGCCTGTATATATTTTTAGTATGTATTTATATAGAGAGAGCACTATTCATATATACACACATTTCTCTTCTTATTTTTCAGAACAATTCTTGATTAATTGATCAATGGTGCTAAAATGAACTTGCATCTCAGACAATGGTAATTCAGAGAATCACAGGATGGCCTGGGTTGAAAAGGATCACAGTGATCATCTCGTTTCAACCCTCCTGCTATGTGCAGGGTAATCAACCAGCAGACCAGGCTGCCCAGAGCCACATCCAGCCTGGCCTTGGATGCCTCCAGGGATGGGGCATCCACAACCTCCCTGGGCAACCTGCTCCAGTGTCTTACCACCCTCTGTGTGAAAAACTTCCTCCTCATGTCTAACCTAAATCTCCCCTGCTTCAGTTTAAAACCATTCCCCCTTGTCCTATCACTGTCCACCCACGTAAACAGTCGTCCCCCCTCCTGCTAATACTCTCCCTTCAAGTACTGGAAGGCCGCAACGAGGTCTCCCTGGAACCTTCTTTTCTCCAAGCTAAACAAGCCCAGTTCCCTCAATTTTTCTTCATAAGAGAGCTGCTCCAGCCCTCCATCATCTTCGTGGCCCTCCTCTGGACCCATTCCAAGAGCTCTACATCTTTCTTATGCTGGGAGCCCCAGGCCTGCACACAGTACTCCAGATGGGGCCTCTCAAGAGTTGAGTAGTAGAGGGGGACAATCACCTCCCCCTCCCTGCTGGCCCTTTTTTAATGCAGCCCAGAACACAGTTGGCCTTCTGGGCTGCAAGTGCACACTGCTGGCTCATGTCCAGCTTCTCGTCCACCAGGACCCGCCAGGACTCTGTAGGGCTGCTCTCAAGGAGTTCTTCCCCCAGTCCATATAAATACCTGGGATTGCCCCAGCAACACCTTGCACTTGACCTTGCTGAACCTCATTAGATTCTCACGGGTCCACTTCTCCAGGCTGTCCAGGTCCCTCTGGATGGCTTCCCTTCCCTCTAATGTATCGATTGCACCGCTCAGCTTGGTGTCATCTGCAAACTTGCTGAGAGTGCACTCGATGCCATCCTCTACATCACTGATAAAGATGCTGAAGATTCTGAGACGATGACCTTGAGGACATTGAACCAATTACCTCTGGGAGACCAGGCTGCATATACAGCTGCTGGAAGACAGCATTCATGTAACAAGTAGCACCGCCATTCTTCAGTCCCACAAATCCTGAAATGGAGCGACTATCCACTGGTGGAAGATACTGAAATGAGAAACATTTTTTTGTCCCAGTAAATTATGGAATGCATGAGATTCCAACAAACATTACAGCTTTTATAATCACCCCTACACGAGCTGTCAAACACGATTTCATGGAAAACCAGGAATACCAAATCTGAAACGTCACAAGAGCTGTATTTGTTCACTTGCATAATTAATATTTAGCAGAAAACTTAAGCAACAGCCTAAAACATTTCTAAATTGCTAGTTAGGCTATGCTTTTTCCTTACCCAGGTAATCGACTCAGAGCATTTGCTTAAAATGGATCTTAATTTACTTATCTGCTTTCTTGTCATTTCAAATTGAAGACTATGGAAATTTAACGAACGAAGCAGTTAACCAAATCACAGTGCTCCGAACCACAGGAAAACAAATGAAGAAAAGGCTTACATCAAACTCCTTGGTAAGAGCTGGGTCACACTGATGATGCATAGAAAGCAGCTCTTTCGTAATAAGCTGAAGATTGGAAGGTGAGCTATCAGCCAGCATTACTAACACTTCATAGGCAGCTAATCGGCTATCTGCTGTACTGCACCTGAAAAGGAAACTGCAATTGAGAATTATTTTGAAGATGACTCAATTATTTCTAATTCTAGAAAGCCACATTACTTGGAACAAGTGGCAACTGCTCAGAAGAACTAGTTTAAATGCTAAAAAAACCCCCACCAAACTGAGATACTGTAGAGTGGTATCTTTTCTTTCTTGGGGAGACAGGAAGGAAAGCAATCAGTTAATACAAACTCATAGTGGCTCAGAATATCTCAGGTACAAGGAGACTTGCTCAGCATTAGCTTTTTATAAAAAATAGTTATTCCAAAAGAAAAAAAAAAAGAGTTAAATGTATTTTTGATATCCTCATTTAAAAGGGGCTTGTAAAGTTCCCTGCTTGTGCTCCAACTCAACCAAATTCCCACGTGAGGATGAACAAAAGGAGTACTCTTTGGCCTCATGAAATCAGCACTCAGTTGTGCTTGCAGCTCTTCATTGATCTAACAAGCAAAACACAGCCTTTGGAAGCACAGAACAGCAAAGACAAACAAAGGAACATACAAAAATTCTTCAAAAAGAACTTACAAAAAAAGAACTTACAAAGACACTATTTGGACAATGATATGGGAAATGTATAAATTGGAAAGTGACACTCAGAAGAAATATTCCAACATCAGTATGAACTTCTTGTATCTGTAGCCCCAGTATGGCTGACATTTGCATTCCTGAACACCACTTGGACAAAATCCAACATTAATGAAAAAGCAATTTTTACTTTGGATGAAAGTCTTGCTGACTGATTGCAGCACTGCCTGCTGGAGAATGGCTGTTCAGAATAATCCTGGATGCTCGGAAGAGGAAGTCATCCAACAATGGCTTAATCAAAGATGAACCTGTAACACAGACCCATATCTACTGTTAAACACATTATTGCAAATGTCAAAAGGTCCTCTGTAACAGTAAGGTCACTGAATATTACCACATCAACAAAACTGCATCCAAATGGCTTACCACAAGTCACAAGTACAATTAAGATACACTCAACACTACTTCTTCAGCTCTGTCACTTCTGTTGATATATTATCATGCCTTCATAGGTATTTTCTACTGATTAAAACATTTCTTAAGTCATTTTTCAGCGCTGTATAAATTCACACTAGTCCAACAAACTTTAGGATAAAAAGGAATACTTACCAACCATTTCCTTCTCTGCCCCACAGAGTGAAAGGAGAGTCTTGATGAGCCTCAAATGTCCTGCTAATAGGATGTTATCAGCTTCACTGGTCTCACACTCAGCTGTGCGGTTGGGTTCAAAGTTTTCTAGCCAGGTAATCTCATCTTCTAACATGGCAGCTGGGCTTATTTTTAGCTGTTCCATTTCTGATGCTACAAGACAAAAGAACCTCTTGCCCTGAGTCTGTAGAATTTAAATACAAAGAACTTCAAACAGTTCAGTAATTAATGTATGTTATGACAATGCCACATGCCACTTTAATAGGAGGCACTACACAAAGCAGTTTATAGGAAAGATCACAGCATTGGAACTTACTATCTGTCACTGACACGGACTGCATTACTTTAGAGAAAAAAACAGAATACAGAAACTTAGAAGACAGATACTTTGAGCAGGAACAGCATCTAGTCATGTGTGTGTTGGACTGTCTTACACATCATCACGATCAGCAACTTCAAACACAGACAGGTAACTTCATGCACAAACTCCTACCTAGGCACTGTACAAATGAGACCTGGAGTTCAGATGCCTTACAGTTAAAACACCAAGAATGGTGTCCATGTCAGGAATTAACAACACAGAATGGCTAGCACATCAAGTTAATGGTGAAACAACCTCATGAAGTCTACATTCTACATCTCATCAACAGAAGGAGGGAACATTTGGAAGTTGCGAGCAGAATAACATGCATGTAACCTAAACATACTTACAAGTGAGGTCATCCAATAACTGACATCTCAGATCAAAATATTCGGTACACTGGGACAAAAGTCTAGACAAGTTACAAGTAGAAAAAAGGTTTTAAAATTCAAATTAGAAACTGCTTTTTCTAGGCAGTTAACTTTGAGGCCCTCATGCTCTGTTCTTCTAACCTAATATACTGCAGCTATTTAGGTATGCTTTTTGGCATGCCCACTACAGCTTTAACAAATTGCTTCTGAACTTTTCAGTCTTGCTTTCACCCCACACTTCACAACATATCAAATAACATCAGATTTTAGATTCTCATTCACTCAGATTCCTCTAGAAATTAGTGTTCAAAGTTACTGTTAAATTCAGTGTTTGTCCAGTCAGAGACAAGTCAACACAGCTGACACTTATAGCCTTTACAGCTATAATGATTAACATAAGCAGCAAGAAAACAGGTGAGATCCTTGCTTCAGACATCACTAAAAGGGCTGGGGCATTCTGGTTCAATTTCTGCTTAGGATCTGTGAAATACTATTACATAAATTCAATGTTTCTGTCATACACCCCATCACCTCTACACCTCATTGTGGAACTCCAGTCTGGTTTTGACTACTGTGAGAACACCCTGGCAAGAGCAGGCCTATTCAGCAATTAGATCTTCCTAGAAGTCAAATAAGCCAGACTTTAGGAGTTCACAGAGGAAGAGTTGTACCTTATAAACTGGAGGAAAATAAAGCTGAATTTTCCTATTTCTCAAACTTACTGGAGCATGACAGGGATGTCTGCTTTCCACAGAATTACAAAAAGACAGTTTAGTTCAGTTATAGCTTAGAGATTCCATGGCATTACTAATGTAAAAACACAATAAATGTCCTTCCTCAGCCAACATGCATATGACTCACCTCTGGTTAATTCCTCTCATGATGCTGGTTGGTGACCAAAGAGGCAGCTGGGCACCAAGGATAACGCTGAGGAGAAACTGGTTTGGCTTTTGTACATCTGGATGAGTTGATGTGTCAGTTTGACTGAGGGTGTACAACTGGTCACAAGCAACACGACGAATCTGAAACAGCACTGTTGTCAAGCACTAGACCTCACTCAAAGATTGCTAAAAATGCACACTTTTCTTTGGTTACAAATCTACTTAAAATATATATATATATTTTAAGAGGGTTCAGACACTGGGAAGAATTTTCCAAAAGCTCAGAGGAGTGCATTAGATGTTACCCAATCTTCTGAGATGCAAGTTCCCTGTAACTTCCCCTTGCTGTGAAGGTAGAAGTAACAGTATTATAGAATCTGTCTAACCCAAATGAGACTACTGCCGTTACACTGCTCACAGCACAGCCTCATGCCCCTTGGATTAAACAAATCTAAAGAATGCAGTACTTCAGCATTTGCTATCAACACAGTACAAAATACTGGAATCCCTAAAATTACAGACAGGTCATTTATTTGTATGCAAAAAATGTTCAAGTAGTTGTAATGTAATATTATCTCTAGACTGCATTAAATGAACTAAGTACACAAATGACACTGAAACATTTAAGAAGTTTTCAGACAAAGAAGGCTCACCTCAGCACTTGGTGATCCAAGCAGTATGTCAATAATGAAATCAGCAACACAAGGCAAATTGTAAAAAGATCCTAGAACAGAACAATACCAGGCCATTTTTTCTAAAATAATGGTTTAAGATCAGTTACTTACAGTCTTATGTTAAAATGACCACAGCACTTCCCCTCCTGTCACACCAAAAAGCAGTAGCAGGTGTTTGTATGTTTCTTTATTTCCTTCCCTCACCATAGAGTGGCACTACCTCATAACAGCATTTTCTTTCTCCCATCTCCAGGATTTACAGCTCTTGTACACAAAGGTTCAAGTACTGAACATTAGCTATGCAAACAGCAGCACGTGCTATTCCCTACTCCAAGGCCAGTACAAATATTTATATACTGGCACTATGTTAGCTTACCCAATGAATTTCACTAAGGCACAGCACTACATGCCTTGTTTCATACCCACCTACTGTTTATTGGTTTAGAAAAAAGAAACAAACAAAAACAATACCAAAAAACACCATCGCTTTTTAAAAATGAAATTGTGTATTTCTCACTTGGTTGCCTCAACAAATTTTTCATATTTTTTTTTTCTTTACTGCTTTCAAAAGCTTTCAATCACCTTTTACATTCCAAGTAGTGAGTAATCCAATTCTATTTCATACCTAGCTGCTGGCTGCGTAGCTGAAGGCAGGTTACTAACAGAGACAAGGCTTCTCCAGCAATCAGAGCATCTTTGGTAGACACGGACTGCTGTCTCACACAGATACCAGCGTGCAGTGCAGTTGGCTCTCCTTCACTTCCTGAGCTGCAATTACTTCCTGCATTGAGAAATGGTGAAACACTCTAATCCATTGCGTTTTTCAGGTATTTTCAGCTTATGGTCAGTTCTCAGCAACTTAAGAACATTCCCCAAATGCCAGATGAACGTACAGCATTTTTCTCAGATTTCCATAACTGAATGAATTCAACATCAAGTTTCTCTAAAGTTCAATTACAAGTAAGCCAACAACTTTCTTCAGAAAGATGGCTCAGAAGCAGAGCAACCTACCTGAGCTGCTAAGTCTGTTTCGAATCCCTGCAGGAAATAAAGAGTTGTTTTCTTTTATTGGCTGACTACTTCCTACGAGGTCCAGTCGTCCTGCAGCAGCAGCCCAAGAGAGTCGCATGAAGCAAGCCACAGTGGAAGTGAAGTCATTCACCTCCATAGTCTGAAGGAACAAGAAGCAACAGTTACTTCTGTGATCTTCTGCAGCCTTAGTTAATCACTGGGATATAACAGGAATGTATCTTTTGGATCAGGTCAAATACCCATTTGATTTTCTTTTCATCTCCTCTAAAATAGGCTCAAAGATACTTCTATCTTTTTTATTACAGAGACAGGGAGATTACTATTGCCCACTGTATAGGGAGTAATTGGTTTTTAAATTCTCCACTTCATAGACCATTCACTTTACCATATCTGCAATTACTAATTTAACCACGCTAATTTCATTCATATCAATCAAATCAGAAAGCACTGGCTAAGAACCTAAGATAGTATAACCACTGCAATAACTATGAAGTTGGTTCAATTGGATGTGACTTTCAAATGGTTTGAGCTCTGTCAGCTTACAATGCTTCAGTAAATAATCAGCCTCAGACAAATTATACTGATATAATCTCCCTCCTACAGAGGGAAAAACAGCTGTTTTTTGAAAATACATAAAAGAAAGAAGTTTCCTCTTTTGCCCCCAATCAAACAAGCAATTTCTTACTGAGCTATTTAAAACACAAAGCTATCAAACACAAGTTCAAGCAAGAACACCCTCTGTTCCCTCAAAGCAAACGAGAATAAGGTCTTAAGAGCTGAGAAGCATGACTGAAAATAAATCGCAAGTAAGATTTCTTGCATCTTTATTTCTTGCAGGCAGCTCTGGAGCACTGCTTCCCTTCATAGTTCAAAAATAATTCCAACGACTAAGTAAAATGCTAACATTCAGATGAATGTTAGGATGAGAGACTGATGGCATGGATTTTCCAAGACTTTTAAATGGAGGCTGGCAAAGAACCAGTATAGAAGGCAGACTTTTGACTAAAAATCCAGGAGCCATGGAGCTGTCACCAAAGAGCTCACCACTGCTACATTACCATAAATTATCAAACACTTCCTTACTTGTATGGCAACTCTTGCTGCTGGTATGATCTCTTCTACCCTAATGGAGGATCTATCAGACACAGAGAGCTGTCGGTAGGATGACTTCTCAGGTGTCCCACAAATGGACATCTGCCTACTTGCTTGTCGGCTGACATTACGGAAGGGGCGTGAGGACAGTGCTTCTACTCCATCTTTAATAAGATCTTCATCCAGTAAGGTAGGCATTGTCTGTCCAACAAGCAAGAACCTGCATTTACAGAGCAGAAACACCCAGTTTATTTTTCAGTGCTTAAAGCAAACAAGTGAAAAAGAACTCAAAGCATCAGTTTATCTTAAACATGGCAAGCCACCCTCCAAAAGCCAAGAAAGCAGCACTCTCTCTAATGAAAAGAAATCACATACCTTGCAAGTTGCAGGCAGATGGAATAGACTCCCTGTCTGGTTTCATAGTCTACTTCTGATGGAATGGAATCCCTCTGCATCACATTCACCACCAAACTTAAAAAGAAATCAATAACACAGGGTCTGTTTTAAAGTATTTTACATTAGGAGAGCGCTGCAATTAATTTATCTCCATCCTTCCTTCCTCCTATTCATCAGCTGAATGCCAATTACGACTGCCACTCGGGCACCTTTGGAGACTAACCTCCCCATTTTCCCCTCCAGCATTTACAGATTGGAGATTTCTGCTCCTGATGGTGAAATTCAGGACCTGTAGGGGCTGGGGTGCAAAAACGACTTCAGAACAACATGTACTTGTGTCAAATTTATCAAGAGTAAGTAGTAATGCTAAGTCTTCCAAACTACTCACACTGTATCTTAATCCATCTGAAGGGCCTGGATTCTGGAGATGGTCAAATTCAATTGTTCTCAATGCACAATCTATGCCTTGACAGCTAAAAACTGTCTGCTGGTGTCTATGAAGGACACAGTGTGTGTAAAGAACACACTTGCAAATTTGAACTGAAATAATCAAATAAGTATCCAAACATCCACTACTTCAGCATAAGCTACGATTTACAAGCTTATCTGTGCCTACCTTCATTTTGGGGTTTAACAACATACACTCCATTACATTACAGTGGTAGCTACAGCTACCTTTCCAGATGCTCACTAATGAGAGAATAGCTTTGGATGGACTTTTCCTCTGGAAAAGAAGTTTAAAGCTTTACTATTGTGCTGCATCACAGAAAGCAGAACCACACAGAAATGCTATCTGCATGAAGTGTTACAAATGGAGCCAAGATTTTGAAATCTAACCTCAAACCTCCTGCTCTGAGAAAATTTTCACAGAAGGACTTTGCACAGTTTCTTGCCATTTCATCATCTGCAGTTGGCATCAGCTTGGAGCTCAGTACCTAAAATAAAGTATCCACACACAAGTCTTAGTATTCTTTTACTGCGAAGATCAAAAGTAAAATAGAAAAATTCTATAAAAAAAGAGAAGAAATTAGCAACATAGCTACATGGAGCTCTACTTTGCCAAGATAAACCAGTTTAAAAATATCCAGGACAACGATATCTATTATAGATATTCATCCTGTACCAAAGAGCATTTTTCCTTCACTGCTGTTTACTGACTAAAAAGATGAAGTGCATACTCTAGCACATGAAATGCGTCTTCAAGCACAGAAGTATCCCCTTAAGAACAGAAATCCTTCTCCTTTTTAGACTTTCAGCATCCCATAAGTAATCCATCTGTAGGATGTTTTATCTCATGTCTCCTGAAATAGAACTGTACTATAATTCTTTTTTTTTCTTTTCTTTAATAGTCCAGGTAATTCTACAGTCCACCAACACTAAACTCTACAAAACACCATTACACTCAGAAATATGGCCACAAGGAATTCAGCAGTCTCTGTGGGTCAGACTTCATGCACATTTATAATCCATTTCACTTCATTTTTTACTAAAATAAATAAATAACCAGGTGTTATTGACTTTCTTGAGAAGAGCCTTTGACATGTGCAGCCAACAATGCTCCACACAGAAAAACATGACAGATCCTTTCTGTGCTCACTGGACAAACATGGTTTACACAGTTCCAGTTATGAAATCTTATTACAACACAGCATAATACAAACCTGAACATCTTTAACATTTTCACCTCTTTCACATGCTTTAAAGTTTGTGGTGCACATTTTCCAGACTGGTTCCCATAATTTTGACAGATAAGCAGGTGGGGGGAGGATAAAACATTATGGCACCTTTTCCTGTCAGAACTCAGCTTCTAGTTGGCTTGATCAGATTTGAGGCTTAAGTCCATTTGTAAGAATTGACACACCTAATCCAATTTACTACTACTTACCCTTTGCCAGAAAACCAGGCAATTTCCATCAGATAAAATAATGAAAGAAAGTAATAAAAGAAGTAGACAGCCATGTTGTCATACTGTAATACAAACTACAGTTCAACAAGGTATCCTTGCTGGGATATGTTAAGACGTTTGCTTTCAGTTGTAAAACTTGTCAGTGTATTTCAGAGATACTAATATCTTACAATATCTTTCCTGTCCAGTTGGACAGAAAAATGAGAAATACTAACACTGCAAGGGGATACCAGAATGTGGGAAGGTGAGAAGTGGATGCTAAGACTGCAGAAATGCAAAGGAAAGCGACCACAAAAAGATTCCTACAACCATCTTAGAATACACCGAAAGTGACAGAACAGTAACTTGTTTCCTGTATTTGAAGCTGCAGGCAACCAGTCCTGCAACTTCATATTGTTCAGACAGTGTTTGGAATGAGTCCTTATTAAGAGTGGCATCTGTGAGCAGAACTAGCAAGTGTCCAGTTTCCTAGAGCATGCTTCAATGTGTTGTAACACCACCACCACCCGAACTCTCTTACACTCCTTAAAATCCACGCACTGAGCACTTAGGAAGAGTCTTTTTTACAGGTTCCATGCCAGTCTTTTGAGTTCTAATAAAGAACTTAGAATACTTTGGGCATTCCACTCACTTTGTATGCACAGCTAAAACAGACCAGAAGCTCCTGGGTAAAAGCCCTGCACATCTGGATAGTGAAAATTCTTCATAGCTGAATGCTTCTCAAGAAATATTCCTCCTTAGCCTTACAGACAGAATACGGTATACTTATATAGAAGTTAGCTTTTTTCTTTTGCCAGCTCCCTCTGAATTGCAAGTATTACTCTCCCTTAAAATAATTCAACTTTCAAGTGAGGTTGACTAAGAACAATAACAGCTCCCATTCATCTTCAGAAATTCCAACATTTTTTTATGATAAGAAAATTCACACTCAATTTCTGGAGATTCAGGCAGGGAATTGTACCTAAACAGAAAGGAACCTGATATTTCTTTGCTTCTCTTCACACAAATTAGAATATTCCTTCTACCTGGCAAATCACAACAACAGGAGCCTGGCTTCACAGTAAAGTCTCCTCTAAAGGGGAACTGTTTCACCTCCTCTGTTGGGAATTTACCTCATATAGAAAAGCAGACTTCTGCATTTCTGCATAAAGCCTTTATCATGGTGGATTTGAGGCTTCTTGCAAAGAAAAAAATATTCCAACTAAAGCCTTAGCACTTGGAAACACAAGTTAAAGTAGTAAATTTGATTTCTTACCTCTAAATTGTAGAGTACTCTGAAGGTAGACATGCCCGGAGCAAAAGATCTGAACAGACTTTCCAGTATTGAACTAGCACTGGGCTGATGTTGGTGTTTTGAAGACAAGGATGGGGATTTTGAAGACTGAGAACTTGATTCTGATAGCAGCGTTTTCTAGGAGGAATTTGCCACAGAGGATATATTTTCAGACTACTGCATTTTGTTGTGATTGCCAATACACCTCACATAACCCCTGTAACCTGCTTGCCTCTACTGCTCAGAAATAAAGCACTAATCCTAGATGAGCACTGTTTTGCAGAGTTTCTAATCTGTCACAGATTGTCATCTTAAACACGGTTTAAGAAAACTAGTAGTAAAACCCTTTTAGTTAAGCTTTCCAATACTAGTTACTGCTCAACACGTACCTTCCTTCCCAGGGAATCGAGCTGATCAAGTGCCTCCTGAATAGCTGGGTCAGTGGGAATTAAGAGCAGAAGTTTTCTCACTCGCAGTGTTATTCTGAAAAGTTACCAGAAGTTATTTAGGCAAAGGAAGGCAAAGCCACACTGTGGGCAGGTAGGTGCCCAAACACTGTGAAATAACCAACTATTTGAAATTTGCAACATAAGCATTTCTGCAATATTTAATAACAGCTTAGCTTGCTTACCTTGGCTCCTCTAGATTGGCAAGCTGGTAAAGCATATCAAACACATTACACACTAGAGCCATGACCACGCCAGGGAGGGATTTCTCCTGAGAATAAAGCAGAAATACAATTTGTTTTTTTGTCCCAACTCTGTTTTATATAATTTAATAGAGCTCTTAATTGAGGCAACCAACGTAAATGCCAACCTGGTTAAGTGAAGTTCCATCTACTTTCTTGATTGAGACAACTGAATTTTGCCATTATATCACTTCCCTTATAATAACTAAGTTTTGATGTCAAGTATTATTTAACATGCACATGAAGCACACTGCATGCTAGTTGATACTTTTGAGTCTACTTTCACACTACAGCTTTATTAACAGTGTAGGTCTGGAAATCTCTGCTCCAGCCAACTCGTAGCCTCAAAATTACATCAAGAGAGTCATTTGTTTAGAGATTTAACAAAAGACCTGTAGAGATAACAAGCACCAACAGGCTACACTGAATGACAAAACTTTTCCTGAAGACCAATTCACCTGCTTAAGAGCACAAGTGTATTTAAATGGTTTGTTCCAATTTTTGAGAGGAAACCCAGGCTGCCAAGGACTGGATGCTCAAGCTGATATGAACAGCTGCTGCCCCAGCTCACTGTACTCATTCCACCACCCCAGCTGTGTACTGCACCCACTGCTGTTCTGCTCCCCACTCCTCTCAAATTCAAGGGATGTTTTCAGGCTACTATGCTGTACCTGTTCCATTGCATAGGATGAACTAAATACACTGCTGCTGTTGCTGGAACTGGTTGAGGAATCAGCCGAGCTCCCTGAAGGTGTCCCACTGCCTGACGTTTTCACTGTAAGGACTTGTTCATCAGAGAAGCCCAATTGGTGGAGTAATTTCTGATCTTTATTTACTGTTAGCTGCAAGAATATATTCATAATTAAGTTCTGAAAGAAAGATTCAATTTTATAAAGAATGAAAACTCTAATCAACATACCAGGCTGTCATTGGCGAATATCTGTATGTTATCCACAGGAGAATTCAACATCTTTGCTATCTTCCATCTGATGCTCCCTACAGTTTCATTGCTATGAGCCTGTAAAAGTAAAAGACATTGGTTTAGTGAGCCTGCTCAAGTACTGAATCCCAAGAGGAAAAAAAAAAATAAAAAAAATCTTCCTTTAAAATTTTCCTGCTTCCCTGCACAGAGTGGTAAAGGTATCACGGTACAAAAAAAGAGACTGATGATGTAGGACAGTACAAGAAATGCTCACTGACAGCAAGCAAACAGTTTTTCTCACACTGCAATGATTATTCAAATCCATTTATGCTACAGACATTTCTTACAGTAGCCTTCTGCACACACTGAGCATTTTCAAATAGATTTATCAAGCTGACTGTCCTTAAAAACAGCTTCTGTAAAAATCAGGCATCAGAA
The DNA here is from genome assembly GCF_026119805.1 of Tympanuchus pallidicinctus. NCBI lineage: Eukaryota > Metazoa > Chordata > Aves > Galliformes > Phasianidae > Tympanuchus > Tympanuchus pallidicinctus. Next base: position 4,563,156 of record NW_026294791.1, on the reverse strand, counting down.
AGACCCTCATCTACCTATGTAATCAACATGGCCCAACCCAACCTGTGCATACATACCTCTATGGTGAAGGTATCTTTGGTAGATTCATACGTAACATTGAGAGTTAAGAGATGTCCATGAAAAGAGGCACCGTGAGGTAGAATAGTTCGGGGCACAGAGTAAAGGTCCTGCCAGGAGAGAGGACAGTGGTAAATGCCATTAATGCCATAAATACCATTTATGATGGCATAGAGCAAAGTTATTAGAGCTACATGGGTTTAAATTGCTTCTACTATTTTTAAGGAATTTCTTACTAGGCAAGGCTAAGAACACATCATCATCTTACCTCTATTGTTATTACATAACGCTCTGCCAACAACAGCAGTCTCTCAATTATTACAAGTTTAGTAGACCTAGGGATAAAAATCCACAGTCAGTTGCTTGTTCTCAGAGGTGAATTTTTCCAAGCTCATGCATAGCAGACGTGAATCAACTGTTTTTAAATGCAGCTCCTTAAAACCAGGAGTATTTCAGTCAAAATGGACTAGGAAAACAGGTCAAGAATTTTGCATCACATAGAACTGCAGAAGCTTCATGCTTCTACAGGTCTCCAGCCCCGTGTTCATATATTTAAGCTGTACACATTAAGTATGCATAAATTTAGAGAAAGGATGAAGATACATATCTCTTCTAATTAAAAAAAGCCAAAAGTACCACCACCAAACAAACAAAAAGCAAGAAATCCCACTGCTCAAGAAATAAGATTAGTAAGCCAATACTTAAGAAGACTTTTTTTTTTTTTAGAAGACTCAGTCTTTTTATTTTGATATTTTTTAATTGCTACTTTTTAAATTTCAGACACTGCTAAAATCTTTTCAGAACTCAAATTACATTGTAACAGAATACAGAATCACCAGTAGTAAGTGACCATGGTGGAAGAGGTTTTTGGCTAACACGAAGTCAGCTTGGCCACCTCAATCACCAATTGGAATCAAGAGAGAAGTAGCTGGCATTTACTATCAAAATTACCATTTTGAAAACAGGCTTACCTGTAAGGAGATTGAACTGATGTTGCCACTGTAGGCATAGCAGTTGCTGTAAGCATTTTCGTAGCTCTTGTAACAGCGTGCGTTAACGTTGGACCACCGAGTGCTGAACTGGCTGCCTAGAATACAACACAGAGTACTTAAGTGCTTGCTTCAATACACAATCAATACATCCCAGAGAGCCAAGAGCATAGGAAATATCCACGGAATGATTTTTCATTTAGTCAGTTACTTTAACCCTAAGATAAAAAGCTAAAAAAAAGAGAACAATTCATATTCGTCTCTTACCTCCAACCGCGTGTAGCAATCAGCAATGAATTTCTTGTGCAGTGACACTGAATCCTAAAGATACAGAGGACAAATGAATTACAACTTAAACCAATGCCACAGCAATTACTGACAACTGACAGAACTCAGTAAATTATACATTTCAATAGTCAGAGTACCCAACTTCTACGAATGTCAAAGATTTCACACTAATATTATGGCTACCTTCTTCAGTCTAGGAGTGAGGTTAATATAGCTGTAGTTAATTATCAGTTGAATGGCTTCATTGGCAATTTCTTCATCAGGTGACTCCATTGCAATCTTCCAAATGAAATCCATTCCTATTAATTCCAGTTTTTCTACACTCTATATAAGGAAGAACAACAGTAAAACATGTAAACAAAAGTTTTCCCTCTGCTGGAAAAGTATCTTTTGTGTTAACCTCAATAATTTTTTTCACCAGCATGCTGTTAAGTTTTTGCACCTTGGAAAAAGAAATCAATAACTGCAAGCTTGCATTTCCTTACTAGAACTCTTTTCTTTTTTAAAGATGAATAAGTAAGTTCCAAAGAACACTATCAATTAAGTCTACTGGAAAATTAAAGACTTCAAAAGCACTGAGAAATGTTATCAGGAATGGAATTTGTTTCACAAAGGTCAACATGGTAACCAATCGCATTATAAAACATCACAAAGCCTGCTATGGTATTAAGCAAAAAAAGAAAAACAAACAAACAAAAACAACAAAAACACCACCAGCACAACCTGCATTATCTCTCTTTGGTAAAGATCTAAAATGCCTTTGGAAAATTACTGAATATATCACTGCATATAACTATTAGCACGACATACAAGAATCAAGCATCACAAAGTTAAGAAGAATTGTTGAAAAGAAAAAAAATAAGAACTTGAATGATATGCCTAAGCCCCCCCTGTAAAGAAGAAAAATTAAGAAAGAATATCTTCCTGTCAAGGAGAAGCAAAAAAACCCCAGAATTTAGGTTTATTAGTAGATGAGTTGTCTGCTCGTATATTCTGAAAAGCTTTAGAGGCTGCATACCAGCTGCCAGCAACCAATGACTGACTTGCTCCTATACTAATTCTCATGTTTTAGCTTCAGAATTTAACAACAATAACACTGGACAGCCCACCTCCATGTTAATACAAACATGATCATATCAAACGGCTGCTGAAGAATCTCTCTCACCTGCCCCCACCCTCAAGATGCCACACATAGTACACAAGAATGAACTTGCCAGAACACTCACCAGCTGAGTTCCTTGCCTCTTCAGTCGATGGTCACACAGGTTCACATTTTCAAAGAAAGTCTTAAATAAACTAAAACCTGAAAACGAAAAGCAGTGCAAGCTTTTTATTCAGGTCAGGCCAAATTTCCAGGCTTTTTATTTTACTTAAATAAAGATACTGAATGCAAGCGATGATCCTTCTCTTCTACAATTATTAAAACTAAGAATGATAGAAAAAGACCTTGTTATTTTAATGATTTACAGAGCTGGCTGATGTTTAATTTGAAGGCTTAGAAAGCAAACTGCTGGTACACGTGTCAAAACCAAACATGTCCAACAAATTTCATACCATTCATAGTAATTTCATATGATTCCAGTTTAAGAATTTTCTCTTTGAAGAGCTGTTGCTGTACATCACTCTCTAGATCATGCTGTCCTTTGGTAAACCACTCAAAGCACATCTGTGAACAAAAGACATTTTTACTCTATTGTCATTGCTAGAATCTTACTAGATCCTATGTCAGATATAGATGGCAACATCAGATATTACAGGAACACATCACACACAGGTTTGATCTGCAGCAAGAGCGAAGGTCACCAGGAGATTATGAACATAATATGCAAGCTGTACTGGAGCACTGGGGTACTTAAGCTTGAAAGTCATCTTGACCCCAAAAATAAATGTTTTCTACTACTTACAGTCAAGCTTTCAGGCAACATTTTTCAAGCCAGCATCCATAAACCTGCAACTAATCTTCTCACCAACATTTACCTTCTACTTGAGTTTAAAGCTAAGAGAGCATTCCAGTTGTAAGAGAACACCTAACAGTGGTTACATCAGCTTCAACAACTCACACAATGCACTTCACTACTTAAGTTTCACGTTTCAGCAAACGAATGTGCTGTTCATGACCCTTTAAGATTCCCTCTGCAACTGCAGACAGTAACTCTGACGACTTCTTACCTCTCGATCCAACTCACAGACGTCCTGCCCAGTCACGAGGCACTCCCAGATCTCCCTGGCACGATTCCAGCCCAAATAAAGGGTGGCTTCTTGCAGAAAAAATGCCAAAAATTTTAGGTGTGCTTCCAAATACTGAGAAAGAGGAAACAAAAACTCCAGTTTCAGTTTTTTCTTTCCAAAATAAGAACTGTAAGGATTCTTGTTATTATTATTTTTTAAACAAACTTAGTTGTCAAATAACAGCATAATTCATGAAGCCTCACAAACTCAGAAGTCTTTTTCCAATGAGCATTGCTTTATTTCACACATATTTTAACATTATTTATTTTTTATTACCACTCCAAAAAGGCATCAAACTGAAGCAGAGAAGCTGAACGCTGCATAAGCTTGGAGACATGAGCTCCTGAGATGAGCTCAATTAACTAGAGAATTTGCAAAGAAACTTCTATAGCGTCTACAAGTTTTCTAGCCTTGATACATAATGTAACAAACAAGGCTACAATAATTCCTAATGGTAAGTGTGAGAATTATAAATAAAACAGTGTAACTGTTCTCCGAACAGAACACCAGTAAATTAAACAAACAAAAAAAGCATCACCTCATCTTATATGACACTACACTGTGTTTCCAAACACAAAGTAGCACAAACTGAGGGCTCAGTACCTCCCGGTAAGTGTATCGGCCATCCACCAGCGTCGCTCCAACAAGCCCCCCAGGACCTGCCACAGATGCAGCCAAACGGTGGCACGATATTAAGCTTCCTGTCACCAACTTCACTATTTCAAAGTTTTTCTTCAGATCCTGAATAATGCTCTTGGCAGAAAACAAACACAAGAATGGTTTTCAAGAAAATACATGAACGGAGACATGCAGCAGCCTGGTCTTCTACAGTAATGTACCTTTCATAGGAAGAAGTCAGCTGTATTCCTTCCAAGCATCCAAACCCCAACCACTTTCAGCATGTGCTGAACTAGGCATGCTGTAGATTGCACACAAAAAGCCCCACACCCCTACTTAGCCACAGAACAGCATACATAACTTGCTGATATTTCAGTCTGTTTCCTACAAGTCTATGTCAATACAAGTACAAACTAGCTGGCAGTTTCTTATCAGAGCTTTTTAACTATTTTACATAAAACTGCAAATAGAATAAACTAGACCTGACACAGCAAACAGACACAGATGCACACAGACACACAAATGGACAGCACACAACACTGTATCTCTACTTGTACCACACTGTCATTATGAGCAACTTTTCTCTCCTTTTTCTAAAGTCACACTTTCACATTCTAGAGAAGCAGAGTCATACAAGCATAACAAGGGCTTCAAAATCATCTCAGCATCCATTCTTACCTTGTCTTGTTTTTGGTAAGTTTGTTTAATAAAAGAACGTGTGATTTCATGGAGCTGACGTAATGCTGGTACCACCCAAACAAACTGAGGATTACTGTGCTGGGATGACTAGTGATAAGAAAAGTAGGAAGAATTACAATGTGTACATGCCCAACATTGGATTAACTCTCCTCTTAGACTCCTAAAGCACAATGCTTTCCATTAAAGCCCCTGTCTCAAAACAGCCACTACTATCTCAGAAAACTTCAGTACTTCTTGCTGGTCCCTTGCCAAACATATAGGAGGTACCCTTCTTCACTTTCTCCAAGGAGTCCTTTGATACACCTGTATGCCATTTTGCTAGCACTATTAAGCCCAAAGTACCTTCTAGCTAGAGAACATGCAAATTAAACTGCACCAGAGAGATAATGGCAACCACCACCTTCTTCAATTATGGGAGACAAAGCAGGCCTGAAAGGCTTAAAGGGGCCAACACAGTAAAATGAGATGACATATTGTTAAGGCAAAATAACAGAAGAAAAAAATCTTAAGTACTACCAAGGGTTGGGTTAAAAGATGAGAAGAAATGTCTGATTGGTGTTGCAAGGAGCCCTCTGATAGGAAGCAAAGGCTATTTAGGCTGCATTTTGAAAGAGACCCTACAAAGGATCCTACCTCATTGTTAGAACTGCTCATCGCTTTTCTGGCAGGCTTCATTTTCTGTAAAGTTTGACCACACAAACCAGTACTGAGGGTTTTCATTCAGAGATGGGATATCTGGTTTACATATTGACAACAACCAACACCACCTGCTCACTAAGAGAAACTAAGCTAACCTGGCAATAACAGTGCTCTTACTGAAAGCCTCCTATGTACTTGAGAATGCTGCCTCAGTCTTACATTCCTACCCAGTTCATGTTTTCATTTCCTCTAATGCAGGGAAATAAGCAAACGATGTACTTTTAAGAGATGTGCTGCATGTTTGCCCCAATCACTTCCAGCCCATAATTACAGCTTTCCGTTCGTGCTCCCCAGCAGCACCTCAGTAAAGGTCCTTGCCAGGACATAATTAAAAAGAATGCAAGAGTTGGAAAGCATTAGATTAGAAAATGCTGCAAATTTTAGAGACCTAAAGAACTCAAACTCCAGCATCCATATTCTTAAACACACACGAAAGGAGAAAAAGAAAAAAAGAATAATCAGTATCAAGAAGTAACATGCTATGTTTCCTAAACAACTAGAATCCCCTACAAATACTAAGGACAGACAAAGCCTAATTTACCATGAAATGAGATGTATGAGAAAGAGTACAAGCCCCTTTATTTGAATGTATTTCTGACTAAGGAAATACATTTGAAGGAATTCTCCTATCTTCTAGGAAAACTGCTTATTATGTGAACAGTGCAAGATAGAGTACATAGTCTGTTAATTCATGCACATGTCTGCTGCTGCCAGGAAAAGCATAGATCTGAGAATGGCTTCTTCCATATTAGGTGAAAAGAGGGTTTTCTATTATTATTAAAATACAAAATTGCTGTGATTTAAACATTGATTTGCATTTTGAGACTTAATGGCTATGCTAAAGCAGGTGTTTAAGAAAACTAATGTAGCCTTTCACATCAAAGAGACAATTAAAATACTGACATACACTTATAGTTGTTCTATTTGCAAATTCTAACCTTGGGCCCATCCTGGTAGATTCTTATAAACGAATCATTCCTCGTGCTGAAAATTTATTTAAAACAAAGGCAAGAGAACTTAGAACAAGTCTCAAGGTCAACAATGTGGCACACAGCCTTTCATGGACTCCTCAAGGTAAGAACTTACAGATGAGACAGTCTGGGTATCTTAAAAGAAAGCTAAATAATGCCAACATCGAGCCTAGACAACGCTTCACTTTGCAGAAGATAAAACAATAAACCAACCCTCTTAATATCCTCTATGCATTTGATGATGTAGCTTCTTTTGATTGCCTCTTTCACTGCATAGGCATCGCTGAGGATTGTCAGGTGCTCCTCCAAGGCCTGCTGAATAAGACTGCAGGGTAATGTTGGAAGATGAGCCAGCTCCCAGAGCACCTCCAGAACCTGGTGGAGGAAATAAAAAATGAAGACCTAGGAAGCGCAAAGACTAGAAACCCTACTTCTACTAAAGAGAAAAGAATTGCATTCACGTGCCTTTCCAGTGGTTGTCTCCACCCGTGCTTCTCGACCAATGCGCCCTATCAGGCTCAGCAGCTTCTGTCGCACTCTGTCACTCTCTGTTTCCCAGCTCTGTACAGCAAAGAAATAATGTTCACTGTTACAGCAGCAAGCACTCTGTCTGTTAAGCCTCAGAATATACAAAATACACAAGAATATAGTTTACAATTGTTTTACTGCAGGACAACTGAAATGCAAATCAAATACGTTCGCTCGTGCCTATTTCCTCATTTTTGTTACTGACACAGCAGTAGTTTGCCCAACTCCTTCTTCAAATATAAAATGTGAGGTCTCTTATAAGTACCCAACCACTGCATATATAGTGGACCTATAATTAACATATAGTCAACAAGCAGTATGGTAACAATCATGCTTCTGGGTTAGTGAAAAATTAATATTGCAAGTGTTCTACGGCCAACTTTTTTCCTAACTAACATACAAATACATTTTTATATTGAAAATACAAGCACGTGTAAGGCACTTGTCTTTCAACAGGCTGGATGCACAAGCATTTTTTAACTAATTCTCTCCCTTAAGAATGCAAATTCAAGATAAAACCTACCTTTTGAATTAGAACAAATAAATGGTTGAGCTGATCAGAGCTAAATTTCACAGCTGCAGCAGCAATAATGGTATGTATGTTCTCAATCACAGTGGAAGATTGTCCTGACTGGAAAGAGGAAGGGAAAACAGACGGAGGTAGGTCTTAATCACAAATGAGATAGCAAAAAAAATCTTTAATGTAAGCATTATTCTACTATTCCTATCAAGGAGAAAAGTGCTTTGGACAAGCCAGAACTACAAGTTAGGAACAACTGACTCTGCTCCTTGCTCCACTGGTTTAGAAGTCTCCAGAAACAATTCGAAAGCAGGAAAGGGCACATCAGTTTTGCCTGTGGTTCAGCCACAGGAGCAAAAAATAGCTTCCTCACCAAAGGAAAGGAAGGTCCATCTAAGGAAATGCTGAGTCTGTGCTTTCAAACAGATGTAAACAAGCTTAAGAGAACACTGTGCAAAATATTTACCATATTTCTGAATAAATTATTGTGGTATTGAGGTAGAACGAGGAATACACAGCACTCAATCAGATGTACACTGTCTTTTATCAGCTGATGAACCTAAAACATGATGCATGCAAGGACTAAGATTTCAACAGGAACCTAGTGATACTATCTGGAATCATCAACTCTGCCTTGAGAAAATTCAGTTTCGCAGACTCTTTAATAATTCAGGCTGTGGGAGGGTGAAAAGTTCTTTGTTGACAGAAGTCTTGTGAGGAAGTTATTGCCCAGAAAGTGCTTCTGAGTTAGACAAATTTCATTCTCACCTTTGCTAACTTCAATAGTTCATACCGATACAAAAGTGTATGACAATATCCTGAGTCTCCCAGGGAAAAAGCCAAGCAAATACGACAAAGCAGATAATGAATAGCTAACATTCCACCAGCTAATGAACCTGGTAATAAGAAGTAGTTATTTTCACAGGACAGTCTAAAAGCAGCCACCTTGTCTTGATTCCTTACCTGAATTCTCCAAATTTTAGTGAGTTCATCTAAAGACAATTTACTGCCCAACAGTTCAATAATTCCCTTTATACGATCACAGTACTGTGCTTGGTCTATATTACCTATGAAACAAAAAGTAGCAACTGAATTAATTTATTTCAATCCTTAGATACAAACCACGTTAAAAGGATCGAGGACAAAGTTGGTTTAATCTTTACATTCAAGACGTTCCATAGTCTTTGTGAAAGCACTTACCTTCTAGAGCAATGGACAGGACAGAATTTTCTACCAGCCAGTTTAGTAATCTGTCTGTATCTATTGCATTCTTCACTGACTTGGACACAGTACTGTCTTCTATTAATTTGGTTACCTAGAAATTGCAAAACGTTGACATTTCAAGGATGCTTTCCACATGCAATATACATGCACATAATGTACTCTATTCAAAATGCTTCCTACGAAGCTTGAAAGTGCGAATCCTGAAATATTTTAAGCACAGGAGGTTTCTTTGGTTGTTTTTTTTTTTTAGTAATTAGTAGTTTGTTTATCTTAAAAATAATCTGCCCAAAGGCAAAATCTCCCAGGCACTGGTCTGATGCAGTGGATTCTCATACCCAGTCTGACACAGAAAAGCTTGCCTGCGCTGTGTATTTCTAGAGATACAGCAGAAGTGGGTTATCTCAGGCTTCTGCCTGTGATGCTCAAATAAAGTGCCCTATTTTTATCCAACACAGAACTGATACAGCCTTCTCTCTCCAGGGAAAAGTTGTAGAAAGCGTACATTTCTGCTAGGGCCTTCAAAAGCAGTACTTATGTAACTTCACCAAAGAAACACACTTATAATTAAGAACCACAGAGTAATCAGGTTTAGCACCTCAATCTTCCCTTAAGCAGACAAGCAAAAAGCCCAGAAGAGGGACTCTAGAATACTTTATAATGTTTGCAGAACAAAAAAACCCTTTTCTAGAGACATTTAATTAACATAAGTTCTGGAAAGAAGAGAGGAATGAAAAACTCTATACTTAAATCACAAGTCCCAGAAAAATCTTTTCTTCCATTTACATCTAAGAGTTTAGCCCTGGTCCAGCTCCTAAACGTCAGTACAATGAATATTCATAGTAAAAAGTAAAAATACTTAGTATAATAATCTGATATAGCTGGAATAATAACAATCTAGGATTAAGTCTCCCCCTCCCAGCCCTCCTTTTATTTTTTTTCCCTTACAATGGGAAGGAAAGAGAAAAGCAACACGCCACACATGCTCTGAATTATCAGGGTGATCTCAGACAGAAGAATGAAGGAATAGCATACGCTGCTGCTTATAAATGAACCTGGAATTATAGCTCCTAGAAAACATTCAAATATTGTCTAGTTTTCCAACTGGGTGACCACAGTCTTGGCAATGACTACTAATATCACAAATATCTCTTGTCTTTTTTTCTCTGCATTTAACGTGAGCTTTTGCTATGGCAACAGAATTTGTTAGGCAACATTTTAAGGCTGTGGTTTCAGTAGCTTACAAACAGTCCACCCCAGCTACACACGTGTGCACCCACAAACACACCCACACGATGCAAACCTACTTCTTTGAGGGAATTCATTTTTGCACTGAAGTGAGGCGATTTTAGCATGCGCAGCAGAATGTCCAGCCGTAAGTCATCGACTGCAGTTACTAAATCAGGTTGGAAGCGCATACACAGCAGCTTAATACCAGACAGCAGCTCGGGGATACTGACTAGTCTCTGTTGAAAACAGCACAAACAACAACAACAAAAGGACAAATAAAGGCACTGCTGGTTCTGGTGTTCTGTTTCAGACTCCAACGATGCTCAAAGAGGAGGTTTAGTGACCGTTACAGACGGTTTAATTGATGGGTGGCTGAAAGCATTACTTGTCTCAGAATTTCTAGCGTACAACAAAAGCTATGGTTTAAAAAGTGAACTCTCCTACTACAAATATGGTACATTAAAATGCTTCTTTGTTGATACGTAACCTATGTGTACCTTCCCGCATATGATTCACAAAGGTACGTCTAAGTAAAAAGTGAACACTCAAATTTATCAGAACTGAATGCCAAATTCAGTGCAGTGTAAGAGGTAGTCACAAGTTACATGGAAATTTTCACAGAAAAAGAGAAAATAGTTTTAAAAGGGCCATAACATCAGAAATCTACTGAGAACAGTTTCACATAGAATTGGGTAAATGCAGGGTAGCCACTTCTCGTATTTTGGGCTAAGAATTTCAGACAGAATTCAGAACAGGCTGTATCTGTTGTCAATGAAAGCAAGATTTTGTTGTCTGTATTCCAGCATTTCCAAGACACACAGTAAATTCTCCTTAGATACTTATAAAACATTACCTTGTCTTTCAAGTCCTTCTCTTCTACATTCTGCACATATTTAATCATTTTATGAATGACTGGATCCAGCATGGGCTAAAAAATACGAGAAAAAAGCATGCCAATCATTTGATGTTTCCTGAAATCAACTCAGAAGATCTGGCTGCAGCAAAACGAAAATACTTAGCTGACAGCTCACAATTATCTCAGCTATAAGGCAGCATCTGTAACATACATAAAACTACCCTGCTACATAAGTCCAGAAATAGAAGCAGTTAGACAAAGAAGCCACTTCAGACCACCACAACATAGGTTCACAATGGCTACCCCCACACCCGTTCCAAAATGCATTGGTTTTTAGATGCATGTACTTCTTTGACCCCCTTGACTACCTCCTCTTCATATAAAGACTTTCAGCCCCTTATTAAACTGGTACTTTTTGTTAGTGAATGTAGGTGTGAACCCTGCAGCACATTTGCAAATTCACAGATCGTGCTGTGTTCTCCCACCCACCCCCCCACCTTGCACCACAGTTTTTCCGGTCTAAACTCTCACTACCATGAACTCCTCTGTCACAAACAGAAATTACAAACAAAAATCCATATATCAAGTGAAATCTCTTCTCTGCATGCTTTGTAGTGTGGAAGCTTACTAGCAGCAGTTCCTGTGCTTCACACCACTGCAGATGCAGATTAGCAGCTAAGGATGGAAAATGAGCCTGATCATTATCTGAACCCTCTATTCATCACCTCCAAGATACTCAGAATGGTTCCTGTACTCGCAGTGCGAGTTGTGAAGGCTTTTAGAGTTAGTCACCCGTTCACAGTAACACAGCTATAAACCAGCTTTCATTCCTCTTATTTTTCAAATTGCTATGATGAAAAAAGCAGGTTCTCCTGTAGATATTTTCTTGATACTGAACTGCTCAAGTTTTTATTGTATCATGAAGAGACCCATCTAAATTTGAGCAAATGACTACAGTCACATTTCATAAGGCTTTACTTTTTGCTGAAAAGAAATCATAACAAAGATGTCTTACCTGTACTACAGAAGAGTTAAGATATTCTGCACAAACTCCAAATGGTTGAACTAATGCAGAGATTGCCTAGAAAAAAACAACAACAAAAACCAGCACATATTTGGGTGCACATTTACAAGGCTTTTTCAGAGTTAGCAATCTATACCTTAAGAGGCAGATGAAGGTGAATAAATATTATCTTGTGGGGAGGAGATCCTTCCTGATCTGAAACAGGAGGGTTTTGTTACATCTATACTCTGCAAACAGGTCCAGGATTAAGACAGAACACATCAGAGAGAGTTCAAATAACTCTACTCTCCTCAGCCCCACTGAAAGTTGAGAAGGAAAATGCAGAAAGTCATTCCAGTTGTCAGAAAAGCTGTGTGAGTTGATGATCATCCACTCCGACACATTGAAGAGCATCTGAAATGTTCTTTCTTGAGAAGTTATCTGCTCCCCTGGATTTACCTTGTGATTTTAGATACATCATACAATAACTCCTTGGCAGTTGCATGCTTCAGAAAGAATTTTTTTGAGACATTTTCTACCAAAGCGTTAGTCTGTACAGTCATATTCTCTTTCACTGTTACAACCCAAAATCACTCCCTTGCATTTGAGAAGAATCTGGCCTTGAGTTTGGTACCTATCACGTAAACACAGTTTCTGCTTTGATATGTTTTAATTTTTAGGCAGTCTTGTATGAAGTCAAGGGTTGGACTTGATGATCCTTGTGGGTCCCTTCCATTACAGACATTCTATGATTTTCAAGCAAACTCCATCATCAAGAAATTACGTGCCAATTATTTGCCAACAAAGAATACCAAAAGTAGCTTCTTCCAAGAGCGGATCAAAAAATTATGAAGTCCAGTCCAACAGCAATCAGAAGCCTGAATTTAGTGATGCTGAACCAGACTTCTTTCGTAAGTAAGCAGATAGTAGTTACTGAACAATTTTCACTCAAAGTTTCTATTGCACTATAGGATTGAAATTGAATTTCCTTATTCCTCTACCATGCTCATTTGTGGGTTTGTCTTTTCATCAAGCAGCAAGTATCAATACTCAAAGAAATGCTGAATTCTGGCAGTTTATTGAAAACAGGTTAATTTTATACTAGGGGACAAAATTCTAAACGACATAGCTTTACCTTGATCTCAGCCTGAAAGAAGATACAAAGTCTCCTGAATATAGGTAAGGAAACTAAAACCAAAGAAGTTTGGCTTGGCCACCAAAAATTAGTTCAGAACTGCTAAATCAGTCAGTTTTTGAACACAGCTGTTGAAGGACTACTTAGGATTAAACAGTAATTGTCTTCCTAGGAACTTCTTTCTTAATTTCTATAATGAATGACAGGAGTTAAGTCACTTCCTGCTAAATGCAGCTAGATCTGAAGGAAACAAAACCAGTGATCTACTGGTAAATACACAGTGAAACTAGACTGACTGATGTCTGTGAGGCTGAAAATCAGACAGAAAGGTACACTAGTCATTCTCTTCTTTCTCTGAAGACTCAAAAGATCTCTTCAGTCAGGACTGTCACGTACAACCTCATCTGATCTCCAGTCTGACAGCATTTCTCCAGGGCTCTCACTATTGCTCCAGTACCAAAGCAAAGGCAAGAATGCTGCCAAAAGCAGTGTTATTGGTTCTACATGAGTTGAGTAATGGAAAGAGAGAAGTCTGCTGACAGATAATGAACTTACCCCAAGCTCAATGTCTTCTGAATTGAGTTTAGACTGAATTGCTGAAAATCCACCCAACTCTGCAAACTGAAATAAAATAATCAGTATTTTATTTTCCAAGTATGCTATTATAGAAAATACTCCATTGAGAGTTCCTGGGATAACAATTATTCCTCACTATGCAACATCACATACCAACACTAGCTTTAGGTATTCACGAGAATTCAGGGATGCAGTGGGGAATGCAATGCAATTTATGTGTGGTAACAGCTTAAACATCAAGCTAGAAACTGTCTCAGTTTCTAGGGACATAGGGAAGAAAGCCAGACCACATAAAGAAATGGCTAACACATCCGACTGGGAAACGTCACTGAAGTCTAAGCTGAGTTCTGTCATTTCTTCCAGGGACAGTTATCATGCTGTGATAAAGATGCTCAAGGGAGAAGGCAGCAACTCAGCAAGATGTGTTCAGCAAGGCCCTTTCCTAGATTCAGTCAGGATTAAAATCCCAAACTATTTTTTGTGTTTATAACCCTCTGAAGAAAAAAGGGAAAAATCAAGGAGAAGACACCTCCCCTATGAGGACAGGCTGAGGGAGCTGGGCTTGTTCAGCCTGGAGAAAAGAAGGCTGTGGGTGACCTCACTGCAGCCTTTCAGTACCTAAAGGGAGCCTACAGAGGGGAGGGGAATCAACTCTATAAAAGGTTTGATATGTGTAGGACAAAGGGAAATGGTTTTAAGTTGAGGGAGGGGAGATTTAGGTCAGACATCAGGGGGAAATTCTTTACCCAGAGAGTGGTGAGGTGCTGGAACAGGCTGCCCAAAGAGGTTGTGGATGCCCCATCCATCCCTGGAGGTGTTCAAGGCCAGGCTGGATGGGGCCCTGGGCAGCCTGGTTTAGCATTAAATGTGGAGGTTGGTGGCCCCGCATGTGGCAGGGGGGTTGGAGATTCATGATCCTTGAGGTCCCTTCCAACCCTGGCCATTCTGTGATTCTGTGTAACAAGTAACAATTCTGCTTGCTTTTTATTTACCTACCCTGTTTACCAGATCCACCAGCCACCCATGAGGTTCCTTAAATGATCAAAATATTAACAAATTAGCAAATGCAACACCAATGCCAAACATTTGTCTTCTGAAACACATTTGGATAGATACATTCAGCCAATAAACCCAGACCTGAAATGCATGCTGTTATTTCCCAGAAAACAGAAATGTGTTTATAACAGCTCCTTTGCTAAGTGTGCAGTTGGAGCTTCTCATTTGCATCACCCATTTTTGGATCCTCCCTAACATGACTGACCATGCGTTGTGGTAACAATACACACTGTGGCTGCTGACTCACAAGCAGCTATATTTATAGCACATTAGCAGTGTGGAACATTACTAAATAACCTTTCCTAAAGCAGCAAACAGAATTTTCTACAGCCACTAACATGTTTCCTGGGGAAAAGATTTACAACACTGAGGCTCCTTTTTAAGACCCATCTGTCTGGAACAACTGTGACAAATCAGCACAAACCCAAAAAACCCAGCTCCTTAACAGTGTGTTTGTCAAAGTTACCCTAAAGGTGGGTGTCAGGAAAGCACGAATTCGAGTTCTCTTGGTCATTCCATACTCAGCAGATGCCAGTCCTTAGATACAACAAACCTACCCGTTTGATTGTTGTGATAGTTTACACAGAAAGTACCCCAGTTTCAAGATCCAGGCTCCAATAGAGAACTGGGGAATCTGAGATAACAGGAAATCCAGTTCTACAGACCAATATGTACTCAACATCTGTTTGCTGTAATTCTTGATGATAATTAAATGTTCTTATTTTATAAATACGTACTAACCAGTCTCTTCTGGAAGAGAAACATCAACCCTAAAAGCAGGCTTTAGGGCCATGCTCACCTTCTGAAACGTGGATATGGGTGACACGGCGTGCATGTTCCCCTCCCCAAAGACTTCTGCCCAGTTTCTCTGGCAAACCTTCATTCGATTCTTGAAATGATATTCATTGTCAGGGTTAAATGCCTTGAAAGAAAAACCCATGGAAACAAACAGCATGACTTTTGCTATGATTTCAAAAGCATTCTGAAGTTTCAATTCAGTACAGACAATACCCATGCGAGACAGATATCCATATAAAGGGGGAGATAAAGTATCAGTTTTCAAAAATTAGCAGCCATGTGTCAGCAGCTTTGAAGTATTTTTGAGAGCAGATTTTCAGAAAACTTGAATAGCATTCACATACTGAATTGCACATTGGGTGTTAAAAACCTGCAGTAAACAATATCTGCAGATTGTAAGACAATATGCTACAACTTAAATAGGAGAAAAAGCAGTAGGAGAATAAATATCAGATGCCAGATACCCTAAGTTGCATACAAAACACAGGATACAATTTAAGACAATCATCAGTAAAGACTTCTACATTTTGATGACACTTGCCAGTGAATTACATTGAAGCCATTTTCCTTATTACTTAAGCAGATCCCTGGGTTTAAAACACCACAGTTATTAGAAGACAAATACCATTGTAAGCACACCAAGCAGGCCCACAGGAATAGGATCTTGCTTTACTCTTTCTGCAACCAGGTCCACCAGCAGCATAAGCATGTTGTATATTCCTTCGTGGATTTCAGTTCCCCATTTGTGAACAGCGCTGGATGTCAGCAACTACCAAGACAAAGCAGCAGGGCTTTTGGTTTGTTTTTCTTCTCCAGTTTGAGCAAAATCACATAAAAAAGGTAAAATTCTTCAGCCTTCCCCACCCCGATTATTTTCAGAGCAAATGTTTCCCCAGAGTGTAGTAATAATCACTGTCTGCTGTGTTATTCAGATGCTCTTTCTGTACTTAATGGCTCAAGAGTTAATTACACTGGTTATTCAACTGAAGAACGCCTTAAGTCAGTCCCTGACAAAAAATACTTATCAAAGCAAACTGTTTTCTATTTCCACTCACTGGAAAGATTGTAACCTTTGCAAAGAATAACTGATATGCAACTGTTTGCAAAACGAACACATGACTATTAAGTCTTCAAGTGCTTGTTCCATGATGCTGCACTGGTTCAGTCCTAATAACCATTTATCAGCTCACACTTTTTTGTCGGAAAACAAAGCACACAGAGAGGTATTACTGCTGCCTTTTCTCTAATGAAACATGCTCTTTGTGGTCTAATCTAGCTGTTTAAAGAGGACAGAAAGCATTCACTTTGCATGTGTTATTTAATTTCTGCTTAAAGAGCTTTGTACTTCAAATACAATGATGTTCTGTACCATTTTAAGAAACAATAGAATCAGGTTAAATAGCTTGCAAAAAACTCAGCAGATTTTCACTTAGCACATTCTGAACTTGGATTTTCTTCTAGAGAACCAGTCTACATTTTTATTTCAAGTGCACACAGGGTCGAGTAAATAAGAACAAAACGCAAGTTTATTACTCTCATAGCCAAATACTTTTTCCCTTACATCTTCATCTTCCTTGAATACACTTAGATTTCAGTATTTTAAGATTAGGACCAAGTAGTTTTATTTAAAGGTGTATACACACTTGTATACATATGGACTGAAAACCAGGCAGGAAATTTAGGTAGCATCCAAAACAGAACAGCAGGAAGAAAAGTAGTTTGGGAAACTCCATAAAGAACATTCACAATAAAAGAGAAGAAAAGCCAGATAAGCAGGTTAGGCAAGAATCGAGGTGAAAAGAAGTAAGAATGCTGCAATCCTTCAAAGAAGCAGCAAAAAGAATAGAGTAAAGGAAAGCTGATCCTGAACTAAAGGATGTATGTAACTATCTTTAAACCTGCCCTTAGGCTTCACCAATTGCTATAGAGCTCTTCATTACAGTAGAAAAGGAGGAAAAAACAATAAATACATGTTCAAGAGTTGCAGAACTGCAACTTAAGAGTATGATTTTAACCTAAGAACACACACTGGTTCCAGTTTCTGAAGTCTGGGTTGCAAGACAATACTTTCACCATGAACAACTCAAACGTGAACAAGGAATTAGCACACTGCACCTACTTACCTTTTTAAATGCTTCAGGCATGCATCTGTCCATAAATCTCTTGCAATTCTCATCAGAATCAGAAAGACCTTCGCAGAAAGGAAAGAGTGCACATGCTTTAAGTTTACCTTAGGAAGCCCAGTCTCAGTTTTTGAGTACATCAAGGAAAAGCACCAGTAGAAGTGCTGGTATTCATGCATTATTAAACACTGTGCTTTTTCAGTCGCAGAAGAGTGTATCAAAAGAACTTTCCTTTTAGAACTATGATGCTTCCAACTGGTTCATCTTCTACAACTTCTTCAAGCACACGAGTAAAACATGCATTTCTCCCTTCCAAATTTATAACTAACTTCAGATCCCTATTGGGGCTACACTTGCCCCACCAAAACCAAACCTACTCATGGTCTTTTAATGCAAGTTAAAAAAAACACAAACCAGAACCACCAACAGCCTCCACATCTTATTACCTCTCTTTTGGCTGCTATTGGGCAAGATGGAAAAACTACCTGCATTCTCACTCTGCCAGGAGCTGGGCACGATGCCTCTCCAACAAGCTTAACCATGGCCCAAGTATTAAATACAGCCCAATTCCTGAACACAGAACAGTCAAATTGTTAATTCTAAAGCAGTCTGAGCATTTCACTAGCAAAAAACAACCAGTTACACAAGGCTGGTACAGCACGGATTTAGATGACAGCTTGTTTTTCCACAAATGGAAAATAACCAGCACAATGAAAAACGAGTCAGTAATTCGGCTCTGAAAAAACAGCAACTCCTACAGTCATTAGAACATAAAGAAACATGTGCTTTTCTTGTTTCTTTTCTTTTTTTTTTTTTTTAAGAAAAAGAGCTTAAGTAAACAAATTACTTTAGAAAAAAAAGAGAACAACACTCCTATTATAGCATTAGGTAGAATAATTCATTGGTAATAATTCACTTTCACAGAGACGTGATCAATCTGCAGAGTGCTAAGTAAACAGCTGCAAAACTAATACAAGAGGTTTAGTTGCCCACTACATGCCTCTGAAATCTTATGAACAGATAATCTTTGTAATTGTAGAACTTACCCAGTCTTGCTAGATATGTGGATGCAATCAGGCACTTGCCCAGAGATTCCTCCCGCTTATAGGGTATGGACCAGTGATCTGTTAGAACTCTGCTCTCTAGCTCATACAAGTTGGTTGTTGGAAACTCAATGCCTTCTCCAGAGCAATTCCCATTTTCATCATTTTTCTGTGAATAAAAAGAAGCACAAGTGAAGCAATTTTATCTCTCCTATACACATTCAAGGCTGTACTTTAAGCAGCAGTCAAATCCTTAACAGTTCTTAGATGCCTTCTGTTTTTCAAGGTAGGATTTCATACGGCACAATTACATACCTTCATATATCTCAATCTAGGTGATAACTGCTGTGTTTACATAACTAATTGCTAACTGATTGGCAATTTAAGCACCAAATCTTTTTCCTTAGCACTTCTGTCTGGGATGGGATATGCTAAGATCATCTAGTCCAAGGGAGATTGTAGAACACAAAACCAATCTTCAGAGACTCATGCATGTTGATCCTGTTCTCAACATGAAATAGTTTAGTCCAAGGGAGGTGAATTTCATCACCCCTCACCCAATCACACTGAAAACAAACAAGACTAATCTGCTGGATTAGCCAAAGGAAAAAAAAATTCAGCTACAGTTGCCCAGCAAGGAAACTACAATGGTACTTCTCCTCAGGTCCAAATAAGTTACTGGAAAGCACTGTGGAATGCAAACGGAAAAAAGCAAGCAGAAGGCTGCAGCTCAGCTTTCCATGTCCCATTGCTTGTGGCACAGAGCAGCAGCTATTTCTGTGCACTGGCAGCACTCAGAATGAGCCCCTGTCCTTTGTTAGGTGCCACACGAGGTAACTGCCTCAGCAGTGCCAAGCACAACTCTAGGACAGTTATCTATTTCTCCTATGTTGTTTACTCTTTTCACACTGCATCAGCGCTATCTAGCCCGCGTGTCAGAGTTCACAGAGACTTTCTCTGGCTTCAAAACAGCGAACAACTGAAGCAGCAGAAAGGACAGAATGTCTGGGTCGGGCATGGCAGCAGCCAGGAGCAACTGTCCAAGGAAAACACAAGTGTCATGGGGTAACAGGATCGCAGCCGGAGGGGAGCCAGGGACACACGGCGTAAGCTGAACGAAATGGCTGCACTGGAGAGGACACGGCGTGTGAGGAACGGAATCAGTTTGTGCAGAAGGGCACTGCAAGCTCTCACTGCGCTCACTTGTTGCAGGATGAGACCTGTGTATTAAAATGTAAATGGATCCTATTCACTTTCACAACATTATGAAAGTCACATTATGTAAAGGAAACAGCAACAGTACAGAGCTTACCCTATGAACTTAAAAGGCACGGTGACAACTGCACACAGTGGCTGTACTTAATGGTAGTTTCTCGACAGCAGCCCTGCAATTTATAGGAGTGTAATGCAAAACAGCACTCAGGCAAGACAACGAGTTGGTGTTTGGGAAGGTGCCACCTTCCCACAATGCCCTATAAACACTCAGTCCCAAGTTTGCCATTATGGAAAGCTATATGGATCTCCAGCTTCTGCAACTGAAATTCTCTGATCCAGCACTGTGCAAGGAAGTCTAACGTAGCTCACGTCTGGTAAATCACCCCTTGTGAACTTCTGGAGAAGGGATGTTGGCGTGTCCAAATAAAAAGATACTGAAGGTATTTAAAAGGAAATGCTCTCTAGGAAATATCCTGCAGCAGTGATACAGCTTTTGTAGATGATATCCACCCAGAACATATTTCACTTCCTGCAGAAAATGAATGTGAATTTATAAGGAAAGCCCTTAATGCTAACTGCATAGAATACAACAATTAGCTTAACAAAGGAAGTCTGAATGTAGAGCAAACATCCCATTGCTAGCTCCCAGATTCCATTTCAGCTTGGACTTGTAGCACAGGCAAAACATCTCAACAAATGATCACATTAAGAGAGCTGTGCTTTCTTCGTTCCCTGGAGCAGAGTATCCACATTGCATATCCATTACTAACATCAGCATTTGAGAGGTGCAGCCCCACAGCAGTGCAGACCTTTCAACGTTGCTGAAAAGCTGCACCTGTTGCTCCACTTCCCCATAAGTGGAGCTGCTCTTTACTCACCTCTTCCCCCACAAGCGATGAGCAGCACCTGCCATATTACAGAAACTCATAATGAGTGAATTCATACATTTTCTTCACGGTGTGCTCACAGATAAGGGCATTACCATAGCATCTATGTTAAGAACAGAACTGGTCTACTGCTGTATTGAGTCTCCCAACAGAATGGTGACAAGAAGATCACTGTGATTCAGCACGAGGGTGCGGTGCTGGAAACTGCCCGGACAACAAAGGGAATTATTTGCATTGGAGGAGTGCATCTTTGGCACATTCTGCTCACTAAAAGTGACAAGTCATCCTTAAACATCAATTTTCTGCTTCTAAAATCCTGCCCAAAAAGTGTGAAGCTTTATCATGCATTAATTTTAGAACGCATCACATAAAAGCAGCCTCACAGCTGCCATGAAACATGCAACAGCCTCAGAGAAATGCCCATGTCAAAGTCAAATTCCCAATCATTAACAAATTTCATATTCTTGGAGATTGCCACCATGACCAGTTTGTACTTCATCTCTCACAGCTCACCCAGTATGAGCAACTCTGAACACACACTGCTGCTCTTTCATACCTGTAGCGCACAAAACCCAAACTGTTCACCATCCAACTTGCAATCAGTGCACTGCTGTTTGCACTGAGGGTTCAGCAGTGCCCCAGCTGCCACACCAAGGTGCTACACAAGATCTTCCAATGTTTTATGCTGGCTCCCTGCTAACCAACACCCACTGAAGGGCCTATTTGCTCTCCTGCCATTCACAAAGACAACGCACCACAGCTCTGAGCACGTAACGGTGGTTAATTAGTGCTTTGGAACTAAAGGGCTAGGAACTGTCACTGGAGAATCTACTGGTAGACTTCACAGGCCTTTATTTCACCTGGGGAAGAAGAGTATGTGAGAAAATATCCTCACTTCAACAGTTTCAAGAGCTGACTCAGGGCTGTCACTCAGGAGATCCGACATCTCCCCAGGCTGTCTGCAGTCTGAAGAGAGACTTCTGCATAGAGCCTGCCATGAAGACTAACACAGAACAAAGATTAACCCTTGCATAGGAAGTGAAATAGAAATTAACTTTAACTGCCAAAAGTTCACAGTTCAAGGCTTCAAAATGCATTCCTGCAGCTTTCAGTTAATTGACTTATGAAGCTGTTCAGTGAAAGCTACTGACTTCCCAACGCTGGTCACTTCCCATGAAGCAACAAGGAGCTCAAGAATATCTGATGTTAGTTGGCACTCTTTGGAATGAAATTACAGTCAAATCATAAAGTCAGCTTGTTAATTTGATTTTGAGAGAAGGATACCAATGCAGTTCAGTGTCACTAGAGCTAAGTTATGCCACATGCTCTTGAATCTTATATAATTAATGAAACAGAACCAGAAAGTCGCGTTTCTTTTAATAAACGATGGGATCGGAGTTTTTACAATCAAACTGTCCCTCACCCTCATGCATCTCCAAGTGGTTTCCACAAGTGATTTTACAGCCAAGCAAACAGAATTTGATGTGTTGCTGTATTGCTAACAAACAGACCTCTTCTTTGTTACCATATCCCAACAAACATGATCCAGTTTAACTGCACTGAAAAGCTGTAATGAAGAAACACAATGCCCTTAAAGCCAGAACTAGAAGACAAAAACGAGAGGCCCACCTCTTCCTTTTAACACAGATCTACCCAGCAATAAGGATCAGCTGCCCTGTGCTCCAGCTGCCCTCGCTGCCAAGTGCCAATAGCAGCACTTCCCCTGGCACAGCACTGCTGTCTCACTCACTGCTGTGTGCAAAGCAGCGCCCAGCACTCAGGTGGAGGCCCTGCATCAAACCCCCATACAACCAGAAAGAGCAGTTCTTTGCTCACTCATCTATCACGTCCATCAGCTTCTGGGAGCAGCCATGAGTCCTGCAGATACGACTTGCAGGTCTATCTGTCATACTGCTGATTAAAGCAGCTTTTACTTTCACATCTGGGTGTCACTTTGTTGCTTTTTTTCCTTCCCATTTTAATTAACCCTTAGGGGGAAGATACCTGTTACTCACAATTGATTCACTGGAATAAGAACATAAAGTTTTTCAAATAAATCAAAGCTACCACTCCACACTTAGGCAGGAGAAGGCAATGTTTTACACATGGTTACATATTCTGACTTGGAACCCACTTTGCTCTGATAAAGCTGAAAGAACGTGAAGCTCTGGTCAGGATGCAGAACCATCCATAAACAACTCACTGAGCAACAGCCACTTATCTCAAAATGTAGTAACTGTTTCTAACTGTCGTACAACTCAAGCAGATACATCATTCCCTTGCTTTCTTGTCTAAGGAAACACATACCTGTATGCAAAAACCCCTGAGCATGCTGACAGAAAGGAACGCTTTCTATAACCTAAGTAAGCTTGTTGGTAGATACGTCACTGTTCTGTTCTTTCTTGCATAGAAATAAAGCCTTTAAGTTCATATTTTTGCTATGCACTACTTGACACAAGCAAAGAGACTTGTCAGAGGAAAAAACACAAGGATTTAACAATGTTAATGAGAAGCAGTGATCCCATCCTAGTCTGTCACTAAAGGAAAATAAACCCTGTGTTAAGGACTGCTCTTACCTGGAGCCAACTTGGATTCCCACCATAAATACCTTCCAAGAAAAGAAGTGATTTGTTTGGTGAATGCTTTCATGCAAAGATTTGGACTCTGACCTTAACAGGAAACAGCACGAGCATGCTATCATGAAGGCATGGTTAGAATGAAGTCTCCTCAGTATGCATGAAGGATTATAACCAATCAGCCACCAAAAATATGGCTTTCCCCTATCTCTCAAGACTCAAGAACTACATAAACCTAGGAGTAAGAACACAACATGAACTTGGGTGGGGAAGAACTAGAAGTTAACTGGGGCTTTCTAAAACACTGCTTGAACTGTACCCCTGATCTCCATGGTGACAGTGCAATGCTGCAGTGCAACACCCCCACTGTGCCCAGTGGCTCAGAGAGGAGCACAGTGCCCAGCAAAACGGACCAAAGCAATAGCACTGCTCTTCCCAACCCTTCAGCTGGTGTAAGCACAAAATGCACTGCTTATCACCACACAACTCAAAGTAACTGAGTGGAATCAGATTAACATCTTAATAGAATAAAACAACAAATTGCAAATGCTTGAGTCAATATCTCTGTTCCCCTTTGGCAAAGCACCAGGCATGAACAGAGAAGCGCTGCAGAAGCAGTAGATAAAGTATTTATTCTGACACTTCAGTGGCCAAAATTCAAGCTCTGGAAGGGAAAACTAGTCAGCAATGCTGCTAAACACACCCCTAACACTTCTGCTCTACTTATAGAGATGTATAGGGAGACAGAAGCAACAAAGAAGCCGAGAATGAGTTTGAATTCCAGTTCCACAGCATATCGTTACAAATTTGTGATCAAGCACCAAGGAAACCCATCTGTAAACATCTCCCAAGACAGCTCTGCTGGGTGTCAGAGCATGAGAGGTGAAAACTGCTGTTACACTGTGAGCAGGAAGATCAGGTGCCATGAAGCACTCAGTACACTGGGGTTTAGTTTTCCTTTTTAATTCGGCCCACAAAGTTTAACTGAGCCATACATACCAGGGCCTATTTCCATGGCAGCAGAAATACGTGATTTTTTTCAAATTAAGAGTTTACAAAAGAAAGGGGCACTTCCTTTCCATCCTTGCCCTCTTCACACAAAGAGCCAGTGTTCTTTAATCCAAAAGCAAGCCAAATGATTTGCTGGAATTAACTTCTAACACTGGCTAATTTGTTTTTATTCTCATTCTTCCTCAGTATTTCACTTCCTTGTTAAACAGCTGCCACAGAGCAGCACTTGAAGCTGGGAAGATGACCAGCAAATGCCTCCAGAGAGCCCCGTGTCAGCTTCCTGCCCAGCTGAGGGATGCCTGCACAGAGCTGCCTCTGCAGGCACTGCCCTGGCAGTAATTAAGAGGTGTCAGTCTCAATGTGAAGATTACTCCTTACAACCTTACAAAATAACAGGCTTATCAATAACAAATTCTCTAAAACAAGGCTTATTTTCCAAGTTAGCAAACTGCCCCTCCAGCATTACCCCAACCCTCCCTACCTTCTTGCTCTTAGTGGTGTCTCCAGGATGATGCACGGGGAATTCTCTTCCCAAATCCAAGGCAGCCCCGATGCAGACAGAGCCTAAAATGAAGTTCTACACCAGGACAGCTGGCTTAATTTTTGAGAACAAAGATGCTGAAAACCAAGAGTGCTAAAGTACTAATTCCACTTGACATTCCCATGGCACCCAGCCAGGGACTCACCGCCAGAATTCACCACAGAGCTTTATTTGATTGCTTAATTGTTTTACAAGGCCAATTTCTAGACAAGCCACACTGTAAAGCTTCCACTTGAGAATGCCAGAAATAGTCACTTCTGCAAAGCTCCACTCTGCTTACAAGACAGAAGATCGACTTAAATTTACAAAACTGTGAAATCCATTGCATTTCCTAAATAGCTTTTTTTGTCTTTAAGTAAATACAGCTCCTTCCATTCAAGGACCAAAGCACTCCACAAGCTTAACGTCCATGGTATTTGCAGTCAGCACAAGCCATTACCCTCGTTGTACAAGCCAGCAGCTACAAGGTCCTGCTGCAGACCCTCTGTGATGCAGCACAGCCCTCCGTGCTGAGCTGGAATGGGTTTTAGACACAGAATGGGAGTCAGAAACGGGTCCTGGCGCTGGCACTCACTGCAGTTGCTGACCTGTTCCTCTTAACATCAACAGAACTTCTAAAAGCTTCTTGGATGAGTTGCATTGTAAACCTTACCTACTAGGTTGTGGATGCCCCATCCCTGGAGGCATTCAGGGCCAGGCTGGATGTGGCTCTGGGCAGCCTGGTCTGTTGGTTGGCGATCCTGCACAAAGCAGGAGGTTGAAACTCGATGATCATCGTGGTCCTTTTCAACCCAGGCCATTCTATGATTCTACTATATCTGGTATATATGAGCTTTTGATCCAGTTCAACTAAAATTAAAATAAAGAGTACATGCTAAAGGAGACAGAGATAGCTAGACGATCCACTAATAACAACTCACCCAAAAGGTCACAGTAATGACTCTGAGAAGCAGTTTAAAAACAAATCAAGATCTCATTTCAGGAAGGTTTATAGCAATCATGTCCAACCTGCAGTCTGCGTGCAGCCCAGGACAGACATGAGATTGTGAACTCTCGCCATCATTATGTGATTCTAGGGATATCTGCCACAAGCAGGTCGTGCACAGCTGGAGCACGGACCATGTAGGTGGCAACGGGATGTGGCAGAGGTGAGTGCAGTGCAGGGCTGGCTGTGCCTCCCACATCAGCCACACACATGGTCAGATCAGAAGCCCCGTGAGTTACATGCACCGGTGCCATACAAGGAGTACAACACGGTGACTGCTGATCATTTTTCCACCCACCTGCACATATGCACGCCTGTGAAGACAGGCAGTTATTGTTATTAAGCAGACATGGAAGTTTTCTCATTTATTAAACTTAGAATCATAGAATCATAGAATCACCAAGGTTGGAAAAGACCTAAAAAATCATCTAGTCCAACCGTTCACCTATTCCCAATAGCTCCCACTAAACCATGTCCCTCAACACAAAATCCAGCCCTTCCTTGAACCCCCCCAGGGTTGGTGACTCCACCACCTCCCTGGGCATCCATTCCAGTGCCTGACCACCCTTTCTGAAAAGTAATACTTCCTCATGTCCAGCCTGAATCTCCCCTGCCGTAGCTTGAAGCCATTCCCCCTGGTCCTATCACTGATGACATGAGAGAAGAGGCCGACCCCCAGCTCACTACAACCTCCCTTCAGGAAGCTATAGAGAGCAGTGAGGTCTCCCCTGAGCCTCCTCTTCTCCAGGCTGAACATTCCCAGCTCCTTCAGCCTCTCCTCATATGGCCTGTGTTCCAGACCCCTCACCAGCTTTGCTGCCCTCCTTTGAACACGTTCCAGGGCCTCAATATCCTTCTTGCAGTGAGGGGCCCAAAACTGGACACAGTAGAGGTGCGGTCTCATTAGTGCTGAATACAGGGGAACAATCACCTCTCTGCTCCTGCTTGCAACACTGTTTCTGATGCAAGCCAGGATGCCATTGGCCTTCTTGGCCACCTGGGCACACTGTCGGCTCATGTTGAGCCGAGCATCAATCAATACCCCCAGGTCCATTTCCTCTACGCAGTCCTCCAGCCACACTGCCCCAAGCCTGTAGCGTCGCCTGGGGTTGTTGTAGCTGAAGTGCAGGTAAACTTGAGTTTGTGTTATTTTATAAAATAACTTAATAAGTGAAGAAGTACCCAGAATGCTTGTGTGGCGCTGACAAATCCTTTAATTTTCAGTGCTTTGATTCATTGGCTGAACACAGTCCTGTGAACAGCATGCAGCCTTGCCTTCAGTTCTCAGAGAGGAATTTGCAACAGATTCCATGATTTTAAAAAAGTCATCTTTTTTTGGTGTTTTTGTGACCCCGTTTTCAGTCGACACAAACACATCACCCATGAATTATCAAATGGAACACACAGAGCTGCAATCAGATATTCAACTCAGAGCGAAATCTGATCACGTCTCTTTACCAGACTTTTCTAAGAGAGAGAAGAATATCCCTCGCTTCACCACCACATCTCGTCCACGCCACTGCTTTTTGGCAGGATGTGTAGACATCTGCAAACAACTGATTTCAAGGACGAAGCTGTTCAGATGTTAAGATCTGGACCCACAAGCCCTGCTTTTGCTTGTCCTGCTCTTCTCTATCCTGTTTCTCTGTGGCTTGCTAAAGTCAGCGCCCAGGGCGCTCACGGCAGTTCCTGGACACACTGACAGACAGTGTCATCACATTCATTTATGGTTTCATCATAAACCCCATGGATTCAGCAGCAGTTCACATAACAGCTTATTTGTCAGTCATGAGAAGATGAGCGTAACCCTCTCCTTTACTTCAGAGGATCACAGTACAAATCTTTGTGTTGCCTAAGGAACAAACATAAGAGAAGCTCAGATCCTTGCCAAAACGTACTTATCAGATTTACTTCAGCCAACAGACACAAGCGTAAAAGTTGTATCAAACAGGCAAAGCTACCTCTATGAAAGCAGCTGATCTGAGCCTGTCAAAGTGGTTTAGCACTGCAGAGGGCAGAACACCGAGCCAAATGCAAACGTACAGATCAGCTTCCCAAGATTTCAGGAAAACTGCACAAGGAAACGTGAAAGCCATCTGTATTTCCAAATTCGTTGAGCACGGTCATGCCAACAGCACAGATCACAAGTAGTAACTTACAATGGAATCGGTGTGGAAAACATGAACCTGATGATTCCAACATTTGAGCCCTTGTGGAAATGAGTTCATGTGTGTTCTTATGTCAAGTCTTACATGTAACACACAGAGCATGCATTGGGCCGGCTCACAACAGCTGTCTTCCAAACCCCTGTATCACCTCCAGATGCCCCTGAAGATCAGTGGTGTGGACCACCGAAGGAGGACTCAGACTGGCTGTACTACTTCACCAAAGAAAAGATGTTTTTATGGGTAAGATATGTATCTGGTTGCTGTGGTATTTTCAAAGAACACCGACAGATGAACCTTTCTTTGATCAACCGAGCAGAACAGATTCTAACATTATGTAATAGAATCCAAATCAGCATATGCAAACATAATGGGTTTATTACTGGTTAGAGAAAACGTCAAGTGTTTAATCATCCATGGATCTACTCTTATATGCACAGCAAACTGCACTCAGCCATAAAAAGAACATATACAAAGTACAGAGCTGACACACGTGTCTTGGAGCATAGCTGAAGTCTGCCTGTTATTTTTAAATAAAAAAGAAGTTTAACTTTCGTTCACATGGTTATGGGAAAGATCATTAGACTGGAAAATAATTATTTAGGGGAAAATTGTAACAGCTGTGCTCTTCCCCCCCCCCCCCCATGTATATTTACTGACATTTACAAGCCAAAAACCAAAACAAGCAAAGCAACGCTACCTCTCCTTTAAGTGAGCATTAAAATCAGCATGATGATGAGAAAGAGGAATGCATACTGTTAGAAGGATCTCTCCTGGCAGGAAGATAAGCAGAAATAACAGCTGAATTCCATGCTACAAGATAGCATGTGGACACTGCAACATAATGGATAGGACTACACTGAATAATACAGGTGTTCGTGCACTTGGCTTTCCATTCAGCTTCACAGGCCATAAGCTTGTATTGCATGGGAAACTGCTTACTGATTAACAACCTAAATAATAGATGTAGTTTATTAAATATACTTCCAAATTAAATTTGGAGAAAAAAAAGGCTAAAAAGCAATTAAATATAATTTGTTTCCTTGTCGTTTTATGTTGAAAGCTGCTAAGCTGCACTGCAATGTCAGACAAGCAGAGGAAATAATCCTAACTCTCACAACTCTTAGAGGTCCAACTACTGAACTACAAAAATGTAATGTACGCACGCAGAGGAGTTGACAGGTATTCATATGCAAATACCCCCAATTACTAAATTAAGGCCCGAGTTTATATAAAGGTTAATGTAGCAAGATACTTTAATCCTTCCACGCTTATTTGGTGGATTTGTAATCATCTGCCTGTATTCAAATGCTTTGGTTTTCCTCCTTCAGGTTATCAAGAACACAAAGCAAACACCAACATGAGCGGCGAAGGAAACTGAAGTTGGTTTGATCAGACATACAAACTGCAATAATAGGAAAGAAACCCTGATAGAATTGTTAGTGTCATTTGTAATAGGAACAGCAGTGGGGGGGGGGGGGGAAAAAGTGCTTTTCTGAAGTTTAAAGTGACAGCTTCTCTTTAAACGTCACACTGACAGCTCGTGTTAGCTATGAGAGCTGATAGGAAAATCCACTCCCTTCACAGTTACAAAGAGCTGGATGTGAACGAGCAGAGCTCTTTCTCACAGCCTTTCAAAGCAGAGCCTGGCAACCAGCTCCCTCTTGCTTCCATCAGTAACGTGATTTGACTCCCGCACGGTACACGTGCAGTCCAACAGATCTCTGCACATACATTATCATCTTCTTACATCAGGTAAGGATCTGAACAAGGAAATTCAGCATAAAAATCACCCATTCTTATTCTGCAAGGTTGCACTTCGTGACAGCACTCTGAGGCCATGGATACAGATGATCTGTGCACGTGCAGTTAGTTGATAGTGCACATATTCTCATATGTACAGATATTTTACTTAGGTATATACACCAGAAGAGAGCACTTCTGGCTCAGAACACCCCTAGGACACCGCTCACCACAGTCTGAGGGGGTGCATGAGCTCGAGCTCCATGAGAGGGCTGTGCAGAGCAGCCTGCAGGCACCACATAGCACAGCAGTTCTGTTCTTACCCTATGGGCTCCAGAGTATGTGCATCACCAATGAGCTCCTTCCATGAGTGCTGCGGGAAGTTTTGGACACAGCAGAACTGGAGAAGGCCGCAGGCAGCACCCAGAGCCACGCGTGGACGTGCAGGGCAGGGAGCCCCGGGTGCTGGGAATGCATGGAAGGGAAAGGCAGAACGAGGAGAGCTGCAGGAGGCTGACGTTCTCCAGCCCCGCTGCTCCAGGCGTGCTTTTCAAACACAGCTATAATTTATAAAGCCTTTGTCTGAAGAACGTTTGAACTCATTGTACGCTCGCTTCTGAACGCGTTCGGCTCACCCGAAGAAAACCGTATGCAACAAGCACTCGGGCTTATCCAAAGCAACACCCGGACCTCGCTTCCCCTCGCGCGGAGCAAACAGCTCCGAGAAAACACAACACGGGGCCGAAAACATCCCGGGGCAGCCACCCCGCCGGCAGGGCCGGGGGGGGGGGGGGAAGGCGGGGCGCCGAGCCGCGGCTCACCTCGGTCTCCACCACTTCGTGGTACGCGGGCGGAGGGTCGAAGCCTCCGCCGCCGCCGCCTCCGCCGCCGTCCCCGTCGCGGGAGCCCTGCCCGCCGGCGGGAGAGCCGCGTCCGGGCTGCGGGCCCTGCCCGCTCTCCATGGGCTCGTAGCCGCCGTAGTGCAGGCCGGGCCGCTCGTTAGTGAGCAGCGCCACGGCCTCGTTGATGTCGTTCTTGGCCAGGCGCAGGGCCTTGCGGATGGCGGCGGCGTCCGAGAAGCCCATGCAGAGCAGCGTGGTCATGTGCTGCTCCTCCTCGCTCTCCATGGCGGAGCAGGAGGGCGGCGGGGCCGAGGGGCTCAGGCGCTGCCCGCCCCGCGCGCCGCCATGTTGACGGGAGCGCCTCTCCCCTCAGCCGTCGCCGCGGCCGCCGCCCCCCCCGCTCCGCGCGCGCCCTCACACATACGCGCCTCGGCCCCGCCCTCGGCCCGGAAGCGGCGGCGAAGCTCGGCCGGGGAGCGCCCGCGTCACGTGACGGGGGAAGTTCTGTCGGGGCATGAATGGGGCCGGGGGGAGGGAACGGCCGGCCGCCATGGCGACGGGAGCCGGTGGGAGGGGCCGGGGCGGTCACGTGAGGGCGCGGCGTTGCCGCGGGAATGGGACGAGGGGCCTCGCGCCCGTTCCTGTAGCTGTCTTGCTCTGGCGCTCTTGCTCGCTGCGCGCGCATCAGAACGCGAGGCTGCTCGGGCGGAGCGCGTGCTTAGCAGGAGCGCGCCAAAAGTAACGGACCCCTAAAGAGGGTCCTTATGTCACACAAAACACACCGCTGCGGCTCGAGGTTTGCAGGCTTAAGGAAAAAAAAAAAACAAAACAGCACTTCAAGGCATTCAATTAATATTCTGGATACTCGTCCCTTGCTCGTGTGACCAGCGCTTAGATTGTGCTTTCTTATGTCCGAGGTGAGGTGTAAATTGTGTCATTCGAGGTCCCAGCTGCCAGAGTTGTTCGTGAAGAGACATTTCAGGGAGAACGTTTCAGTTTTATGTGAAGAAATAGGGAGAAGCAGTAACCCTGTTTAATGAAGAATGAGAAACATAGAGCGAGTCTTTCCAGCTGAGGCGTCAGGCGGTGCGTGGGGACACGGGAAGGAGCTGAAGGAAGGAGCAATGCCCTCATCATCTGCCTTTGGGTGACCGGGGGTTTACAGCTGTGTAGCTGCCAGCCTGATACGACACGTCTGTTGGTTGGCTGTGCTGCTGTACAGAAGTGAGTTTGGACAAAATGCGTCCTATGTGTGTACCCTGAGGGCATGAACAGCCTTTGTGTTACAGAAGAGACATTCTGGAGCAGAAACGACTTTTTCGGTAAGTGACTTTCACTAAGTTCACTGCTGTGACTTCTTGTTTTTCATAAAGCTGTTCACAAGCCAGTCCCATGTTTTAGAGCTCACAGTTCTGATGGTGAACGCAGCATTTTCACACAAAGAGAAACAGCTGTGTATTGCCTGGTGGAACTTACGTGTGCAGCCAAACTAACAGGTATCTCTCTGCCTTGTTGAAGTCAGAGGTTTCCAAATCTCTGGACTGTTTGGAAGATGTCCCTCGCCACCCTGATTTTGTTTGTTATACATTATCAGCTCTGATTATTACATATATACGTAGAGACTGCTGGAAGAGAAAGCTGGTTAAGTTAGCACCAGGTCTTCAGTGCGGCTCATGTTTTGCTCAAGGTAAAACTGTCTTTCTCATCTTTTGTTAGAAAGAGTAGCAGGATACCAAGGGAAGCTCTGTATGAGCTAAAAATCAACAGTTCATAAGTCTTTTGTAAATAACGACTGAATATGTGAAATCAGGACAAAATTTGATGACAGTTCTCCTCTACTTCATACTTAAGTGCAGAAGGAGCTGTATGAAAACTGGCACAGTAGCTAGAAGAAATTCCTTTGCAGATGTTGCACGAGTAGGAGTGTATGCCTTTATGAATCACGGCTCATTGCTTTGGAGTGGAAGAAGCCTGCCTTCCTCACTGATGTTAATGGTTTGGGATTAGGCAAGAAGTATATTGGATCTCAAGATGATAAGAGGAGGCTCTGTCCTGTCTGCCAAGTAAACAGAAAGGCTCTCCTCAGCCTGCAGGGCAAATGTTTCTTGTGGGCTTGAAACGTGTTACCTGAAAAGGCAACAAGCCACATGATGTCATCTTGCAGGAAATCGCACCACCAAGTGGAGACAAAGAGGTAAATTTCTGGTGAGAGCTCTCCTGTCTCTCATCTAGATGCACCAAAGCCTGGCAAGAGGAACATATTTACAAAGATTTCCCCAATCTTAAATTTTTGGTCGGCAAGGTGCTTCTTGCTTTCAGTACAGCTAGCAGTTGTGGCACAGAAAGTCTTTACTGCTTGAGGAAAGAGGATGTGAGATGTTACAAAACCAGCTTTTATATAGTATTGTGAAGCACTAATATAGCTTTTCTGTAATGGCTTTATCTTTCCTTCCTTCCTTCCGTTTACTCCTTGTCCCACCCAGTCTCTTCCAGTTTCCTGCTTCTGCTTTATTTATAGCTAAACGTAATAGGTGGGATTTG
The DNA here is from genome assembly GCF_026119805.1 of Tympanuchus pallidicinctus. Lineage (NCBI taxonomy): Eukaryota > Metazoa > Chordata > Aves > Galliformes > Phasianidae > Tympanuchus > Tympanuchus pallidicinctus. Next base: position 4,530,011 of record NW_026294791.1, on the reverse strand, counting down.
GGGGAGTGCAAACACACCTGAATTACTGGAAATCACACTTCTTATATGTAGATATTGACAACAGATGATGCCTTCTGCAGAAGGATTAGAGGCATTGGCGTAGTGAAGGTCTTTGTAAAACTGCTGGGAAATACAGCTGCAGTGGGCAGATAACAGAGTACGTGCATGAATGCACGTGAGGTTGGTCTCAGAGAGCAGTGCAGCTTCACAGAAAACAATAATTTTAACAAACACAAGGAGTGTGTGAGTCTATTCATGACCACTGACTGACAGATTCATGTAACATACTTTTAGAGTCTGTCTGTGCTGTGGATTTTTGCTGCTTTCACAGCTTTTGGCCAGCTAGATAGCAGATATGTACTGGGATAACCTCCAAGGCAAAGCTTGCTGTCAGCAGTGATTTGCAAAGAGATGGCTTACCTTGGTTTCAAGCTGGGATTACTCACGTATGCTGGTAATCATAATTACAATATTTAGCTCTGTTACAGTGCTTTTAAGATGGATATCTGACACACCTCATAGGGGAAAGGAGGGGTGTCATTAGCTCCTCAGCATGTATTAATTTTTACAACTGCTATTAACTGTAGCGGAGCTAAGAGGGAAAACAAGAAGGCGAACAGATCTTGTGGTGTTGGTGTGCCTCCTCCTGCAAGGCCTGTTGTTGTTCTGGTGTCCAAAGGGAGCAGCAGCTGAACTGTGACTGTTTTTTCTTCTTGAGTACCCGCTGTTCTCCTAAATACAAAAATGAAGGTTTGTATTGTTCCCCTGGAATGGAAGCAGCATGATGTGAGTATGAAAAGAGTGGTACAGCGTGGTAAGGGAGACAAACCAAAGGGAGAGAACAGCCTACTCTGGGCTCTGACCAGATCTGCTCCTCCTGTTTCACTCTGTGGTTTCTTTTCAGCTCCTCGACTCACAGCATCTCCTGGGGCTCACAACACAGCTCCACAGCTCTGGGCTGAGAAAGAGAAACAACTCAAAGGGAGTACGTTCTTCCTGAAACAGGCTTCATAAGCTATGGGAAATGAAGCCGAGACGGAATTTTAAATCAAGCTGAAAGCACTAAGGTGCAGAAATGCAGAGTGGAGCTATTCAGTAAAATAAAATTTGGAACAGAGCCCTGAAAAGATCTTTAATTATGACTAATCCATTTTTAATACGTGTGGTTCTAGGTAATTTACTTTTAAAGATCATTTCTCTACTTAGGCTGGTTACAGTTCTTTACTGTCATTTTAGATAAATGGTGTGCTGACATGTGAGCTCAGAATCAGATGAGCTGCAACGACAGAGTTAGTTCCGATGCTGGAGTGACCCTGGTTGAGCTGCTGGTGGAGCAGAGGAACAATACAAACAGGATATTCAGTGCAGGGCTGCCGTGGCACCCCGAGGGACCCACCCTGGGCAGGCAGCTGAATGCACTCACTGTCCTTCAGCCAGCTTTGCTGAGAAACTCAGCAGAGTAGCAAGCTGTAAGCTCAGTTTGTACAGAGGCAAACATTTGGAGTGACTGACTTGGAAAGTTCAGGTGTTCCTGATGTACTGCTGAACAAGCCTGTGAGGCACCATTATTTCACTCTGTGTGCTTTTTTTTGCCCTCAGTTTATCCCAGCCTTGTTTGCTGATCCCTTCTTAGAGAACCCTCTGATCCAGTGATACAGAAACACTGAAGTTACACTGCTATGGTAAGCAGTACTCTCGGTGTCGTGACTGTTGTGATACAAATCCAATCATTTTCAGACTTGGCAGTCATTATAACGAAGAGAGCTGTGAAAAGAAATATCAAGTCAATGCAAACATGCAAGAAACTGTGGTGGGGAACAGCGCAGAGGCTTTTCAGGCAGGTGGGAAACGAAACAGTGGATCCAACGCTGATGGGATATGCTCAGACCACAGCAGTCTAGCTAAGGGCAGCAGTGCTTGTAGTAACATGCAGCTCTCTGAGGGTGAATGCTGTTTTCTGTAGTTGTGTATCTGATATCTAGTTGGCATCTCCTTGATGTAGGCTGCAATGTGGTGCAATGCGATAGAGCAGCAGGGAACTCCTTGCTGGCTTTTTGCCCTGTGTGCAGATTCCTTTTGAATTATGTTTTGACCTTTAAAGCAAGACCTGCTTCTTTAGCTTCTGATTGTCTGAGTTCTGCATTGCAGCTTGAGAAACAGGGCTGGAAAGCTGGGGGATTTTGCGAGCTCTTAGTGAAACACGGAGTCAGGTAGGAAGGGCCTGCTGAGGGAGAAGCACCAAACTGTCCTGAGATGTGAGGGAGCACTTCACAGCAACACAGACCTGCGTGGTGCTGGGCTTAAATCAGCACAAAACACTGGTTTGTACTAAATGCTCGTCCCCAGATCCTCTCCTGCTCTTAAGAGACACCTCTCCCTCCGGTTGGAAACAGTACCTTGTTTGTTTTTAGTGGTGTGGGAGCCTGAAGTCATGCTCCTCCTGCCAGGGTTTTGTACCGGAGCACTGCAGGCACTTGGCATCAGCAGCCCCACACAGGAGTTTTTGAGGTGAGGGGAGTGAAAGCCAGTTTCCTGGCAGAAAGTCAGGGTTATTTAGGTAGAGGATCTGTGATGGAAGGCCCTCTCACCCTTTCACAGCTTTAACGTTGCCGTGAGAGCCTAAAGCCTTGGATTTCTCCTGCCTCATCTGCCTGCTGGCACTGGCAGCCTTGTTGTCCCTTTAATAATCCATTTGATCTGTCAGTGACTCATCTAAAGCTCTTATCTTCACCAGCAAGGTGCTTCAGGGCTGGGTTGCACACATCAGCCCTGTTACTGTACTTTGTTATCAGCTCCTCTTTTTACTCCTTTGGTGCTCCCAGCCTTTGATCTGTTACTGGATTGCAGTAGTAAGTTAACTTCCTTATTTTTTTACTTCGTCTTTATGCTGCATTACATTGTGCAAGGCTATAACCACTGCACGAATGCTGCAGTCTGCTGCCTGTTCACTGCTCTCCCAAGTATGTCCATACATTGGTGGGTGAACCCTTCTCAGGTAGGTTCCCCACAGTGCTCAAGCAATCATAGTAGGAGTCACTTTCTGTCCTCCCAAGTCACTTTATGTAACCAGATGGCCATTTCCACCAGACACAGTATAGCCTATGTATAGCATGAAGTTATAATATTGTTAGTTCTTTCATTCGTTCTCTCTGATGCATTTATGTGGCTGTTGCTTTTACAAAACTGTGAAGCTGGGGCTGTTTGCTCCATCTATACAGCAGCTGGTGTGGGCCCTGCCTCGTCTGTGAATCCTGGTGTTACTGAGCAATAATGAGTCCTGCCTAGCAGCAGCAGAAAGTCTCCTTTTGCTGGTCAGGTTGGATCTTGTTTAATTTGGGATTGGTTCTGTCAAAGCTAGAAACCTCAATGGAAAGAAAGGTGCTCTGTCTGCATCAGGTCTGATGGAACTTTGTTTTCTGTGTTTTACAGTTGTTAGCTGACAATCCTGCCTGATATTGTAGACATCAGATAGGCCAGATAGAGAGACTTCCTTCCTGAGAAGAGTGGTCTCTTCTGCCCAGAGAAGCACAGAGCTTTTCAGCTGACTCATTCATGTGGCTTCCTTCCACACAGGCTTTTTGGTGCCCAGTAGTTGAGTCTGCACTGCAGCCTCTGTTGCAGCCTCACTGCATCTTTGAGGCTACTTCAGCAAGATTTATCGCCTATTTTCATTACATTTGTCATTGCTCAATAGCTGCATGACCTCTGCTCTGGTGTTGGATTTGTCTGGAGCTAGCAAATGGGTTACGAAGTTATTGGGGCACGGGGCAGTAAGTGACAAAAGCAGAAATAGCACAGTAGTTCAAAACGTATTTCCTTAAAATCAGCTAAAATCATAGTAGTGTTGAAAGCAAGACCAATGGCAGCATCCGGGCCACTTCTGCTCAAGATGGTGTTTAATCAGGTGACCTGATAAAGCCTTCCAAACTCACAGGAGTAGGGGCAGAAACTGGCATAGCAAACACGTGCCATCTCAGCCTACGAAGCAGTCGATTTGCTGCTGTTGTGGACCAGCGACCCAACTTGTTTTGTCTTTATGCTTGAGGATGGGCCTTGGCTGGGCTTTGGAGTGGAGGATGTACTTGCTGCACATGGGTCACGCAGTTCAGGGGATGCTATGCAGCATTTATCTCCTGTGGGGTCCAAGTAAGTGGCACAGCCCTATTGCCACGAGGTCTGACCGCAGTCCACTGATCCTAACACAGTTTAGTAATACAAATCACTTCCACAAGCCATGTTGGGTGTGTTTTAGTTATGCCTGAAAACCTCTCTGCTCTCTCATGTTATGATTCATGCAGAACTGTTCAGTGAATTAAAAGCTCTGCCCTGGGTGTGGGCAGGAGAAGGGCTGCAGCCTGGTATGGAAACATAGGAGATGTGGTCCAGGCTCCTGGGGGAGAACAAGGCAGGGAATGGAGATGCTGATCTTGTGCTGTTTCACAGATTCATAACTACTTATCCATGATTGTATTTCAGGCTGGGACTACAGTTGCTGACTAGCAGCATCCTAGGGCTTTTTGCCAGGTTTTAATTGTCTCTTGGTATAATGGATGCTGGAATTAAGACCACTCTGGAGAGGTGTTTCACTGCTCTTGCTGTTTTCCTGGGCTTCCATTAGGTCTCCTTCCTGACATTTCCCCTCTCGTGAAATGTGTAGGTGAGCCATTTATAAATGCACAGAGAGAGCCCACATTTAAGGGTAATCCCCACAGAGAGGGGAGAATCTGCCCTGGACTGCAAGGCAGTTCACTTGCAGAGTTGAAAACAGTCAATTTCTTCTGAGCTTCAGCATCTTTATGCTGTGGTGGATATATGGCAGCAGGGGCAGGAGTGGAGAACAGACACACTGCTTCCTCATTAGCACCGCCAATTACAGCATCATGTCCCAACTTCAGGATGAGGAGAGGGACTTTTCCTGCTGAGCAGCTCCTTCTTCCATCTTCCCCTCCCCTCTACACAGCTGATGCACACTGTGGTGTTCAGGGCTGCATTCAGCCTCAGTCTTTACTTGCTTTTGCACATCCTTTCTGAAGTGAATTCATCCTGGTATGCAGGGATGAATGGGTCTTTTCCTGGAGCAATCCAGTCCCTGAAACACGGGTATTAATCTCTGCCCTTCTTGAATATTCTACAAGTAGGTATAGGTGCTGTATTCGTTTCCTCACTGTTTAAACCATGCAGTTTCTTGAAAATCAAAGTTAATGTAGCTGGATTTCCAGCATCTCTGATTGCCTTTTATCTTTTCTGTGTGGGCTCACTGTTGTCATTGGGAACATGGTTCTTCTGCTTGACTCCATTTCCAAGAAGCATAGGGGTATAATCTACCTGCAAGCCAGTGTCAGGTTAGGGCTGGCTGAGGGATTGCTTAGTTAGCATCCTGAGCAGGATGAGCCAGTGAGAGCCCAACTGTCACAATGAACAAAACTAATGCTATTTGATGGCGGCGAGCAAAAGGGATTCTTGCTTCTTATCCGGAGCGTCTGACGGCTCCCGATGTGTGGCTGTATCTGCAGGCACACTGCCCTCTGTTGGTCCTGCATGGGCTCTGGGTTTGAGCTGAGGAATTTGATGTGTGTGTGTCCCGGTGGCTGAGGAGGAATGCTGCGGCCTCGTGGTGGAATCTGGTTTGCAACGCCATTTGTGAAGCCCGTGTTACAAACGTTGCAGGCAGTTCCGAGACCCCTCCGTGATTTCATCAGAGGGTTTGTGTGGAGTTTCAGAACTGTATGCAGCCAATTGTGAGAGAAATAACCTATTACTGGTTTACTGCAAGACAGATGATGTAAGAATCTGCAGAAATCTGCTATTTGCATTCTTGAACACACGGTGGGAGACTTTCCTACAGTTTCTTCTATAGGTGAGGCTTTGATGTAGATGTTGGAAAATCCTAATGATGATATAAAAATCTCAGGGAATTTACATTTCCAGTTGCTATGGAGTTGTAGGAGAAGTCAACTTGCTTGAAAGTGACATCATTCAAGCTCAGCGTTGCCCTTTGGGTCTGTAGAATGATTTGGAGTGAAGCTGAGCATTGGACTCTCAGTGCTGGTATTTTAATACTTGGGATGTAACGATTTCACGTTCTGGCTTTTCTGCTACATGTTTTATTTGTTGCTGCCCTTGTGTGCAATCATTCCGGATTGGCAATGTCTGACATTGTGTTCTTTATGTCCTGGAGAACCTCATTAATCTGCACTATATCTCCTATCTGGGTTCATGTTACGCTGAGATGGAGGGGACTAGGAAAATTAGTTGTTTTTCAGAGCAATTGTGTCTTTTTGTTTTGTCTTTTATCAAATGATTGTTTTCAGCAAGGAAACCCATTGTGACCTGGAAGGGTTTGTTCTCACTGCATGTACTCTTGAAGGAGCAGCAAATGGAAATAGTTCTTGGGTGTGAGCGTCCTGAGGCTGCACAACTTGATGGATAACTGCTTGTTTATATAAAAGCAAACAGAGCCACAAAGCGAGTCAAAAAAGAATTTAAAAACAAATAGATGCTGTGATCCCAAACATCTCACCTATCTAGCGTCAGAGGAAGGGGTCTCCAAGTGATGCCTCCTATTTGCTTACCTCTCCAAGTTCCCTCTCCATGAAATATGTATTTTTTAATGCCTAATGCATATCAGGAATGCTTCTTCTGGCATTCTGAGTCCTGAGGGGTCCTCTATCTGCAAAGAAACATTGGGTTAACCTGCAGCTGGTTGTCTGACAAACTCCTGTTGTCCTGTGATTGCTGGAACCTCCAGAAGTCAGACTACGATGGGAGAAGTTGGTGTGGCAGGAAAGGGAACCTTTCCATGAAGGTAAATCGGCACAGATTTGCCATCGTGGGAAGAAACAGCTTTTTGATATCTGCATCTCCTCAGCCTCTGCTCTTCCATCCCTTCTTTCAGGGGGATGCATATGCCACCAGTGTGGTTTCTGAGGTGTTTGTTGGAAGTCTGCCATGCAATGAATGCTCACATGTCACAGGGAATTATAAGGACTGGAAAGGACCTCTGGAGATGATCCAGTCCAACCCCCTGCTAAAGCAGGTTCTCTGGAGGAGGTATCGGCGGTCTGCTTCCTCTGTTGCAATTTCCCTGCTTCTGTGCAGGTGAGAAACCAAAACCAGGCCTCTGGAAGTGGAAAGTTACTGACCTAGTGCCCAGACTCGCTTCTTTCCATGGCCTTGTAACCTTGCTGCTGGCAGTAAACTGCTCTGTGCTGGTACTGTCTTGCTGGGCTAACTCAAGGGAAAGGCGTTCTCCAAGCCTGACCTCACTCCAAATCTCCACTTGGTATTTTTATAGTGATTTACACCTTTCTGAGGTAGAGCCTTTGAACCAGAATTTTCCTTAGAACTAAAATAAAAAGGGAAAGCTGGAAAAACAGTCAAAAGATTTTATATTTTTCCAATGCAACAAGCCAGGTTTTGAAGACAGGCTTGGATCGCTGCTGGCCAGCTGCATGAAATCCATTTACTTGTGGAGGTGTCTCCTTGCTGAGTGAGGCGGTGTGGGAGTGAGCAGCCCGTGCAGACCTGCAGGTACCGCAGGGAAGTATGAGTGGGAGCAGTGTGAGTGCATGTCAACAATTTGTCCTGCAGTTCTCACGCTTCAACTTGACCAAAACCATACCCTGACCTTATAGCTACGGGCAAGATGGCTTAGCAACTGTTATTTATCCACTTATATTAGTCACTCTGTAATTAGAAGATAGAGAGACATGCATTTTATGTGGATCCATGCTGCCTGGGAGGGAGGGGTGCCCAACCGTACGCAGGCTGGGGCTGCAGCCACCAGGAGACACTGTTGGATAGCCTATAACTGCTTCCTTGGGCCGACGGTTGGCTTTCTCTGTTTTGTCTCAGCTTGATTCCCCAGCCTCCCTCCCTCCACCATCCTCCCTTAAGTTCCTTGTCCTTGGCCCTCCTTGCTGTGGCACTGGTTTCCTTAGAACTGTTTCCGGTTGTTCATTTTCCTTGGGCGGTTTTATGTGGTCACTGAGCTGCAGTATCTTGCCTTTCATTCTGTTTCTCTTCCCCAGGGACAGGCAGCCAATACACCAGTTTTCTGGGAGAGTGTCAAGGACCTGCATGGAGTTGCAGCACTTGGCATGCTTTGGACAGGGGACATAAACCAGATGGAACCTGCCCTGAAGTTTGGGAGCACTCAGGGTAGACATTTGGGTTTAGGCCTGTTTGGGAGATTAAGTTCAGTCTGATTCAGTCTGCTCCAGTTCCCCACGGTAAGAAATGTCCTGTCTCTATTTCCTGTAGTAAGTGTAAAGTGTAAGTTCAAGGCTTTTGAAGTTAATCCTCCGGTACTTTGTGTAATAATAAAGACACATCGTTTTTCTTGAAATTTTAAAAAAACCAACAAACTAGTCAGGTTTCTTTCTTAGATGGAAAGAAACATTCCTAAAGGAGCCCGAATAGGTGGGCTTCTGAGAGTTGTGTTCCTGCAGATTTCCTTGTGAGAAAGGCAAGTGGAATAACTTGTGTGGAAAAAGGACCATCCCTTGGGGATGGTGGAGTGCAAGAGATGCCTTCTGTGAGCACTGTGTAGAACAGTTAACAGAACATTTTATGTTCTGGAGTTCTTGCTTATTACGAAAAGAGGGCTTCTTTAGATCCAAGCTCAGGTGGACAGAATCAATCTTGACTGACTCTGTGGTTAAATCACAGTTCACGCTTCACGCTTTGGTACTGGCTGCCCCCAGCCTCAGTATCTCTAGACTTCTGGAATCACTTTGCAAAGTGATGGAGAATTTGACCCCAGAAAGCACAGAGATATTTCTTGGAGTCTTGTTCTGAACGTGAAGTTGCTTCATGTCTGAGGAGCTTTGGGATGATTTTCTTTCTGGATCCCCCATGGTACAAGGTGTGTTCTGATTTGCAGCATTACCTGAAGATCAGGGATGTTATCATCTACCAACATGTCTTTCAGTGCCTTGAGCTCATAGAGTTTAGTCCAGCTGAAGATCATGTACATTTTGTATACACAGGGCTTTCTTTTACGTAATGATGATGGAATAACTTCACCAAGTGCTTATAATACATCAGACAGAAGCTCATACTTGGGCTTTGGAGATTAGCATGTGAAAGAAGTCTGTGTGTTGTGGTCAGCCTAACAAACATCTCTGTGACATGGGCACACTTTCCTTTCTATAAGGAGATGAAGTGCCCGTGACAGTGGGATAATTTAGCTGGTCAGCTCTTGAGCTCTTGTGTACTTGAAGTGTTTAAAAAAGAGGAGGATGATTTTAGAAGAGAGGAGTAAAAGTGGCCTGGCAGTTGAGTGGTGCTTCAGGGTGGAAGTCGTGTAGGCAGTACTGCCTTGCAATGTGCTGGGAAGTGGGGGGTTGTGCTGATGATGCTTATGGTTAACATTATGGAAGGTGCTGAAACTGTGGAGCACAGGCAACCCTCTTCTTGTTTTGCATGAAATGCTTTTTGTCCGAGATACAATTGCAAGCATCTCTGTAAACATGCACGGTGCAGACAGAAGGAGCGAGCAGGGCCTTGTGGTTGGGATCTGGTGCAGGGGAGCAGGAGGATACCAGAGATCTGCTCTCAAGGTGCAAGCACGTGGGAGCACAGCTCCTTGTGCCTCGGTTTGTCTGGCTGCAGACCGGGGGGCCTTGGTGACAACTGCCTTCTGAGGTGACTCCTGCAGCGTGGCAATGGAGTCTCTCTGTCCCACTGGGCCTCAGCAGATCAGCTCCTGCAGTAAGATGTGATTTGAATTATTTAGGGGTTTGTCATGTGATCGGGAATGATTGAGTTCCTGTGGCTTAACAAGTTGCCATCTGTTATCAGTCCCATTATGAATTATGCATTAGCTTAAATCAAGGCTTCAGCCAAAGCAGTTCAAGCAAAGTCATCACCCCACTGATACCATAAATCTGTTTTTAGGGCTGTTGGTGCTGGATCCAAAATGCTGCAGCCACATGGCAGAGCATGCTGGTCCTGTACAAGCTGGTTTGAACCATGCTGGTAGTTCAATTAGCTGTCCAGCTACAGGCTCATCAAGCTGCCTGAAACTCCAATGCTGATATCCTGGTTGGGCAGACAGAAATGAGACGGTGAGCCATCACCAGAGCGTCCTAAAGGACTCAGGATCACTTGGCTGGGGAGCTGCTGCAGAAAAAACCCAATGACCCAGTGACTTGCTGGCTGACTCTGAGTGAGGCTTTGCGAAGCTCTTGTCTCTGGAAGTACATCAGGTCTGCAGTGGGGAAGGCAATTAGAGCCTGCTGTCCTTCTGAGGGTGCAATTCCCTCATCTCTCATCATCTCTCAAGTCACATTTACAGGCCTGCTTTCTCTGCCTGCAATCTACCAATACAAGGCAGCCAGCGAGGTCGGGGCAGGCTGGGCTGTTCCTGGACTTCTGGAGTTGGCTGAATTTGAATGCGCTTGTTGGGCAGCAGACTGGGTCAGTACCTGGTTCTGGTGCAGAGGCAGGCTGTTTGAGATCCGTTTGAGATCAGGGCTTATAAAATAAACATTTCTCTCTGTGGGAACAGGCAGCAGATATTACTGTAGCCAAATCTGGACTTCCTTGGTGAGTATGCACAGTAGGGAACGCAGAAAATTCATGGCATCCACAGAAGCTGAGTGCTGTCACACAAATTGCACGGCTGTGTTGAAGAGGACCACTGGGATCCATGAGCCAAGCAGGATGGATAAGGCAGGGAATGAATGCCTCCTGGCATCAGCAGTGGTTACAATGATGATTCCTGTTCAGATTTTGGGTCATAAATCTTTCTGTGGCTGGAAGGACAGCTGGAGGGTGGCCATTCCATTAGCTTTAGCTGGCACAAAGGCTGGCTCTATGGTTCCCTGTTTCTGCTCTTGGATATCTGAGGGCAAAATCCTTTTACTTCAATTGAGTATTACACAATGTCCGTGCTAGAATTAGAACAATGTCCCTCTTTAAAAAAGGCCCAGATTCTCTGTCTTCAGTGTGGTGTGCTAAGCTCTTCCTGTGAGAGAAAGCCAGCCTGCTTTTCCACCCAAATTCACAAGTGTCTGTATCCCTTGCAGTTTTACAGAGGCCTAAACAGTCTCTTCAACCAAGACAGCCATTCACAGTCTTTTTAACCTCCTTTGGAAAGAGGGAGTTGGATAGCAAAGCCCTGGCAGAAAAGCAGTGCCACCATTAACAATTGTGTAAGTGAAATGGCAGATGGCACATCTTTGCTCACATCTTGTCCTGATGTCTGTGTAGTCTAAAGATGAAGAAAAAGAAAAAAGAATGGCAAAGCTCTGGGTGCTGGACAGTGGTGGATTAGGAAGAAAGGAATAACAAAGCAAAGGAGAAAGTTAGGATTTAGTATGGACCACCAGGATGAGAGAAAAGTGAAACAAATTATTGGACTGAGACTCAAATTGCTCCAAACCACAGGGTGTTGTCCTTGGGGGAGAATCTGGAAGGGAAGTAGTTAGGCAATTTCATCCTTGATCATGAAAAGGCAAAATTATTGGACAAAGGGATTTTATGAGATATATTGTAGTTTGAGCCTAATAAGGCGTTTGATACCGGGCCTTATACGATCTTGCACTCCCTCTGAAATTGTTTGGTTTGTCTTGGATAGGAACTCAGTCGTGTGGATTAGTAGAGATGACAAGCGATGTCTGGCTCTGATCACACAGATTTTATACCAGTTATTGGTGTTATCTGCTTTACTCAGGGCTCCTTCTGTGTGTTACCAGGGCAGAAAAGAGAATTTTTGATGAATTTTTTAGAGGCAGTAATTTCACAGAACTTAATGAGTACCTGCTTGTGAAATATGGTAGAAACTAGGAAGGTTGGTAACTTCATATGGGTAAAAATAACGAAAGTCACTTAGGAATTTTTTTTTTTTCCTACCTGGAAAAACCATCTGAAGGCAAATTTTTTAGGAAGGAGGAATCCTGGAGACTTTATTGTGAGAGACAGCAAAGCAAACTGTGCATAGTTTGGGTTTGCATAGTCAGGTGCGTTCCACAGGCCAACAGCTGAAGTCACGGCATTGGGCCAGACTGTAACTGGGGTAAGTGGCAAAGCTCCAGTGACATCCATCATGCCTGACAGCTTACTCCTACTGAGGATGTACTGGGGTAGAATTTATTGCAGAGTATCTACTTATCAATTGGGTTGAAATGAGAGTTGAAAGTAAGAGAGATAAGTAAATATGTAGGGAGAAGTAGATCCATTTAAAGAAGGAAGTCTGCTTACCCCAGGCTGTTGGAGGAGTGAGGTTGTGTAGGAGCCTGCCAAAATCACAGAGGTCCAGAGGGTTGCTGGGCGGTGTGGGGAGCTGGCATACATGTAGGGAAATGGAGGGTGGCACTAAACCCATTGCTTGAGAGAAAGACTGCTGGCTGGAAGGCAGCCTTGATGACCACATCAGTCTTTCTACCTCTGTATAGCTGGGCTCTGTGGACTGTGGCTAAGGTTTCACTGCAAGCAGGTCATGAGATTTTGCCCAATAGTCCCACAGAAGGAGGAATTACCCTATCCTGTGATAGATGTGAATAGTGTATAGGCCAACCAGTTGTGGTTCGGTACAAGGTTTTCCTTCAGAAAGCTGAGCACTCGTGATTCAAGGGGTCCAAATATGATGACTTTGCCACTAATGCATTGCCTGCGCTAAGCTTCTGTACCTGGAGACTTCCGTGCGTGCAGGTCACTCTCATAGTGTTCAGTTCAGGAAGGAACGTACGTGGCTCAGCTGTGTATTTCTCTGTCCAACTCGCATCCAGTAAAGCTCTGACCACCTGGTTGGAGAACAGGAGTACTTTGTTCATCATTCCCACCCACTCTGGGTGAGCTTCCACCTCCAGCACTGGAAAACACAGTCAGCATTGTGACAGTGCAAGGGCTAAACCTGAAACATTGCCTCATCCGTGAGCTTGGCTTGTTGCTTCTGAAGGATTTCCCAGCTGATGTCCACATGGTGTGTGTTAAATGCTGACTGTGCCCATCTCAGCTACCAGCAGTGAGGAAATCGCAACTTACTGCTACTGTTTGATGTATTTTGCTCAAGGTATGGCTTTTGACATTTTCTTACGGTGGCATTTAGCAGCCTGGTCTACAGGAGTATCTGCTGATAGCAGTGTGAATGAATGACTTGAGAATTAGAGCATTCAGAATGAAGGTTCGTCAAAGGGCGGACAAGGTTGATCAGACTGTAACCATTGCTTTATTGGCTGTAGCACCAGTAGGAGGTTATTCCAGTGAGAAAACCTCTTGGTTGAAATCTCTTAATCCAAGCACTTGGTTCATAGCATAATTTTATACTGCAGCATCGTGGTGGGAAGCAGGATTCTGTTCTTCCTGTCTTCAGTGTCTGTGCCGCTCCACTGCCTGCACTGACGTTGTTCCTGTTACACCAGCTCTGGGCTTGCTATCTCTTGATTTGGTAGTAAATCAGGGTGCAGAGGAGTGACTGATTGCTCTCCAGTCCATTTCAGGAGAGAACTGGATGGTCAAAAAGTTACTTAACAACAACAGAAAAACTTAGTTTTCTGCCTGCATATAATTCCATCCATAAAGATAGCTCTGTAATTGTTAAAGGCTGTTCTTCTACATAGTGGCAACATGCCTTAAGCAAGCAGTAAGCAGCTAGGTTTCAGATACTGACTGAACTTGGTCCTTCAGGCAACTCTTGAACAGAACAGAACAGAAAAGGAGAGAATAAAGGAGAAAGTGGAAGGGGGAATTTATATTGAAGTCTTTATTTAGTTCCAAAGGCCTAAAGCAAAGCTTCAAAACGTGAGTGGCTTGTACAAGCCAAGACAGAGAGCAGAATTTCCTTTTTAATCCAGATGAGAAGTAGGTCTTGTTATAAAGGTTTTGGGTGACAAAGCTAAATGTACTCTGCATTTCTACTCCCATCTATTTTTAATTATTCATGTGTATATTCTTTTGTAGTGTTAACGAGGTATTTGTCAGAAGCTGGCCCACAGAGGCCTGAGTTGTAGTTTTCCAGCACAGGTCCTGAAAAAAAGCACTGTCACAGGCAATCAGCATCCTTGGGGAGGTAGCCTGTTAGCAGGGTATTTACTAATTGGGATCATTCTGCAGTAGCTAATTGCTTGTGACACCCACGCTGATTGGACCCACAACGTCTTCCCATCTTGCAAATGTTCCATGACAGTTTTGATGAATATGAAGTTTGGAGTCTGAATAAATCTAAGTGAGGGAAAAAACGCTTCCACTGGAAAATACATGTGGAAGGGCAGAGCTGTGCCCTGAGTCAGCCTCCCAGAGTGGAGCCATAGGAGCACACAGAAAGGAGGCCACTCGGTCAGTCCTGTCAGGATTTCTGTTCTTTTTCCTGTTATGTTTAATTAAGAGGCAGGGGGAGGGCTGGCTATGCCAAAAGAAGATTGGGAGAGGTTTAGTCCACGCTAAACAGGGATGTCCAAACCAAAGACTTTTGGGCTTACGGGGAAACTGCAGATTTATTGAAATATCTCTGGAGTGAGTTCAGGAGCAGGTCAGGCCTTCTCAGTAGCAGGCAATAGAAGTGATGCTGTTGTCCCCAGCAAAGGGCATTTCTCTGCTCTTAGGAGGGTCACAAGCATCTGAGCTTTTTTTTGATTCTAGGAGGCTGGACCAAAGTGTGTTTTAGATTTCTGCTATGTTGATATGTGGTAGAATTAAGAATTCCCCAGAAAGCTGCTTTGTCAGGCTACGATTTGGATCACCTGGTGCCAGAGCAGTGCTGTCACAGCCAAACAGAGCAAAGCACTGTACAGGTCCCATATTACACTCTTTTCTCAACAGGGTCAATATTTCAGCATTTTTTTTAATCTGGAGGAGTAACTTCATTATGGCAGATTTCAGGCATGGTAAGTCATAATGTGCCTGCAGCATTTAAAGTTACAGCTGGATTTAGGATCACAGAATTTTGGGGTCATTCAGCCCAGTCCCTTGCTCAAAGCTCATTCGCACTCCCGGCCCGAGCATAAATTGCATAGCCAGGATAAAGCACCATGCTGTGTGTTTTCACTTGTTTGACAGAACTGTGTTTGTTATGCTTTGTCTGGCTTGCATCTGCTTTGCACCAAGGTGAGCTGGATAAGCAGTGGGTTTAGTCTTTGCATTTAAGGGATCAGAACTTCAGTTGGATTCCTTATGCTCGTTGTGAGCACACAACATTTGCCAGATTTCAGGCTGAGGATGATGTTGCAGAACTGATCTCAGGCCATGAATCAATGATATGATCTTCTAACTGGTCAGTATTCATATAAATATTTCAAGATTCTAGCCAAATTAGTACTGGACATATAACAGGTCTCAGAGTTCCTTTTATAGTACCATATGCACTATCTAGATAGTTTGATTGAGAAGCAAAAAACCGAAGTAAAATTACTCTATAACAATCTTTGTCAAGCCAAGAAAGACATTAGTGCTGTTAGAGTAAAACCATATGTATGTCCTTAAATCACAGGGTTAATAATGGTTAAAGCACAGGAGGCACAGATTCACAAGTGTCCCGATGTAACGGAGGCCATATTCCTGTTCAGAACAAAGATCAAGTCGTCCTCCTGAGCCAGAAACTTTCTGGAGGCAGAGCTCTCCTTTTGCAATAGCTCTGCTCAGCTCCACAAGCAAATGAAATTCAAGATGCTATTTTGTGTGCAAAACTGAGAAGCCGCCTAGATCTGAGCTTTGGATATAGAGAAATCTTTGTATCCTCTCTCACTTCTTCCAGATTCTCCCTGCTCAGCCCAGTGAGAGGCATCTCGTGAAAGGCCAGCTCAGGCTGGACATTATGATGATGGAAAAGAAGAACCATATTCCCTAAATAAAAATGTCAAGTATTTCTCAGCACCTCTGTTAATTTTGTTTTATGCTGTCGTAAATCGTAAGGTTTATCCTAAGCCTTTGAGAGAATAAAGAAGTATTTGTCCCTCGGATGTCACAAATGGTGCTAATTAACCATTTCTAAAAATAAGTTGAATATTTCCCCAGTAGTAAAATGCAGGACGCTCTTCTGCTCATGCAGCATCTCACTGAAGCCAGGAAGATCACACAGGAGCGATGCGGTCCAGCTTGCTGTCTGCTATTGAGGATTATGACTGAAATGGGATCAAGGACTCAGTCTTTGAGTCAGAGAACTGGCTACAAGAGATGATCGTGTATATGACTCTTACCAGGGGCAGCCCATCGCCTCCAACCCAGCATCCTGCACATTAACTTAACTCTGATAATCTTCTGGAGCTTTAGCAGATTCATAGGAAAGGGAGAATCTGGAAGGATTCCTGGGGGCTGTCATATAACTATCCAGCATTTCAATTGCAACGAGCTCCAGTGAATCTTCTCTAAATCTGTTTTAAGTTGTTTTTTTCAGGGTCAGTGGAACACAGTATAAATCCC
Source organism: Tympanuchus pallidicinctus (assembly GCF_026119805.1). Taxonomy (NCBI): domain Eukaryota; kingdom Metazoa; phylum Chordata; class Aves; order Galliformes; family Phasianidae; genus Tympanuchus; species Tympanuchus pallidicinctus. Next base: position 4,513,652 of record NW_026294791.1, on the reverse strand, counting down.
AGCTCGCTCAAGTCCTTCAGGCAGAGAATGTGGGAAATACATATGGAAATACTTTTGCCTGGTGTTCTCTTCTCTGCACCCCTCCCAAACGGAACATACATTTGTGTTGCAGTATAAAAGGGGAAAAAAGACTCCAAGCCTGGAGTAATGTACACAATTCAATAATACACAAAATTCAAAGCTGCACATTAATCACATTCGTGTTTAACTTTCAGGTTTAAAACCCGGCAGGTTGGCTGCCCTTTGTTGTGCTAAGTGGAAGGGGGCATTCCAGCCTCTCTGCGCAGAGTTCAAAAGCCGCCTCGGGGAACAAGTGCAATCGGCTTTAGAGCTCATTGTATTCTCCCTCCAGGGCCCGGTGAGAAGCTACTGCACAGGTTGGCCCCTTATCAGGCTGTTCAAGGGAAAAAAGTTTGGACAGCAAAGGTCTTGCAGGTCGCTGTGAGGGGCTGCCTGTGGGCTTGGGAGGCCGAGACCGGAAAAGTGGCGATGCTGTGAGTCTGAATCCAGCTGCACTGCAGGTCTGGGCACGAGCAGCAAGTCCGACTGCAGCCTCTCCTTTCCTGCTGCCACCGCCACTCAGTGTTACAGAGTTACAGACCCTTATTTTCCTTCGTGTTAGCTTGTGTGCAGATTTGTGGGAACTGTGTTTCGTGTTGAGTGCTTGTCTCTGATGTGTCCTTGTGCACTGCATTATTTACTGCTCTGTGTTTACCTTTGTCCAGATCCGCTCACTCATCCGTGCTGCAGCTTCCTTGCCTGCGGCTGTTCGGACCCCATTCTCTTTCAGTCTATTCAAAAGCCTGTCACAATATGCTTTTATCCTGTCCTTTTCCCAGTCTGCCTGGCTTCCCAGGACTCCACGTAGGCAAATGGAGCTGCAAAGACTGTTCCACTGCCCCTTAGCAGCCTGCTGCCACAGGAACCCGCCTACTTGCTGATAACCTCTCTGGCCCCAGTTATATGACTGGTGGGAGGCTTTGGCTAGCCAGAGTAGATTTGTTTGCAGTGTCTGATTTGCAGCAGAATTCTAGTCATTGGCAACCTGACCATAGCAAATTTTTTTCTCAGAAAGAGTGGTCAGACATTGGCACAGGCTGCCCAGGGTGATGATGGAGTCGCTGTCCCTGGAGGTGTTCAGGAACCGTGGAGATGTGGTGCAGAGGGACGTGGCTGGTGGGCATGGTGGGGTAGGCTGGGGTTGGGGATCTTAGCGATTTCTTGGAGCCTTAATGATTCTAAGATGTGGCAGCAGTAATGGCTGTGCACATCATACAGATGTAGATACATTGGCAGTAACTTCAGGTGGTCCAACTTGGCTGTTACCAGTCCAGCTGTGGTGTTGTGAACGTTGAGAAGGCAGTAAAATCCATGTTAGAAACCTGGCGAAAAACGCTCACCCGTGGTATTTTGACCAGTGGGTAGTTTGAAGTGCATCCACACAGCTATAATGTTCTTCCGTTTCCAAATTCCAGTGTAAGACCTGAATTTCAGATGTTCTGTCTGCAACAAGCATCCCAAGGGTGCTTATAAACATTCCAGAAGAGTGGATATGGGATAGGCCTGTCGGAATTAAACAAATTGGTTGACATAGTGAGGCTACCCATTGCCAGCAAATGAGGCTGAACTTGGAAGTTAAATGTTCTGAATTCCAGAGAGTCCAAATGTTTTACACAGTAGATTGAAATGCCAAATTCTACCGGCACATCAGAGGTGTAGTCTAGGAATAAGGGCTGTATGTATGGTGATGACTTGTTACTGCTGGGTCATCCAAGAACATTTTCTATTCTGAACAGCTTCTGGTGGTGCAAATTATTGAAAGTCATCAAAGCGGTGGAAGAGTTTGATCCTGTGAAGTCCTCACTGAAGCAGAAGAGATCTTTTAATTCGGAGTGGAATTCAAATGGTTGATACAATCAAGCAGTAAATTCATCACTCTCCTATGCAAAATTGTAGGCTGACAGTGAGCTCAGCACCCAGCAGGGAGGAGAGAATGGCCTGGAAGAGTTCCGTATAGAATACAAGTGCCAAGGTGCTGTAGAGGGCATAGTTTTCCAGCTCTGAGAGAAAATACTTTATGCAACAATGAAGAGTTTGACTTTTAATTATGAAGTATATACTGTTCTTTTAGGGCCATATGAGGGTATAAGTGAAGCAGATGTTAAGCTCCCATTGACAGGGTTTGGCCCTCAGCAGCTTCAGTTGTGGAAGTTGTTTTGTCGTATATGTAGGAAGAGGAAAGTTTCCAACCGATCGGGGTTTGATGCAGACAACTATTCCTGGTCAGTCAGCAGCACGCAAACATTTCTGAAAGGAGAGGTTATTGAATAGGGCCTTAGAGTCTTAGTGAGAAATTGCACAAGTGACTTTCCACATGTATTTCCTGTGCCTCTGCACTGTTCAAATATATAGCAAAATATGGAGCAGGATTTTCAAAGGGCAAAGCCCAAGTTTTAAGACTATATTCACTTCAGTCTAAAGCCAGGTGTCTAACTAACTTAGGCAATCCCCAGTGCTTCACAGTTAAGATGCAGTGTTACTGAGGATGTAAGAGCTCAGAGAAATTCTGATGGCTTAAATTGGAACAGGACTCAGCTTAGCTTCTGATCTAGAGGGGCTGACACACAAGCCAGCATTTGTCAGCTGCCCAGCAGTAACTTGCTGCTGGTAGATTCCGACCTCGTGACAACCCACAACAAATGGAAAATAGTTAGTGTTTTTCTCTTTAACTCGTGGGAACACCATCCTAGAGTTAACAAATGGTCCCCCAGAGACACCAGCATGCATGTGGACTGGGGGAACTGGGTGTGTGGTAGTTCATCACATTGCAGTCACTCATTGCTGTGTCACAGCTCTGCCATCCAGCAGCTTCTCATTTTTTCTCTTTCTTGTCTTTTTCTGCTACTTCCTTTAACTTACCATTTTCCACGAGGAACAAGAAGAAATTTCTGCCCTGGCACTCGTAGGTCAATGCTGACATTGGGAGTTTGATGCCTATATGCCATTTCTTCTGTCTGTTTCCTTGGCTGCTGGAGATAAGCTAAGACATGTCCCATTGCCCTAAGGGAACTCCACACATGGTGGTGGTTTGCCACTGGTTCTTTCAGCTTAGAATAACATAATGCAAAGTGCGGCTTTCTCCATCAGTAGGATACAATAGTGGGACCAGACGGGTACTCCCTCAGTTACTGGGGGCTGCTGTTCTTTAGGGTGTGCTATGGCTGGAATGCATCTTTAGGATCAGGCAAACTGACAAAAAAACCTGGCAGGCATCTTGCAGTTCAAAGTGTGCAAAACAAACGATGGGTATGCCCAGTTCTGTCATTTTTGTCAGTCCAGTGGGTGGGAAAATGAAACTCCTCTGACATTCTGTAGTGGGGACATCAGTGGTCCTTTGCAGCACGACACAAGTTACACCATCTAGGAAGCTGTGTAGGGCTTGGCTTGGATGCCTGTGGCTTCATGGCAGTGAAGAAGACTGGTTCCAATATGGTTAAAAACATGGTTAGGAATACGCTTTGAGAGAGCCTGAGGTTAGTTTGGGGCAACAGGTTATATTTAAAAGGAGTTTTAGAACTTAGAAAGCAATGTCTGTTGAAAGGCTTGCAGTCTTTCCGCAGTTCATATGGTGGCTGATATCTTTTAGCTACACTGGCAGCAGCCAGATAGTTTGTAAAAAGACTGAGTAACTTAACATGGTCTTACTTGTGTAGGACTTGCTGCTCTTTGATCCAACTAACTCAGTCCAGGAGGGCTGTAAAAGGAGAGAAATAAAATGTTTCTAATTAAAAATTTGAAAAAAAAAAAAGTTTTCAAGAGAAGAAAGGGGGGGAAAAAAAAAAGCCCGACAGAAGAGTATCAATGTAGAATTATTTAATTTAAAAAGTTTCCTAATTCTCTCCATGTTTCGACATGAAAGGTGGATCTGGGGCCAGCTTGTTAAGTGGAGCCGCTTGGCTACTGGCCCACACACATGGAGAGCAAGCCAGGTTCTGCCCTACCTCCTCACTGCACCGCTGATGCACTGCGGCGTGGCAGGAGGAGGCGGATGGACGTGAGCAGGAACACTGAAAATTGGCAGTCAGCAATTGATTGGATGCCATTTCTACAGCTGTTGGGTGTTTGGGTTTGGGAAAGCCAAGCCAACTCGTGATTTTAGGATGAATATAATTCCAGACCTTCAGTGCCTCCAGAGGGAGCGACTGTGAGTGGCAAAGTCTGAGGTTTGCAGGTCCTGTGCAGGTGACAAATCAGGAGAGATGCTTGTTTGTTGTTAAATCTTCAAGGGGAAAAGCCTATGGGATATTTTGTAAGCAGGCTTAGGTAAGGCTAAAACTTACTTAAGTGATCTCAGATTTCACTGCAATTTCAATCATTCTCTCTGGCATCTGGTGCCCATTTATAAGGTACAAAATAAGGAATCACTTAAAAGCATGCACAAGCAAATGTGAAATCTGTGCTAAAACAATGCACTTGGGGATTTTAATACAATAATTGACCCCTTCCTTGTTTGTCTGTCTAATGCTCACTTTGTTCTCTCAAGATCTCACAAGATATTGAATTTACTGGCTAGAGGAGGGCTGCAGAGAAAACAGAAAAATTTGCTGAGAAAGCAGAAGAGGTTAGTGGAAAATATCTTGTTTTCTCTGAGCAAGTAGTACTTATTCTCCTTGTGATCAACACCAGATACTCTCCAGCAATCGTTTCTTGTTTTCCACTCCACCCTGAAAGAGTTCTAACTGAAACTGTTGTGCTTTACAGATTTGATAAAAAAAATAAATCCTGAGAGGCGCACAGTCCGTTTCAGATAACAGCAGATCAGTGCTGGAAACCTTTCACCTCACAAATTCCCAGCTACCAGAGAGATTTACAGACGGTGGTGACAGCCCTAAGCTCTCCTGCTCTTGTTCTGCATGCTTGTCATGCTGCAGCCTCTTTATTTCTTGCAGGTAGATCTTAAATTTGTGGTGTAAACAAAAGCTGGTGAGTGTTTTGTGGCTGGCAGGCTGGGAGGAGAAACAATGTGCATCTGACTTCTGGACAAGTCATTCAGTACAAGACAAATGGTCAGTACTGCAAAATCCCAGCGCAGCTATGTGACATCAATGAGGTGAAAGCTGCATGCTACCAACATGGTTTGATGTGCTCATTCTTTGGCTGAGAATACGCTACATTTTCTGCAAGGTAAGAATTTAGAGAGCTCTCTATGTGTCTGGTCTCTCACCTCGGCGCCAGGAGAGAGCTGCTGGTGTGCTCCCTGATTTGATCTGAAAGTGGAAACAGAGGCAGGAGCCGCAGTTTCAGTGGTGCCTCCTTGTCTGTGTCTGTTGCTCACGTTCAGTCATCCCAGACCTTCTCTTCCAGCCAGATCTCCCTGTTCTGCTTGACACGACTTGAATCAAGAATTCAGTGATTTCACTATTTCCTATGCTAGCTCTTAGACTAATGCTTAGGTCTGCCTCTGCAAAACATAGGGCAAAGACTTTTACAAAGCCCTCCTAAAAGGAAGTATACCGTGTGGACCTTAGAGCCACAGCATGAACTGAACTATTAATTTTGACAGGGACACTTCCTGAGATTTTGCCCGCATTGCCTTTTCCCCCAGCATTTTGGGGCTTATCTCTCTGGATGCACTCAAGTTAGGTCTCAGAAAGCTTTTGTAGGTTTGTTCTTTGCTTCTCAGAGGCCAAGCAGCTGTTTGGAAGCCGTATGCAGATGTTTCTTATGCTAGCAGCACACGTTACCAGCGTAGCCTCACTCCTATCAATAAGCATGCTTTCTGTAGCCTCTCTGCTTCTCAGCCTGTTGGTTTTATCTGTCCCCAGGAGCAGAGGAAGGATTGCACAGCCAGGCTCTGATGCAGGACATACATTTGTCTTGTTTGGAAATCCAGGGTACTAAGGTCTGTTAATTAAGTGTTTCATTAAGCCTGACGCTGTGGTGGAGCCTGGAAATGATGTGCTGTGTGCTACAGCACTTGCATGCTGGAGCTCAGGCCTGTTAGAAACAGCCACTGTGGGAGAGTTGTGGCTGTTGCGTGGGGTAAAATCTTTGTCAGAAAGGATCCAGAGGGTCTCTGAGAAAGGAAGATGTGCAGCTGACAGCAGTGTGAGTCCCAGCTGAGGACTCAGCATGGCTGAGCCATACACACTGTGTCACCTGTGGCCTCTTCCCCAGGAACCTCCGGGAGGAAAGAGAACAAGGAAAGAGGACTGTTCTGGAGAAAGAAGAGGTGGAGAGGGATGTTTAGGAGGACAGCAAGATCTGAAGAGCCAGAAGATGGTCAGAGAGGGAAGGCATGACTGGAAAGGTCCCAAAGACGTTGGGTGTGGGAGATTTTCTCTGCATCTTTAGGTGAACTGAAGGCATCTGAGCATGTCTGGTTCTCCCAGCTCCTTATCACCATATTCAGGCACCTCTCTGGAGCCATGTCAGGAAAAAAAAAATGGAGGTTTCTCAATGAATCACTTGTGCTGAGTAGTTCTGCTGCACAGACATAAGTGCACAGCACTCTGGTCCTGTGGCTTGCTGCTCTACATGCTGCTCTACATGCTGTCTGCACTTGGAACCCTTGTGTTCTGAGACACTGTCCATCATGAGCAAACCAGTCTTGTTTTAGAGAGAATAAAATGAGATCTGAATGGCAAACAGTTCCAGTAAAAGGAGTTAAGCCTTAGGAAAAGATTTCTCATGGTCCTGAAGTGCCTCGCAGCTGCCAGGCCATGCAACAGGCTGCCATGGCTGCTTTGCATTGGCGAGCCTGATTTGTGCAAGTGCCAAGTGGGGCTGTGGGTACCTGTGAATGCAAGAAAACCTTTGTATGGTGCTGAGAAACCCCTGTTTAGGTATCCGTGGTAGACAGAAGATATATGCAACAATAGTTAGGGAAAAGATATTCTGCAGTTGGAAGAAAACACCATAGCATTTCTTTTACACCAGTGGGAATGACCTATGGTCCCTGCTTTTCTATTCAGTCTGTTGTTTATTGCTCACAAACGACGAAATAGCTCACATTTAAAGCTTTTGCTCATCTTAAAAACAAGACTCAATCAAAAAGGAACTCTTTGAAAGAAGTTTTCAGCAATAATTTACTTCAGCATAATATGAACAAGCTTGAACTGAAACTTTTATGACCTATGACTTGTCAGATTTTTCTCCACAGACCTTACCCTTTAGCACATTTTTCACGATAATGCAACCCAATCTGTTTATTATTTTCAATTCTAAAAAGTAAAAAAATATTGCATCCTCATGAAAATTGCTTCATTGTTGGGCTGTTGGAGTGGTCAGTGTAATATATCATTGTTTGATCTGGCAGAACCATCTATTTATAAGCTAGTAGGTGTCAAACTATTTTTCTGGCAAAACTGAGAAGACACCTGGTTTAGTTTAGATTCCTCGCTGTGCAATTCCAAACATCGCTCAGTGCTCTTGGATTTAAACTCAGGCTAGGATCCAGACGTAAGAGTGCTGCTGTCATTCACAAGAGGCTCAAGGGCCTCTCCTCTCAAGGTTCACGAGATCATAAATTCTTTTTTAATTTTTCTTTTCTCGTGCTCCAGGCAGAGCACAGGACGGGGTGCATCTGAAATGTCAGTGAGGTGCAGCGGGTTCTGTTCGCTGTTTCAGTTGCCTGTATTGAGCGACAGAGGAGGCAGCGATGCGATCAGCGAAAGTTTGCTGATGAGATCGAGAATGGGGAGCCGCATTTGAGGAACTGTGATAAAACGTGGGAAGGCAGCACAACCCTGGGCCATACTTGGGAACAGGAATCAGAAACACCGTATTTCTGTACCAAAGTAAGCCGAAGGGAGCTGGCTAACTTCTTAAAAGGTGATATTCAGTAACAGCACAGCAATGCCATTACGGGGGCATCTTTTTAGTTGACTGGTTTCCTTTCCTTGGGCGCAGTGTAGGACGTACTGTGTCAGTGTTTTAAGACAGTTTGCGTTTCAATCAGCTGGATTGTGTTGTGTGACAGGATTCGGGATGTACGTGTGATCTGCTTAGTTGTGAAGTTCAAGGGCTTATATTGACAGATTCGTTTTCATTTCAACTCTAATTGTTTACATGTCTCACGAAGGGCATGGGGATCATTGTTGTCAAGTAACTGGAAGGAAGAAAGCTGTATTATGTGCATGCTCAGCACTTACATAAATGCAGTAGTAAAGATGAGAAAGAAAACGCGGTGAGAGCAAGTGAGAAAGAGGAGGATGAGAGAGGAAAAAGAAATGTATACATCCTGACAGGGTTCCTACACTGGTGTTCCTTGTTAAACCAGTGATCCAGTAACATCATACCACTGCATCATTACCACGTCGGGCCTTTTGCAGGTTTTATTTTGCCTCTGTGGTGGATCTTCTGTCTTCTCCCTGAGAAGGAGTCCTTTGCAAGGAGCTGGCCAGTTGTCTAAATAGGCTCCAGCCCCTCTTGATTATTTTCTCTTCGTCAGCTGGTGAGGGAGATAGGTGGTCTGAAAAACAGAGTCCAAGTGAAATGGTTCATGCCCAGAGCAGCTAAGCAAAACTATGCTTTGAGGCCAACTTATTTTTCATAATTTATCTTGTAATGCAAGCCAATGCAGTAGTTTAAGAGAAATTTATTTTAAGCTTTAAAGGGCAAAGGACCTGTATATTTAACCACAGGCTAAGTTTGACTTAAGTACACTGAATTCAGCAATGGCTGCTACCTCGGTGACATCCTATCTCCTGCTAGGGAAAGTTCTGCTCCCGCAGACCTCATTCTGACTCTCCTCAGTAGAACAACCTTGGGAGGAAGAAATGGAGCTTGATTATGAGTGAATGAGTAGTTTTTAGTGGCAACTGAACACTTACCAATGTAGTGAGAAACACTGCATCGTCATTTCTGATGTGTTAGGAACTCAGCTGTGCATTGAATGAAGAGTTAGGCACCCAAAACTGGCACCAACTCAGCCATTTGCTGAGAAGGTTGAGAAAGGCTGCCAAAAGCAATGTCAAAGAGAAGAGGTTGTCTGAAAGACTTCCTACAACATTACTTCAGGTAAATCAACATTACCTGCAGGCTGGATTTAACCAACTTGGGCTTCACAGCAGTCTGGTGTGTGTGTGCTGGTGCTGAGGTGCTCCACTGGGTGGGTTTTCTGTTAAAATACAGTCAGACAGTAGTGACAGCATTCTGTGACGTGGGCCTCGAGTTATAGCCTTCGGTAGAGAGGTAAGCTCCAGACCTTTTCTAACCCAAGGAATTTCCAGTACACCTATTCAATTTCACATCAGCAGATAACTTGGGATGAGCGAAGATGATTCTCCACCTTTCCTGTTGAAGGTGCTGGGGCCAGAGGTAGTGTTACAGTTGCCATTCCAGCTTTTTTGTCTTAAAAATAATTTAAAATAATATTTCACAGCTTTTAAATGTAGTACAGTGGAAATGTTTAGTCTGGAGGAGACTCGGGAGACCTTATCACTCTCTACAACTACCTGAAAGATGGTTGTGATGAGGTGGGATTGGCCTCTTCTCCCAGGTGACAGTGACAGGGTGAGAGATGGTGGCCATCTCCCACGTGTAACGTGAAGTTCCAGCATGGGATCCTTGCTGTTCTTGAAGGCTTGTTAGCTGAGTCCTGACAATGAATAGTGCCTCCAGTTCTGCACACGTCGTATTGAAAAAGATGGCCCATACTAGTGGTGGTGGCATAGATTTGCTTTACAAGGATGTTGCACACAACAGCACAAGCTAGTAGGTTCTGCTTTTTATTTGGCGGTAATCTTGATCAATAGCAGCTAAATCATTTACAGAAGAAAAATAAATGAAAAGAAAAATTCACGTTTATACTCCAGCTGTGCAACAGGATCTTGGGTTTTTCCCCATCCTCTCCTCCCAGAGCTTGTCAGCAGTAGGAATTCATATTAATAAAAGCCAGACTTATTTCTAGCGCAGGTGTTTCTAGGGTGATTGTAATCTTTCTGATTAATTGCATCTGCAAGAGATCTCATCGTTACAAGCAAGATAGAAGTTGAGAAAGAAAGTGCTCCTACAGCAGGGAGCTTGCAACTAAAATGATATTATAGGTTCCGAGCCTCATGGAATTATAGGTGAAGTTTGACAGAACAACAAAGACGGGTCTGAAGATGTCATTATGCCACCAAGTTCTTAGAACCCCACAGCAATGTAATGGACTGGCAAGGGCAAAAGAGCCCAATGTGATTAGGTAGTGCTGACATCCAGCTTTTGGAGATTAAGCAGCATTACAAAGATTAGGGGCCCTTATCAAATTCTAAGTCCCAGGAGACTGTTCAAAGTCATCTTCCCCAAGTCAGTAAGGAAATAGCTGCAGAGAGGTGAAGTTCTGATCTTGTAAAAATAACATCTGACTGCTCCTGAAAGTCTCAAGGATGACAGGCTCGAAGACCGGGCTCTCGTTTGCTTGTGCAGAGCAGCAACATAAGGTTTGGTGCATTACAGACTGAGAGGCCTCAGCCTGTATTTGGCACTACAGCATTTAATTGAGATGGAAATTGATTAACAGACACTAATCAAGGCCACATTTCTTTCTAGTGTCTTAATTGGGCCATCTGAAACATTTGCAAGTGGTTGTCATTCCAAGCTTTAGGGAGAGCGGGATATATTTACACATGTAAAATGCATTTACTGTAATCTGTCTAGAGGCTCTCAGTCTTCATGGCCACTGCCTGCGTACAGCTGTCACAGAAAGGTGGTGGTGGGAGGGATGGAGAGGATCTCAGGTTCCTGGTGGTCAGACTATCCCTTTCTTCTCATTCTTGCTGCTGCTGCCAAATCTTAGATCTTATCTCAGATCTTGCTTGGTTGCCAGGGACTGAGATTCCTTTCCCCTAATGCTCATCACTACTCAGAGTCTGTTTGTGTGTATGGCACAAACAAACTCTCCATTCTCAACTGGTGGCGTGACACTTCTCTGGTTTTTGCACCATTACTTGTAGAGAGACAAATGGAAGGAGCCCTCCAGTGTCATGCATCCATGACCTGAAGTCAAAAGGCCGTCTAAGTTGTTATTGGAGGAGATCCAGTTGTAGAAAGAAAAATTCTTGCCAAATCAGCTAGGGAAAGTTGACTGAAATATGTTTGAACAGACAAATTGTTCAGCCATGCAGCTGGCTCAACAGGGGAAACTGTTATTCCTGGGTAATTTGAAGCAACTATGTATATATATGTTTAAATATATATACTGCACAGTCTTTCTAGTAGTCACCGTTTCTCCCAGTAGGAAGTCTGCAATCCAAGGAGAGAGAAGTAAAAGCTACAAATTCAGTGCCCTCTCTGCCCTTGAGGGTAATCTCCTATTTCTTTATGGGAGTAGCGACTGCAGACATTGCTGAGCACTTGCTCTGTGCAGTGGGAGATGGCTTTTCTCATGCCCTGACTGGCTTCCCTCTTTCCACCCTGCCTGGAAACCCACACCAGATTTCCTTTGCCTCATCATGTTCCACAAAAAGCGGAAAGCCATTTGGTTTAGTGAACCTGGTTGCAAAATCCACAGATGGGTTTTCATCAACAGCTAAACATCATTGCAGAACCATGGTATGTATTTGTTAGCAAAACATTTTCAAGTGCCCTGTTCTGCATTAATTTGCATTCGGGACTTGGCAGCAGCACTGAATTTTGTATTTGTTTTGGGACACCGCAAGAAGCAAATCTGTTCCTGTCGAAGCACTCACCCTTCCCTGCCAGCCTGTCTCTGATGGGATAACGGGACACAGCTGCTCAGGATCCAGCCTTCCAGGTGGTAATGGAAGGGTTAAACTGGGCCCTCAAGCACTTGTTCTTCCAGTGCACCCTGCACTCCTCACCCTCCGGGATTTATGGTCATCTAGTGGCATGTTAAAAAGATTATAGGGAAAATATGTAAATGAAAGTTACAAAGTGGAGCGGAGTGGTGTAAAAGCAGACCTATTAGCAATGGGATCCAAGGCTCCGCATATGCTACGTTTCTGTTGCTGGAATTATCATCAAAGAGCTTTCCAAAGCTTCCTGGCCCAGATGGATTTTACATCCTTATGCACTAGCCCTGAGCCAAAGCCGAATTTGCAGGTGAAGCCGATGCTGCAGCTCATGTGGAGGTGCCTGGCTACTTGTGTCTGTCCCTCACCCAGCTGGGGGTCTGGCTCCCACCCAGTGGGGGTTTCCTCAGAAAAGTGGCTGTGGGGAGAACTTTGCTTCAGATTTCCACTACTGCTTTAGCAAAAAAAAAAAAAAAAAGAAAAGTAGTGGTAAGGACAAGTGGAATTTCACGAGGCTTTGTCCTGTAGGTTGAGAATACACATTAAGCCTTCTCTTTCCCCCTGGAGGCTCAGTATCTTTGCCAGCAGCCCTTGGGTCAGTGCTTTAACCTTGTTCTTTCCTTCCATTGCTGGCAAAGAATTCTGAGACATAAATAGCAGAACAGAGTTCCTCAAGAACACTCAGCTGTCAGCACCTGCATGGCTCATGGCTAGGACTCCTGTGGTACCTGGCAGCTGTGGGGCAGTGGGACACTGAGTGGGAAGAGCAGACCCCATTTCCCCAGGTCTCTGCCCTCCTGAGAGCAGCGCTGCTGCTGTGTAACTGATGGAGCGATTTCACACAGCCCTTTTTCCCAGGAGGAGAACTAGGGCCTCATCCATGGGTGTGCTCCAGGACTAGACTGCAAGATTTGGGGGTGGATATTATTTAAGCATCAGTGAGCTATACTTAAACTGTTGCAGAACACGGCAGAGCTCCCATTTAATTCCCTAACACAGAGGCTGTCAGGGTACAAAACTGGATCCCATTCTGCAGCCTAGAGGTGTAGTCAGGGTCTCTAATACATTCCCTGTCTGTAAGGACATTTGCACTAATTGCACAGACAGCTCTGATCCCATTTGCATCATAGGCAGAGAGCTTGGGGCTGCTGATAGGGAACCAGATGGGCATATTCCAGTCACCTTCAACCTGGTCTTTGGAAACCTAGAACTGAGACAGCTCTTAAAAACATGACTCCTCAAACAATAACAACAAAACCAGCATGTGACTAAAAGCTGGAAGGGGGCACTGCCAGGATTGCTGCTGGCAATCTGTCATTCTACGAATCTGCTTCTTGCCACACTTGTGCGAGGCACATCATTGAACATTTCCTGACTCTTTGCCTAGGATGCTATAAATGCTGTCCAAATAGCAAGGTCTCCCTGCTGCTCTGATACATCTGGCTGAACGGCATGGAGCAGCACGCCAGAGGCTGATGGAGTCCCCACAGGACGTGCTCCGTCTGTCAGACTCTCCGAAGAGCCGGGTGATGAATGATAGTGCTAACATTACACAGCTTGCTTCTGATGTTTTTCAAGTGTCCCTCCCCAACAGCTCACCCTCTGCCCTGTCTTCTAGGAGATAACCCAGCACAACAGAACATTACCTCATTAAGAAAGCTAGCTCTAATTAAAACCAGGCAGGGCATCACCTCCCTTATATTTGCTTGAGGAATCCACCCTGCCATTTAAATTCCTCTTTGGAAGATTAATGTCCACACATGTTGCAGAGAGCGATGTTCTTAGAAGCGGTCAGTTTGGAGCAGATATTAGACACGGTGAAAACAAGCATCAACAATAAAAAGAGCAGTCACAGGTTCTTTGGATACTCATCACACTCTGGAGGTTGCATGTATGTGTGTGCACGTGTGTGTGTGCACATACTTGTGTGCGTGTGTTTGGAGCGGGGGTGCCATGGAGATAATAGCTTAAAAGAAGTTGAGAGGCATGATTTAGTCTAAACCCCCTATTAATACTATACAGGCACATTATTTAGCCACAAGATCTGTTTTGCTACAACACACCTGTCTGTACCTGAAGAAGCAGAATACCAGCTGAGGAATATCAAGAACAATTTGCAGGACGGCCATGGCAGAGCCTTCTGCAAACACAGAATGTTGTTGTTGTCACATTAACTCCTCTGTTCTTCCTATTACTCCAAGTTCGAAGGAAAAGAATGGCTGGGTGAGAGATGGATTTTTGTTGGCTCCTGAGTGGATGGATATGAAAGGGGAAAATGAATCATATTCTTGAACTCATAGCTCAGCTTTTGTGGCACTCAGGTTTTTGTCTCCTGATGACTCTCTGGTTTATTTTAAACCAAAGGTTTTAAGTTCAAAAATGACTTAATTTGGAATAATTTGAAGCAAGCCAGTAGCATCACTTAAGTCACTTAGTACTTATTTTGCCCTTTATTCCTTCAGAACTTTTGGCGGAGTGCACTGCCATGATTTGTGTGCAATTCCCATTGCAGGAGTGGCTTGGCATGGCAGAAGCACTTTTAGCACAGGAATATTACTGCCACCACCTGACTGACAAATCCAAGGCCCCCAAGCAGTGACCACGTCCTGACAGGACAGCAGCACAGGCTTCATTTCGTGCTGCTCCTCAAGTATGGCAGCACAAGCAGTTAATTCTCTTTCATCTCTTCATTTTCGCGTGGCTCAGTTCTGCGGGATGGTTTGTAACCTTGCCCCCTCCTGCAGTGGTACTGGCTTAATTCTGGTGGGTGAAATAATGAAGATGAAAAAAATGAAACCACTTAAGTATAGCCTGCATGCGATCTGTGGTGCACTGTTTGCAGTAGGACAGGAGGAAAAGAACTTTCCTGTGTTCTTGGCTGTTCACCTCTCACCTTGGAGCACCAAAGCTCACTGCTTTCCCTTCCAAGGGCCCCGGAATCAACCTCTATTTTTGACGGTCCACCTAGGAGCCCTGTGTTTGGATGGTGTGTTCAGTTCGTATTGAACTGGTCAGTAGCCAAGCTGTAAGGAATACCTATGGAGGCACATTTCTTTCAGGGAGCCCAGAGGTCCAGAAGCATTACAGTTACATCCGATATGCGTACAGTTGACAATGGCCAATTTTAAAAATATGTACGAATCTGATCAGGTGCTTTGCTGAATTAGTTTTCCATTTATTCAAATCACAATTATCATAGGTTATTATGATTTGTGTACTAAACATCCTTAATTTTGCACTGGTAAGATGATCCTCGAAGCCAGGCTTAACAGCATGTAGGTGAAAACCTGTACAACACAAAGAATGCAGTTCAGTCCTCAAGCATCAGGTAAGCAACTAAATGCAAGTGTCTGTGGGTTGGAGGGCCAAAGAACTTTCTTTGAAGAAGAAAGAAGTCTTTTTTTGACAGGAAAAAAACGTGTTTAAATAGCTATGAGTACAGCCTAGAATTTGCAGTTGCCAGTGTTTCATTTCAATGTAGGCTCTTTCAAGTCCCCTTCCCATCTCAAACAACCTCTAAAGCAGCTCCTCCCATCAAAGAAGCTGGTTAAGCTTAGGTGGCGAGCTGAAGACCTGGCTGTCTAAATAGCATGGGCAACAACTTCAGGTCATTGTGGCAACGTTTTGTGAAGAGCACTAAAGAAAACAAATATACTTTGTCAGGGTGGGGCCACACTGCTGCTTAATTACAGTGTCTCTTGGCCAAAACATCCAGGACCATTCGGTATAAACTTCAACTTTGTCATGCATTTAGTAGAGACAGGTATCCTGCAAGAAGGCATCTGCTGTGCATGTCTCTCCCCTAGCAAATGCTTGGCTTCAAACCTGAGCAAGGGAATTGAGATTTAAAACTGAGATGTTAGACTTAATGCTCACCTTAATGTGCATGTAGGGACATGAGAATAGATTTCAAGGGGAAGAGCCAGTTAGTATCCTTGCCCAAATCTTTGACCCCAGTGTTGAGATTCAAGAGTAATCAGGTGGAAAAAAAAAAAGAAAAAAAAAAGTTTTCTTATTTCTGTGCTCTCCATTTCCTTGTCCCTTGTTCAAAATGAGATTGTTAAGTACTCCAAGCACATCTGTTTTGTAGCAAGACTCAAAGCATCAGGAACACATGGAAACACACCAAGAAAACCTGTTATTGGGATGCCCCATCCCAGGAGGCATTCCAGGCCAGGCTGGATGTGGCTCTGGGCAGCCTGGTCTGCTGGTTGAAACTAGATGATCATTGTGGTCCTTTTCAACCCAGGCCCTTCTATGATTCTATGAAATCACCAGCCTGGCTATGGAGATACCTGAAGATTTCAGGAAGCCTTAGCAAAGCTGGCAGACGTTTGAGGAGCTTTTATCAGTAGCTATATGACAGTTTCACTAGGCTCTCAGAACGATAACTGACCTTACAACCCCAAGTGGATCCCTACACCTCCATCTGTGGTAGCATGCAGACTCTGACTGTAGAAATGCTAGGTCAGGGCTTGAACCAGTGACTGAGCACCTGGTGAGAAGGCAGGGCCAACACAGGGGAGCTCAGGTACATGCAATGTACCTGAGGGACCAGGAGGGATGGAGCCAGGATCCATCCCTTCCCCGACCTCATTTATGGGTTGGCAGCAGAGGTGAGGGCATCTCATCTGGAGATCCCTGTGTACCGACAACCTTACAGGCCTTCTGAAGGTAAGCAGTTTCTTTCTCTTATTTCTACACCACCTACTATCATATCTGAGTAGATCCACACTTGCTGTAGCCTAAGGCCTTACTTCTCTGCTATTTTGTTATGCTTTCTATCATGTTTTGCTGACAGATTACTTATTTTCATTGTCCCCATTGTTATTATAATCTGGAATTCTTTGTGGGATGCTTTTAAGTGCTACAGGTTTAAAAAACAAAACAAACTCAGGCAGTAAAGTACTTTTTTCAATTTGCCTTTGAATAATCAGTAATAGTCATAAAAATCAAAGAGGAAATAATAAAATCCAATATTATATAGTAATAATTTATTATTACTATTTATTATTATGTTATAGTAATAACAAAGTGGAAACGGCTTCTAAAAACACTTAGCCTCAGTATGTATTGTATCCTGCTTGGTAGTTCCTTAAGGATTCCCTTCAGGGTTAAAAGTGGCAAAAGGTCTGATAGAGCAAAGTGCAGCATAAACCCTTCTAAACTAGTGGTAAGATCTATGCCATAATCTCATCCTCACCTGCATACAAGGTGATGACTACAAGTTAACTGCTGACACTGCTGAAGGAGAGGATAGAACTTGCTGATCTCAGCGCTTTGTTCAAGGAAATCAGTTGATCTTGCACTACAAATATTGTAAATTACACTTCTGTCCCTTGGAAATATCTGCATCTAGTCTCAAATTCATCTTGGATTACAGATAAGCCATTGCTCTTCTCTTCCATTTTGCCCATCATAACCTTTGTAGCTGTAGTATTTCTTAAAATGTCCTACATTCTTTCATCCTACTGTTCAGTTGGGTTTTTTTAATGCCAAAACACGATAAGAGCTTTGTTCACTGCTGCCTTAGTTCCACTAGTAGATTAAGGTTTCTAAGGGAGGAAAAAAGACTTTTTGCAGTGTCAAAGGACATTCCTCCAATGTACTGTTTTCAAAGCTGATTGCTTGCAGCTCTGCTCAGTTACTGGTACACTTGCTGCAGAGCCCTTAAGGCGCATGAAGTCTATAACTCTTGACTCTCCTTAGATCTACTGTAATGTGTTGGATCATCAACTGTTCTCCCCTCAAGGAAGGCTCGTACAAGGCTCTGCATGTACTGAACACTTGAAGGTTGTAGGGTTGCTTACAGTTTACACAGTTGTCATTCTAGACAACTGTGCAGCAGAACTGACGCCACGAACTGCCTCAGTACCATACAGTGGGTCTGCACTTTTAAAACAGGTTTTAGGAGGGCTGTGGCAGCCACAGCTCAGGAATGCCTTTCTGCTGAAAATCATGTTACCAGAGCATCTACTTGTGACAGTCTGCAAGAATTTAGCACAGTGTGTTAAGTGTGTCCTTACTGAGCACAAGGTGATGCAGTGAGAAGAACAAGCAAAGATGAAACAAAGCAAATGTTGGCTAGCAAATGTTTCCTGACAGCAGGATATGGAGGATGCAGTGCTCTACAAAGAGAAACCTAGCAAGTCATAGCAGGTGGTAGGTCATCTTTTTTAGATCTGCCCTAAAAATTGCAGATGTTGGGCACATCTGACTTTCTAATGTACTGAGAGACCGTTCTGTTGCTGTAGTCACTTCACTCATTAAGGTAATAAGTTTCAACTGAAAACAACTGCCGTCCTCTTGGCTGATCAGCAGACACCTGCACTAACCAGCAAGGGTTTTGTTTCTTTTCTTACTATATTCCTGTTCATGTGTTTGGCTATTAAGCAAAATCTAAATTTTCAGGGATGTTGTATTAGCAAGATGTTCAGAAATCCTTTCTCTCTGTAAATGAGCAGATCGCAGCTTTGACCTCTGGACCTCTGACACCTCAGGCTCTCCCACAGCTCTGCACGGCAGCATGTGAATACCCATGCTTTACCTTGTGCTGCATGGCGATCCCTCTGTTACATGTGGGCTGCCAGCATCCAACAGGCAAACGTGTCATTCTCCGTTACACCAATGCAGAAACTGCTCTGCCCCCCTTAAGCTTGTTTGACTGTAGTCAGATATTTGCGTTAACTTCTGGTGCTGCAAACTGAGGCCCTTAAATAACTTAAGACTTGCAAACAGAGCTGAACAGAGAATGTTTCTCTCATTCCCTGACAACTGGGAATCTCAAGCATTTTCCCTGCTGAGAGTCATTACAAAATCAGAAACAGCCTACAGTAGACCAAATGTATCCCCCTGGGATGTGGTAAAGCCCATCTTCCACCCTGGCCAGGCCTCATGTGAGATATTCAGAGTTGTCTTGGCATCAAGCAATAGTTGCATTTCTGTAGAGTTTACTAAGACATTTTCCAGTGGAAGACATGTCAAAGTGTTTCTAACTAGGCCTTACAATAGAGTCAATCAGTCAGATGGGCTGGGAGGTTCAATGGTTAATTCCAGCTTCTAGTTCTGTTGCAGCCAGGATTTGACACAGCTGGGACTGGTTAAAGAAGAAACTTGAGACTGAGGATGACACTGTCGCAGGCCTAAGCCCTAACCGGGGCTAGTAGCAACAGATATTTCCCCTCTCAGTACCAAAGGTGACAAGGAAAATAGTCACGGGTGTGCGTCGCTCATTTTCACACCCAGGATGTTTCAGGCTGTGCTGCATGAATCCCTTTGCACAGACTCAGCCGTGATCTTTGCTTGCACTAAGTAAACAGGGCAAACTTTTGGCCTGGGTTTCTCCCTGCTGCTCAGACTGCCTGCTTTAAGTCTAACCTTTCAGTTCCCACAATTCCCTTCCGAAGGGAAAAGGACTTTTAATTCCCCACAAGCTTCCAGAACATAAACACAATGCTAACCTTCAGATAGAAGAATTTATTTGCTTAAGAAAGGTTTTCCAGAAAATGAACTAGTAGAATTAGAGTTTAGCCATGCAAACTCACTTAGAGGTCTGTAGTACAGGATATGAACATGAATGAAACATTAAAAATATGAGATGAGAATAAAAGCTCTCCCTAAATCTCCCTTATTGTATGAGCTGCTATGAATTAAAGCCCTTTCAGACTGAGTTTTAGTCATCAACATAATTATTTAGGAACATTTTCCAGACCAGTGTTTTTTACAAGTATTTTTAACAACCTACAAATTGGGAAACTGTAAATCAGAGAAATGAACTGAAATCAGCAATCACGAGGCAGGGGGCCCCTGGTTTGAGCTGTGACAGCATGCCAGGAATGGTGGCAGCTGGAGCTTGCAGAAGCTGGTAGGTAGGCCTGAGGTAAGAGCCAGGAGCTTTCAACCCCAGTGCAGAGCCAGGACCCTCTCAAATCCTTTCTCCTTGTGGAAGTGGGACAAAACAGCACCCTGGCTTTGGATTCTCGCTTTTCTCCCTTTGAACAGGACAGAGCTGGAACCGCTAGCCTTTTGCTAGCATCTCCCTCCTTTCCTCAAAATGAATCACTTCTGCTTTGTTTTTCATATGCCAAAGTTAACATAATGAGTTTTTAAACCTTAGGAAGAGTGAAGCTTACGTTTAGTGCTAAAGAAAGATAGCTGTATGCTTGCTAGAGGTGCACTCCATCACCTGCCTGGGTCAGCCACAAGTCAAAGCACAACGCACAGCCTTCTTTTGTGGTGTAAGTATGGCCTCAGGAAGGTTTCTTTTGTAGCCCACTGAGACATTTTATTGACAGCTCTTCAACACCAGAAGACTTTAATTTGGTCTTTGTAAATGTGGTTGAGAAGCAGCCCGTGCATTTAGTGGCCAGCAATCTGTTGGAAAGGCAGATGTCTAATCTTTGATAGAGGGCTCGTGCCAGAAAACAAAACCCATCCTGTCCTGTCTTGGCAGAAAGCAGAGGCAGTGAAGTCCCTGCTCTGTTCTGTCTGAGATTGAAGTTCATGATTAATGGCTTTCCT
Organism: Tympanuchus pallidicinctus; assembly: GCF_026119805.1. Classification (NCBI taxonomy): domain Eukaryota; kingdom Metazoa; phylum Chordata; class Aves; order Galliformes; family Phasianidae; genus Tympanuchus; species Tympanuchus pallidicinctus. Next base: position 4,493,394 of record NW_026294791.1, on the reverse strand, counting down.
AGAAGCAAGTGACAGCACATAGAAGTTTAAAGGTGAACTCTTCCATCTGGCTACAAGAGGCTGAGAGACCACATTACAGGCCTCTAACTGTCCTACTATTGAGAACATGGTAATTTCTGATGACAAAAAGATGTCACTGCTCTCAGACCTCCACTCTAAGACATTCACTACTTGTGACAGCTGAAGCGTGGATTTCCAGAGCCATTTGTGCAGATATCCAGGCACTTGAGAATTACAGCCTTGTACCTTAAAGCAATCTACTGCCATCTCTTGAGATTCTGTCTCCAGCTTTCTGGCTTCGGTTTCATCATCTGCAGAGAAACTAGGCTCTGTTTTGGCCAAATCAGGGATGTGGTTTTCTGCAAAGAAGTGCCCTTCACAAGTAATCTACAGCTTCAGAAATGTAGTAAACACTCTGTGCCTTAAGATTTGCTACAGGTATTTTAACCAGTGAGGGAAGAAGCAGTGAACCTGCAAGAATGCAAGGAGTTTGCTAAAGCAAGACAAGTGAGGAACATACTGAAGACCACAGTGGTGCAAGATATAGAGAACCAACAGTATTTTTTCCCTAGGAAGAAAAGGCATCTGCAGTTACAGCACCTCCCATGGGCTGGGCTTCTCTCATTTCCTAGGAGAGAGAAACTAGCCACAAATGAAGTCCAAAAGCATTCAGGAAATACTGAAATTTCACAGTGAGAAGTATAGGTCTAGCAAGACTTGGGATGGCTTTTTCACAAGCTTACAGCCCTCAAGTGTCACAGATACAACGGAGAGCTATCCTGTGAGAAGGGAAACCACACTGCGTCTGCCTGGTCTTCAGTCCTGCAAGTGTAGGGATTCATTCACATGGTGGCCTATCTGACACAGTGCATCAGCAGCTGTTGTTCACTACCCTCTTACCAGAACAAGCTACAGCAGAGCTTAATTTATTTGAAAAGTCCCCATAAGGTTATAGTACAACTGGAAAAAAGCTTAAGCAAAAATAAACAATAGCAACATAAAATTCCTATATTTAATTTCCTTCCTAGCTAGTACTTACACAGAAGACATCAAAAGAGTTTTACCCACAAAAAGAAATGTAAAACCCTGCAGAGCTTCCTAAATAGCCAGACCCCCGAGGAAACAGTGATGGCTCATGCTTGGCTGTAACCACACACAGGGGGTATATGAAAGGTGAGTTCCCAAAGCTTCCCTCTCTCTTATAAAGGGACTGAGGTGGAAAAAAAAAAGGAGAGCAAAATAAATGAATGGAGTTTGACTGTTTTCTGAATGTTTCTTAAGTGACATTGAGCAGTCTTTCCATTGTTTTGAAAGGCTTTGAGTTTTTCCTTCCCTCCTTCAGTCTCCAGTTTCCCCTAGGCTGTGCAGCACAGAGTAGGTTAGTGCTGTGTAAAGCTGAGTGGTGGTTTTCTCTGCTGAAATAAGGAAAACGCATAAGGAAAATGCAGGAGGGTTACCAGAAGGGCTGGCAGCAATTTCTTAAACAGCCTTTTGGAATTTTTATTATTATTTTTTAAAATCATAGCAAATAACACACACAAAGCTATTCAGTCATCCCATCTCCTAGTACTGGCTGTCAGAAAAGCTGGCAGCTTCCACAAGGAGCTGAAAAAAAATCATCGTTATACTCTAGGCAGCTTGAAATCAAATAATATGTGCACACAAAAGGTTTTCATTTTGGAGCTATTGTGCCTGCCTTATTTTGGAGGAGGGGAGAAGGAGACCTATTGTCTCTTGAAAAGCAAAATAGTGGCCTGGTTTTAGTTCTGCAGGAACGGAGGGATCTGTGTGCTATTAGCTGACAGTAAAGACATCCTCTTTGCAGAGCTTGCTCGCTGCTCCACTTAGTTTGCAACTGGTAACTGCCAAATCCCCACAGGGTAAGAGGCCTTGCACTCCAGCTGTTGGAGAAGTAATATCCCCCACTGCTCAGCATGATAGGAGACTAATAAAAACATCATTTCTAATAAGAAAATGATGCTAGCAGAAGCAAATGGAGACTGGCTTTTTTTAACAGAAGGTGCTTTGGGAAGGAGAAAGCCATCCTTAGCAAGCTTGATTGCAGCCTTGAAGAGAGCAGAAAGTGTCACAGATTCCCTAAAACCTCGGCCTAGATGGTGAAACTTTATGGACTTTTGTAACAGCTGTCTGAAGTCCTGTTAAAATGTTACTTGACCCTACAGTTCTTTACCAGAAAGATGTTTAGGAGCCTTCTAGAAGAACACTACTTCTGTCTGAAAGGAATCACTGGCTTTTTTCCTTTTGTTCCAGACTCTACTTTTATAAACAAAGGCAGCTGTTTAAAAAAACCCCTCCTGGCTGCGGGCACCAGGGATCTCCAGTGCTTGAGCTGTGTCCTCGTCAAGGGCGTAGCGCTGATCGGAGCTATGAATGCAGAGCCATGGAATGACGTTTTTATAAGTCAATCTTTAATTATGTAATCTTGCTTGGATGATCTTAAAAATATATAGGAAAGAGTGCACCAACACTGTAAACTTAATTATTTCATCATGGCAGACCTTGCTTAAGCCTGTTCCGCAGGCCGTAGCAGCTGACAAAGAAATGGATTTGTTGGGGGGAAAATCCACAGCAAGGGAGAGAATTTGAGTGTGCTGCATCTTGAGTTTGCGTACCACGCAGGTGCTGCTCTGAAATGCTCTCTCTGGCTGCCTCATCAACTGAGCTGGTCTGCAGGAGTTGCTCAATGTCCGTTCATCACATCGGGCTTCACAAAGCAGGGCACGCAGCAGGCTTCTCTTCCCTTATCTGTCCTGGAAGTCCCTCTGCAGAGAATTGCTCTTGGCAGGGAAAGTGTCAGTGTAGTTTGCGGTGATCTCATCAGCATGAACTAACCATTGGCTTTGTTGGTATCCCATGCTGCCTTTTTGCAAGAGAGGAAGCAGTTGTCTGCTTCCATTTACTTATTTTTAATCACTGAGCTTTTCCATAACCTAACGAGCTCAGAGAACCTTAACTTGGAAATGGTTTGGAGGTTCTGAATGCAGTCCTCCCACAGTAAGTGTTGCCTTCTTAAACTGCACCCAAGTTAAAGTAAGCTGACTATTTGAAGCACTTGGACAGCAAAACCAATCAAACAAATCCACAAAAGAAAAGGGAATAAACTGCAAGTTTTTTTTTTTTTTTTTTAATTGGTCAATACAGGAAAATGGTCAGGTAAAAAACTATCGTTTTGGATTTCTCAGTACCAGGATAGAACTTTTTCTGTGAAGCTGTAGGAATTTGTCATTTGAAACCAAAAACGACTGCTTCAGCAATGAGCAATAAAGGGCCCATTATGATGCTGAACTGATCTGCCTCCATTCAGCAGAGCACAATGGTATAGGCAGGCACTAGTTGCTCATTGTAATGTTGTTTCCAAACGTGCAAGTGTGAAGTGGCCTGAAACATCTCCCTCTCTTCCTTCTGGGAAGCTGAAGCAAAGCTGAGCCTTTTTCACTTAGGGAGAAAAAAGGAATCTTCCTGAGTTTCTGACATCTAAAGAGAACGATGTGAAAATATCCTTGGATTAAGGTTGTCACTTACTTGCTTCAGCCTGTTCCATATTCAGAAGGCTTATGAATCTTGGATCAAATGTTTTCTAGTTCAGGCTATTTTGAAGTTGGCTTTAATAAACATTCAGCATCAAAATCCTTAAAGATTAATGGCACATCTCATAGCCAAGCATCTGTGAGTTTCCTCCTTGATGTTCTGAAGGGTGCTTTTATGACTACAAGAACAATATTGGTAATAGTGACGGGGCCAGGAATGTCTCTTCAGTCAGATATACTGAAGGCTAAAGGACGAATTAAGTTCAATTAAACACTGAAAAATGCCCTCAAGCAAACTCAGTGGGTATTTTGGATAAGGGAGCTGCAGAGAGAGGTCTGAAATTTGGAAATGTATGACTTCTGAGTCAAAGTGGCCAAGAAGCCTCTGAATCATGTGGGGCGAGTGAGAAAGTCTCATACACAGCCTTGGTTTTTTGGAGAATGAATATTTCTTATTTTTAATAAGACTTGATCTCCATAGTATGCTGGCATTTCAAACAACTCTTGTGTTCTTTTCAGAAATGCACTGGGTTGTAAAGACTCAAAGGCATGAAATGGGAGAAGTGGTTACTTGTGAAGCTTTCAGTCATTTTTTCCTTTTCAGAATTAAAAAAACACAGATTTGATAATAATGATTTGTATGAACTCACCTTAGGAACACACAATGAAATTGAAACTGTGGAATACATAAGGGTAAGTGATTGGTGCTGTGATTTAGAAGCCAAACTTAATGGCTTTAAATACCATGGAGATGAATTAGTTTTGTGTTATTTAAGATAGCTGTAAAGAGGACTGGAAGGACGTCTGTGAACTTAAATAGAGCTGAAATTGGTCAGTCTGATGCTGTGTTTACTTACCTACCCACCGTGGCCTCCTGCAGTAAAATGCATGAGTCCACGAGGCAAAGCAGGATACTTGATGTATCCAGCAAAGCAGGTATTGCTGATAAATAGTGGAGAGCAGATTCCAGAGGTGTTAAAAATTTCTCACTTGCTAGCAACCATTTTATTAGAGATACGGAGAGGAGACTTGCAGCTGAAACTTTATAGGAGCCAAGAGACAATTACTTGTGCTTAGAATGAGAATCCACCTTACGCTGAAACTGCAGTAGAGCTGCAGGACGAGTCGAATGACACAGCAGATAATAAAACACAGTAGAGATGACAGAAGAGAAGTATTAACAATGCGAATGGTTTTACAAGAATATCCATGTGTGGAGGACCAAGCGAGCGTGATTAAGGACAAAAGTGGAAATTACAGTGTAACTATAAAAATACAGAGAAAATACTGTGATCTCTTTAATAGTGAGGTGGAAAAAAGAGACACTGGCCGTAATCCAGACAGCTCAGCTGTTTTGTAGAAATAGCACATTTTGAAGAGCTTTGAGAGACAATTACAATTCTCAGGACCAATAAAGCACCAGGGGCCGATAGTGTTCCTGCTGCATTATTGAAAACAGGAGGGCCTACACGAACTCAAAGGCATTAGGGACTGATTTGGTTTGGAAGCTTGAAAAAATTCCAAGGGAATATGCCCAAATCTGAAAAAGGGAGAAAACAGAATGGAAGAAATGCTGTAGCATTTTCTTCTCTTTATGGCCAATTTTGTCCAGTCTGCTTTATAAAGAGACTTATTTTTCTTAGAGTGGAGAAGCTTGATCCATTAGCTGCTCAAGAGAGGGCAGGAATGTGATCAAGATGTACATATTTCTGCGCATGCATATGTTTGCTTTGTATGCATAGCCATCGTGGAATTTTAAGAAAGCTTTGTCTTTTCCATAAATTGGCTTTCAGCAGGAAAAAGGATTGGTATAGCTTGAAAAATACAATAGAAGAGTGCGAATGTGAACTGGTTGAAATGGGGGAAGTTACACATTCTGTTTGACTGCAGCTAAGAATTAAGCTAGAGAGATGCATTGTTCCTGACACTTAAATGTGACTCTGTTGGGATTATTGTCCTCAGTGCAGAATTCACAGAACGGCATGACTGTAAATGCTCTACATTTTCTTGTTGGCCATGGCAGTGAGCTAATGATTGCAAGAGGAAATATAGCTCAACAGAGAGCTGGAGACCTGAAGGTACTGCAAATGGAAAAACAAACTCCAATTAGTGCTCAAATTAGAAGAAAATTAAAACCCAGTTGTTGGCTTAAGATCACCTTGGGAAACCTTTTCTGGGAGTCCATAAATGCTCTAGGTTATGTTGATGTTAAATGGCTTGAAGACATCAGAGGAAAGTAAGGCTTGTTATCACCAGAGTGAAGGTACTTCTTTCTGCAGGTAACTCTTAAGTCCAAAATGGTGGGGGAGACCAACCTGCAGAGATCCAGGTTGTTGGATGTTTTTAAGATGGAAGAATGACAACTAAATAACTTAAAGCACTGAGATTGTTGGGGAATGTAAGGGAAGGGGTGTGGAGAAGATTCAATAAAGATGAGATTGAAGTCTATAAAGAACCCAGTATAATAAAGGTGGTGAAATCCCTGACCATTCTGCTGGCAAAGCCTACAGATGGGATGATGGAAGACAGAACAGCTGAGTATTTCTTGGAAGGCTGCTCTCATGGTATTTGACCTGGGTGCTGATCAAAGAGGCAGCTATTACTGAGCATGACCACGGGCCCTTAGTAGCAGTAGAAGAAAAATGCCCCTGATGGTCTTAGCTAATTATGAAAAGAGCCTGGGATTTTTAGGGTATGTGCAGCTAGTAAATAAGCAACTAGCGGTGCATGAAAAGTTGATGTCAGAACAGTGTTTCTGTAATAACAGATGTGATGCAGTAAAAATGCACTGAGGGTTTTGTACAGAGTAGGTTACCAATAACCCAACTATTTTCCATTGATCGAGATATGAAAATTGGGACCAGAATGCTTGGGAGGATTTAATAAAGTTAGAGCTGTTGGACTAGCAGCTGTGAGAGAAAGCAGTTTGGCTGGAATTCTGGACACTGATCGCTGGAAGGATTCTGACGGCTGGAGTTGTCTGTTAAGTTTTGATCTGTTTGGATTTTCATGTGAATTCTTAGATAAAAAGTGTTGGGCTGGAGATAAGGAGCTGTAAATGCGTGAGACTTGGAGAGTTGTGATGTGACTGGTTGGCCTTTGTCTGTTTCTTCACTTAGCTCTTGTATTCAAACCTTCTGAACTGCTAGCGCAGTATTTTTATGACTTGGAACTTACTCTTCATGCCATTCACTTGTATGCACACTTCTGTCCTTAGCTAGCCTGCACATAGCTGCTCTGGGACTCGAGCCAAATTCCAGGCAGCTCATGCGAAGACTTGTGGATGAGGCTCTGTCATGTGGCTGCTTCTCGGGATCAAAATGTTCATGCTACTCTGCTAGATTCAAATGCTAGATGTCCATTTACCTTTTCATTTCTTAAAACCTTTCTTCTCTACACTGACGCTTCATCTGATCAGCATACACTGATGCCACTATAGCTGTTTGTCTGTGCTAGGAGCAATTACATCTTTTGGGAGCAGATGCGGAGATGTTTGCCAGTTCAGAAACACTTTGGTTTAAGTTCTTTAATGTTCCATGATTGTAAGTTAGTCTTCATGATTGTAAGTTAGTCTTCCTTCCCAGTATCCTTGCTTGGTGGGGGGAAAGAACCCGCAAACCATAAGTGATGTGGTCAGACATTTATATCTGATATGTAAACTTTCACTTACACGTGCATATACGCACAGATGTACACGTCTGAAATCTCAGTGCATTCCTTTGTTTCCCTTTCAGCTCATCACGCTGGTGCTCTGCTTATTTTCTTTCCCAGTCCCTCTTGCCATGGTTTTCTATGCAGAACTTTTTTCCGCATCCCACTTCCTCTTAGCAGATTCAGAAAACAAGTTGTTCTTCCTCCAGTGGCTTTTGTTCCCATGGCTCTTTCTCAGGCTTTTGCATTAGCCATTAGTATCCTGTTGCCCCTGATAGCTCACTGAACTTGGTCTTGAGTCAATGGTCTTGCTTTGAACTGATTAGAAAAGATTTCCTTCTCCTTATCAAAGCTAAACAAAAACAAGGAAATTAAATTAAATCCACAAGTATGCTTAAATATCAGTAGGGTTGTGACATGAGGCAGGAAGCCCAGAGATAAGGCTGATGATCAGCCCAGAACTTCGGAACGGAGAGGCACTCTTTCAGGAACGAAGGCCAGAAAGTCAGCCACCACGTAGCATTTTTGTGTGGTTTAATCAGTTGTGTATCAGAGCAGTGATTGTCTGGAGTAAGTCAGAAAATAGCATCTACTGACTGGTCTGGAAGGAAGAGGACATGTAACCTTCCAGCTTCGTGCACCGGACACAGCGTGTGCGCTGCGGACAGAGGCGCAGGAAATGCAGTCACAAGATTTAAAGGGATTCATGAATGGATGAGAAATTGACTGTTTGACACTTCAGATTGCTTCCAAGGTAAAAGTTGCTAAACTGGGCATCTTTTGCTGACCTTGCTCGACAGCTTTATTGCTAATCCTATTCAGACACTTACTGTCAGAGAGAGAAAGCACTGATTTATTCTGTCGCTCCCTTTGCTTTCACATTGAAAACAAATACAATTTTAGTTCTTTCTGTTAAAGCAGTTGGATTTTTTGCTGTGGTTGAAAACATCTCTTTAGTAACTTGAGTACCTCTTCTGTAGAGTCCTTCAGACTGTGAATTAGAGCTGTGAAGTGACCATTCACCCTGATTCTCACGGGGTTTCTCACATTTTCCCTATGTGTTGTAGTCTGCTCATCTGCATCAGAGAACTTGATGGGGCAGTAGTGGCATGTGATGAGTCCTGGCCATGCTTCCCTGGGAGGGGAAGTTTCTGTGTTAGTTGGAGCTCCTACAGAGCAAATGCTCCCATGAAACAGTAGGAGAAAAAGTTGAGCTTCATTGCTGCAGAAACCCTTCTGTCTGGTAGCTGCTGACCAGCTGCTTGGAAACAGCTTAAAGAGCACAGCAAGATGGATAGGAAGCTGAAGATCCAATGAAGATGCTGATGTGAAAGATGTTTGGCATTGTAGGAGCTGAAATGTATATTCTGCTAATTCCCTGTAGTTTCACTTGTATGATCTCTGTCCTCAGCAGAAGTTATGATGCTCACATGTTCATCAGTAGACAGAGAGCCAAGAGCAGGATTGAAAGTGGCCAAAAGAAAACTGTACTTTATGTTCACGTATCAGAGCATGGGAACATGGGGAAAAGTGTGAATAATACACAGTACTGCAGGTCTTTTGACTTGTATCTACTCATAAGGCTTATTGGTAAGTCAACCTTAAAAACTGGACTTCATTAATCTGGGCTCCTAATTGGAGCATCTCCATCATCTTTGTGTGAGTTCATTTGAGTTGCTGTGCCTCGAAATATTCCTTTAGGTATATTTTAATTTCTAGATAAGATGTTGCAAGTTCTCTCAGCAATGAAACTATAGAATAAAATAAAAGGGCTGCACTCTTAGCTGGAGCATTGGTGACAGAAGGCCGCAAGGACAAAAATGCCGTAGCTCTGCTAATAAGGATGAAAGGAACTCAGAGCATGAGCTCAGCCCCTCACTCACTATAAATTCCTTGTGGTTTGTTTCCTTCTGATTAGTTGAGTACTTGTTTTTTAGTTGGGAGGTATCACAGATGTTGTGACTTGGAACGCTTTGTCTCAGTTAAATATTTTGTTAAAATGCATGGACTGAAGGGGATTCTGAACAGAGTCAACTCTCATATAGAAACGTGCTGAGGTTTTGGGATGCAATTTATGCCACGCTTTAGAAATGCATGTACATACAGGAGAAAAAAATGCCTTAAGAATGAGAAATGTAGTTCTGGAAGGCTGGCAAGTTAGAATGTCCTGGGCAGGGATGGTGGAGAGATGCACTTGGCACAGTGAAAGGGCCTTCAATTCTCCTATCCAGCGTAGCTCATGAGCCTGGGAATGAGCACAGGGAGAGATACTCCTCTGACTCCTCTGACCTTAGAAGCAGGGCAGCCAGGAGCTCTAACCTGGAGCTCTAACACCGCCCTGTACAAAGCAGGTGTTGTTAGGACACTGAAGTTCTTTCCCTTCTTATCTGTGGCTGTTATCAGGTGAAGCCCCTGCCGGAAGGCTGGTTAGTCTGTGAGAATGCATACCAGTGACCCTGAAATTATAAAAATGCCTAAGGCCTGGGACCACCTGGAAGAGGATGTTAGGAGGGAAACAGAGATGACTGACTTTTCTGTTGTTTTTTTTCCTCCTGATTGCTGTTGTCACTTGAAATGCCAACCCCTTACAATCTTATCCTCCTCCATCTTAGCATTAGTTTAACAGCATGGATGGTTTCCTTTGCCTGGGGCAATTGAGGTCTCATCCATCTGGAAAGAGCTGCCACGATGTGTGTGGGAATTCTCCTTGGCAGGAAGGAGTGCCAGTTACTTTGCCTTAATGATTGACAGAGTCTCTATGATTATAGTTTGACTACCTGATATCCTGTGTGCTTTCTCTCCCCCGTTGTCAACTGGGAAACATCCTGTGTATTTGCATTTGCAGTTGTTCCCCTCTCACTGGAGGAGAATTGTTGAAAAGGTGTTTTGATTCACTCCTCTTCCTATGGAAGCCACTATCTTATTTGTGGCACTGGGGCACAGGAGGTCGTTTAAAAAACAAAGAGTAGTTGTCCTCTTTTGAAGGTAGGGCCTGTTTGCTGATCTTTGCTTAGCTGATCTCCTTGATGCTAGAGAAGGGACCCATGAGCCCTCTCCCTCACCCCTCTTCTGCCACATCAGATTGTCTTTGTATGACTTGCAATTCCCACCTTGTTATCTTTGAGTTTTTTTATTCCCTTTGGAGCTCGTCATGCAAAGAGGAAACCAACAGGAGAAGCACCCAGTGGAGAAGCAAAGACTGACGTGGCAGCGAGCATCCTCTTCCTTCTGCCAGAGTCAAAAAAGAAAAATGGAATCATGTGGGAAGTGTCCCAGTGCATCAGAGTATTTATGAATTAGATTCTCCGTAATGCTCTTGCTGTGAGGTGGTGACCAAAAAAGCTCTTTAAACAGCAACGTCATGTGACAAGCCCAGAGCCTGAGAATGTTCCCCATTTGGTTTCTGTTATTTAATAGAAGTTAGATTGACAGAAAGCTCTCTAATGAAAGGCCTTAAGAAAGAACATATTGTTGATTTGGAAAAGCTGATAAACAACTGGCAGCCATGCATGGCATTTTCATACTAAACCTACTTAAAAAGATTCCCTCCCCTTTCTCCCCCATGCCCCCTTGTTTCTTTTCGGAATAATGTGAACATATGTTTTGTCCCCATGAAAGGGATGTGATTTTGATCAAGGCTTTGGCATGTCCAGAGAGCCTAAAGCAATTTCTGTGTTTGCAAATAACAGAAACGATCTTTTTAAGATTGGCAGCCTCCCACCCTCCCATGGAACAAACCACCTCACAGCTTCAGCTGCGACACACAGGCTGGCGGCCGGCTGCCCAGTGAGCCAGCGGGAGTCTATGGAGCGCTGCTGAAACCTGAGCATCTCCTCACAGGGAGTTCTGTAACCAGAGCAGCGCCTGGCTTCCTCAGCTATTGCATGCAGTCAGCTCTGGTGGGCTCTAACGCTTTGCACCAAGTAATAATGAGCCTGCAGTGATCCGTGTGACACTTGAAACTGTACGCATCAGTACCGCCAGGCTCGTTATTGAGCTGCTTTAATTTCAATTAAAATAAACAAGTAGTAAGCGAATGCTGTTGACTTCTGAATGCCTATTAGTGCACTGTGCTGTTTGTCAGGCCTTGTTCTGGTGCGTGTCACACTGATCAGCCCATGCGCTTGTTACATTTCCCTCTCTGCTTAGGATATTTCATCAATCATGCATACAGTTCCTTTCTTGTCTTTTGAAAGAGTGATGTGGTTTAACTTAGAACAGCCATGTTGAGAAGATGTTTCCTGTTTAAAAAGTGAAAGCTCTCCTTACCAGTGGTTCATCTGGAACTCTAACTGGACAGTAGACAACTTTAGCTGGGTTAAGGGCTTCCTTCTGCTCCAGAAAGCTTGCCTCTTCTGAAGGACCAACGAAGGCAGCCCTTGTGAAGAGCTCAGTATGATAAGCTGGCCTCTGTGTGGTGATGCCACAGACTGCATGTGGCTCTGCCGGAGTCTACATTCAATGAGATGGATGGAAGTTTTCCATCATGCACAGATGGAGAGAAGTATTTCAGTGATCTAGAATATGCCTGAAGATACTCCAGGTGATTTTGAGGAAAAGACGTGAGGAAATTAGTGTTGATTTGTCACTGCCAAGCAGTATTAGAGTGCCTGCCCCTAAGTGTTTTATGGGCAGCTTTGTTCTGCTTTGAGCCTCATGCAGCTTATTCTAATTTGCTACGTTACAACACCGAGTGGTCAAAAGCAATCTCCACCAGACCTGTTACCATCATCTCCTGTCTAGTTGGTAGTTAGCAAGCCTGCTGTATTTTTTTTCATGCTTTCTTCCAAGTCCAACATCAAGGGATGTGAACTTCCCACGGGACGGGGGATATCTGCACCTTAGTTATAAATCTAGATCGCTGTGTGGCAAGTCGATGGCTTCTGAAATCTCCAACAGATCTTGTGGGCTTCGTATTGTTTTAATTCCGCATCTACATGCATGTAGGCCACGTGGGGAATGGATTATAAAGAATAGCTCGTAAGGAAGTTGCTGCTTAAGAAGAGAACTAATTAGGCACCTTCCCAAGCAATGACTGTGAAATTTCTCTGATCGTTCTTCTATTTCGACTGATACTTCGATCCAAAATGTTGATGGAAAACTGGTCAGGGCAGAAATAGAAAATCAAAGGTGGCATCTCCTAGCACACATCCTGGCATGTGGCTTCCAGTATTGGCACTGAGCTGGGAGGCTGCGGCTTACATCAGTGTAACTACATGAGCTCATGTCTGTGCTGTTCACATGCTCCCACACTTTCCAGTGAAACAGGAGAGGATGCGCTGGCATCACATGAAGAAGCTTTTTGTCTCTTTCAAATGTCAGCTTTCCCTCTGGAGACACGTTAAGCACAAGATGACAGTGTCCCCAGGTCATGTATTGCTCAGCAGCCACATGAGGCCCCCAGATGTGCTGTGGTTCCAACTCACAGGATGTTCTTTGTCCGGGGGACAATGTACCAGTTTTTTTGTTTGTTTGTTTTAATGCATCTGGTAGAAAGGACTGGAGTCAGTGTACTGGTTGGACTTGAACTTGAGGCATCTTTCTCAGACGAAGATCCTCCCATTTCCCATTCTGTTGTCAGCTCTTGAGAGGAATGGTTCCTTTTTTCCCTTCGTATGGGCACTGAAGACATAATTCTACGCTGCTGTCCTTCGTGCCTGGAGCACGTATTGAACCTTGGATGTATTCCATAACCAAAGTGGCCACTGGCATCTTCTCAGGCTACAGCTGATCCTTAGACAGCAAGAGTTACAACGAACCGAACATGTAAGAGCTAAATCTGCCCCTGTTCTGACAATATCACAACAGTTTCCCATGCTGAGATGGTTTTAAGTTGTCACAGCTCACGGAGTGAGCAAGGCTGCAGTGTGGCAGTCGTACAAAGATCTTATTTCACTTCAATTTGAAATCACTGTAGCATATGGACATGTTTAGGAGTTGTAAGAAGGATCACCATGTTTTGTAATAATAGTAGATTTAAAAATTGAGCTTTATTCCAGTTGTACGTGTGTGAAAGGCAGCCCACTGGTGATTTATCAGGCAGGAGAGCACATAAAGGGGTGTTTGTACTCCATCCAAAGCTTCTCATAAGGAAGTTTGGTTGCTCAGCTCTGAGTCTTCTCTGTGAGTTCATGTACCAGCTCTGCAACTTGGTGCACAATAGTTCATGCCAGTTTAACTTCGCTGATCTCAACAGCGCTTGGTTGCTTCTCCTGACACCAAACACATCCATATAGCATAAGCCTTTCTTTTGTTTTTTTGCTGTTGCATAAATGAAAATAACAAAGTAAAGCCTGGGAATGTGCTGGGGGAGGTGCAGTGCGTCTCATGATCTCAAGGTGTCAGCTGTCTTCATGGCAAAAGGAAGAGTGATTTGCCCCTGTTACAGGTACTCCATTAGGAGGCAAACAATACCACTGAGATGAATTAAAAGTGGTGTCTTCTGTAGATGGGGCATTTCTATGAGAAATGAATCCCAGATTCATAAAGAGCTGTGAGCCATCAGCTAATGGCTATTGCTGGCTTCACGTGTCAGAGGTTAGGACCATAGTCCTGTATTGGATTGACACATGAATGCTCTAGCATGAGAGTTGTTTTCACTGTATGAGCTCCTTGTAGAACACATCTTTCTGCACAAGTCTTCAGCTGTACACACCATTTATACATCCTTCCAGTGTAGCTGCTGATGTATTGCGTGACTCAGGGTCCTTCTGTAGGCATCGCTGCTGCTGATCACCTTTGAGGCCCTCATGCGTGTGTCTGTGCTGCTAATACAGCGCCTCGTTAGGTGACCATGCCCAAAAAGAGGGGTGAATTTGTGTGGTTTGTGGGACCAGGAAGGAAATCCAAAAGTAGGGAGGAAAGGACTGCAAATATGGCTAAGTTTCCCAAGAGTTTTAATAGCTTTAAACAAATCATTTTTTTTCAGATACAATAATAGCGTATTTTTAGGAAAAGTTTTGCAGTATTCAGTAGGAGGACAGAAGACACTAAAGCTGGAGAGAAAAAGGTAATTTGAGCCAGAAAGCATACTAAAATGTAATGTGTTTCTCTAACAGCTGATAGAGCCAACAGTACTTATATTGAACTTGTGGGGAAAAAAAAGTCCCCAATTCAAGGAGTAGTTTTCATTCTTTACTGGAGAAACGTGGTGAGATTTTGCCTAATATTGATGTTTAACTTGGATGAATAAACCATTTGTGGGAGTACAGGCAGCGGGAACCAGCTTGTTTATGAAGCTTCATTACCATTATTAGTTCATTATTAGTTCATTAATGAACTGTGGTGCAACAGGTGCAGTTTGGCTGTTCCATCCTCACCAGAATGCACTGGTCATGTTCAGCCATCTCAGTGCTCTTCTCTGGGTGACACTGCTGATGGGTCTGAGAAGAAATCTAAACGGCTTCTGAAAATTCTCTGAGAAAACATGAGATGTTTTTCTCTTGGAGGAACTGGCAGTGAGAACTCAGAACAAAATGATCCAGAAGCTACTGGTGCAGCCCCTAGGACTGTTAAAATAGATGTCATACACGTGAAAGATGGGTAAAACAGGAGGGAGCTGGCTCCCTTTTTACAATGAGTGTAGCTCAGGATTGAAGTACTGTTGGGGTACGCCTGTGTTTAAGAGCTCAACCCCCCTTTTTTCACTTGTTCATTAAACTATGCTTTCATCCTAGTGGAAGCTAGATTGGTGTCATGGGAGCCTGATGTAGGTCCAGCTGTCTAAATCTGTTCGGGTATGCTAAGCTGGTGAGCACGTGGTTAAAGTAAGAGGCAAATGTATAGCTAGAAAGGAGTGGAACTTCCCTGTATCATTTCAGTGCTCCCAGAAATGGATGAAGGATGGACAAGGCTGACAATCAGTGGAATTCTGTATCTTTCTGAGGCTGAACTCTGGTACTTACGAAGTCATACACATAAGTTTCTATGAGATAACTGCTCTGTGAGTGCTGGATATGCAAAGAAGCACCAAAAGTGATACTGCAAGAAGCAGAATCCAGGCTCCTCTGGTCTCTGTAGGCACTGAAGTTTAGTCTGAAGTCTATACTGGTATATTTTTTTTCAACCCTCTCCAAAACCTACAGGAAAAGCTGGGTATTTCAACAAACGTTTTAAAACATTTCAAAAAGAAGAAAAGAGCTTATAACTAACATCTCTTTCAATCTCCTGTTTTTTCTCCTACTCTGAAAACATCTGGGCTCCGGTGTTGACAGATAAACTCCTTAATCTCTTTACTTATGTTAAATGTTCTCTCCAAGTAATATTTTTCACTTCTAATTTAGTGGCAACTGAGCAGTGTGTGCAGGGGAAGTTAGCCAAAGGCTGAAATATTTGCAAGAGGATTGGTGCAGTAACTTCATTGTCGGAAAAACACCTGAATGATGGATGCCCACAGACCAACCTCTTTTGGCCAGTTGTGTCTTGGCAGCTGCTGATGCTGAAATCTCTGCTCCCTGAGGTCAGGAAGGCTGGACATGCAGTGATGTGCTTGCGCCTGGTGTTGCCAAAAGCACCGAATCTTGACCCATGGGGTTTGGTCCTGTCTGCTTTTCTCCTGAGCCAACCCAGGGCTGGTGTGAGGCCTTACAACCAGCAGTTCGTTCAGTTCATCTGCTTTCTCTCCTGTGCACAACTAGTGCTGCATGAAGAATTCCTCTCTGGCCTTCAGTGAACTCGAGCTGCTGTGGACGAACCCAAAGCAGCATCATGGGAATTGCTTGTAATTCTGCCAGCAAAAGCAATCTGTTTGTTCAGAGGCAATCACTTTTTCAAGAGTTTGTGAAATGAGTTTGGCATATGATGCTATTAGTATCTGAGGTTTAGTGGAAGGTTAGATGTCAAAAATCTGGCTTATAATGGCATGTAGAGCTGTGAAATCTACGATTGCTTGCTAAATATGAGCCTGCTTTCTGAAGTGTTCCTCCTGTGATGAGCAAACAATGTGCCCTGTTAGGGACCTCCCAGGTCCCTTGGGATGGACTTTGTTTAGTCATGTTTGCTTTGTGGCAATTGGCTGCTGAAGTGACTTTGTACTTAAGATATAAATGGAGAAAAGCACCAAGTGCTGGTTGTGAAACGTAGTAGACAAACCTCAGTGTTATTAGTAAGGGCCTGGGTCTCCTTTTTCTATTTTAAGGAAAAGTGATTGTGGGGCACTTTTGTCTTTTGAAATGAAAAGTTTGTTGTTCTCAAAGTGACAGGGTTTTTGAAATCATAGCCCAGTAAATACAAGCCCCCTGGGCTACGTAAAACAAAAGGCATCGCTGAAGAATGTACCATGGTGGTTATTGTTCTTCAGCATGCCTTAAACTGAATGACTTTCTGGGGATCTCTAGAAGGAGAAAGTGTCCAGCTCCTGGCTACTGGAGTTGCTGTACATGGCAGGGAATGAAGATGGTCAAGGTGCCTGCACTGACGTTAAGGCCATCTCAATTTTCATGCTTCTGTCCCACACTTCATAAGCGTATGATTGCGTGATGGTTTTTAAAGAGTCTTCATTTCTCCTTGAAATCCAATGATGAGTCAGTAAGAAATGGTGACTAGAACTGAGCAAATAGGAAAAGATTCCTATGGAGATTATTTCAAATTCCAAAATGAATTTGAGTTGGCCTATGTTCAGAAGCCCCGAATGTTAGCTTTGTGGAAACACTTGGGTGCCAGCGTTTTACTAGCACAAATACTGAGCAAATCGGATTTTGAAAGCTGGAAGACTTCAGTGAGTCACTGGAAGATGAATTTGGTAATTGATTCCAATTTTGCACTGTGCTGAGCACCACTTGTGCTCGCGTGGCAGCATCACAAACCTGGATTCTTTGCACTTCTCTGAGAATGCGGCGCAATGTTAGTAAACACGGATTCGGCAATCCAAGGAAAAAGTCAGGATTTGCTGCTTTCCAGTAGTGGAAGTTAAAGATAGTGAAACCATTCCAGGAAACAGTGAGCGACTGTGTTTGTGATATTTATGTTTAAAAGGATTAAGAAGTGTTTGTCTGGCGCATCCAAAGCTGTTACCAAGAAGCTGGCAGTGAGAATATTAGAGAGGCCACAGGCAGTTTTTGTATGTTTGCTTCTTAATTTTGCATGGAAATGCTATGTGTGCTGATACGCATTTCTTGCTGCTTTCCATGCAGCTAAGACATGAAGAACAGAAATGCCCAACCAAAGGACCCTTCTCAAGTGTTTCGCTGCGGATGGCAGCAGATTCAGTAGGAAAGTTAGAAGTCTTGGCAACTCTAGGTTGATCAAACAACTAACACTTAATCCGTGCCAGCTGTCTGTGGTTTCCTTCCCACCACTGCCAAACCAATACTAAATATGGGTTTCATATTAGAAATAAATCTTTTAGCGTATTAGAAGATGATCATGTTCCTTGAAGTATGCAAAACAGCGAGGAATATGGCTACACTTTAAACACTGTGGATGGTTTTCTTTCAGAGTAAATGACCGTTTGTCTGAATTCAGGCTTTTCTTACGGGTTCTTACCAGCAGCCATGACTTGATGACAGAAACTGGGGAAGAGGCTTGGTGTCTTGGGCTGAGCTGACACCAGAGAGCCCAGCACCGAACACTTTTCCCAACTCCTTGCTGGCAGGAAAAGAGAAGCAGACGTGAGGTGAGGAGTTGGAAAGGGTGAGAAGCGAACGTGTCATGAGAAGAGCTGCCTCACTCCAGGCTTGCTGGTTATCTGAACTATTGCACTGCTCTCTGGGCATGGAGACAGGGTTTGCAGTTGTGATTTCCAAACCAGCACCACCTGTGCTCAGGAGGGTGGACTTAGCATGGGATCTGTATGAGGATATAACAGCGGAGCTGGAGAACCATGGAGATTATGTCCTTTTATAAATCTCCCTATGAAGCAGTGTAGCTGCAGGTTACATAATTGTTGTGAGCAACCCCGGTGTTTACACCATCCATTACAAAGTCCTTTGGCAAGTGCCCACCTGCCACAGCTCAGCCAACATAACCAGCCAAATTCTGATCTCACAGCTTCATAGAAACGATTTGGATTTATATGGATCTGAATGAGGTCAGGACCTGGCCCAGAATCCACAGGGACGGTCAAAGTTGCTGTATGGATGTGCACACAAATCCCTTCTGCCGTGCTGGACATTCTGACTGTGAACCCTTTCAAAGTTTCATTGCCATAATTTTCAAGTTGATCTAGCAATTAAAAAATATTATTTCTAGTTGTCAAAACAGAAAAAAGTGGACAAAAGATGGATTTCACATCCTTGCACAGAGCTTCTGGCAGCTAGTGCTCTTTCTGCACTTGTAATGACAAATAATATTAACCTTAGCCATTTTGCTTGGCACTTGAGATTGTGTTCTTTATGCTCATTATTCCTCCTAGAACAGAGAACAGTTTGTAATCACTGCTGCAGTTTTTCACCAGCTTCATGTCCAAAAACAATGCTGAAGTCACAGATTAATTTATTTTATTTTATTTTTTTTTTTTGCATGGAACAAGGCCCACATCAGTCACAAGGTCCTCCAGTTCATAAAGCTCTTTGCTTCAGAAGACAGCAGAAGATGTCTCTCCTTTCTCACAAAATGGCCTGTCTGTCAGCCCTAGCAGGTTCCTGCCCAAGGGTTTTTGGTCAGCCAAGAACTCTTTTTTTTTTTTTTTTTTTCCCTTTAAAACTGACTTCTATGTATCTTTTTCACATCTAACTGTCCAAATTTTCGTTCACAGAATTTGTTTTCGTAAGGGCTTCCAAAGGAGAGAAGGGCAAAAGAACAGAACAGAGAAGAGTAGTTCCCAAGTTCTGCTTGTGTGCGATATCAGTGAAGCTGCACAAGTTATCAGAGCAGATCAGAGAGGCAGTCCTGCTGTGGTAGTGAGAAAAGCAGGGCTGTGTTGTCTGCTACTCTTTCGTCATTTGTCACTTTCCTCAGAGACCTGAAGTGGCTCTTCTGTCTGGAAGCTTTTGGTGTGCCCTTGTCCATAGATGCAAGAAGGCACGTTGCTGCTGGTCAGCCTTTTAGATGTGATCCTTGATGAACTTGGGACAGGTAGATGTGCAGCCTGCAGAAGGACCTTCTTGCTTTTCAGGTCATCATCTGCATGCTCCAGTATAAGCAGTCGTGCTCTGGTTTCTTTCATAAGTTCATCATGTTGAAGTTAGTGCATCATTTGTGACACTGCGTTTTCACCTCTAGGTGGTCTTTTTAGCTTTTTTTGGAAGAATACTCCAGAGTAACAAATCCATTTTTACCAAAATGAATGTGATAGAAACAACTGCTACAGTGAATGTTTCATTGTTAGACTTGTGAATATGCAAACCCATCTGGCTGAACTGTATTTAAGAGAGTATGAATACTGGTGTAGATTATTACAAGGAATAGGAACGTTATGATGTGTCACAAATTAAACAGTGAGATTCTGCACGAAGAACTTTCATTCTCCATCATGTCCAGCAATACTTACTGTCCTAAAAAGAAAGCCATTCAAAGGGTAAACCTAGAAAACCTGTGCTGAACCTGGCCTGGCCATCACCCCCAGCAATCAGACTGTGCAGTAAAGCAGAAGCTATTCGCATGTCACGGGGGGAGCATGGAAGTCTCACATATCAATATATTTACTGCACAACCCTAATATCTTGAGTCAAAACAAATGGGGTGGCTTTATCTGTAGAACTTTCTCTGCTTTTCTAAACAGGTTTCTCATGCAAGCTCATTGTAATAATCCAGACTGGATATTGTCCAGGCAGCTGGTGGATGTTGTCATTCTTCCACTGAGCTGAAAATGAAGGTGCAGGCCAAGGGTGAGAACCTGGAAGAATTGCCTTGACCATGGAGGGATGGGAAAAGGTATCACTGGCAGTTCTGGAAATAGCAATTGCTAAAAGTTCTATACAAAATCCTCTCTATCTCTTTCTGCAGTTAGAAGAATTCAGTTCTGCATGCCATCACGTTTTTTTTCTGGCTTGAAGCAGTATTTGGAGGTTCATTCATTACTTGCTGTAATCCCTCCCATTTCAGCTGTGCTGAAAGTGGAATATTTACATTAGAAATAACATCATCACTGCCAATAACTGAGCTGCCCGTTGTAGAACCTGTGAGGGAGATGAAGTCTTTATAGAGCCCTTTGCTGTGCCATTCTCTTGATCACTCAGACTTTGCTCCCTTGGTACCACAGTGTGTGTGACCTTCTGAATAAGCTATGAGCACAGCCATATTATACTGTATAGAGGTAGGTTTGTGAATACTTCCTTTTGAACTACCTACCACTTGAATCTCACCAATTTTTGGGCCTTCTTGGCTATATCTACTCTCTTTAGACTTTGCCTTGCTCTCTGCAGATTTATATTGCCCTGTTAACACGGTTCAAGTCCAAGCGCTGCATCACAGCTGTGGGCTTTTGGGCAGCTCTCCAGTTATGAACTGAATCTTTCTCTTTTGCCTTGCTTTTAATAATTCTATTATATGTGGACAGAGCTGCTGCTGCTTTTAATGCATGTCTTGTTGAAGCTTTGCAGGCTCCTTTGGATTTATGCAGGACTCTATTATAAAAGCAGAAACTAAATCTCTTATCCATTCTCCTCCAAAATCTGTGTGTTTCTCCTATTTCCAAACACTTCATTTAGAAAGCTGGCCAGAAAAGCCTGAGCTAACATCACATGCCTCATTCAGTGCAGTTGTTTAGTCCAGACAAGCTTTGCTTTTGTAAACTTTTTCAGAGATACAGAATTAAATGTGAAACACGAGTCAAACAGTGTTTAGCTTGGAACATTTTGTAGTTGTAATGTCCTGATTCAATACAGGAGAATGTACTGTTTTTGCCCTGCAATGGCTTTCTAAGGTGGCTTTCAACTGGATAGATATGTACTTACTCATCTTGTTCTTGATTCATTTGCTTTGGTTACTCTATCTCCTGCAAGGCAAACCAAAAAGCTTTGCCAAGGATACTCACGTTTGTGTTTCTTTGATTTCAGAGTGAGAAGAAAGCCAAGATCTGCAGGAAATATTTCCATTCTTGAAAGAGTTTAGAAGAGGCAGGCACAGAATCCAGTTTAGGCTACCGCTGTAGCATAAAAGCTTTACACAGACCAGGCACGAGCGCGTGTCTAGGTAGTCCTTGAGCATATCCATATCCATGCATGAAACTCTCATAATCTGTAAGCCTGCAGACAAACCCTATCTCTTTTTTATATCCAAGGACTGTCTGGGGATTGGAAAGATCCTTTGGCCCAGGTTTGAGCAATTCTTTACCCTGATTCTTCCATCTCAAAGGCCTCTTTGTACCAGACTACTCACGCTGATACTCCAGCATCTGCTATACTGTTTTGCTGTTCTGTTGATATGTGTTGTTTTTTATCCCTCCAGCAGGGTCTGGCTTCTAAAGGACCTCGCTCCTTCACTGCCAAGCCTGGGTTACAGACATCTGTGCATGCAGGTGACCATCAGCAGAGCAAACTGGTCTCTTCTGGACTGCTCTGCTTGGATTCCTTGCCCTCTGGTGTCTTTTTTTCCCTTTTCACGCGTTTGCACCTGGTTTGTAGCTGAGCTGTCCACCTGCAGCTCCGACCCACAGCCTGTCTGACCCTCTGCTGTGCAGGCTGAGGGCATCTTTCCTGTGATGGCTTTGCACCAGCCAAGAGCTGGAGAAGTATCATTCGGAAACTCGTGTGCTGGCTTTTCCTCGGCTGTCAGAGAGCACCTTGTGCCCTTCCTGGCAAGCTGTCTTGAAGGTTCCTCCCAGGTCTCTGGAGCTTGTCCGTGCTGCATCAGACAAGTGCCACTCACAGCAATGCCCTCACATTTAAAAGGTTTTACACTTTGTGCAGGCTTTGCTTATCAGTGACTTCCTGCCTTGCAAGCGCGGAGTGAGGAATTAGTTTTGGCATGGAAAGAAATAATAGTAACCTACAGCCACCTTATCTGCCCTGTATCAAGGTCAGAGCATTCCTGACCCACGCTTTGGCTCCATCAGCTTGATGCTCTGTGTGCGCTGCGTGGCTGAAAGGTTTTCTGGAACGAGAAGCTGTTCAGAAATCTGATGGAAAACACAGAAGGCAGTGCATGGTCCGTTATCCTAAGTCAGCTCGTGGAAACTTGTTGCTAATTGAGCCAATATTTTCCACTCATCTGAGATAGAAGGGGAGGTCAGCGTTCATTTATTACCTCAGCTAGCTGAAAATGTCACCAGCAGTTGTTTATCTCAGCTATGCACCTCATGCAGCTACAGGCTGTAGCCTTGGCTGCTTGACAGTGCAAAACCAAGAGGGAGTCTCTCTGAAGTCATGTTTTATTCGGTTACCTCTGGCCAGATTCATCCTGTTGCACTGCACGGTCATGGTATTCGTAACAGTTGGACAAAGATGCACCCGTGTAAATCAGGAATGACTCAGAAAGCTGCTGCGGATGGTGGAGGATTAGCAGAAACCTGCTTTCTCCATCATGAGAAAAGAAGATTTGTCTGTATCAATAGCTCTGTGTTAGTTATCCCCAGGCGCTGGGTCTCTTTGCAAACGTTTGAGGCCCTACCTGGGCTCTGTGTGAGAGAATAATGCTCGTAAGATCTGCTTTGGCAAGTTATCTTGTCACAACCCAAACATTTAGTTCAACAGCTCTGAGTAATCTAGCCTCTACAATGAGAACAGGGTTAGTATGCAAAAAAAATCCAATTAAAGTTTTGGTTTTTTTTAAATAACCTGTAATTGGTTGTTATAGTAAATTGTTAAAATTCACTTTTCAGCTCAAAGGAAGCTTAAAAGCATTACATTTTGGAATTTCTTTGTTCTTTTCCCGCTGGCAGACTTGGAAATTACATTCCTTCAGCTCTGGATCTAGACATGCCTTCTCTCCATTTCTGGAGCTGTAGACATTCTCCAGACTCTGAGCATGTGGTGTTTGTTCTGCTCTGGAAACCTTCAGACATGGGCATAAGTGAAAGCTATGGTTCCTCCAAGTTTTGTCAAATCTGGAGATACAAGACAGTGTTTGCCACTGCTCCCATTATTACTTCACTAACTTCTTCCTCTTTGCGCTTCTTTGGCGTCATACTGCTGAGTTGTGAATCCTGTGTCTAGTATGCAAGACACTGCTTTCCATTTTTGACCTTCACTTTCCAACCCTCAACTCTATGGCTCAACAGCCTCCAGTCTCCTGTAGGTCATTTCCATGTCCAGTCTAACACTTTCATTTACGTTTAATCCTTCTGATCTTATTTTCTTGCTTTCTTCCCTTATCCTATTACAAGTGCTGTGACGTTTTGTGATCAGGAGGTGATTTGAACAAGCCATCATCAAACCAGCCTGTGATTCTGGACTTGTACCTTTGCTATGGAAAGCAATGGGCTACTGAGCAGGCTGCTGAAGGGATTAATGCTCATTTATCAGATCGGTCTCAGGCAGAGATTGTAACAGGATGTTTTTCTAACCTGCTGCTACCTGGGGCTGAGTTCTGCAGGGGTCACTGATGGGATGTTTGCTAACCATGATGTTTATCATCCAGGGTTTTTCAAAACAGTGTGAGAATCTCCATCATCAGCGTTACAATAGTATATTTGTCACTCTCATCTGCTGCATCTACGGTATGAACAAGATGGGCCATTGTGAGTGGGGTGGTTCACTTGCAATATTTGCTGTCTTAGCCTTGTGTGGTCTTTGTCAATATTCATTTAGGTCCCTTTTGATAGATGATGTGTTTTTATTCTCCATCTGGGGAAATGTCTGGCTGTTT
Source organism: Tympanuchus pallidicinctus (assembly GCF_026119805.1). Taxonomy (NCBI): domain Eukaryota; kingdom Metazoa; phylum Chordata; class Aves; order Galliformes; family Phasianidae; genus Tympanuchus; species Tympanuchus pallidicinctus. The sequence continues at coordinate 4,469,512 of NW_026294791.1, read as the reverse complement.
GAAAGAGTTGTATTTTCACCTGTATTAAGTCAAAGGGAAGAACAGAGAGTAAACTGTTTGAGATACAACCAGAAGTTTTTACTTCACTGCCTTTGTTTTGTTTCAGTGATCCTGAAATTCATTAATGAACTTTTGCAGCACAGGGAAAAATGAGGCTTAAATTCATGTGCACACAGACATGTGTGGGTATGTTAGTTTAGTGATATAGTCTGCTGTTATCCCTTGTTTGTTGGCTGGGATGTTGGTTGCAGCCTCATTTTCTTGGACATTTCATTGCTCACAGACTTGTGTGTGAGTTATGGTGAAATTCAAGGCACTTTGCTATGCAGAGAGAAGGGCTGATCACAGGCGTAGAGAGAGCAGAGATGTAGAGCACTGTGCTGAATTGTGTCTCTTCTTGGTGTCCATCGGTTTGACTCAGAGCCCTGTGTGCCCACATCTGTTCTCCAAGATCAGGCTGTGTTGAAACTGCTCCCTTTCCCCTAACAGTGCACCTATCTGCCTTGTTGCATAGTGCTCATCAGCTAAATGGAAGTAGGTAAAGCTCCTAAGAAGCAGGGCTTTATCTGGTACTGACTGGTAGTCTGCTGGTAGAAGACATGAGGGTAGAATGACCCAAGATCAAAACGGAGTAAGCCCCGCTTGCCCACATTTTTCTTCAGGTGCACTGTTAGAGTTGTGTTCTCTTGCTGTGGCAGTCCTGCTGGTGAGGAAATGAGAGCAGAAACTGTAAAACCACTTGGTTCGGATCATCTACTCCACGGGCTCGGTTGTTGAGAGGGGAAAAACAGAAAATATTTATTTAGAAAGTGCAGCCTGTTCCCATTTGCTCCCATCCAAGCAAATTTATATGATTTTATAGGGATATTTTTAAATTGGGGAAAGGGAGGAGTCTGTAATCATGAAACCCTGTGAAATAAGATTATTTTTTCCTCAAGTAAAGAGCGTGTGAAGGAATTTTAATGTACGAGCCATGTAGCAGCATAACACTGGGCCTGTTCAGCCTCCCTTCTCCCACAGAGCTTTCTACTGGAGCAATGCCTCCTCCCGTCGCCTCTCTTCTCTCCACCCGTGGTACATTTGGGGAATGAGAGAAAGAAGATAAGGAGTCTTGCTTACAATGGCAGCTTGCTTTAGTAGCCACAGAGGTTGGCTCTCAGCTTGGGTTGGAGGCAGCCATCAGCTCGAGCAGTGGGATCAGCAAAGGAGCTGAGCACAGAGGGCTGCACCTCTGAACCAGCAAGAATGGGCCAGGTCACAGTTGGAAGCTTGGTGAAAACCTGTGACAGATCAACCAGAATTCCTGAGTTTGCAACAGGAGCTGTTGGGTGAAAGTGTATGGCCTGAATTGTACAGGAAGGTAGAATTTGACAGGCAAAATGTTTCCTTTGGTCTTAACAACATTGAGGCTTTTCACTCACTGCGGGAGAGGTAACTTCCAGTAGTACACAAAAACTCTTAGCTCTAGAGATTCACAAAGGAGTTTAAAAGAATTGGGATCTTGACTGTCAAGTAACCCTTCACATCTGCTGCAGGAAAATATCGTAGAACAATTTAAATTCTGACTGTTTTGTTCTTATGCTATGAGAAGTTAACATATTTCTATGCTGAATTAAGTATCTTCCCACTAAGGGGGAAGATGCACATGAATGTCATTCTTGAGACATGTACTCCTCAGTGCACTGCAGAGAGATCAATTCATGTAGATTGGAGTGGCATAGGTGTCCTTTGGTGACAGACCACAGCCATGAAACTCATCACAAAGCTGGAATCGCAGAACTAAATGTCACAGTGAATGATTGCCATTGAATGAGAAGGCTCTGTTTTTAAGCTAATTTGGAAAACTGATGATGTGTTATGGAAGGGGGAAGAGAACATTTCATGAGATATTCCCATAATTGGTTTGTGTTGGGGTGGCCTTCTAAGGGAGCTGTTTTAACCAATTCCTTCATCCTCACAAGCATTACATAAGGGCTGCTGGCAGAACTAACACACACATTTCTTGTACAAAGGATTAAAAACTGGCCCAGATGTTTACAAAACAACCGCAAGAGACAGGAAGAAAAACAAACATACAGAGAAGTTCTAAATGCAAAGCAACCAATAGGCATAGGAAAAAACATCCATGTTCCTGGCAGTAGCTTTTGAACATGATGAAACCATTCGGGGCAACCATCCTTCCAACTTGCTCCGTAGCAGGTTTGAATTATAACTTACTTTTTTGTTCATCAGCTAAGGCCCAAGACTTTGTCTTTTGGTTTATGTCTGCTCTACTCTTCAAAAGCACATGGAAAGGAAAGGTACATCTGCATATATTGATGATTTGTCCTGAGTTGCCCTGCTTGCTTCTGACAGGAGCTCTACAGTAAGGACATGTAAGAGATTTCTCACCTCTCTTGTCTTCCTCTTTGGGTGAAATGGCACTGCTCATGCTTCCTGGTTAACCTTAGGCAGCCTAAGCTTTTGCGTGTCCAAAGCTGCTTTGGAACGCTGTGCAAATTGCTGCACATCCACTTCCTTGAGGCCATCCAGTGAGGAGCCTGGTTTCTGTGCCAATGTACTGGATTTCTTTGCTCACAGTCACAGTCCTTGTGATACTCAGGTCGGGAACAAGAGCATTTCTTCTTGAAGGTACTATTTTGCATGAGCTTTTTTTTGCTGAAGTGAGGAGAGGTTGGAACTTCAGTGCATTTGGATAGACACTTGAGTTCATACGCTGTATACACTCCTAAAATGTAGCTTACACTTTCCAGATGTCTTAATAACAACGCTGATGTAATATTCTTTGCACATACATAAAAGATTTAAAAGAATCCCCCATTTTATGTGCCTAAGCGAGATAGTCCCAAACTACCAAGCACAAGGCTACTTTAGATCTGTGCACAAAAGGATGAAGGTGCTGGGAACAGTGCTGCTTTTTGTTGCAGGAGGCTGTGCTCTTCACTCCTAAGCATCACAGCACTCTGGAAATGCTGTATGCTTTGGCCTCTGGTTTCCTGAATTTGCTGGAGGAGGGCATGGCTCTTGTCCTCCTCTACCTACAAGTCAAAATGCTTGAAGAGAAGAGGAAAAATGCTCCCTTCAGGCTGGAATGTTGAGGTTGCAATTTATCGTACTGCACTTGAAAGAGTAATTTTCAGTTCCAACTTGTTTGAAGAGGAATGGGCTGGTGAAAGAATTTAAGGGCACTTCTGAAACACAAAATGTTGCCTGTCTATGGAATGGCCCAGAAAGGAAACATCCGTGAGGATCTATGGCTCAGATATTCCGCACTGCCTGGACAGAATAATGAAACACTTCTCTCGAGATTTACGAGCTTGGAAAATAGACTGCAGCCTTCCAGCAAGGCCTGCAAATACTACAGATGATAACTGGAACCTCCAGTACATCTCTGTGTAAGCACTGCAGGGTGGGAGGACTGGGAAGGACTCGGAGATGAAGTGTAAATGCAAACGCAGAAAAAAATATTTTTTACTATCACGAGACTCCCAAGCTGCAACCGTTAAAGAGATTCTTTCCTTTCCAATTCCATGTTTCTTTTTTTTCTCTTTTCATAACTGAAAACTGCATCCAGCTTCCTACTGTTGCACTGCAAGGAGCAGTGGGGTCTTCTCCCCTCACTCCTTCACTGCTTCCCTCCATGAAGGCAGGGGCCCTCAGGGACATGCTGGGAATGCTGCTTCATCATGCTGTGTGTGCTGATCATCCCTTCCTGTCAAGTGAGGGATGAGCAAGGCAGTGCTGTGCCCACTTGGGAATAACGCCGTTTCCTATTACAGACTGGAAGTACTTGGCTCCTAGAAAACGAAGGTGTGCCAGACTGCCTCTGCCCCACATCACTGTCAGCTCTTGGAGGTATCTGATGTCATTTCTGTCCTGTTCCTAAAAAACTACAGCAACTGAGGTTCCCACTGCCTGCTTTGCACCAGCTGCACGGCTCGCGTTCTTTCCATGGTCGTAATGCCAAGTGTTTTCTATTTGATGTATGTCATAAAGCGTGAAGTTGCTTGGCAGTCACATCTGCTGATGGCATTGTTGGTGTTATTTTATCATTGCTGTGCTTTTGGACTGTTCAAGCTGCAGGTTGGAGATTGACTTTGGATGTGAGATGATCGTTGTTGCGTGATTGCATGTGCCAGCCCAAGGAACAAGATCTCCTCCACCAATGCTGGCTTAGAGCAGGGCCCAGAGCCTCCTGTGTGTGTGTGCACATAAAAAAGGGCTGCTCTTCCTGCCACCTTTGTTAGGGCCAGGTTCTCAGTAAAGCTTCAGAGCTCCTGCATCCAAAAAATCAGGAAGTGGAGTGCATGCTCATCACCACAGTCCTCTTAGATTATAGAGGGAGCTTTTCAGTCATCATTTGCACTTTTTTTTTCCTTTCTAAGACTTCCACACAGGAAAAGAAATAGGTTTTAGTGGCTGTTTGGAAGAACTTGATGTTAATATCTAGGACCACTCCCTAGATAACCCTTGTCTGTTCTTCATCATGGGGTAGATTGCTCTTAAATTGACGGAAACTGTTTGTCAGTGGCTCTGGCTTCCTGGTAGGGACCTTGTGAAGTAGTGGGGCATGGGGTTGACTGGTGGTTTCCTAATATAGAGCCATGTGCAAAGACACCGCTGGTCGCATTCGCAGGAAACATTTTTGGGGGTGGAGAATTAGAACAAGTGCCTTGTGTGTGATGATTGATACTGCCAGGCAGACAATAATTATGATTTACACATTATTTCTTTATTCTTGAGGGGAAATCCCAGTTGCCAAGTATGTTAACGATGTATGTAATGGTGTGTAAACGGACACCATTAGTTTGCTGGACAAAATTGAGACCTCTGCCAAAACAAACCTTCTCCAATGGTACATTTTATGGATCAGCAGATTCTGAACATGCTTCGGAGTGGGACTGAATGGCGGGGCAAATGCTCTGGGAACAGCAAGCAGTTTCCTAACCACAAGCTTAAAGGTATCTGTTTGTAATTAAATGCATTTGAGCATTTTCTTAATTTCAGCATCTCACAATTTCTCTATGAGGTGCAATAATTGCAGTCCGGAAATAGTTTGTTTTAACATTATGACTTAAATTAGCACAGAAAACAGTCCCAGCTCATAGTGGCTCGCATTCACTCCTGTTGCTGTTACCATGCACTGCTCAGGAATGTGCTTGCAGCCTGGGTATGGAGTTCTGCCTCCCATCCACACTGGTGCCAGTGGGACCTGAGGCTGAGGTGCTGGGAGGTTTGCAGAACACAGCCTTTCCATGCTGACCTGGCTTGGGGTAATCACTGGGCACCTACTGGGCTCCTGGCTTTTGGAGTGCTGGCAGCAGGGTTGGAAAACGCCTGCCCTTGTAATTAACAGTAGGGGTATCACAGTGTGAGACAGCATGGTAAACCTTGAGCTATGCCCAAGCTGATGTAGAAATATGGACACAGGTGCTTGCTGGCTGGGGGAGCTGCCTGCAGCTTGGCAAGGAGAATCTGTGCCTCGGCGGCATCTCATGTGCTCCCACTTATCCCTGAGAAAGACTGAACTCATTCCCAATTTGAGTTTGTCCGTGTAACCCATGGTTCATACCAAATTTCATGGATCAGGAATTGTGTGTTTCCAGCAACAATGATTTAATTCAAAGTCAGAGGGGCTTCTGCAGGATCGGATGCACAGGGTGGTAGAGGACAGAAATATCCTCAAGGCAGTGTGCCGTGATACTTGCCCCAGGGTTGGATCAGCTGGCAGATGTGAACTTCCTGTGCTCTCAGAAACCCCCCAGGCATTTTTTCACAAGAACCAAAGCGTGCAACCCATTTACCTCAGGGTAGAGCTTCTGGGCTCTCCCTGTGCTCCTTTCTGTTCAGCCATTTGGGATAGAAGTGCTCAGTAGAGTTCATTAAAGCAGTTTATTGCCTCAGTCATCAGCCTTCATGTATTAATACAAGGAGTTTGGAGTACAAATATGGACTAAGTAAATGGCTGACAAGGCTAGAATGATCCAGGAACGACACTGGTTCCTCCTTTGAAAGGTTTCCATTCATCTCATGATAGTCTAATCTTTGACTGAGACAGGAGTTCTACCTGGAAGGTTTCCAGTCATGTTAATGGGAGCTGTGAAAACCTTGTGCATATCAGCAGAAGTGGCCCCTTTCTTGAACAGAATGGTTTGGTTGTTTCTCAGTGCATTACAATAACCAGCCACCAGACTTAATTGCTTTTTGTACCACTTTCCCTCCCTTCCTCATATCTTTATCTCCTCATGCCATAAAAATACTGCATTTTGAAATGAAACTGAGGAGACAGAAAACAGAAGAGACATGTTTTGCATAAAAGGAGAAACGTGTTTGGAATAAAGACTCAAAATGGGCAAGCATATTGAAGACATACATGCCTCCCCTTCCCTGCTTTGTGCCCTTGCAGACAAGCAGGAGCGAGGCTGCTCTGTGTCCTGGTTGCTGGGCGGGAACCTGGTGATGTTGGAGGAGCAGGCAGCCGTCATCCCAAGAGAAAGATTGGTTGGGCTTGGAGCAAGGTAGGAGGTTTTTCCTCCTTAGGCTGCTGTGTGTGTGGGCACTAGTGTGTTCCAGTGCTTTGGCTGGAGCTGGACGTACTGCTGGCACAGGCAGGTGAAATTCCTCTGCCAAAACCAGGGATGACACCGGATGGAGTGATTTGTTCTTGTTGCTCCTGGGGAAGAACAGAGTGGCCTGGGTTAATCACATTCATCCTCTGTGATTGATCCTGCTTAGGGTATTCACTGTGTGCTTGCACTGTAGTCACACTTGGTTCAAACTTGAGCAATGCATATTTAGATATTGGATTGGATATCAGGTTGGATATTAGGAAAAATTACTTCTCAGAGTAATGATGCACTGGCACAGCTGCCCGGGGAGGCGGTGGGTTCACCATCCCTGCAGGTGTTCAAGAACTGTGGGTATGTGGCACTGAGGGACATGATCAGTGGATGCTGGGGTTGAACTTTGTGATCTTACGGTTCTTTTGCAATCCTGATGGTTCTCTGGTAGTGAGGACAGGAGCCTGGGTTCTGCAGCTTTGCCGGTGCTCAGGTGATTCACCCCCAAACACCTCCATATTGCTGCTGACCTGCTCCCCTCAGCTGAACTGGGCTTTCAAGCTGTCGTGGTTATGCCCATGCTGTCTTGTAGTGATGCCAAAGGGGACAGAGCTGAAGAACAGAGGGCTTTCGGGGATCCGACTCTACTTGACCTTCTCCTTCTTTTCTTCTTTGCCAGGAAAAATAAAAATAAGTTCCACCTACCAAATCCTTGAAAAGGAGGAGTGGACGGCACAGAAATATTTTAAGTACGTGTTTTTCCTAAGGGGAAAAAATGCAATGTGGTTTCATTCTAGCCATGCAAATATTTATGTGAGCAAGAAAAAAGCAAAATCAGAGAGAAAAGTTGGGCTTGGTTGTGACGTGGCCTTTGGTACTGAGACGTGGATTTACTCTTGCCTTGGCCACTGGTTGCCTGTGTGACCTCGGAGCAGTCACGCTCACCTCTGCGCCCGCGGCTGGCAAGATGCTGGAGTTGGCCAGAACTCCTTTTGGTATGCACTGCTTGGGGCTAGGGCAGTGTCGAGGTGATAAGGAGCTTTGCAACCCAACTGGCTCTTTGAAGCACTTTGATGATGTAGTAATGGCAGAAAATTACAGCGATTTGAGCTGGGGAAGGTCCTCACAATTTGTACAGTACTGCGCGTGATTTGCTGGCGTCTTCTGACTGCTCCTGCAATGCAAACAATGGTCTGCATTCAGTAAGTAGCTGCTCAAACTTCCTGTGGATATCCCCAGCAAATCTGTATTTAAATAAGCAATAGTTTCTTAATCCTGGGCTGCAAGTTGCTGGGGCAATTTGTACTCAAGGTGAATGCTGAGGTTACGGAGATGCTGAGATGTATATAAGAAGTTTGCTATCCAAATTGTTTCCATCTGTTTTCGTGATGCCCCACTCCTGAAGAATAAACCAAACATTTTAGTTTTCAGCTATTTCCTTCCGGACGCTGTAAAGCTACCTGTTCTCAGAAGCATTATTTGGTGTCTTTAAGTGCTTCAGTCTGATTCAGTCTGTAAATAAGCAGACACTTAGGAAAGAAGGCTGAAAAAAACGGAGCAACAATTTCATTAAATGAAAAAATCCATCCGTTAGTACTATTCAAAGCATGAAAATATTTTGGCCATGCATTTTAGATATCCTAGAATTTCTTGACCATTGTACAGTTTTGCCCTCTTTTTCTTCTACTTCCAAAATTCCTGAAGCCATACAGTTCTGTAGCATGTCTTTCAGCTCATGCCCAGTATCCTCTGTGGTTCTTGTGTCACCTCTGAGCGCTCAGACTTGGCAGCCCAAGGGACCCTGAACAAGATTCCAACCTTGTTGCGTTGTGCGACTGAGGGTGAGATGTCCACCCCCAGTTCTTGCAGAAAGGGATACAGATTTGAAGTCTTTGCTCTTATGGCTTTTACTAAGTTTAATGGCAGTCTCCAGGGAGCACCCATTTTGCAAAATATTTCCATGTAGACAAACGGTGGAGGTATGTCAAAGGTGTTGTAAGAAAAAAGCCATTCGTTGTCTGCTGCAACGCACCTTGCTCAGATCCTGAAGATCAAGAAGGATGAGATCTGTCCTCCAGAAAGAAAGCTGTCTGATGACTGAAAGTATTTCTTCCCAGAAGTGAAAATATGTCCTTCCCTTCCTTACAGCTAATCTTATTCGTGTTCAGTTTCGAAGAGTGATTTTCATACGCTGGTTGCCCACACGTACGTTACCTTAAAGAGAAGCAATTGATTTTTAGCCAAAAGGACAGGAGAAAGGTTAGGAATGTGCAACAGTTTCTCATAACTTTGGAGAAGGCAGATGTTTCTCTTCTGGTTCCAGCCTTCAGCTTCTTTGCGTGAAGAACGAGTTCTTTAAAACCAAATAAATATCCCTGTGAGAAGAGCGTGGTCCCCACTGTTATTCTTTAAATTAACTCTTTTGTGGCTAAGGCAGAGCTCAGCATGTTGATTTGTATTGAGAAGAAAAAAAAAAAGAAACAATTTAGTGTGAACTTTTGTATTAGTAGCTGTAATTGTTGTTCTTAAGAACTGATCAAAAAGTAACAAAAGCTCTGACATATGAATTTATACAAATTCCATTACTCATTCTCTGTAATGTAATTATAAATAAAGATTATTTTCTTTTCTTGCAATTAAGACTTCATTCGAACAATCGTAACTGCAGACATAGCAGCGCATATTTCACATCTCTAAACGGAGGGTACAATTCTATCTGCCAGCAAAACCTGCACCAGGCTGCTACAGACCAAAAGGAAAGACAAGTGGAGGTTGTTATTGGTGCTCCAAGTGCAGGGGATGGATGTTGCCAGGCTTGTCTGTTCTGTGCTTGTCTTGGTGATGGAGGCAGTGGGATGCCATTCTTCTCCCTGAGCACTGAGGCCAGATTGTCTGGTAGGTTTAGAAAAGCATCCAGTAAAGTGAAAAATGTCTCGTTTCAGGTTAATATCCTCCCTCTGCTAACGCTGGAGATGCCCCAGAGACAGCGACTGCAGCTAATGCTATGCTCCACAGCCCCTCTTTCCCAGAGAAAAGGGATGAAATGTTTATCAGGGCAGAAAGCTGCACAGAGGGTGTATCTGTGTGGGGCTGGGAATGGCTGCTGAGATCTCTAGGGCCTACTGGAGCAAGGCCAGGGGCTGGGGGTCACTGATAAGGTGACCTTGGCCACAGTTTGGGCTCAGTCGTTTGTCTTTGTGGAGTCTGACTGATGGGAAACACGGACAAAAGCCTTTGTGTTGCTCTGCTTGCCATATGGAGCTGTACGAGGCTACTGAGGAGGTTGGCCTGTTTACCCACCAGGACTGCAAGAGGCGTTTGGTTCCCTATGTTTATAAATCCACGCGGTGACACCTTTCCAGAGGGTGGGACAACAACTGAGGAGCTGCAGAACCCAATGCCTGAAGCAAGTGTTAGCTGTGATGGGATCGATTATGACACCAAGTCCTGGTCAGTACTGGCTTTCAGAAATCCTCTCTGGGAAATCCTGGGAGGAAAGAGAAATGTGGAAAGCAGAGTTGGGTGGGAAGTGCCGGGGAGGTGTGAGACGGCTGCCTGCCAGCGCTCAGGAAGGCCCTTGTAGTCAGTGAAGCACAACCGGTGTGCTGAAAGACGCGGCATTCCTTGCGCCTATCGAGTCGTAGTGGGAATCTGGACTGGGCAGGGCGAGCTCTGGTGTCAGGGAATAAAGTGTTGAGCTGAGACTGGATGTGCTTCATCCAAGCAGGACCAGACTTGAGTTGCTTGCTGCTTGTGGGGCGCTGCCTAAGAAACTTGTGCTAGGTTAAGATGAGAGGGTAATGTTGGAGGTTTTTCCAGAGGGGAAAGAGGGCTTTTCACACTTCAGAATCACAGGTGACTCTTCAGGGCTGCCCCTGATTTATTGTTTCCACCCTGGGTGAGTAGAGGGCTCTCAGCCCACCCACACACTACTTTTCTTTCCTATAACAAACAGGAGAACACAAAAGTAAGTCCCACGTGTTCATGCTCAGCTGGCTCCTGCACACCTGGTCATTTGTGTCCATCTCCTGCTCACTCCATTTTCAGACAGAAAAAAGCTCACAGTCTCTTGGGATATCTGGGTACGTGTACGTGTCTTTACAGAGATGTGCAGCACCATAGGATGAGATGATTCACTCCCCATCCAAATGCATCTTTATCTTATGGTAAGCCTTTTCATGCCAGTCTTTGTTCTGGAAGCTCAAGATTGAACACTCACAGTATTTTTCTCTGCCCTCTCACTTTCCTTTCAGGCCCTCCGGAGTGCCCGTTGTTTCAGTCCCTTATCAGCTGCCTGGGTGTTTGCCCTGTGGTTCCACAGGAATGTACAGCTCTGTTGCTCCATCTTCCTCAGAGTCAACATTTTGCATCTGAGGCTTTCATGTTCTCACCTGAACTTTTGGCATACGCTTGCTGCCTGCAAATAGGGGTGTTTCTGCCACGTCTGGATGATATTTGTCATTGAACCACTTGAGAGTGAAGAACTTGTTTCCTGTTTATAGCTCTGTAGAGCTCAGCTTAGTCATATGCTTACGATGGGTTTTGGAAAAGGAGGCCGCTAGGTCCTTTCAAACATGCTGAAGGCATCTGAGTTCGCAGTTGGGTACATATGGATCTGCCAGTTCCTGCCTGCTTTCTGCCTGAAAGGCCTGGGGTCCAGGCCAAATCCCCTGCTGTGTAAGAAAGTGGCTTAGGGCAAGCACGGTTTCACCCTACCAAGGCATGTTGCTTCTGGCTGAGGATTTTGTGCACCCAAAGAGCCAACATTAGGCCTGTGTTGGCTTGATTATGTCCTAGGTACAGCTGGTTTGGAGCCCTAAGACTCCAGTGTGTGGAAATGATTGCCGTGCCTCACTTGTGCCCAATAGCCAGGCACAGAATTTGGGTTCCTGCTCTGGTTGTCTGGAGAGCAGTTTTCTATGCACGGTCATACCGGTCTGTAGCAGAAAAGAGAGGATGGTTATACGTGCGGCTTTTGCATATGGATATTCCTGTGTCTGTTGAAAGCTGGATCATATCTGGCTGATCAATACATTTACAGAAAGCGCTAATCCTATCTAGGCAGTGCAGAATATGCAAGCAGATGTTAAAGCAGAGTTTGCATTAACGTAGCTTTCTGAGTGCTCTGTAAGGTAATGGAGCCATGCAGGAAAGCTGAAAAGGTGTCTGCATTTGTTTTCTGCGCTGAGTCTTTCCAGAAAACCAACTCCTGAGGCCTGGTACAGCGTACTGAAATGCCTTACGTGACCTTTCTGAAAAAGGGGAGGTGGTCTGCTTTCTCAGAGCTGCCAGCAAGGAGCAGTACTTCATCATCTCACTATCAAAGCCCTCCCTCTTCTGTCACATTGTCAGCATATATATATTCAACGCTGCTGTGAGGCGGTGACAATTTCTGTTCTCCTTCAGACCCCAGGACAAGTTCTGTGGGATTACCAGAGAGAGCATCTTGATAAACGTTTGGGTGTGGGCACAGCGTGCTGGAAAAGGGCCTCCTTCCTGCTCTGACAGCAATGGGGGATGCTGCAAATACTGTACAGAAGTCACTGTTGTCCAACTCCACCTATTTCATTCGCTTTCATCCTACAGGGTGTTTCTATTTAAAAGAGTGCTGCTGAAGCTAGGTAGGCATAGAGTTTTGGAACTGAAGGAAGGTCTTTAGCATATAAAAGTCTTATTAAGCCTTAGCACACATCTCTGTGAGAAAAGCGGCCATGTCCCAAGATCTGAAAAGGCATTCTGTTGTAGGGCAAAGGATATTATATTCAATAAATCATATGGAACTATTTATCAGCAATCACTTCTTTAACTTTTCCACAGTCTTCAGTTTCAAAGAGCATTTTGAAGTGACTGAAGTTTGTACAGAGCAGTTTATTTTAAAAATTATTTTAGGAAAATTACCTCAGGGTTGATTGTGTATTTGTGAAGGGTTTCTCTTTTCCTCTTTAAAAAATATTAACATACTGTAAGTAAATGGCTTTATTAAGAACAGTGGAAAACGCGTAAAGGAACAGACAAGATTTTGTGGCAGGCAGACTGCAGTGGGAAAGGTTTTGCTTGTTGTGCAGTCACAAACAACAAAGTCGGTGGAAAGACCTTGATTTCAGTAGGGTTGGCCTTAGCCTCCAGCATGGGATTGCTCACTGCAGAGCCTTGAGATGTTTCTGGTTATATCTGTAGCCTCCTCAGTGAATGCATTTAGAGTCTCTTCCATACTGGTTTTTTGCCTGCTGTTATCAGTGATTACTTTTGTTAGCCCATTTGAGCCCTGCCTCATCTCCTTGCTTGCAGCATTCTCTTTAACCTGAATTCAGTTCTGATTTTAAGTTACAAGTGAAATTGTTTGGGATTAAAACAAACAAATGTTTTTTGCCTCCTGGAAATCATTGCCTGATCTCTTGCAAATCCACGTTGGCCACTCTGTGTTCCTGACATCATTCATTCCTGGTGCAATTATGGTCTGCTGCAGCTTAATTATGGTGTCTTTCAGTGCACAGCACAGCGTGGTGCTAAGCAGTGTAATCTAAGTGATTCACTAAGTGATTACATTTCCCAAATCATGAAATAAATCTGATTGTGAGTGTGTGGTATGCAGTTACAGCTATCTGGATTACCACTTTTTCCAGTCCAGTCAGCCTCTTTGTGATGAACCCACGGCTTGGAGCAGAACTCACTTTTTGCTGTGGATTGCTGTGAGCTTTATGAACTTTAAAAAACGAAACTCAACGTTTTCTAGCTGTCTACCTGAACCAGAGTGGTCCTCCATGGGCTTAGCTTGGGATCTCCAGAGATGAACAGAAGAAGGAAGGCAATGTGAGCTGTGCCATGTTCTACAGGGTTTCCTTCATCTCATAGCCTCAGCAAAGAGGGGCAGGGAAGAAGTGTCAGCTCCAGGCAATGCACATGCAGGGCTGGAGGAGTGTGCAGGAGCCCTGGATGTGCTGGGATGTCAAGGTGCAGCTTGGATTCCAGGCAGGCAAATGGGAACCTTTCCCAGGCACTCCTGACTGTTGAAAGGGAAGTTGTTTGCAGTCACTTGGAATGGATTAAGTAGACAAAATAAGAGTGTTTGAATAAAGTAGTAGTCACAGCTCTTTTGTAGACAGTAAACAATGACAGTAAACTCTTGTTCTTTTGGTAAAATGTCTTGAATCACTTATTTCTTGAAAGACTCAGGCAGGGTGTCTTTGGTCACTCACACATGTTTTGTACTTTATCACAAATCAAAACATCCTGATTTCCAGTTTCTGGAACACATTACTTGTCCTTGCTTTCCCCATCTGAATAGAAGGTGGCAATCCCGGCTGTGCACTCATCAAAGCCTGCTTTAGGTAGTGTCTGAGAGCAAAGAAAAGCTGTGAATAGATGAGCCCTAGAATTTACGCTGCAGAAAACATGGTTGCACTGAGCTTAGCAAAGGGGAGTTGTGCTGATGGGTAAGGTAGCTCTCCTTAGGCCCCTTCTGCTTAGGCTTTCATATATTTGCTGTGAAGATAATTAGTATGCTTTATTGCTCAGGTAGGAGTCTGCAGTCCCTCTCATGGCCTGGTTTAGCTTCTGCGACCTGAGGAGCCTCCTGGGCTGCTGCCATTGCATCGTGTCACAGCAGGGGGGACACAGCCTGAGTCACTCAGCAGTAGGTCTGTTTGGGAGTGCTGTGGGCATTCAGCTCTGTTGGTTTGTTGAGTACAGAAAGGTCCCCTAGTGAGTGACGTGCTGCTGAACCATGAATTCTGTATGAGATGGAGGCTTCTCTCTGGTTTAGAGCGTGCAGCTCAGGTTCAGAAGGCCACTGTTGGCTCAGATGGGTTATGATGAGTGCTTGATACGGCTGTTACCTTCCATGAGCTCCGGAGTTCAAAATGAAAACCTCAAACAAACCTTAAGCACTGATGTACTGTGCAGAGAGGACAGAGCATGGGCTGATGTCCACAGGCTCCTCACTGCGTCTGCAACAGTTATTCGCACTTAGGACTGCAGCCACGGGCCACCATCAGAGGCATGTCTCACCTGCACCTTTCCCTGGCAAGCTGCAGGAGAATTCAGGAAATCAATTAACTACAGAAAAAGAGAGAGACAACCTTCTTCCTCTGTTTGTATTTTACATCAGGTGCGGGAGCAGCTCCCAGAGTTGTGGTGACGAGTAGACAAGAACTTCTGGGGAGGAGGTTTACCTGCATCCTCATCGGTGTCTGGAGAAGGATGAGGGAAGGTAGGTGAAAGCTGGCTTTCTCTCTAAGTCTCTGCAGAAGAGATAAAATATAATTCGATTTTGCCTGAACTGAATACCTTCTTGTCCAGCTGAGATGTGTCTACAGGGCAGGAGGATGGGGTATCAGTAAGCAGAGTGTTTGTTTAGCATCCTTTGGTCCTTGTTCTGGCTGCAGATGAGCTTGCTGTAGAGCTATAGACTGGTCCTGGCCACAACCACCTGATCTCCACTTCTTTCTACCTGCCCTGGCCTCTAATGTTCAGATGTGGACAAACGTGCAGATGCAGGACTCATTTCCTCCTCTGGTGCTGTCTTGAGGAGTGACTGCACATCCAGCTGTGCTGTGGGTGTGATGGGAGGGCAGAGGAGGAACTGGGGATGTACTGAGAGCAAATCCAGGCAAACAGAACTCACCTGGAGATAGCTGAAAACCTCGACTGGTTTTCAAAAGTCCTTCCTGCAACCCTCAGTGTTCACAGGACTCAGACCCTTGTTACTTCCAGACTCCCTCTTCCAACAGGGGGCTTGTGACCCTCTCTCAAGGGCCCTGGCCTCAGAAGGTGAAGATGGCTGAGCATTATGTCAGCTGTATCCAAAGTGGGGTTTGTTTAACGGTCTCCGCTGCTGTTTATATTTTCTAATGCGCTGCGGCTGGCTTTTGTTGCCATTAAAACTTCATTTGTTTGGAGGATCTTTTCAACAAACTGAAATCCAATAAATCATGGGTAAAATATTTATTATTTCAACTGGATAAGAAGGGGAGGGAGGAGTGGACAAATTTGTATTCCTTCAGCAAGATGTTAAATGGGAGACCGTGGGGACACGTTAGCCACGGGAGTTTGTCCCCAGAAGAACAATTAGTTGGCTGGACAGGGCCAGCTGAGTGACAGCTTCACATTTGGAAGCTGAAGGGAGCAGAAATACTTGGAGTGCTCCAGCTTCATCCTGTCTACCCATGTAATCACATCCACAGATGGGGGAAGTGAGCTCAGGGTTTCTGGATTGAGACCGTCAAAAATACGAACCCCTAATGCTTGAGTTAGGAATCCTGGGCTACCAAACCGGTCCTGCTTGTGCTGGTGGCAAAGCTGCTATTGTCTGAGGTCAGGATTTCACTCCAGGTCTGCTTTAGTTCATAGACAGTAGCTGGCTCCTGAGTCTTCATCTTGCTGTAGGGTGTGTAGCACTGGTTTGTGGTGGGACGAATGACATGGAGATCTGGAGCAGAATGTGGAAAATGTCATCACCAGCATCATTACATTAGAGCTGCGTGGCTTTATTTGTTTGTTGAATAGCAAATGCAATTAAAATTAGTGTGGGATTTAGGGCTGTTCATGCACTTCTGAGTTCAGCCAGTGGCTTTGGCTGAAAAGACAGAGAGGCACATCGGGGAGAATCAGCCTGTAATGTCAATACCTAAAATGCAGAATATGTTGTTTATTCGTTTGGAACTCATTTCTTAAAGTGACATTTTTTCAATGCCAGAATACAAAAGCACAACCAAATAGCTTTTGGACTGATCCAAACAGGTCTGATTCTGAAGTCTGTCCCTGGGGCTGTGGCAAAATGTGTGCAGCATGCACTTGATTCTGACAGCATGGATCTGCACATTCGGGTGATGTAGAAGAATCCGTAATAAATTGGATACATGCATGTAGTGTTTATACAGAGAACTGTTCTATACGTATGACTATGATAGGATCTGACTTCTCAGTAAGGAGGATGCCATTCTGTGCCTATAAACCGGACCCTGGCTGTAGAATATGACCAACGTATACCAGCAGAGTGCGAGCCTAAGTTTTTCACATTAAATCAATTCCCCCAACCTGTGCTCCAGCACCATAGTTTCTACCCCACACAGTCCACCAACCATTTCCTTCACTACTAAGGCCTCTAGATGCTACTATAATACCATAAAAATGTAGAATTGTGGATAAACTTCGCGTCCCATCTGCCAAAAACAGGACGTGCGGCAGCCCTTCCCAGTGAGTCATCTGTTCAGCATTCTCAAGTCTTTGAGACCTCCGCGCTCACCAGGGAGCTCTGACCTTTACCAATGTTATCTTTCTTATTTCAGTTTTGGCACCTTCTTCCTTTCCTCGGGGACCATTCTGGGCAAAAAAAGCACGTGAAATGAGCAGCAGACATCTTCTGTCACTTTTCTGAAAGGTTGCTGGGCTGAAGTGCGTTGTTTGGTCACAGATGGTGGTAACTTCACCAGAAAAACAACAACAACAACAACATACAGTGAAAAAACTGTTAACTGGGCAGGATTTTAGATAAGGGGTCCATTTATTGGAAGGGAAGAGTAATCCTTATTCATACTGACTTTGGGGATGACTAAACACTCAAGAAGCAGATTAGAAAATGTTACAAAATGCTTTTACTATCATTTGCTTTGACTCAGCAGTAAAGGAGTCACCCTCTCAGCATCACTCTCTGTGCTGCAGAGTACAGGGCTGGTTTTGGGCAGTCAGGGTTCTCCTGAAATCCCTGCTGACTGTCCTGAGTGTTTGCAGATCCATGTAGCTGCCATTTTGCAGGTGTGCTCTGTTTGAGGGGAGCCAAGGTGCTGCAGGTTGCCACCAGACATACAAGGGTAAGAAATGACCCCGTTTTCCTGGGGCTATTCCTGCAGGGATTGGGCAGCAGACAGAGGACCAAGGTAGGTTCTGGTGGTGCTCCAGGGCTTCCCCACAAAACCAGGCAAGGCCCTCGAAGCCTTGCACCTCTGCACTGATGCTCAGCTGAAGGTGGAAGGCTTGGCTCATTCCCATCTATCACAAACCACACTCACTGCGTGACCCCAGCCAAGCTGTTGTCCCCCTCTCATCCAGGGGAACAACCCCCCAAAACCCATTAACCCTTTCCAGACCCAGGTGGTTTTGCACATGTGGTTTTTAGTGGCATAGTTCTTGGCAAGAGGAGCAACTGTAATATTGCTGTTGGGCCTACGTGTGTGTCTGTTGTTCATCATGCATAAATTAGATGGACTACCCCGAGCTGCAGAGGGGGGAAATAATGATTGCCATATTGTTTCCAGCACTCATCAAGCAAAAGAAGCTGTTTGAACTTTCCCCTGAAGACGATTCTGCCTCTTATGGTGATGTTTAAGTTTTGGGTTTCTACCTTGCTGGAATCTTCTCTCTTTGATGCACATATTGACATGTTTATTTCCTGTATATTTCTGTTCTCCTTTACCCAGTGAAATGATCCTACAGGGAAGGCGAAGGTCCAGCTAGAAGGTGGAAGGAAGGAAAGCATCTTTCCTCATAGCTGGGAGCAGACTGATTGATAGTGAAGAAAAGCCCCCCTTTGGGGTGGGGATTGCAGCCTAATTCTTAGCGTAAGGGCAGGCGAGATGCTGGAAGTGAGAATGGTCACTGTGTCTGGGACGTGTGACTAATTGTGTTTGTCTGGCCCTCTTCCCTAAAATCAGGAGACAAATGCTGGAGCAGGCATTGTTTTTGTCTGACAGGATATTTCAAGGGTGCTGCTTTGTGATTAGGGAAAAAGACCGTGCCCTACCTGGCAATTAGAGCCGATGGTGACTAGAGCTGACTTTCTGGATGCTACTTTTGCATTGTGAGCCCAGGTGCACCTTGCTGCACAGCCTTGAAGTGGATAGTAGGACAAAGGAGCAGAACAGTGAGAAAAGCAGGCATGTTGTTTGCAGTGTCAGTAATAAATGAGGCTGAGTGGGAAAAGCCCTCCTCACTGGCGGGATGATGAACCTCTTAGGGAGGTGGTGGGATCATCACCCCAGGGGGTGCTGAATAAACGTGCAGATGTGGCACTGAGGGACTTGGTCAGTGGGCATGGTGGGGATGAGTTGAGGTTGGGCTGTGTGATCTTAGAGATCTGTAGCAGCATTAATGATTCTGTGATCCTGTCGTTGATGTGTTTGTTGGCTGGGTTGGTGATGCTTTCTAATCGGAGGTGGTTAACTTCTGTCCTATTTACTGCCACAAATGCATCTGAGCAGTATGCGTGGCTTTCTGTTATCTAGTTCCTTTATAATCTTAGCTTGCACTTTTAGAGGTATTTAGGAGTCCCCTAATCTACTATTTGCTATCTGCTAGACTTTTCTCTCAGATGGCTGGATCCTTCAGTGAGTAAAAAACATGCATTCCTGGGGGAGAATGGACTGTGTAAGCTCATCTGAAGGACACTTCCCGATTGCTAACCTGCCTCAACCTCCTGCCTCTCTGTGGTTGGGCAAAAGATGGTTAACGTGGAGATCTGAGCTGTATCACTGCTCCTGCTGCGTTCTGTATCTCATCCCAGCCATATACAGGACATGGGATTGTGGATCTCTGTTGTCTTCATTTTAATAATGCAGAATATGCTGCTAGACGTTCCTAGGATAGCTTGGCTCAAGACAGAAAAGTACAAGCATCCCTCCTGCCTTTGAGTAAGTTACACAATATGGAAAGTGTTCTCAGGAGAGAAATGCTGGAAGACAGGATCTTGAAAGCTGGGACAAGATACGAAGCGTGTCATAAATACAAACACCAAAGTAGGTAACAATGGAGAGCTGGTCAGGAAAATGTCACCTGCAACCCTTGTGAGGAAGAGCTGAAAAGCAGTGTGGAAAGAACCAGGCGATGGGAAAAAGTGGACAACGCTGGTGGCAACTACAGTATGGACTGATAACCAGGTGGGAGAAGTGTGTGCTTGGAGGGGTCCTGCATTTCCTGGCTTCGTGTGAAGGCAATATCACTCAAAGCCTTCTCTCCTTCGGCACGTTATTTCCTCCCCATGTTACTGGCAGATCCTTTTCTGCCCTGTATATTTTTCTTTCAATCAAATCAGAACAGTACTAAAAACTGGCCTGGCAGCTCACATGAGTGAGAGACCTTGTACAAAATACTCATTTCTTCACAGGTTGCTGGGACGTGCTGTAACAGAAGATTACAGATAAAGATGGCATTTTCTCTCAAAGATAATAAAATATTTCCACAGCTGACCAAGTGCAGTGCAGTTGTCCTGGCAAGTCCTGAAACTAGCATGTTTGTGGTTTTCTCCAGGGAGACACTTAGCTCGAATACTGGCATAACTAGCATGGTAACCTTGACTTGCTTGCTGTTAGTGAAAGAAGGGCTGGAATGAAAGCAGAAGGTTGTATTGTTTGTCTTGCTGACTATGAGCTGCTAATCTCCTGTTACTCAGCAAAACCTCCTGTGTACAAATCCTGTTTTTTCTTTGTCCCTGCAAGACTTTATAACCCCTTGATAGACATACAAATTTCAGAGGGAACTGCCAATAACAGGATGAGATCCTGAAATAATTAGAACAATTCTTCCCTAAATTCCAACAGCAACTATACTTTGCATTAAGATCTCATGAGCAGTGAAGTCCTTATTACTGTAAACTCCTCTGGGCCAGCACATTTGCTTTCAGTCTTGCTGCAGATGCAGACCTTCAGTTTCCCTTTGCCTTTTAGGGTATGTTTACCTGAGCTTATGCCGTGCCTACCAGGCACATTGCTTCATTTCATGGGGCAAGTGCTAAGGTAGAAATGAAGCATGAGGCATGGAGTTTTTGTAAGGGATGGCAGAAGAAGACTAAAAATATCTTTGGAAGAGTCCTAAAATCTTGTTCTTTTTAACTGGACACATCTGCCACAGGCAGGCTAGAATGCTCTGTCCCAGGTTGGCAGATGTCGTGAAACTAATGCTTTCTTGGACTACAGTGGTTGAATGCAAGCAGTGGAGCAACATGAACAGCAAGGCTTTAGCTGCAACAGGCTGTTCTTGCCATGTGGACATGGCCTTCTCTGCTCAGTGAAGCAATACGTGCTAGATCTGACCCCTCAGATTTCATCTTTTCACCCCCGTGGATGTCTTTGTAAAGTTATGTCCCTGTGAGAGTAGAACCATCCGTCAACCAACTCGGTGTCTGGTGCATCTAAGAGACGTGGATGGGTGGCTGCTTGGAGAACTGTGCTGGCTGAAGGAGTACCAGGCTTCCAGCCCTCCTGAGGGAGGAATCATCTGAATTCCCCTCAGAGTACTTCAGACAATGGGAGGAAAGTGGTTTGCTGTAATCTAGCTGAATGAGTCAGCCCCATTTCACTACAACAGTGTGTGGAGGCTCTTAGTGCTTCTCACTTGAAGCATGTTGTTTACTGGGAAATATCCTTGGCCTTGTCATAACGCTCTGAACTCAGTTCTGCTACTGTCTCTCCTTTGGGCATCTATGGGGCAATTTGTAGCAGGGAGCCTGTGGCTCATCAGCAGAAGTCGATAAGGGAAGCCATCTTTTCAGGCTTCATGGAGGACCTAACTCACGTTCTGAAAACTGCATCATGAACTTATCAGACACAATCTCAGGTTCCAGCTGGAGGCTGAGCAAGGTGACCTCCAGGGGTCTCCCCCAACCTACATTTTTCTGTGATTCTAGGAGTGAAAGGCACTGAACTCAGGACTGCTGCAGCACAAGCTGCTGCCTCGTGTACCTGATGTGAATAGGGCCATTGTGTAGCTACTGAAGGCTTAGATAGACAAGTGCTGGCAAATTAATTGCAGTGATCTGGGCTTTTGCTATCCTCAGCTATTGTACTGTGTCTCTGGCAGACATTGTGCTTGCAGCAGCACTAAGGAAGGTGTGAGTTGGAGCAGCTAGGATGTTCTCATGGTTGTTGCTACAAGCTGTGTGTAATGCACTAGTCAAGTTTTAGATCCTGGCAGCCAACTGCTCAGATAATGGGAGACAGAGCTCTAACTTTATGCAGCCAAGCTTGGAAAATGAAGTCAAAGCAACTTGAACATGACTTGAGTGTGGAGAATGGACGCTGCAGTGTTCCACATCATCTGAATACTAAACAAAGTGCAACACAGCTCTGATATTCTGATATACTGATGTACTGATAAACTTATATACTTATGCAGTCTCCATCCTCTGAATTTTATCTTTGAATTGGCTTTGATTCTTATGGCATGTTTGCCTACAGCAGCTGTGAGAATGTTTAAACAGTGGAATTGCTGCTGTAATAAATATATCCTTCCAAACCCTTGCCATGGGTCTCCCCATTGGGACTTTATGTAACATACTGACTGGTACCAAAAATATGCAGAGAACATTTTGCTAGCTGGAGCTGCCAGCTCAGTGCTGACTCACTGGCAGGACCTGGATTTGTGCCTTGGTGTTGCTCTGTAGTAAAGCAATGAGGGGTGCTGCCTGGGAAGCACAGCCATCGATGTTGCCACAAATGGATGTGAAAGCAGACTGTTACCATCCTAGGTGATTTTTCTGCCTTGACTGTGCAAATGCTGTGGCACTTAGCCAGAGGCCAGCTTAAAGCAAAACTGCTTTCCCATGCCAGTAAGGGAAGAAACAGAGAAGACCCTAAAATGGTCTTAGATGAATCTTTCCCTGAATGCTATTTTTGACCAGTACTCTAATTTTATCTGCTTTTCTTATGTAACTTGCAAATTTGCAGCTGAATAAACTTTCAGGGAAGAGGAATACTTCTAACAGAACTCAAACTTTTTCTGGATTGATGCTCTAAAATCACCCATGGAAGATTTCCAGAGCAGTTGAGGACATTTGTGCATCAAGGAAAGGGCTGTGAGTTGAGTTTGCCCCTCATTCTGGAAATGGCGTAGAGGAATTATTCTGTCTTTGTTTCTGGCACGAAAATGCAGTTGCAGCTTAATCCTGGTGATGGAGTAGATTCAGGGTGGGTTTGGCTACATGGGGTTAGCATCCTTCCTGTCTGGAGCACCCTACCCAAGCTTCTGGCTTCCCCCTGTTCCCTTGCCCACACCTCCTGGGCTCTGAGCACACGAGCAGAGGTGCCACCCGTCCTGTCTGCTCTGCTCCTCAAACTCCAGCAGTGGGAAGAATGGAGAGTCCCAGGGAGAGCCTAGGTGGAACGAAAGCAAGCCCTGCTCTGGCTTTTCTCTGCTGTCATGGCCATGTGAGGCAGATCACGAGCAGCAAAATGTGGAAGCTTTTCTAATGCTCTCTAGGGACCAGGTGGGTCCCTGGCTGCTGCAGGATATGGCCTGAGAAAGGCTACCTTTCCTTTTCCCAATTCCCTTTCCGTGTTTACATCTGCAGGAAGAAAATCGCTAGAATCCAAGCCAGATGTCTTCTCCAGCCCCTCCCTGCCTCTAAATGGGAAACGTTTGCTGCAGCAACCTCGAAGAGCCAGGCTGGTGACCAGCCAAGCGTGAGGGATGGGGAAAACAAAGGCTTGAAGAAATGCAAGTATAAAAACAAAATGGACATCACTCTAAACAGGAAAAATGGCTGGAAAGGCAATGCACCTGCAGCCCTGTAGCTCTTTTTTTGTTTTGGAAAAATGAAAGGCAAACTACCTGATGGGGTGCATTTGCATGAAATTTTGTTGATCACATCTTTATTTTTAGCAACTGAGATAATAGATTAGCAAAAATATGAAGCAAAAATGAGGAGACTCATGAATTGGAGCATTTTCCAGCTGTCCGTCCTCAAAGCAGAGGCTACAGCTGGGTGGTCGTTCAGGGGCTGTCTTATGCCAAAGGCATACGTTTGGCTAATGTACTCCAATAACTAATAACCTGAGGAAAGTCCAGTGAAACCAGTGGGAGGCTTCCTATTGGCTCCTGTAGACTTTGGATGGCTCAGTTATATAAGCAAACAAACATGTACCAATAACCAACATTTGCCCCTTCTCAGAAATGTACCAGCCCAAAGGGACTGTGCTCATGTGTTCGTAGTTGCATCTGACTCTGACACCCTATAAGGAGCCCAGATCATGGGAACGTGATGAGGCAACATTTGCAATCTTGGACGTGGAATTGTTTGTTGAGCCATGACAGACTGCAGCACATGGCTTTTAGTAATGGTAAGGAAAGGTTTGTGCAAGTGCACATCTGCACTTGGCAGGGTATGGGGTCCATAACAATGTCGTGTTCTTGATTAGCCATCGATTATCCGAAGCACTTGCTGAAATAGAAGAGGGCACAGTGACTGATTCCTGCCACACAACTTGTGTTGCTTCCCCCTGCTCCCAGCTTGGTGCTTTGCAATGAAATGGAGCCCTGTGGAACTGCCGACCCTTTATCTTCCACTCTGTGCCAGTGACCCCGTTTTGCTGTGTTGATGCTGCTTTGTGCTTTGCCAAGAGTTCGGATTTTTTAACCCCTGGGCACGTGGGAGATGTCTTCAGAGAGATGTTTTGCTCAAATGCTGTGTTCCTGCTACGAAGCCCGGTGTCTTCCCTGTCATGTCAAGACCTGCAGCATCTCTGGCCAGTGAGGCACACTGGCAATATTTAGGACAGAGGCAGGTTCCTGCATAGTGAAAAGAAGACACCATTTCTGTTTGAATGCGCTGTGTCACTGATTGAAGTATGTGTGACACTGCTACAGCAAATCCCAGCTTTGACTTTTGAAGAGGGCTCCCAAAAGAGTCCTTTCTGGATGGGAAGCGTGAGCTTCTCTCTGGGGAGAAGAAGTTGGGGCACAGTGATCATCATGGCAGTGTTTGGAGGCAGAGGGGGAGCTGACACACTGCATGTCAGTACTTTTATTCCTGCAGAAGGCTCGAGAGGCAGCCAGGGCCATGTGCAGCCTTTTCTTCAGTTGAAGGGCAAATGGAGAGCTCCTCTGTATGAATTGGAGCAGTCAGAGTGAAACCATCAGCTGAACCTGAGAATGAACTGAGGATCTCAGCGCGTCCCCCCACAGCTCCTGTTCAGCAGCACTGTATATTATTCTAAGGGAGCTTTCTGCAAGAATTGTGTTGCATTCTGAAAGAGGAGATTGTTTTACTTAATTGATGTGGGAAGGTCCTCACATTACAGACCTTCCTGCTTACAATATTACATTCTAGGGTTCATCCTGCTGCAGTTCCCCTGTGCTGTACGGGAGGCAGGGCCCATGGCAGAGGAACACAAAGCCAAAGGCTGTTGATGTAACAGCAGTCTCTTGCCTATGAGCTGAGCTATGTTGGATTTCTCATTACACCCGAATGCAATTCACAGTTATTGGATTTTGCTCTGGAGAAACTGTCTGGAAGTTTGGCGTGTCCTGGAGCTGAAAATCACCGTGCAGCTCCCAAAGTGGTCACCAAGGTGAATGCTATCCAGAAAACGGAGTGACCCAACCCAACCCATTACCTGGAATCTTGACCAAGATGAAGTATTTGTGTCCTGAAATTCTCATTCAGCAGTCTTCTGTTCCCAGCTGCAGGTCCCCATTCCTCCCAGCCCTTTGTAGCCCTTTTACTTCCAGGGCCACAGCATTTATGGCTGCAGAACCATTTCTTTTGGAGATACATGGCGTTTCTCAGGCTGTGCTCTGGGTGGACCATGCTATATTTAAATCCACTTTGCTGGTGCAGAACTAAAGGGCCTGCAGAGTTGTAACTTCCTAAGGGCTATTCTGCAGATTCCTTCCTCCCTTCTTTTTTTTTTTTCTTTTTCTTTTTTTGTTTTCCTTTAAAGGAAACTCTCAGTCTTCTTAGGAAATAATCCTTTGTTTCTGTCATGAAAAGCCCTGTGCTCTCCTGGCCGCCAGCGTGGAGGAGCCAATACCAGAAGTGCCACTTGCGCATTTTGGTACAACCAGGCAATGTCTTAAATAAACACTTGTTTATTTTTCTACCTTTCTGTTCAATTGCATCATTACCAACACAGAAGGTAAAAGTATCCAGTTCAAAGAAAGAGACTGAAAGCGTAGGCTGACATCCTGTCGTAAATATAGAACTGGCCTCATGACAATGCCCTGCTCGGGAACAATGGGGCTGGGCTGGGAGGGAGAAATTTGTGAATTAACTCAGCCCGGCTAAATGATTAACAGCTGATGGAGGAAGAGCTGTGGGCAAGGCTGCCTGCTCTGTGGGCACTTGTGAGCTGGCCGTGCACCAGCGATACCATCCCTCTGTTGTGTTGCACTGCAGACCTGTTTCCACGATGAGGATGACAACCCCAAGACAGAAATGAGAAGGTTTTTGCCACTTTTCCATGGAGGATGGAGATCCCATGTTGATTAGGAGTCCTGTTGTTGCTTTTCATGAGAGAATTTGTCATGAGATTTTAAGATCCATGTGTGGCTGTTGGTTGGTCTTGTCTCTGACTCCTACCTGGCAGATGTCACCAGCTCCTGCCCCCAGCAATGAGGAGCAGGGTTTGGAAGGCAGGAGACTGGCTCTAGCTGTTCTGTGTGCTTATAGCATGCAGTGGGAAGGCAAACATCAGACCTACTTGTGGAGGAGCAAACTAAAACCCAGGCCCAGGGACTGCTTTGAGGCTTTTTGGGATGTGGTGGCTAAAGGGGGTACGCTCCCGTGCTCCAAGTATTCAGTTTGCTGAATCTTTTGTATAAAACCAGATTTAATTGAATTTAAAAAAAATTATCACAGAGAACAGCCCAAACTTTGCTGAGCTTTTCTTTGTCTAGATGAAGTTTTTTTTGTGTGACTGTCATGAGGAAAGCGATGGCTTTAGGCTGGGACAGTCCCTGTACCCTGAGCCACCTCTCCCTCCCGGGCTGAGGCAGCAGACCTGCAGTCACAGCATGTGCCTCTCATGGGTTTATCTTATCGAGCACGCAGACTATGGCATCCAAGAGCTGAAGCGCTGGGTTTTCTTCTTTTCTCTTTCTGTACAGCACAGGGTGTGCCCCGTTTGACCTAAATATTTGTGAAGTTACATCCTCGGGCCAGGCTGACAAAAGGTTATAAACTCATTTGTTTTCATCTGTCCCTAAGCTGGGCAGGCTGCAGCGAGGCGTGACATCTGCCTGACGCCGGCTCCCTCACACCTTCCTCTGACGCAGCTGGGGACAGGATACTGGGCTGCATGGGCCACAGACCTGCCCCAGGCTGCCGATCCCTTCTTCCCAGCCAGGTCTGCTGCTGCCTTCACACCTCCTTCAAGCTCTGGAGGTGCCACTAGGTTCAGAAGTGAATGGTGTCACGGGACATATGTTGTGTTGGAGGGGTCTTCGTGATCAAGAGTTTGATCCTCAGCTTGGTGAACGCGTGGGGGTCAGCTCAGCGCGGCAGGATGAGGAGTTTCCTTGTGAAGTCAGTGCCATTAGGGTGCTTTGTGCCTGAACTGTTGGCTGTGCTCTTCTCACTTCAGAGGAAAATGGGAAAGAGCGAGTTGAGAATGTTAGTGGAAGGAAGGCAGGCAGCTGAACCCTAGAAATGAAATGTATTTGCAAAATTACACCAGTTTTACCATATCCCCAGCATTGTTTAACACCATCTGTGTTTGATTACGGCTGCGGTGCTGTTATTTCTTTTGGGAGCAGAGAAGAGCAAGGTGCAACCTCAGTATTTAAGCATGAGACAGAGAGGAAGGGATTCCCCACCCCACTCTTGGCCAGGAGGTTGGTCGCATTCCCAGGCAGGTGCCAGCTGTGCCCCACCTGGGCTGCCAGGGCACGAGACAGCCCCCATCTGCATGAAGCAGCCCAGCCTGCAGGAAGAGTACTGCCACGTCCCAAGGCAGTGCTGCTCGCAGACCCCCGGGCTTGGGCAGACGTAAGGGTCTTGTTCTCAGGGGTGACACGAGGTACTACAGAACAGAGGCAGTGCAGCCCAGAGGCAGAAGCAGGCACAAGGCTGGTGCTGCCTGTGCTGAGCTGGTGGTTCACCACGAGCATCTTGCGGTGATGCAGGTTGATCCCGCTGTTTGAATATGCTCTGCTGTCAAAGCCTCTAGAATGTTTTCCATCAGCTAGTCCTTCACCCTTTGCAGAGCCAGACCAGCCCTAGGACTGGAACCGAGAGCTGGATCTGAGGTCAAACCTTCCTGCCATTCCTTTGGAGGCTCTTTGTAATAAGAGCACCCCCACCACTAAGAAAATGAGATCAAAATATTTTAAAAAGAAGTAACAACCAACCACCTCCAAAATGCCAAAGTATCTGTGGAACAAAGCAATTTGGGAAAGTGTCAGCTCAGCTCCCTTCTCAGTGTCTGAGGATCCCACCCTGGCTCACAGGTGCTATATACTTACAGGCAGTGACCATTTCCCCCAGCCTGCTGGCTGTGCTGTGCTGCAGCCCTCTATGGAGCTGGATGTTGGCCCAGGAAGGGCACGCTGCTGGCTGGGGCTCTGCTTGTTATAGTATAGTACATGTCCTTCTCTCTCACTGGCAGTAAGATGTACAGAATGTCCCTGTCTGACCTCTCATCAGTCTTTACAGACAGATAAAGGCTTGAGCAATCCTGTATAGCTTCTATTTTCCATGCAGTTTTTGAACAACTCTATCAAAGCTTAGCTTTCAGTATTTGTAAGCTCACAGCAAAATGAGTGCCAAAAGCAGAAATGCATCTGCTCAGTGCAATTACTTTCCCAGGATCTTCAGTTCCCGGGACACTGGTTCAGGCTCTGGGTAATACAAAGCTCTGGGAGGGATTTCAAGGGAAGCTGTGTCCTTCATGTGCAGTCCTGTTTCACCGATCTCTGAAGAAAAACTGTTCTTAACTGCATTGCTTCCCACTGCCCGCTTGAGTTGCAAAGGTGAAGCAGGAATGCAGCTAAAGTGAGAATAGGTTGAAAAACCCCAGTGTGAAAGCTTTTCTCCCTGAAGAACCCGAACACTGATAATTGCTTGAATTAGGACTTGCTTTGCCTAGAATGGAGAGGGAATGAGGGGAAACTGGCTGCCAGGAGGGAAGGAGGGTTCAGAAGGGAGTGTGTTGTAGGAGGCAATGCAACAGGAGTGTCAAAGCTTGATACGTTTGAATCTTCAGCTGCTGAGTACCAGGACAACTCCTTTGGCTCACTGAAGATGATATCTTGGGCTCTGGTGTTACAAGACACTGGGCACTTTGGCACATGTTTTGTTCTAAGCTTAAGAAGATCCTTTTTGGGTTGCTCTGAAGCCATTCGCACCATTCCCTCTGTCTCTGCCCTGCTGCTCCGCTCTAGGTGTTTGCTGGCTGTATCCAAAAGTCTTCCTTCCCTCTTTGCCCTGCACACGATTCTAGCAGTGCTCTGCCACCACGGCAGCTGATACCCTGCACGGCAGTCCCAGCACCCACCCCAGCACCCGCCATGACCTCAGCTCACCGATGCCAGCGGTGGGAGAGGCCGTGTGGGCCAGGGGTCACCAGGTGGCTCTCGGCCCCAGCCCTGAACTTTTGCACTGCGCGGAGGGGAAGGTGGGTAAGCTGAGGGCTGCGAGGAGCCTGAGAATGCAGCAGCGTTCCTGTGCCCAGACGAGGTGGGGCAGCGCGAGGGGATATTAGCTCTCCCCAGCAGTCAGTGTCTGAAACTTCCGTGTATTGTTTGCCCAATCCTAAGAGTTTCCCCCCCCCACTAAAAATAGCTTTTTGTTTGTAAGTTCACTTTGCATTCAAGTTTCCTCTCCGGGTTTTCTCAAGAGGTTCCTTGATATCTTTAAATTTACTTGAACCGCAGGAACAAAAGGCTGCAGAAGTCTCACTGCATTAGGATGGAGAGGTTTTTATCCCGGGAAGAAACAGGAGGAGGCAGCTTTAATACAGCTTTATATTTAGTGCAGGTTTGAGTGGTGTGAGCAAGCACCACGTTCAGCCTTCGCTCTGTTCACCCAGTCAGAGCAGAAGGGAATGCATTGTCCTCCTGGGAGGCCAGGGAATAGTTGGCAGCAATACCACTCAGCTAAAAAACGTTCATCGTGGAGCAAACACCAAGCAACAGCAATCCCTGTGCTCTCAGCTCCAGCCCTTGGCAGCTGTTATGTGCACCAGATGTTGTCCTGGGCAAAAGGAAGATGCTGCGCTCTAGGGCAGAGGGATATATGTTTTTTTTTTTTGACAATACTGCTCGACTGACTTCTTTTGAAAATAATGCCTTGTAGAACATTAATAAATAGCTGTTTATTTTGACAGCGGTGTCAGAGCATGCTAATGTGTTATTGTTTGTACCACGGATGCATAAAGGGAGTTTGTGTTGCTGGTTCCAGGGAAGCAGGAGGGTTTTGCTGGTGGTGGATGCAGTCCAGAGAATGTGCATTACATATGGGTGTTTATATCTTGCTCTGTCTGTAAGAGTTCATTTGGTTGATGAAAGATTGTTTGCTAGCACTCGAGGAGCTGGCAGGATGGTATTTATACCATTGTCAACTCTGATAAAAGTTTCAGATGTTACTAACACTCTCAGATTGGAGAAAAAAACCACGACACAAGAACAGCCCTATTATTAATTAAATCTGAATTTCTTCTAAATTTTGTTGTGCTCCAAAGCAATCTGCCTTGAGGGCCCTTGGTTCTGGGCTGATCCCAGGGCATGCAACCTGCACTCAGGAAAGCAGAGTTGGGCAGCTCACGCCGTGCTTGCGGATGGCTGTCACACAGCTTTGTAGTCCCCTCTACCTAGGAAGCTTCCATAAGGTGAAACCAAGGTCTTTCTAGTTTCCATTTCCTTCCAGTCCAAACTGTAGTGGATATGATGCTGCTGCACCTTGTGCAATGTGCTAAATACTCTGGTTGGAAATAGAACACCTCTTCTGATGGCCTTTGCTAGCCAGCATTGCATTGTGACCACTCCTTGGGTGCAACAGCTCTATTTCAGTACGTATGATATCATTCACAGGAAGGGAAATTAAATCTGTGAAAC
Source organism: Tympanuchus pallidicinctus (assembly GCF_026119805.1). Taxonomy (NCBI): domain Eukaryota; kingdom Metazoa; phylum Chordata; class Aves; order Galliformes; family Phasianidae; genus Tympanuchus; species Tympanuchus pallidicinctus. The sequence goes on along the minus strand of NW_026294791.1, from coordinate 4,439,195 downwards.
AGAGCCCCTTGAAGACATGAATACCAACTCTGTGGTGGAGGGATACATCCCCAGCTCAGCACCGCTGCTGGTGCCAGTGTGGGGTGAGTACAGCCCAAAGATATACCGTGTTATGGCAGTAAGAAAGGTTGCATTTGTTTGCTTTTGTAGCCCCGTATGCATTGAAACAACACTGCTTCTGCACGTCGTGGCACTGAGTCATGCACAAGGCTTATCAGCAAGTTGGCGTTGTGCAACTGAAATGTTAGGCTCGTATGTGTGAGAATGGTTCTTAGGACAGCATCTGAATTTATGTAGTGTTAGTAATAGGTGGATACGTTTTCTGCTAGCAACAACTGTAATAAAATCTGATTACAACAGAAACTAAATACTAAATTGAATCATAAAAATAAAATAAAAATGAAGTGCTGGTGGACTCCCATCTAAATCTGCTTCAATTAAAGAAACTGCTGAGGCCAAAATTACACTTGGAGCAATTGTGAAGGACGGGCCCATAATGTCATCTCTGAGTCACCACCGCAATGAGTTACAGGCCCTCAGAGGCCACCTGCTCCCCTTGAATCCATGCAGAGGAACGGCTTTCCCAGTTGGTGTTTCTGAGTAACTGTGTCTGCGTGCACAATCTCGGGTTGTTCTGGGTTGGCTGTGAGGCTGTGCATGGGTGAGCAGCGGTGCAATTGAGGTCCCTTAAGCCTCTCTAAGGCACAGCTCAGCTCCTCGTGCTGGGAATAGAGGGGTTTGCTTGAGACAGTTACAGAAAAAAGCTTGCTGTTCATTGCAAGCAGTGCTGAGGGCTTCTAGTTCACATGGCTTAGGGATGGGGAATCCTTGCCCCAAACACAAATTTGCCTGTGCTCCTACACAGCTTTGAAGTGAGCAGTCTCTGGCTTCCACAGGAGCTGCACCTCATCCTACTAATGTTATTAATGACTCCCTTCGTTTTTATTTGCAGGGAGTCTCCTTTAGCTGTGATTTTGCATTGTCTTGCAATTGTAATTTTCTTTGTAAACATGTGGTCAGGAATTCCCTATTTGGGTTCTTCTAATCAGAAGTGGCAGTCTAGGATAACCTGTCTGTGTTTGCATGAGGGTCATTCTGGTAAATCTGTCCTGAAATCCTGAAAGTGCTTTCAACTGGCTTCAAAAGTAGCAAAGATGAGGTCTGCATCATTAAAAACAGAATGAACCTCTTGCTCGATTCATGCCATTTCTCCTCCTGAGACGGCCCCTCTGGAGCTCTGATTTCCCATTCCAACACAGGCCCTGGCTCTACCTGTCCCATGAAGTCTTCAGCAACTGCTTGGTTACCAGTGGACAGAAACAGATTCAGAAAGAGCAGTGATGCACTGGCACTGCTGCCCAGGGAGGCGGTGAGCTCACGATCCCTGGAGGTTCTGGCACTGTGGGGATGTGGCACTGAGGGACGTGGACGGTGGGCATGGGGGGTGGGTTGGGGTTGCGTTTGCTGATCGTAGGGGCCTTTTCCAGCCTTATGGTTCTACGATTTAAGGCAGACAGCTCCTTGCAGGCAGGAGTTCCAGAGGCACAAGTCCTGCGTGCACCTGAATGATAGCTGTCCACTGAAGGGGCCGTTTCCTCTGGAAGAAATCGTTCACGTTCTGTAAGGCCTGGCTGTGTTCTTCCTCATACCGTATGCCAGCACATGCTAATGATTAAAGCCACGCACGATGCAAAACCTCCAGGGCAGAACTCCTTCCAGCCTCCACGCTGCCCATCACTGCCTGGGGGGATGGCACAGATGGCGCAGTGTGACACAGCCTGCAGTGCCTCTGTGTGCGTTTGGGCTTCATCTGAGAGGACACCGCTGTGCAATCCGGCTGTGCGAGCGGCTCAGCTCATGCGGATCATCCCGGGCAAGAAAGATGAACTTGCATTTTTCTCTAGTGATGATGGTGATGTCATGATATGATAAACAAAGTATTTCATCTTTTCTCCTTTCCTTCGCTCCGTTCCAGGAGCTAGTCAGGATTGCTGCCAGAAAGCTGACTTTTCTCCTGGCTGAGGCATGAGCGCCCATCAGTGCTGAAACATCACTGGAATGTTCTGTCCTGCAGACACGAGGGAACAGAAACCTCTCTGGAGGAGGAAACGCTAGGCCTAAGAGCTGCAGGCTTTGTTTCTGTACCTGTCACCGTTATTTATTATTTCAGGCAACTTCAGAGTTTATGTAGAGCTCCTGAAAACTGGGGCTGAACCTTGAATAAGGAGAGGAGCAGACTCTCAGTGCCCAGCTGCTCATTTTGACCAGCAAACCGAAAGCTCTGTGGTTGAGTGGAAAGTGTAGCATCCGAGGGCAAGCAGCAACAGCTAGCGATGCTTTGAATTCCCACCGGAGCAACTTTGAGAGCAGCTGCTTTGGGGGCTGAATAGCAAGGCAGTTTGTTTGCAATTAGGTTTTGTTGACTTTGCCAAAGTGCCTCATCCAAATAAAACCGTGTGTGAGAGTGTGCATGCACACCCAGCGCTCATGCATATGCGCACACATGCTCACACACATGCACGCACATTTTCTGGCATGAGCCCACTCCAAAATGTAATCCTTCCTCTCAGTTAGGTGCAACACTGCTTTGCCACCAGTATCCCAAATGTCAGAAGATCCGGGACGAGGTCCAGGCTGGTGCCCCCTGCTCCTGCCGTGCATTCTCTCTTGGCCATGCTCCTTCACTTCTCCTGGCTCCTGCTTTGAGATCAAGTGACTCAGCAGAGCACAGCAGAGGATGAGACAGACTCAGAAACAGCCATCAGCACACAGGAAAGGGCTCAGACTCTCAGTTCAGTGACTTCTAGCTATGTTTAATGTGGCCTTGAGTCTTCCTCTCAGTTTTATGGGAACTGCGCATAGAATTAGGCACAGTGATGCAGGAGGCTCAGGACAAGAGTGGAGTTGCTGTGGGTCAGGTATGTCTATGGGAAGTGATGTGGACCCGTAGGACCTTTGCACTGCAGTTACAGGGCCTCAAAACCCACAAATGCTCTGGGAAGTATTTCGGATGGGCTGGTGGTCTCCATCCCACCTATATAGCCAGCCATTCTCTGCCTTCACAGCAGCTCTTGCTTTTTGGGCATTGGTAATCATATTCTCAGGCACAGAAATACCAATGCTGTGGTGCTTCCTGCAAGGTTATGAAGTGGTAGAGGAATCTGGGAGTTACCAAGGGAGAAATCCCAAATACGTGTGCATTTTCTCACTGCATTTGCTGGCAGCTGTGGATGTGCTGCTATCCATCAGGGAGGTATGAGAATACCAGAAAACAGCCCCTCATCTGAGTTGAATGATTTTGAGATCAGGAATCTTGTTTTCCTAAAATTCTCTGAAACTGGCCCCTGACAAGTACATTATGGCCAAGAAAACTATCTACTCACACAGTCGTCTTCTGCTGCTGAATGTGGAACAGGTAAAGAAGGGGGCTTTAGTCAAAGTCTCCATGCTTTTGTGCTTAGGGTTGAGAAACTGAAGCTCATTATACCTCATTGCATTTTTTCATGTTCCATAGCTTCACAGTAGCAAAAAGAAATATATATCTCTTTCAAATATATATGGCAGCTCTAGTTCATCCTTAGGCACTCCATCACTCTTGTGCTGAGATGGTGGCTGGAGGTTTTGCTCTTCAGTTCAGACCTACTCCAAGCACACGTGGTAGAGGATCCACAGGGCTCACTCTGCTGAGAGCAGTGGCCTACTGTGCAAGAAAACAAGCTGTGTGGTTATGAAAGGAGAGCAAATTTCTTGGAATAAAGTCGAATTAAAGCAACCCCTCCCTTCAGTAGTTCGTAATGACGCAATCAAAAGCCAACGTAAGGAAGTCAAGGGAAATGCCGAAACCCGCTTGAAGATTTTTCAAACACAAGCTGAATTGTGGCCAAGGTGAGAAGTCCAAAAAGCTTAGACTGAAAAAAAAAAAAAGCTCTGGAATTTATTAATCAAAGCCATTTATTTGTGTGTGTGTGTGTTGAGAAATATATAGTCAAAAGCATTAAACCTTTGTGAATAGAAAGGCCTCTTAGTAATAAGCCGAGGGAGTGAAATGAACCCTGTGATGCTATTTGAAGTATGCAGGTGGCATGCATAGACACTTCTGTTTACCTTTCTACTCTGGTGAGTTCATAAAATAATTAAGAGGTGTGCTAGAAATAACGAGATGAAAGGTGGTCAGTAGATAAAAAAGCTGAAATTGTGTTTTTTGTTTTTTTTTTTTGAAGAAAGTACAGGAAAGATATGTGCAAGGGAATGGTTCCTGCTGCAAACTGATGGACGCTCCATCATTTGGTTCATCTCAAACTGCACTGCACACAACACTCAAAATGTGCTCAGAGAAACAGCTGTAGGTTTGTTTCTCCCGGGAAGGGCCAAGATTATCTAATAGATCTTCATAATTTCATTTCTAATTTCTACGCTTGAAATAATGTAGACAGATCTTGAAATACAGCATTCAGCGTGCTAATTCCTTCCTTTCTTCCTGTCTAGAGAAAGATGTTGAGTTGAAGGCAATTATCCAACATTTTTTACTATTATTTTTAGTTTGGTTTCCTAAGGAAATGAATCTCATGTGAACATGGTGTGCCTCGCCTGCCAAGCCCTTTTCTTTCCTCTTCCCCCAGGAAGTTCTTGGCCAAAATTCAAACGAATTCAAACAATCAATAGAAGGATGGGGTCTGGACAACTCTTGATGATTTAAGAGTAGAGGTAGACATAGGGTGCATGTTGCACTGTTGCACAGGGGTCGCCTTAAAGGTTGGCCTGTATTTGGTACGTGGGAGCTCACGGGGAGCTCAGCCCAAGGTAGGAGCCCAGGAAGCAAGCAGCCTTTGTGCGTACTGAAGCGAACCCCATCGCAGGGGCTCTGCAAAGGGCTCTGCTGGGCTCTCACAGGGCTTTTTCCCCTAACTCCTCCTTTGAAGTGCCCTCTCCTCACGCCCGAGGAAGCTGATGTCATCGGAGGATGGGAGGCCCTGGCCGCCCTTGGCCAGTTCCCACCTTTACAGGAAGGAAATTCCTCAGGGCAGAGCTGTTTATCTGTTGCCCCCTCGAGAGCCGAGCTGAGAAATGATGTGGCTTTCTGATTTTTGGATTCCCCCTGGCCTCCCCGTGCTCAGCAGCAGCTACCTGGGGACAGCCCCTTGATTGCAATGTCAGAAAGCCGAAGCCCTGGCGCCTTAATTACTTTTACACCTTGCTTGTGGAATTTGTTCAGCAGAAACACAAAGCCTCGTGCAAGCTTGTTTCTGTGAATTGATTAAGGAAGAAAAGCCCAACAAACAACCCCCCTGGGATTCGCGAGGGCAGCGAGCCAGCACGGCTCTGCCAGAAGGAAAAGGTGGGACTTGCTGCTCCGGAGGATGCAGAGGAAGGGGCCCTGGTCACAGCCTCGCAGGGCACGGCTCCGACCCCAGCACTGTGCAGTGCTGAGCCCCCAGCTCTGACTCAGCCCCAGCATGAAGCAGCAGTTTGCCCTGTGCATGGGCACTGGCTCACGCCAGCAGCCCGGGAAAGATTGCACCTTATCACGGAGCAGCCTTTGGCTGGGGATTGTCTCTGACAAGTATCTGCTTTGCAGCCCAGGGCACGTGTCAGGCAGGAACGTGCTGCCTGATGTCCCGGCCCACAGCACAGCCGCAGCTTTCCCTGCACTGCAGTGTCTCAGTGTCCTCTTAGATATCAAACTGTCTGATCCTTTCAGCCTGATCCTCCTTTTAGCCTTCCTCTGTCCCAGGTAAAGGCTTCAGAGGGCTCAGCGCTGGCTCTCTCCTCTCCTGCAAGAGGAATGTGCTGACACTCAGATATCACTGGGCTGGCAACCTGCGCTGGAAAAACACTTCTTTGAGCCAAGATGTTTCTTTTGCGGGTGTAGTTTATCAGAGCTACCCAAACAAAATCAGCTATGCCAGGAAGAAAGAGATCTCTCTCCTTTAGTAGCATGCATCCACAGCAGGACTTTGTTGGTGGAGCTGTGTCTCGTAGGGATGATGTCTTTGTTTGTTCACACCCGTGGTTGACAAGCTTAATTAGGCTTGCAGAACGTAGCCCAAGCAGAAAAAGGGTCAGCTTGCTTCAGGGGCATTTCCACACATCAGTGAGATACACGGTTTTCCTGAGATAGTCCATAACATCTATTCTCCACCATTTTAAAAGATCTCCTGTTGTGCAGCGACAACAGCAACCCTAAAATCTTTGCTTTGTCCAGACATCTTTATTCAGCCTTGACACCCCTGTGCATGTGTGCAGACCTTGCTGACAAATTGCTGCAGGGCAGAGATATAGGGCAGTGCTGAATCAAATGCTTGCAATTTATTTGTAGTTATTCAGGAGGATGACAAAGCATGGAAAGAGAATGCCATAATCCATTGACTGTGCTTGTTTCAGTCTGCTAATTGGATATGCCATGTAAAAATCGGGATGGATTCATTGTTGTAAGGAATGTTGAAGCAATATGCTTAAATCACGTGCTGCTCTTCGTCCTGAACATGTTGTACAAAGAGAGACTCCTCGTCCTTTTGTGAAGTGCCAGTTCTGCTGAGGAGAAGGCACGTGTGGGTTCCCATTGGCAAGGGAAGAGCAGCCAGGTCGGGTTGGTGTGCTTGGAAGGGGGTCGTCACAGTGCGAGGGGCAGAGAGCATCGTGGGGGGTGCATTGGTGGTGGCAAGGTGTGGCCCAAGGCTGAGAAGCCTGCTGTGGGCTGCAGTGCTTCTGGCCTGTGGATAGAGAGAGCATCCTGGGAAAATATCATGAAGTCAGATACCCTATGAGAACTGGAGCCCTGACTGGGCATCCTGTACCAGCGGTGTGATTTCAGTGAGTTTTTCCATCCAGTGACAACAGTGGGCTCAAATCAGAGCCTTCCGGCTGACTGATGGCATAGCCTGGATCTTAACTGCCATCCTTTCATACCTCCTTCCCTTCTGTGGGACCCAGCAGCCCCATGAGGGCCACCAGCAAGGACTCTGAAGACCACCACCAGCACTTTATGGTGAGCAGGGTCACGCCTGGGAGCTATTGCCTGGCTTTGCAGCTGAGCGGCCAGCCTTTGTGTACAGAGATAGAAAGATTATTTGGGTAATGTGCTACTGGAATGAAAAAGTTTTTCTCCCCCTCTACAGGCTTAGCTTCAGACTAACTAAATTATGCTCAGCATGGGTGTTTAGGCTCAGTTCTGCAGTGTAACATTGCACCCTTAGGTATGGTGCCTCCCAGTTTGTTGCGATATTAATCTTGGAAGCAAAACAAAATACTTCACAAAAGATCAGTTTAGTGCATCTCCTTTGTCTTGGCAGAAGACAAATTGGAGCTGCAACATCTGTTTTTCTGAAGGGAGAGTACTTTTCCACTTCTGGTTTTCCCTGACAGCTGCACGGTGCCTGAAAGGCTGAAGTGAAGTGCTTGTCAGTGGTACCTCTGACACTGAGCAGGAGAATGAGCCTCGGAGATGGGCTTAGCAGTTCAAAGCACTGGGCAGATTTTAATTATCTTTGCAATTATTGCCCTTAGCCCACCGAGTGGTGGGGATAAACCGTGGGGAGAAAGACCGAATGGTGAAACACTTTCAATTAGGGGGAAAAAAGGGTTGTTAGAAGCACCGATTGAAAGAAGAATCCCAAGAAAGTCAAATGGGAAATGAAACTTGAATGCTCGGTAGGGATGGGAATTAATCACTGGGGGAAGAATACCAAGGCAAGTGCTGGCTTTTCTCCATCTCTTGATGTTTTCAGATGAAGATAAGTTGTTCTTCTGTAAGAGATGGAGAGATATATATTGGTCAAACATAAGCAATTGGCCTTGATTCAGGCACAACTGAGTGAAATTAAAGGTTCTTTTTTGATATAGAGAAGCCAGACCAGACTCTTCTTTGTAGAGCTTTAAGCTCTATAAATCCGTGATGCTAACTATTTTCCCTACTTTATCTAAGGAAAATCCCAAACTGGCAGGTGATACAAGTTGCCCAAGGCCATATACAAAATTAATGGCAGAATCAGGAATATAATTCAAGATTTCCTGGCTTTCTGCCTGGCTCTCCAGACAGTGCAGCCCTAAGATGCTGATGCCACAGGCAGAGGCTGAACCATTCACCATCTTCTCTTCCCCAGTGCAGCCACTCGTTGTGCCCCAGCTTGGGCATCCTGAATCCTGTGGCCCAACAGCTGATTGCAGACTTGCTTCCTGCATTCAGGCTGCAGGTGTGCTCATGTGGCTGCCTGTCTGAAAGCTGAAGGTGGGAAATCAGCCCCATCTTTCTGCCAGGCGACATATGCAGACCTTCCCCTCCCTATGGGATGGCTGCTTGGTGTCCTCAGGGCACTCAGGTGCTTGCAGGGACAGGAGGACATTGCAGCCAGCGGGCATGCACACAGAGAGGCCAAAACCTCCCAGCTTGAGCTCAGATGTGGTCAAACTGGAGTCACGATGGAGAAAAGGAAGAAGGGGCTGAGAGCAGCAGTGATACAGGCCCTGACCCTGTGTCAGCAAAATGTATATCCTTAAGCAAGCCTCCTGCTCATCCCATTAAACACACTCTTCATACTGCACAGAGGTGAAGGACTTAGCTGAACCAAAGCATCCCTAAATGCCTAATGGTGCCGTGCATCGTTTGAGATGCTGTTTCTCAGAAGTCACCTGTAACAGAGGCGATAAGATCGGCTATTTCCTCATTCTGCCTAGAAAATGACGTGTTTTTTTCCAAGAAAAAAAAAACTACAAACATAGGAAAAAACCCACCAGGAAACAGCGAATGAGGAAATTGGACAGACAGGGTATATTTGTGCTCGTGAGATGACTTGATGCATTAATAGCAATCTGCCAGTCCAAACGCAGCTTGGTGCCATCAGCCCAACCATCCCTCAGCTGCCGTGCTGCCAGCTGGGCACAGGCTACCATGCTGTAACCCTGGGCACATGTCAGCAGTAAGTGATGGAGATGCTGGCTGTGGTTTTCCAGCAAGGTGTCTGATTCATGACTAGCCTCATAAATGTGTGGTTTGCTTGGTATTACCTGAAAGCTTATGGGCACAAGCTCGTGTCTCCTTTATGGAAGTAATTCATGCACATATGAGTAAGCCTTATCCCAGAATAGTATTCTTAGGTTTTTTAGGTTGAAAGCAGTGTAAGATGCTATCGGATGGATCTCATCCTCCATGTTGTGTTCCTTCAAAGAACGCAGCTATTTTGTCCTGCTGGGGTGAGAGCCAATCTCAAATCCAGACAGGAATTTATATCCATTTAAAATGGCTCTATCAACTCAGGAACCTTTGAATAGGGTCCTTCAAACGCTTCTTTCAAGCACGTTCTTTGAAATGCAATTCTCCCCCTCTCCTTTTCCTTGAAGTTTCTATTCCAAGGCAGCTCTAATCTCCAGCAGCTGATAAGAGCAGTGTGGGGGAATTGCTGGAGGGCTCTCCCGGCACTCAGGCACCTGTGAGAGCAGCAGGTGTGACAGCACAGTCCCACACTGGGATGGAAAGCCCTCATCTGTGCTCCTTGCACAAAGGGGAGAAAAAAGGCCTCACCTGGAGGGGGAATGATGTGAGGGGATGGAAGGGCTCAGCATGGCAAGGGCTCAGCCTGCTGGAACACAGTGCTCGTCCCTTACATTTTTAGTGTATCCTGCTTAGCTCCCTTGCTAACTGCTAATTAAAACTAGACGTATGGAAGTGGAGGATTACTGCTTCTTTGGGTTAATCCTGCAGATCCATGCAAATGTGTCTCCGTGGCACTGCTGAGCTGCAGTGTCTTGGACTGGAAGAGGGCAGCATATCCTCACAGGTCAGGAAATGCTGTTTTGAGATGGAAACTGCAAAATAGAACTGCACAAAGCAGCTATTGAAGGCCTCCGTTTCTCAGTCCTCTTGGAGAAAAGCGACTGCTTTCTGTGAGGCAGTTATTCAGATAGAGGGTGGTCAAGCTTTTTTTTTTTTTTTTTTGAATTAAAAATCAGGAAGAAGAAGCCAATAAGATACTGCCTGTGTGAGAACTGTGAGCTGGCTGCTTGTGGTGTGCTGTATTCACTTGGCAGCCTCTGCCAAGCCGTTTTTCTTTCCCTCCCGTTCCTACAAATAGTAACCAACCAGGCTTGAAGGAGAAGACAGAAAGCCCCATTCCTCAGTCTTGAAAATCCTGTTATAAAGTCATTAGATGGACACAATGCTGTGACATGGCTATGGTTTAATGCCAGCAGATGTAGAGTGAGGAGTGCTGAATGTACCCAGCCACGTGGTGGGAACAGCGCCCTGGAAATCTGACATCAAGCACAGAGATCTGAAAAGTGGTGTTTGGCTGTCTGGCATCCTTCTGCAGTGCAGCCCAGCAGGGGTTCCCCCTGCAGCACCCCACTCCAGGCCATTATTGCAGGAGAACTCAAATAGCTCTATGATGGTCTCTGCTCCCAGAGAGCTTATCTGATCACAACTGTTGTGTTTTTTTATTGTGTGAATCCACTGGAGTTCTGTTTGCTTCCTGGATATCTGGAGACTAAGGAAAAGGAGTGTGGGAAAGTCACGTCACCCATTTTTGGGTGCCGCTGAGGCTTGAAATGAATTGTACTTTTTTATGACTAAATAGCTTATTATGCTCTACCCAACCCAGGCTGCACTTTACCCAACACTGGCTGCACCAGACGTGTCATGGGCCAAACGAGGGTCAAAGCATTACCTTTGCTTTCAAACAACACTGCCTCGGCCCTGTTGTGTTCAGCGTTTTCTTTTATTGCTCTTGAAGCTGAAACACATTCCAGATGTGATTTTGCAAGGGCTCCGCCAAGGTCATCGCCAAGTCGAGGTGCTCTGGCTGGTCTGCAGCAACCCCCAGGTGTCCTGGGGTGGAGGTCCCACTCCCTGCTGCCAGCCTGCAATGGGGGCTGTTGTGGTTGATAAACCCTGACTTCTTTTGCTGAAAGGAGCTTCTTCATGTCTCTGTGAGAGAGAGGACCATGGGGACTTGCATCCTCCAGCACCTGGTTTGTTTCTTGACCAGTGTGCTGAAGGCAGGAGGTGGACAGAAGGAGAAGGGCGTTTTGTGCCTTGAAACAGGATGTCAGACAAGATAAATGATATTTGTTATCTCAGTGGGAAGCGTTTAGGAGTCTTAGCAAAGCTCTTGTTTTGTGTTTCTGCACGGGACTTTTTTCTTAAAGGCATGAAAAGAAGTAAAGAAAGAAATGACTTCCTTGATGATATCATTCCCCTCTCAATCCTTTAAGCTTACCAGACCTAAGTAACAACACTGGTGTCTATTAAAAATAAATGGCTGTTTTTTCTGCTACTGTTCCCTCAGGACAAATTCAGGCTCAAAGCATGAAGACAACATAAATTCCCTCTTCAGTCTGAGTGTTCTGATTTTCAAAGGTCCAAGTGCAAACAGGAGCGGGTACCACTGCAAACCCAGCTGCAAATCCCTACCCCTAGGAACTCTTATGCAAACGTTGTTTCAGCCATGTATGCAGAGCTGTCACATCCCCGACTGGGTTTAATCCCTGAACAGCAGCTTTAAGGACAACGTGTGTTTTGGTTGTGTTCAACTCTCAAGCAGCTGGGTGAGGAAATGGAGTCCTCTGCTGCAGGCTGGAGTTTGTGAGCACTGCCCAATGAGGCTTTCCTACCCATGCTTGTCAGCATGGTCATTGTCATGTGCTGAGCTGGGAGCTTCTTCCTACAAGAGAAGCCATTTCTGTAGCCCAGTGACCAGATGATGAACCAGGTTTTTAGGAAGACCAAGCATACTGTGATTAGGAGTATTTAGGGCCCTTTAGAAGATTTTTTTTCCTAATAATGTGTACACTTGCCCTTTGAATCCAGGGAAAAATTTATTTTTCTATTACACTTCGTGGCAAAGAGTCCCTACAAGTTGTGAGCCAAGCTGCCTCCTTTTCAATCTGCCTCACACAAGTCTTTTCTGACAGCCTTCTGTTCTAGTATAGGATGGCGGTCATATGTTTACAAGTTCTGGACTAGATCACAAAATCTGGAGTAAATTCTGCACATGGAATCACAGAATCACAGAATGGCTTGGGTTGGAAGGGACTCCAAGCATCGTCGAGTTCCAACCCCACTGCCTCAGGCAGGGCCACCAATCTCCAGATCTGCTACTAGACCAGGCTGCCCAGGGTCCCATCCAGCGTGGCCATGAACACCTCCAGAGATGGAGCATCCACAGCCTCTCTGTGCAGCCTTTTCCAGCACCTCACTACTCTCTCTGTGAAGAATTTCCCCCTGACATCCAAAAGTCAGAAGGGGGAGATTCTTTTTGATCGTTGGGTTGGATGATTAGAGACAGTGAGGAGCTTCTGAGCAGGTTCCTCAGATGGTGATTCCCTTAGATTAGCAGTGGTCAGTGAAATGACCACCTGTACAGCATGTGCCTTGGGGTCTTAATCTCCTGAGTCTTTTGCAATTCGTTTCACCTCCCCTACTCTCGGGATGGCTCCCTGTAGCACATTTGTGAGCTTGCTGCACAGTTAAGGGCTCTAATGACCCAAGTGATTGGGAGTGGGGGACTGCTGTGGCCTCTCAGGAGTGAAATATGGCTTTGTGTCTGCAAAGAGGTTAAAGCTGCTCCCCAGCACGAGCAACGGAAGGAAATGCCCTGTAGCTAAATTTCATTTCGGTGTACAGTATGAGAACATGTGCAACCCATTACAATAAAGCTCTTGCTGGAAAATGCCTAACCTATGCACTGTAAAACCTAATTAAGGATTCCTTAAAAAACAAGGTTACCCAGCAGTATCAAGGAGTGGATAATGAGAAGCTGCTTTGTGTAATCTAATCCTTTATCTTTAGGCCTTCGAGGTGTCGGCGGCCAGGGTCTGTCCCGTTCTTGTTGCTGGGGTCTTTATGTAATGTGAGGCCTCACCGTCACAAGGTCAGCTCAGCCATCACTTGTGCAGGTGACCGCCCACTTAGGTTCAGGGTAGTATAGGGTCCAACCCATCCCCTTGAAGAAGAGAGAGTGAGGTCAGCCCTGAGGTCCATGGCACCAACTGATCTGCAACTTGCTTGGGACTTCATGGGTGGACGGATGCCAGAGACTCGTTGCAGGTAGTGAACAAGAGCAGATTTATTTGCAGGCCAGGTAACATGCAAGCACTCTTCTTGCCCTCAGGCCCACAGAATTATAGAGTGTTTCCTGTTGTGGTCATGGCTGTTAACGAAAGGTCAAATTGAAAAGCCCCCAATCTGTACATAGGCAAAGTCAACTGGAGCAGAGGCCGAGCCCCCTGTTATCACTGTCTGCATCTCCCCCTTCCCCGCCCAGCAGCTGAGCCTGAGAGCTAAGCTGAGTTTTACAATATCTGTAATTAGTCATTTTTATGGTGTGCTCATTTGCAATATTCTAGGTAAGGAGCTGTCAGTGTTTCCATTATATACCCTTCTGTTTGCAGCGGTTTACAACCAGGCTATAAAAACACACTCTGGGGCAAAGCTTGCCACATAAATTCTCAGCAGAGAACCTATTTTTGTTTTGGTTTTGTTTTGTTTTGCTCTGTCACTTACAAATATGACTTTTAAATGAGTGGTAAATACAGAAAAAAAAAAAAATCAGGTGGCTTCTTCCAGCGTGTGTTTAACCGGGTTTCAGTTTAGCAGTGCTAAGGGGATTAATTTCTGTGGCTTTCGGGTAGCCTAAATTTACTATAATTGAACTGAAAGACTATCTGTAAACTAACATCTGGATTTAGAGCTGTATTTACCGCACAAACCGTGCTGAAATCACTGGCTTGGTAGAGCTGCTGGAGGGCACTTCCATTGCTCCGCGTTCAGCCCTGGCGCTCCTAAGGCTGCATCCAGTGCTGTTACTAACACTGCACGTTGGGAGGAAATTTGGGTGCACACTGAAGGCTTTGTGGATAAATAGAGGAATGGATGCAGATAAATAGAAAAATAGATTTGCAGTGAGAATTTTAGGTGGTGAAGGTTTGTCCACGTCACAGTGTCTACAGGGCTAACGATCCTCACTCATTTCTAGAGTGATTGGAAATGTAAATGCAGGTAAATGTTTAAGTTTCCTTTTAAAAAACAGAGTGTGGCACACCGCAGTTATTCCCCAAGGGATTTGATGCTGTGACAAAAGCATTGCATTCCTCGTAGGGGAAACACCAAAGGATTCCTTGGCTTCGAGGACTCAAGATCAGTTAAGAACATTTTCTCTGTAACAAGGTCCAAGTTCTCCAGCTCTTTTCCTGCATAAAATATAAAGAACTGATTTATCTCCCTCAAGAGCAAGGGCTACAAAATCTGCTCCTCATCTTCTTTTGATGATTTTGCGGTATGTTTGTCTGATCCTCAGTCTGATCCTTTTAATTTCAAAAGCTTTAATCAAAACCTCTTAACAATACATTCACTTACTGGTTTTGCGGTTTACATTTAATTCTGATTGATTTTTTTTTTTTTTTAAAGGATGGTTGCATTAAGATGCTATGGCTTCTGTTTTGAGTGATTCATTAATATATGCCTGGGATGGCACAACCCCACTCAGACTGAAGCTTTGTGTTGACAGACCACTGAAATAATACCCTGCGTGTGACTTCCCAGGAGGCAAATAAAGAGGGCTTTTACCAGTGAGACCTTAAACCCTTATTGTATCGTGCAAGACTGCTCAGCTAGGGCCTGGAAACCCATAGGTAAACCGTAGAGCCAAATCACCCTGTACAAAGCCGATGGCTTTGAGTTGGAGTTTGGGTTCCCTCAGCCTGGGCTGAAGCAGCGTGTCAATTTGTATGGGAGTGCAATGAAACTGGGCCGAGCTTCTGCCAGATGAATTAAAATAATAGGATCTGGTTTTCAGGTTTAATGGTGGGATTAGTGAGCGAGGAACAATTTTGCGGGAGCGCTGCCTTGTCAGATGGAATAGAGTGGCTGCATGTGATTGTGTTTAACTGGGCTTTACTGGGGGCACTTGGCTGGTGTCTGGGAGCTGGTCTGCTTGCTGCCTCGAATGTAAAGAAAAACGGAGTAACTGCCTTATTTTTATGAACTGAAATGCAGATCTGATTGCAGACTTCCGAGCAATGCAGAAGATGAGTAGTTGAAGCTGTCTGAAAACAGCTTCTTCCCCTCAATGGGGCACTGCAGCCACAGCGCCTCTGCAACCATAGGAGCCTGCTGAAGTTGTGTTGTCTTCTCAAAATTGACTTTTGGCATTTGTTTCGTTAGAATCAAAAACATCTCTCATTTCCTCCAAGCTCCTCTCTTAAGCCAAGAGCCGCGGCTAGCACAGAGAAGTAGATTTCCTTAGGAAAAACGTGCTGTCATTGTCTTGGTTGACTGGAGTTGGTGCTAAAGGGGGGGCAGAAGGGTCTGATCTGTGGAAGGATCTGTCACTCACAGTGCAACTGTTGTCTTTACAGCAACACTCAGCTGTGGCCTTTTATCTCAGCTGGATGGCTCTAGGGCCCTTTACAGCTCTCTTGCAAAGCTGAGTGTTATTTAAATCCATCTCCGGAATAACGATAGAGGAGGAGGAGTTTTTACTCAAGGTTTTGTGGTGACTTTGGGAGAGAAACCCTTGAGTTGCTCTGGAAAGCTTCATTTTGCATTTTCTCTTAGCCCCTGGCTGTGGGTATTTAGAGGTCTCTCAGCACCTTCGCACCTGAGTGCCCCAACATCTCTGCAGCAGGGCTGCCTGGGCTCTGTGCTGCACGCAGGTCATTAACACAGGAACTCTTTCTGCCAAATCAAGACATCCCCTCACAGCTGTAGCTGTGACAAATTCAAACATTTCTGAATATGTGTCTCTTTTTTTCCAAATGCATTCTGCTGTGAGTTCATGTGAGAAAGGAGCTAGCTGGCTTGGGATGGGGCAGATCTGGAAATTGTCTTCTCCAGGTGACCGGTCTGAATATAGCCCACAGTGGTGAAATTCAAACCGCTTTGGTGTCCTGTGAAATGAATCCATCTCAGTCCAGGCCCCAGAATTACTTTGTCTGCATCAGAAGAAAGTGATCAAAATCAACGTTCTTGCTGGGTGTCCCTAAAGAAAAGTCCTAGCCTAAATGAGCCGTAAAAACAGCTCTTTCTCTGTGCTTCATGCAGCCAAGCATTGCACCATATTTTTTAGGAAAACACTGGGGACGTTTTGTTCTGGGTATATGCAGAGTGCTTATGTCTTCATAACTGTCCAGCAAACTTCTTTAAGGAGGCTTAAACTCTGTAATGCAAGAAAATAGTTCCCTCCTGTGCTATATTCGGTGCCACAGACCTGAAAGATGGAGGGAGCACTGCACACTGGAAAAGAATAAAGGGATAAGAAAGCAGTGAGTAGGTGTTCGTGTAGGATTCTCATCATGTACATTTGTAACTCGTTCAGTACCAAATTATTCATTGTGGCCCTGCTAAAATCCTGCTCCACTTCAGATTCCCTTTTCCCCCAAAGAGTTTTCATCTCTTTTCAGCTCAATAACTTGTGTTAATATTTGGATCTTCTTGGTTATGTCTGTTTACTTGGAACGAGCTTTCTTTCTTCTCCATCACTTTGGGGAAGTTCACTCCCAGTCCTTTGGTACACCAACTTGCTGCGTTAGTGAAGCTTAAGGAAGCCTGAACTTCCTCATCAAGCTCAGAGGGGGGAACACAGGTTTGAAATCATTCAGCTGACAGCATTTTGGATGCCCTTCCTTCCTTCCGAAAGCACAGGGTGCCTTTCAGCGGGGCTGCCCTGCTGCACCAACTGGAGCTACCCTAGGAAAACCAGCAGCACACACCAACACACCAATCTCCCTCTGCAACCTATTGGGTGGCTGATGGGACAGCTTCAACTGTAAGAAAGAAGAAGCCTAGGAAAACATCATGCCAGAGCCATTTTCTGCAAAAAGATGAGAGCTGGTGTCCTGCTTCTCAGCACCACGCAGCTGGAATGCAATCCTGCCTTCCTGCTAGGAATGGGACAATAAGACTTCCTTGCCTCTCCCAGGCTCTGCAGCTTTCTGATGTCAACAACAGCAGCAGGAGGCTTCAGGCACGTTCCCGGCAGCTGATCATATTTATCAAGTTCATGTTCTTCTTCTTTTTTTCTGTTTTCCTTAAATACCAAGGTCCAGGAGCCACAAGATGGCCACGTTCCAACTCCGGCCCCTTTGAGCATAGAGAAATGTGTGCTGGGGGCTGGAGCGGGGACATGCTTTCTCCATGTGAGCCAAAGAACAAACAGCAGAGCCCTCCACGGGGACTGATTGTTGACATGTTTATGATGATGAAGTGGGGTAGAGCTCTCAAAGGGGGATGTTAGAAATGAAGAAGTAAAGTGTGACACTGCTGAGGGCCTATATAATACTAAATATTGTAGGAAACTGCAGTTTCTTCCTATTTGTGACCACTTCGTCGAGCAGTTGGAAAAGTCCCTTCCCAGCCGTCCATCACGTGTTCCCCATTTGGAGCTTTAGCTGTAACAACAACAACCCAGCAGGCGCCAGGAGCACGGAATGATGGGGCTGAAGTTACAGGGACTCGCACTGTAATTTACAGCCCTGCTCAAAAAGTGTGAAAGATACAATGCTACGTGCCTGGAAATCCTACCCAGAGGACAGCTTACAAATGCTAAGTGGGTATTGGAATACCTTGGCCAACCGGGGCCTGCCATTACGCCTGGGGTCACAGGCAGGAGCACTTCATCTTCCTCAGCGTGTGCACATGTGTGTCCGCGCCGTGGGATGGTCCCTGGATCTGCTGCCCAAGATCATACCTCCCACCTGGCATCTAAAGGAGGAAATAGGATGAGGGAGCTGGGTTAAAGACTCCCTTGTGGTGATGCGCATTCTTCCGTCCCCAGCAGCCCTAACGGGCCACTCTTTATGGCTGTACTTCCCCTCAGACCATGCTGTTGCAGCATGTAGGAGCTGTGATCCATGAACATCACACCACCTGTGTGGGGTCCTCAGTGCTGGCTCCTCATTGCAGAGCTAATTGGGACAAGCTAATTGCTTGTATCAGTCTCTGCTGGTCTTTACCTCGCAGCATGCAAGGTCTCCAGCTGGAATGGCTCTTGGACTTCCAGTTGCACCCTAGTGGACCGTGACTGGGAGCTACTTGCTCTTGCCTGTAAAGACATGAGTTTAGAAAAAGCAAGGATCTCCAATTCAAAGAAATTCCTAGAAATCCCAAAAACTCCAGTTCCATCTGTGGAGTTACTCCCAAGCTGAGCAGCTTTAACTCCTCCTCCTGCTCAGCACTGCAGTCGCCTTTCAAAAGCAAACCAGAAATGTGTGTTCGTAGGCCCTGTTTTGTAGGATCGATGTCATCTTTTGCGAATCCCCGCTGGCTGAGCCCAAACACACCTTGTCTGGGGGCAGAACAGCTTTCACCCCACAGGAAAAAAAGAAAATGTCCTTCTCAGACAATATTTCAGTGCCTTAACCCGCTGTAGGCTTCCCCCCCCTCCCCAGCCTCTTGGATGTACGAGGTGGGAGCTGATGGCTTTGCCTCATCTGAATGCTGCTGCTACTGTGCTGGGACTGCATCCCCCATGCAGGGTGATGGGCTGTGGGCTCATGTTTTTGCTCCAGAAGATAAGGAAGCTTTTTTCTTTTTTTTCTTTCAGTAAGGATTTTCCTGGGCTTTTTCTCTGTAGAAGAAAGCTTCTCAACAATGAAATGCAATTGTCTGTGGTAAAGGGGTTGTTTGGAGGGGAACTCTCAGAACAACGGAAGTCCCTACTTGCTTGGAAGACCAAGAGCACAGCCTCATGGCACCTGCCTTCTCCCTGTCTCATGAATGGAAGTTTCAGCCTTCCCTGTACAAACATCACTGGTGACAAAGCAGCCATACCCCAAAGCTGTTCCTGCACTGTCACTTGGCTGCAGCGTTGCCTGTGGTCACCAACAACTTCCATCTTGAGTGTTTGCATCTTACTGTGCTACTTGTGAGCCTGTTTAACATATGTCCCAAAATGCCTGTTCTTCATACGCATACCTAACACACCTACACACCATACCTGACTTTTAATTGTGGGTGAGTTTACCTAGCAGCTTTTAGCTCCTACATGAACGCATATCGAGATCAGACTTGAAAAGTTCTGTTGTAAAAGCCAAGAGGCCCAACTACAAAATCTGTTTGGTCTCTGTTTCTACTGCTGCTCTCTTGAATTCTTCCCAATCCAGTTCATAAGGATTTACAAAATCACTGTGGATGTTTAACAGATGGAAGATCTAGTTCATTTATGTATGCTATCTCCGTCTTCATTTTAAGGAGCTGCATCCATTTCCCACAGCGCTCTAACAGGCGTTTTCTCACTGAGGATGATGTCCTCCTTCCTGTGCAGTAATATTTTCCCAATACTTAAGTATTCAATGTGTCCCAAAGGTATCAGATTCATCCTTCAGACTTCAGTGTAAGTGCATTTGTTCCAGTTTAAAACTTCAGAATTGATGCTCAGCGTAAGCACAGGTGACAATTCCATCCCCTTTCTGGGCACAAGTCAGATGTTCTCACTGTGCTGAACAACAACAGGTTATTCCATTGTATGGAATGAATATAAAGATGTTATAATTATGAAACAAACAAGAGAGTGTGGCAAAGCAGATTATAACAACAAGAAGAGAATAGATAGAAAGCCTGCATCTTGGACTTACTGCAAAACTCTAGAGAAGGGATCTCCAGAAAAGACCCTTTCCCACTGGCAGTCAGCTCTTAAATGGGTCTAGAGGTGGAATTGCCTTCACCTGTGCTCCCATGGCTGACTCATTGCTTGCCTCAGGTGCTCAATCAGAGGTTCAGGCCGTGATTCAACAGTTCCTGTACATCCATGTAGAAACATTTGCCCTGATAATTAAACACTGTGCATAACCAATAAACTCACTGCCACGGGAACTTGCAGCTGATAGTTCAGATGGGATGACATGAATTCTTGGAGGATGGTGGCTGCAGGCTGGGAGAGGGATGTCAGGGCCAGGGTCATGCTATTGGAGTTGGCTGCTGCTGGCTGCCTGGGCTTACATATGAAGGGGCAGAGAGGCACTTGTGCTTGCTGCGCGCCATGGAGCGAGGTATTTTCCCTAGGAAGCAGAGTAAGCAATAGAATTCTACCCTTGTTGCAGTGGCAGCACCTGTGTTTCTGTATTTCCGTACCTGTTTTTTCATCCACTGATGTGCCACTCTTTTGTTCAGAGCATGTCTGCCTTGCTGCAAGCTGCCGTGTTTGTGTTACCACTTCCTATCTGCCAGCTTCTGGCCCTACTGCTGGGCTCCCAGTTTTCCCATTCGTGACTCCTTTCATCTCTTAAATATTCCCAAACTGTTTTGACTCAGGTTTCATCCTCACATCCCCAAACCCTACCTGGTGTCAGCAACAACCAAATCATTTCATTTCAGTCCAGCTGTGTCTTTCCAGGGCTGTGCATGGGAAGCACCAGATGAAAAGCCATAATAAACTCACTGTTTTCTTTTCCCCCTTCCCTGCTTTTTTGTGGCATCTCCTGTTTTACGATCCTCTATGAACTGTAGCATTTCTCCCGGATCTTTTATGTAGATATTAGGGGATTTAGACTTAGATTATTTTGGTAATTCCTTCACCTTTTAAGAAACATGACTGCTGAGAACTCTGCACCCTCTGTTTATAGTCCTGTCAGGCTGAAATCCTCCCACACCTGCCTGTATGAATGAGTTTTCCAGCTGTATTTCCTTGCTGTCGAAGGCCCTTGATGAGCTCCAGAGCCACACGAGTGTCGTTAACCATGTGTCCAACGTCTTGCAGGAGTGTGATGTGAGGGGAATGCAGACCTCCCATGGGGCAGCAGAGGGTGTTTTAGCATATCCGTGCATCAGGCCAGGAGCCTGCAAACCCCACAGAAGTGGTGCTCCAGGATGCCTGGCTGGCTTTGTTTTCTGAACCCACTGGTGCTGGTGGCTCCATGCTATTCTCTGCATGTTTTACTTTGCAGACCTGATGTACTCGATGAAAGTCGCCGAACAGAAAGTCTGACAAAGAAACCACAGAGAACATCTGATCAGATCAGAAAATACGTAAGCCTGTTAGTGAGTGTAGGCATGGCAAGGGCTAGCATTAATGGAGAACATATTTGTTATTAAATCCCGTCCACATAAACCGATCTGAAACAGATGTGGATGTTAGTGGTATTAATAAGTGGGCAAACTCCAGGGATTCTGGAGGTACTGCTATATGGGGGAAGAGGGGGCAAGGACACATCTTTGCTCTTATATGGCTTTTAAAAGGAAGGATTGTATTTTTACACTATGTCTTGCTTTGTATTCCTTGTTGAGACTGAGAAACACAGCATGCAGGATACTGAGAGAGGGGCGCCTGGCCAGAGTGGGGACAGCCGCTTTTGGGAAGGGAAGATAGAAGGCATTCTCATCTGATCCAACTCTAACTGGATTGGATGAGAACTCAGGTCTCTGTACCATGTCTGGGTGCAGTGTGGTTCTGATGGAACGCTCCTGAACAGTCCTGGTGTGGCCAAAAGGGTGAAAGGCAGTGTGTACATGGGGAAGATGGAGTTGCAGAGACGTCAGTGGTGCTGCTTGAGTCCACAAAGGGCTTTCAGAGCAATTTTTCTACCTCAATTTTGACAAGATTTTTCACTTCATGTAGTTTTTGGTCCTTTCTCTAAAACAGGAGGACTCTAGACCTCTCAAAGACAAAGCTACTACTATGGTGTTGAACATTCCAAGCCTTTCCCTAGCCATCTTCTTTGAAATGTCTGAGCTTTTTTTTTTCCTGTTTGTTTGTTTGTTTTGGCTGATGGTTTTTGAAAGGGCAAAACGGAAAACTCAGCCTGAGAAAGACACTTGGCATAGAAAACTGTAGCCAAGTGGTTTAAGTTTGACAAAGTTATTAGCAATTGAAAACAGGGCCTTATAATTGGAACTGTTTGGCAAGCCTAATAATAGTTTGTGCTACCAGCCCTGCCTCTTAGATGTGTGCATGTATGGGGATGTGTGCACACCCGACACGAGGGCATGTGTCAGTGTCAAGTTGTTTCTGGCTGGAAACATGCACACACAGTGGCACATCGACATACTGAGCCTCCAAGACACCACTTTTTGTTCGTCTCTTTCTTTTCAACCTTAGTTCTTCAACTTTTGGTTGTCCTTCCTCTTCTGATTGTAATTAAAACCAGACTGCAAATGCTTCTTGTCCTCACTGGAACAAAACATTGACTCTTCTCGTGCTCTAAGAATTAACGTTAAAATGAGAATTCAAAATAAGAACTCAGTTGCCAGGGTGCCAAAAAAGTAGCGTAGATCCTTCATACCTCCATTTCCCCCTTGAGCATCACAGTGAAAGTGAGCTTTGCTTTTTTTTTTAGTGTGTGCTCTTTTGGCCCTTTGCACACAACAGCATCTCTTCGGGTGTAGATGGCAGCTTTTGGGGTGGCTCACCCGTCCAGACAGCACCTACCTGGGGTATCAGTGCCCCAGGCTGAGTTGGCCAGCCCCAGCTGATGTCGGCCTTCATTAGGGTCTCTGCAGTGTGTGCTGCTGCTCCGTCAGATGTCCCAATAAAGTTTTAACTCTCGATTACCACAAGCCCCGCTGCAGCCAGGAAACGACGTCAAGTTGAGTCGTCATATTGTTTGCATTACACCAATATGAAAATATATGAAAGCCACAGGGAGCCAGCATTTTCCCTTCTATATAAAACGGGGTTATGACCATGTTAAAGAACACAGCGAAACCCGCAAGCTTTTAACGGGAGATAGTGGAAAGGAGGGCTTAAGTGATGCCGAAAAGGGCAGGCATGAAAACAGTTACATTTGAAACAAGGGCCTGCTCTTTCTTTGCTCAGCCTTATTGTGACCCCTTCCCCCCTCCTCCCTGCTTCTCCTCCATTCCCTTCCATTTTGGAGAGGAGAGCAGCCTTGAGCTGTAGCTGCTGAGTGGCTATTCAATGCTATGTGAATCAGCAGGCAGGGCATGAGAAACATAAGGCATGGCTTATAGCTGGACCAGAGACTCTTTTTGCCAGTGTGCATTTATCGTCAGTTGCTGGCTTCAGACAATCCTTTGTCATGACCCACTGAGTTGCCATCAGTCACAAAAGTGATGCAAAGCTGAGATCCGTGTAGCAAAAAAGAGTTCCCAGATTTTCCTGCAATCTGCAGGGATATTTCTCTGATAAGAAAAGGGACGTTTCTAAACCATTGCAAAGCAGGTATCTGGCATGCATGCATGCACACCTGGACTGCACAAACTCTGCTTTCCCTACTATTGTAGTGCTGCCATAGAGCAACGTGCTGAAAACAAAGCTTTTGTCCTTCTGAGATCGTCAGCACTGAGCTTTGTAAAAATCATTACCAGGGCATGCTGTGGCCATCGGGAAGAAGGCTCAATTTTCTTCCTATTTCACAAGCACAGTAGAAGCCTGGGCATCCTGACCTCTAAAGGTGCATTTCCAAGGGTGGACTCACCATTCTCAGCATAAAAATGAGTGCTGGAGGATGAGCACTGTGCCATTCTCATTCTGCTGCTCCCTATTGACTACCAGTCACATTCCCTTGCTGAAAATGAGCTGACTCAGGCTTTTGGATGCTGCTGAAGTCTCCTGAGAGTCTTCCAACTTCTTCAGCAGCACAGCAGCTTGTTCACTGAGACATTCACTGGATATTAATCGTTCGTTTTTAACTCTGTCCACAAGGCTTTGCTGGGCTCACAGCTCCAGATTTAAGGCAAACAAGCCCCACTGAAAACCAAAACAGAGCCTTCATCTCTTTCAGACTTCTTGTTTGTTTCAGTGTTATGAATGGTGTTTGCATGCTTTTTAATCACCTCGGCTCAAGGAGTTGGAGTCCTTTGCTGTTAGTAATTTTGATATATTGCTACCATGCTACACACTGAAAGTATTTCTACTTTCTTACCTCCACATATGCATGCAGTCAGGAACAATTACTAATGTCAATCGTGTCTGCTTGCTAGCTTGCTTTTTTTTCCCTGTTGGTTGTGCTGTAAATCATTTTCACATTTACAACGTTAAGAAGGCGCTCTGAGCAATCATTCTTGTGGTCAACAAACTGTTACTGCTTCTCAAGTGTCACGGGTCACTACTTAATTACTGGATTTCACTCCCAGTTAAAACCATTAATCTTGTCTCCACCACCTTTCCGTGGGCCTCTCAGCCCGGTATGTTTTATGTTAGGCACATACAACTCAAAGTGCTGCTTTTTTTCGCACAGCAGCGGCAGTTCCGTAGTCAGTGTTTCGGAGCTTGATAAGCAAAGTCATCCCACAGAGGTTTCTTCAGAGTGGTTTGCTATAAGCTGAGCCTTTCGGCGGAGAGCTGGCATTTTCAAACAGCTGCAGAGGTGCTGGATGCAGCAATAAGAAGTCAGTGCTGAGCGTGCAGCCAGCGATGCCACCTTGGCTGTGGGATGTCCCCATCCTTCACTGCCAGAGGAGAAGCTGCTTGGCCATTGCCTGAGACAGGTACGGACATGAGCACAGCAGAGGAAGGCAGCGTAGCCTGGGGGAAGCAGACATTAATTTATGAGACCTAAAGGTTCATCGAGAGTTGAACTCGCTTGTGAAAGATTACACACACCTTCCCTTCCAGAGTCGGCTCTGCTCTCTCACTTACTGTGCCCTCCAGCAGGGTAGAAGCACGCAGTCTGCGGATGGCTCAGCAGCATCCGGCTGTTCCCCAGCTGCTGCCTGCACCGCTGGGAGCTGGTAGGTGTTGCATTAGACAGAGAAAGGCTCCCCTGTTGTTCCCTATGTGAAACTGCAGCGAAAACATATTTAGAATTGTAAGTACAAAATTGGAACATAGAGGCTACAGGAATCAAACAAAGCTTGTTTCAGAGGCCTCAGTGCGCTCACACAGAATGCCGTGTGAATTGCACTTAATTTACTGCAGAATACATTTTGCTATTTCAGCAAATAAAAAAAATTTTAAAAAAAGGAAAGAAAAAGCCGGTGGAAGGCAAGAACTTTGCTAAGAACTTTGCTGCATGTTAGCTGTAAACGTTCCATAAATATGGAATCTGTTAAAGCGATTATTTGTTTATGATGTGAAAGTGATTAGTCTGTTCCAAAAACAAAAACATGAAAACACTAAGAGCTGGGGCTTTTTGGGAGAATAGCCACTGATTCTTGATTATAATGATTTATATTAAGTGGATCTTTATTATACGTATTTTTACTGTAGTGTTGTTGCCTGAGCCAAAAACAGAGTCCTCTTGTCTATCATCTAGTAAACACATTGCCTGCCCTGCTAAGATGGTGAGCAGACGATGGCTGCATGAGGGAGCATGAGATTACCTCTGCTTTGCAGATGGAGACCTGAGGACAGGAGCACCACAACTTGCACAAAGCCATTGCCAAGCAGCTCAGGTCCCTCAGCCCAGCTTTCACCTGGGGCCTGGCAAAGCTGGAACATTTCAGCGTGAGGATGGCCATGTGGCCCCAATTACAGGCCCAGTGCCTCCGTTTCACTTCTTGGATTGCATACAATAACGGGATGCTAGGATATTTGGGCTGCGTTCACTGCAGGGGATGTTTTCTCTTTAAAAACAGAAAAAAAAAAGGCTGTTTCCCACTAGGATATCAAATCATGGAAGGATTTGGGGTTTGGACTTGTTCTGTGCTTTGGCTTCTGACCATCTCTCTTCACACACTGCTCACTTTTGATTGCAGCAGTATGCTGGCATTAATGGATTTCATGGCTCTGGGGCGATATGGTTGCTGTCAACCTCCCCAGATGATGCTCACCTAGCTGTTTCAGCAGCTTCACAGCCTGTGGGCACAGAGCCTCTGCTTGCTTCCTCTTGCTGGGACCTCTCATGAATGCTTTGTAAGGTTTTTTAAGCCGGGTCTGCAAGGCCTCCGAACTTCCAGCCTTGCTGTAAGATTCCCCAGTGCTGCTTCTCACCCTGGATGCATGGGATGCTGCTCACAGATGGGCAGCGTGCAGCTGATGGCTGAGTTCAGCTGATTGCAAATGCCAGCAGTAGGAGATTCTGGTCCTTCACTGGTGGGCTCACATGTAAAACAAGTATCTTTCCATTTAGCAGCCTTCATTATTCCCAGACAGAACAAGACTGGAGGTTTCCTGGCCCGGGTACTTTAAACCCATGGCTCGCTTTAAACCACATTTGATTTGGGAGGCAGTAATTAATCAGTCATCTTTCATTACCCAGGAAGAGCCATTGTGGCTGACTACTCTTTGCCTTAGTAACTTGCCTGCTTGTTTAATGCATTGGTTATGATGGGTGTGGGCTCAAGAAGAACAAAATTCAGTTGGTCTCACCCTGGGAGGGAGGACTTCCCTCTCTTTTGGAGGTCTGAAGAGAAGAGACGACTAACAGAGTAAGGGCAAACTTTTTGGGAGTTCCAGTATTTAAATCAGACTGAGTACTGACCTGCTCACGTCGCAGATTTGTGTGTGACTTCTTATCTCCGGATCATCTGGTACTAATACACCCAATTTACAGTATCTTTGAAACTGGAGTTATCAGCAAGCTTTGTTAGCATATTCCTTATGTTATATGCCATGGTCATTAGTGAGAATACTGTGAATGACAAATTTCTGTGATGAAAAGCTCCACTGGTCATTCCCTTTAGTCCAAGAGTTTCCTTTTCCCATAACGTGTTGCCTTCCACACCAATCACTACCTGATGTACTTTTCAGATCCTGAGCAAATTCCTCTTTTCTCCTGTGAAGAGCTGCTTTCCCTGTGGCCCTGCACAACACATTTTACTGAAGTCCAGACCAGTTGGATTCGTTGCCCGTCCTCTAGGAAATCTCTAACAAAGAAGCCAGATGAATTAGATATCTATCTTTGGCAAATCCGTGTTGTACTGTATCCCAGTTCTTGTATGTACTTATGTCTTTAATTACACTTCCCTATGACTGCTGTTTTAAAGCCTTGTGTACTCTTCAAAAATGGCTAATGACAACAGAATTTACTTGCTGTTTTAAAGCAAGCTATTTATAATGCTTTCCCAAAAACTGGTGTCCAGGATGCGGGAAACACATTTTCAGTGCAGAATTTGCAAACTGGTTGGAGAACAGCTTATCTGCCTCGCTGGATCCTGTCCACAGTAAGGAGAACCAGCAGGATCCCTTTGGGACATTGCAGGATCTAGTCCTAGTGTTCAGAATGGGTTTTTGAGTCACGGAAGGAGTTGAACATGCTCTCATTCACCTCAGTGGTTCTCAGTTAAGGCATGGTGTGAAGGTCATGTTTCTCCATGGCCTTTTGTCTCCAGAAGATATTTCAAGCTTCCCTGGGAAGAGAGGAATTATTTCTCCCTTTCCCCATTTTCCCACTGGGTGAGAAGAGACTGGAGCTTGCATTCAGTCTCTAAGTTATTGTTTTTTAAATGGGGTTACAGTTGAGTGGATATGAAAAGGGGAAATTCAGTATTGTGCTTTTGCTCCTGCTTGGAAATATAGGTTTTGGCTTGTATATACATTTGTATTCATAGAAACCCAGGCACGTGTGCACAGGTTTATATAAAAAATGTGAAATGTCTGTGTTTGAAATGAAAGAAGTGGGCGGTTTGTCCAATCTGGAGAATAGCAGCTGGAGTAGAGGAGGGGGAGAGTAATATGGGTAAAGCATAAAAAGAATCTAAATAAACTTGTCATAAAGAGGAAGATTGAATTTGTCAGGTGGAAACCTGAATGCAACAGAAGGGAAATGGGAACCTACGTGGCAGCAGGGAAAATGAATAGCTCCAACAGGAAGGTGTGGACTTGATCCGAAAAAGTAAGCAAGGAGAGAAGAAAGGGAAAGTCAGCTCTTTTCTGAGGGAAGAAAAGCCTTCCTGAAGAGTTTGGCATGGAATGACGCCTGGAGTGGATGTGAATCTGGATCCCCAAATGTATGAGATGAGTCAAGAGGAAAAGAGAGCCTTAAGGAAGAGAAAGATTTACTTCTTTATCACAGATGGGGGAAGAGATGCTAAAAATTCTTAATGCTTTGGAAGCCTGCAGGCTGTCAGGGATACATTTTCTTGAGTAAAAAACTGGAGTTCCAGCCAGGGAGCTAGTAATGATTTTAGTATATAGAGGCCTCTAGCAATACTTAAAATGATAGGAATGGTGGCATTTCTTAATGATATTGTGGTATCCCAATATTTTACATAATTTTGCTTCAGCTGAGCCCTCTTGGGTTTAACTTTCTGCTAATACCCAAGTGCTAATTTTACAGCTCTGGAAGCTCTCTGAATGCTAATTTCAAGGTCACATAGCTGATGTGGCTTTAAAAGCTGATGAGGCAAGTATGTATTTTTAAGTAATTTGGCAGCTCCCCCAAATAGGAACAAACCCCAAACACAACGTGGATGCTGTGGGTGGTCACAACTACGTGACAAAGCTTTCTAATGCTGAGGGCAAAGTCATGTGTTGCATTCAGGCCAGCCTCCATGAACATGCCATGAGCAGGAAGAAAGGTGGAAGGGGCCCATAAATCACATGTTGTGAACTACTAGGACTACTGCAGAGGAAAGTGAGAGCTTGTTTTGGGGCTAAGCCTGTGGATCAAAGAGAAGCAACCATGCCTTTCATCTCCTCTGCCTTCGGAGGCTGCTGGAGTGGATTTGCCAGAGAGAAGCTCAAGGGAGTCTTTAGCACTGACATGTCAAGAGGGCTGGCTTTGACAGGGCTCCTCAGAAAAGCCCTCAGTAAAGGGCTATGAGATTGTTTGTACTTGTCTTCCCATGCCTGGCTCCTTTGGTTCTCCATTAATCTGTGTGTAGCCTCCCTGGGGACCCAACGTGGGGAAGCACTGCAATAAGAGCACTATGGTGGTATGGGAGGGTGATGCTGCATTCACACCAGGGAGGCAGAGAAAACAAGCTTTTCTGTTCTATCTCCTCCAAACTTGCATTATAAACACAAAAAAGAAAAGTCTGAGCCAGACCTTAGCATGTGGGAAGCTGCAGAGGCAGATGTCTTGGGCAGGGTGCTTTGTTCCACTCCGTGCCTCAGTTTCCCTCGAGTGAAATGAGGCAACAGTCTTCTTTCCCAGGACTTCTGACTGACAGAGGGCTGGGTGTGGTGACAAGTATCCTGACAAATGTGTGATACTGCATTTTCCCCCATAATTTTGTCAGATTTCCCTTTCCTTTCTAACTTGTCAGACTTGTGAGGTTAGCCATGTCAACACAAACGGTCGCTAAGATGGAAAAAAATCCTAGTCAAAAAGAAGACAGATTGTTGGTTTTTTTTTTTCTGTTTTTCTTTTTTCTTTTTTCTTTTTTTTTTTCCCCTTTCTTTCTTTCTTTTACAATGAATGTCTCAAACTTAGAAGGTTTCCTGTGGGTGGCAGAACTCTTAAGCAAAGCTGGAGATGTGTCCCTGGAGTTGGGCGGGGAAAGCAGTGTCCCTCAGCTCCCCATCCCGGATCTTTGGGATGCACCTCTTGTGCTCACACGGAAAGAAGTGAGCGGCGTCCTTTGCGAGAGCACAGAATGCAGGAGTTAGGGAAATGAAAAGCCTCTCCCTTGGTGCAGCCCTGCAGCAGAGGGCTGAATGAACGATGTGTGCACGCGTCTGTGGTGCGTTTGTGGGATTGGAGCTGGTTCCCTGGGGTGTGTCCATTGCGTTCCAAGCACTTCATAAATCCAGCGATTACTAACAAAGGCTATTCTGTTAAATGTAAATAATATCTGAAATATAATCTCTATAAATGTGGTTCGTTTAGCCATTAATTTTATAGATTGTTGAAGTAATTAACAGTGCATAAAGAGGACTTCCTGCGATGCAAGTGTGATCCTTGGCTGAATGGACCTTTATAATGATCTCTAAGACAATCTCTCCGAGCAGAGCTGGTATTTCATCTTGCCTTTATTTCCTTATTTTTGTATTTCAAAGTATTTCAAGAAGGAATTTCTCTGGTATATTGGCCTACAATTATTTAACATATTTGCTTTCGTGGGTCTGTGTAAAACATGCTGAAATTAGAGTCCTCATGGAAACTTATTTAAATGCTCAATATACAAATGCTGTCATACAGGAAAACTGTCAGGCTATCTGTAGCTGGGCAGAAGCAGCAGCACTATCAGGGCATATTGTAAGGCAATTTCTACCTCACTGTGTTTGTTAGCAAAAAGCAGCTTAGTGCTGCGTGGGAAATGAAGATCTCCATTTATTCTTGCCATTTAAAACTTAGATTCTCACAGTGGGAAACTGTCCAAAGAACAGAACATCCTCTCCTACACTGCTACCTTTTGATCTGTCCTTCACCTATAGGCTCCTTTCCCAGTTTCACCTGCACATTTTTTGTCAATTTCATCAGCTGATGAAAGCCCTTCTGTGCTTGGAGATTTTGGTCCTTCTACTGCAAAGACAAAATGTGTGTTTTGTAGTGTGGGAAAGAAGACAGGTACAGGAAAGGGAACATTAGCAGGGAATGCAGAGCAGCCACCTGGCTGGGCCTGGCCTTGCTGGACCCGGCGGTGTGGGGCTGCTCCTAACAGGTCTGGAGATGTGTTTCCCTCCTGTTGATGAAGGATTAAGGACCTCCAGGAGTGAAATGCAAAGTTCAAATCGTATTTCTACTCCTTCATAACAGCATGAAACTCCCAAAAGACAGAGCAGCTTCTAGCTCTTGATTTCACATCGCCGTGAGTGGGTTCTCTCGCAAGGCGGATGTTGTGTCCACCCAAGATCCACAGTTTTGATTCCAGACAGTGAGAGAAAGAGTTGTGTGGGCAAATCTACCTTAGAGCTGTCACTTGACTTTTCTGCAAGAGTCACAAAGGAGTGAGCACCCCAGTTCTCTCCGCAATTAATAATTAATCATCTCTTCAGGATTGTTTCTTTTCAAGTTCTCCACTTGGATTTCTTTGGCAAAGCGTTCTTCAAAATGTAGCAGAGTTTCAGGCATTCTTTTCTCCTGGTAAATCTTATTCAAACAGATCAACATCTTTCAGTTTCCAGTATGTCCTTGAGTATCAATATCTGTTTCGGTTAAGATTTGTTTAATAAGTAGCTAGAGCTCACAGTCTGCTGTCATGATATCCTTGCCATTATAGGACATAGAGGGTGTCCATTTGGCATTTATTACAACTTTTCCTTCCTCACCTGGAGGAAATGATGCCTTCCTTCTCTCATTACAGTAAAATATAACCCTTTTAATGTGTTGGTGTATCATTGCATAAATTATGAGGACTTCTCTCTGTTTATATGAAATGCAGACGTTTCAAACATGGAGCACAGTGACTCTAGGCTACAAAAATAAAAAGCAGATGTCTTTCTCCCTCCCTCTCAGGAGGTTAATGCTTATCTGGGTACTTTAACTCTTGAGGTTCTGTGATGGGCAACATCTATTGAGCAGAGGGAAGTGACACTCAAGTACTAAATGGGGTACCATTAATGCAGGTTTGCTCTCAGTTTTGCTACAGGGCCAAGATAATACGGCATCTTTGGTATTGCTGGGTTTTCCTTTGTGTAAATGAAGGGGAAAGGTGACTTAGAAATATCTGTCTGGATGCATGTCTGTCCCTTTCTGCAACCCAACAACTGTTGCCTCTGTGTCTAGGAGCAAGTGACACAAAACCATCTGTGCCCTTTTTGGGGTTCTCCTGGGCAGAAAGAATCCTAACACATCCCTTTAGGTCACCTTTCCAGATGGCTGGAAGCATCAGAACTGCACCTGCTGCCCAAGCCCTCAGCAACTGGGTAGTGGCAGAAAATTGCTGTAATTTCGTCATGGGAAAATGAACGTAGGGCACGGATGTGCTTCTCTGAGGGCTCCGGGATGTGTGTGGAGAAAGAGTGGCATTTAAAAAAATCTGCAGAAAGCAGATATTTCTCATGAAATACTGATTTAAACAAAGTGTGAGAACAAGGCAGATGACTCTAAAATGTGTGGCTGGCCTGTACTTCATAGTGTTGCCACAGTGGTTTATAGTGTTTGGAGGGAAAGTTATGACGCAGAACAAATGAGATAAAAAGCTGGTTCAAGTGTGATTAAATGGGTCTAGAAGCTGCCCGTGTTGTGGCAAGGAGTTGCTGGCCTCGTGACAAGCTGTAGCATGCTGCATGGTTTGCCAGCTTGTCCTATCCATATGGGCTGCTTCAGATGAATCTGTTTTAAAGCCATCCAAACAGTTTATGGACATTTTCCTCAGTGGGCCTAGGCACATGAAAGGAAGATACACCCAACGAGGTCATAAAATAGTACCAGGATCTTCTGCTTTGAAAGACAGCAGTTTTGATGTTCAAAATCATCATCCACTGACATCACCCCAGTAACCATTAGCACTGGTGGGGTGTTCGTTGTCTTGACATTTCCATATGGAGCTGTATTTGTTGGCAGCCAGCTTAAAAGAGAGGATTGCTCGAGGCTGGATGCTCATGCAAGGCAGTCATGTTGCAGATGAATTAGATATCCATGTAATGAGAAAGCTCCTTCAGCCAACAAGTTTCTTCTTTGAAGGTTTATCCCAAAGAATTGAGCTGGTCAGAAATGTTCTCATGAAACACCGTCCCTTAAGCTTGGCTTATTTTGCTGGAACTGTGCTGAGAACAGTTGACTTCCCAATGCCTGAGGAAGAAAGCTTGAGGAAACCCACCTGTACTCCTGGCAGATCTCTTCCAGGACAGGAGAAACGCTGTGAGCACACGTCCCAGTCTGTGGAGCAGATGCACCTGGTGGATTTGCCCCAGGGCCAGGGATGCTGGGAGCTTGCAGCTGCCCGCTGAGGCTGACAAGCTTTGACGTGCGTTTCACTGGGAGGCTCGGCAGGGTCTGGGGAGCTTCTGGCTTCCTGGAAATTGCTCTCCTTTCAAAAAAACTGAAAAAAGTTTCTGTTCAGTTTGGATCCAAACCAAATTTTATATATATATATATATATGTATTTTAAACCCTAGGTTTGCAATGCACTGGAAACACTGCTTTTCAGCCAGCTCTACTTGATAGTTTTATAGGGCTTTGCCATAATAAAAGTGAAGTGAGACGAAACAGAAAAGCCCTGCTTAGTAACAACAGGGGGTGGGGGAAAGGAAAGGGAGGCTTTAACCAGAGCCAGGCTTGCTGAGCTGCTGTTCTGCCAGCAGAGGACAAAATAGCTGTGCCAGAAGCATGATCAAAAGCTCATGGTATCAGTCTTTGCATTTCGGTAGTCCTGTGATCCAGAATAAATCAAGGTGCCTCTTTGATAAGTCGGGGTGCTCAATCTCAAATGATCTCTGGTTCCCTTGGCCAGCTGAAAACTGGATTTCTCAGATGCTTCTAGCCTCTCAGGGTTGTCATCTCTCATATGGAGTCTTGCTTTGTCACCAGCTCCTGCCAAAGATCCAGTCCTCCTTTTGTCAACAAAGAATTGGGTTTATTTGCTATGAAAACCAATCTGGCATTGGTTCTTGCTTTTGTAAATGATTCATCTTGCGTCTCTAGTCGTAGTGCTCTTCTCACATGTTAAGAAGTTTATTTCCAGTAAACTCCCGAGTCCGGGCTCCTGTGAGATAGTAAGAGGCAGAAGGGGCTTTACAGCTCACCATCTTCAATAACAGTAACCAGCCAGGTGACCAGTTCCTCCTTAGGTAAAGTCTCATCCACCCCTTGCATGGGTAGTAGAATCACAGGAGCACCAAGGTTGGAAAAGACCTCCAAGCTCACCCATTCCAACCGTCCGCCTACCACCATTATTTCCCCACTAAACCATGTCCCCTACTACAATATCTAAATGTTCCTTGAATACTGCCAGGGACAATGGTGAAAACCATCCATGGATTGATGGATGGAATGCATGGAAAAACTCCATGGGTGGAATATTTGCAGCTTTCCCATGTTATCTCTGCTCATCGCTCCTCCACTGTTGCCTGTCTCTTTCTTTCTCAAGCAATTCTGATTTGTGCAAGGTTTGGAAGAGTGATTTGCTGGTGAAGACAGAGGGAACAAAGATGTTTAGCACTTTGGCCTTTCAGATCTGTCAAAAGACTACCTTCCCCGTGAATGACATTTTTTCAGTGACCTTATCCCATCTGAACTACAAATAATGGGACTACGGGGTAAGATGTTGTAATCCTGCAGAGCTAAGTATAAGACAGAGATTTGCTTTGCTCAATACCTGACTTCCAGCAGATCAGTATTGTACAACGTGAATCTTTGCACAACACAAGAGCCTGTATAAGGTCCTTTCAAAGATACAACTCCCCAACAAATAGTGTGCATATTTCATTCACCAAGAATGTAGTAAATTTTTTTCCACTGAGCCTAAAGTCCAAGGGAGGATGAATTCTCTATGCAGCTTTGATATGCTTGCGTCTCCTTGCATTTTCATGGATATTCTTGGTAGTAAATCCCTTATCTCCAGCTATGCAAGCAGTTTACTAAACATCTGTCAGTAGCACCAGTACCCGTCTTGCTAATCTGGAATACCCAGATGGCTCCAGACCTTGACAAATGTTATAAAAGAGCTATAACTGGGTACTAAAAATGCAGCACAATTTAACTCAAAATTCTAAATGCCTGCACTTCATTTGCCTAATCTTTATTCAAAATACAAATTTTAGACATGAGAAGAAACCCATTTCCAGAAGGAAAATATTAGTGATGGGTGTAGTTGTGAAGGGTGGGAAACAGGGTTATGTCTGAATTGAATCTTAGAGGTCAGAGGGTTAGCAGAAAAAGCAAGCAAGAGAACTCAAACAAATAGATCTGTGGCATTTAGGCACTATATTAAATTGGATTTATGGTGCTTGCTGCTTCAAGCAGTGCCAAAATTATCAGGAGTGGCCTTTCTTGTTGAAAACTGGCACATCTGGTCCCAGTCCAAGCTGGAACCAGTTGGACATAAGAAAATAAACTGTATTATTCGTATTTGTGTTGCAGCCTCTGCCAGAGGATTCAATCCAGGCTGGACATTCATGGTGTTGTATGACTTCTACTTTCTGCTTGTTGGGTTTGAAAAACCTGTAATCCTATAGGCTGATGCACGACAGGATGAGGAATGATGACTTTTCTCATCGCTGGCTGTGGCCATTCTCCTGAGCTTGGGTTTGCCAATGGCTCCTGTCCCTTTCTTCCATAAGGACAGAGCTTGAGTGCATGTTGTTTGGTTTCCTCACTCTGGAGTCAGCTGGTGGATCCAGCCAATGTTCAGACAGCAAGCCAAAACATGACAGCATGGACAGTTAGACTATGTTGGATCCGAATGGGATTTCCAGCCCTGAGCTAACATAACTGCACAGGCTGAGCTAACAGTATGAAGTGAATCATTCACTGTCTTGCAGAGCTTTCTGATTTTTCAGTGCAGCCTTGTTCAGCAAGACATCTTCTGATCTCAGAGAAGGGATTCAAGACCTGCCCCAATGCAATGCTGTGTGACGTTTATTTCTCCCTGCTCTGACCAAACAATAAAAAGACAAAGAGAAATCTAGTCTTCGGACTCACTCCTGCCTTGATGCACTCTTCCGTCTCAGTTTGCTTTTAGATTCTGCATTCCTGAAACAGACAGTTGTACTGGCAGTACAAAAGTACCACCAGCATCCCTGTTCTCAGGATAGATATGACAGTGGACACTTTTCCCAAAGGTAGCTCACCATGCACGATTCAGGGTGTTCAACAGCACCTATTCCTCCTGCTTTCTCAGTTTTCCATTGTATGTTTCTGGTGGGAAGATTATTGCTGATCGTAGCTCAGCAGGCTTTACAGGTGCCCTGGTCACAGCCTAATAAGTGGAGTGAACTTATTAAAGGAAAGAAAACAAAATGAAACAAAACCCATCATGACATTTCTTAAAATAACATGAATCGCCCATTCAGCTCTTCACACGCTGCGAAGTAGAACCCAGACCCCTTCTAGAGCTGAAATCCTTCTTGAAGCCTGGATCCTATTGAGGATTTAAGACTGGATTCTCATTTGTGCAGAGGTCTCTTGAGCCAGCAAGCACAGGATGTAAATTATTTTTACTCTCACTTTCACATGAGAATTAGGCCTTTAGTGTCAACTTGAGTTACCTTGCGCTGGCTGCATCAGTTACTTATGTCCACCTGCTGTTTCTTGGTTTAGCTTAACTGTATTTAGTTTTTTTTGGCAGAAATTCTTCCTTTGTTGTGTGTTTTCACAGCCCTGACCACTAGGTGCTACTGCAGCATAAACCCAGCGATGGTTAAATGGAATCAGGTTCATTAAGTTGTGGCTCTGGCTGCTCAGCACGGAGGGGTCTTTCTGCACACACCAGGTTCCTCTGCTGGTGTGACAGCTGTGCCTGAGCTGCTGTGGAGCTGCTGTGCTGAGCCTGGGGTGCAGGGGCGGCCCCAGGGCTGGTGCAGAGGTGTAGGATGCTGGGCTGAGCCCCAGCCTGTATCAGAAGGGCGTGGAGGAAACCAAGGTAACCTCCTGGGCTGGCACCATCAATCTGTTAGAGATAGACCCAAGGAAGTGGCATGGAGCTGCATCAGGGGAGGGTTAGTTTGGATGTTAGGAGAAGGTTCTTTGCCAGGGGGTGGTGGGCATGGAACAAACTCGCAGGGTCAATCCAAGCTGGTCACCACTCTCAGATGTAGGGTTTGGACTTCAGGTGATTCTGTGCGAAGCCAGGAGCTGGACTTGATGGTCCTTGAGGGTTTCTTCCAACTGAAGATATCCTATAATAGATTCCACATTAGATTTCACTAACATAGGTTGCCCTGCTATGGAGACCAGCTAACTGTATGTTATCTGCTCTATCATCTCTGGAAAAGCATCTTCTCAACCTCAAGGCCTCAGGACAGGAACACCACCAATTTCCCATGGCTGTCTATGCTCTGTATATAGCCCTGCTTGTGCCTTTCCACTTGTTTGAATTTGCCTGCTTTGGAATTTCTAAGAAGTTCTCCAAGGATGGCTACAACCAAGGAATGAAAATATAGGAGGTGGATCTGCTCTGTAGTTTTCCACTGCAGAGTTTCGTTCTGATTTATTTTTCAATTTTTTTTTTCTTTTTTCGTCAGAAGAAAAAAAAAATTCTTAGTAAAATGAAATTTTTAATGAAGGCAACAAAAGTTGTTCTTACTGAAAATCTCAACTTTGAAAAATCTGCTCTTAGGAAAAACCAGCTTTTTAGCCTGGCTTCATTTGATATCTTACATCCTCAGCATGATGCTGATGTTCGTAAGACTTAATTTGTGTCATCGAAGCTAGCAATAAAGGCAGCAGCTATTCCCTTTTCCCTGCTAATAGCTTTAGTTTATCTGAGCTGGCTTCAGCACCTCTAAGGAGGCAGCAGAGGGACAGTTTGCACAGCTTTGCCTCACACCAAATATATTAACTGGAGACAGAGGCTCCTCACTCTCCTCATTCTCTCTTATTTGTCCCTGGGAGCAGCTTTCTCGCTGCAGCACAGCCCAAGGACCCACTGATCTTACTATTCCTTCCTTGCTCGGTCCCCGGTGCTTCCCTGCTTCACACCATCGCAGGCTGGGGCTCTGTACACTGAAATCTTTGTGTGATTTTTTTTCACGGTGGATGGGCCATGTGCCAACGAGGGCAGCACGCTGTATGTTTGGGAGTTCTGAATAATTCTGCTGCTGTCTTCTGCAATCTAAGCGGGAACGCTTCGATTTTTGGTGCCGCCCCATAATGCTCTGATAGCTTTACTCTTAGCATCTGGGAAAAAAAAAAACACAACAATCTTTATCTATTGAGCTTGTAAATCTTGATTACTCTTGACATGGTCTACTGTTTTATGCTGCTTTAATTACTCCCCGGCCTCGTATCCAGTTTGAGCTGGAATTCAGAGCTCATTCAGTTTATCACGCATGTAATGCAACTTACAGAAAAGCATTTCACCAGAGAGCTTAGGCATTGTTCACTTGTGTTTGGTCCTCATTTTAGTGCTAAATTTTGCTGAACGCTTAACTGCTTGCTGCTAAACAGAGCAGACATTTGTGGAAAATCTTAGCATTTATTATTATTTATTTAGTTGTTATTTATTTATTATCTATTGCCTAAGAAGCTTGGTTGTAACCCATTTAGCAGAATGGGAGCATGCTTGCCATGGTTTATTCCCTCTTTTAACATGGAGCAACTAAGGAAAAATGAAGTTCCCAGTAGGTGACGGCCACACATTTACACGAGGACATCTGTCCTGTGCTTGCAGTGGGGTTTGACCTGTAAAACTAAACCTGGAAATCAGTTCACACCTTTTCTGAAAATGCTGTGCCCTTCTTCTTAAGGTGGCTGTTATTTGATTTGATCCATTTCATGCTGGGGGAGGATTTCTTTGTGCTTTGTCTTTCAGAGTTTCCAAAGTCACTGGGTGAGCACTGGGGTTGGTAATCACTCAAGGACAGAAACAGCAATCTTTTTAGGCATACATCTAGACCTGCTGCTCCATACTGTATATTCAAAAGGCAGTTTGGAAGTGACTGGACTCCCTGTCCACTCAATACCTGAGATGCTGATGTGTTTGCTTCACTGTCAAAAATGAGGGTGAAAGAGGAGAGGACTTTGGCAATAGAAGATGAAGCAGAAGTATTACACAATTGTAATGCTGTGTCTCACCGAGACCACGCTCAATGATTTGTAACACCCTGAGAGAAGAAATGTGCGCCATCAGCACTAATCAGCTTGAGAGGGAGTTTGGCCAACACTAAGAATTTTAGATTTGCATTTGGATTGAGACTAATTTACCTTCAAATATTGCGTGTTTTCCTTGTACTCAAATTGCACTTCATACCAAAGCCATTAGTGCAGACCGGTTAATTCCTGCCACACCAACAAAGTTCTGCTTACCCAAAGCAAAATGCTCTATTTGTTGTCCAGTGCTGCCTCCCAGTTGGCCAAATAAATCAATTCTGTTGCAAAGAAGTATCAAGATAGAGTTTCTCAGAGTTCCGCACTGCTTTTCTTTTACCCATGAATCATACTTTGTGAGCAAATGATTTTAGAAGAGCCATTCAATAAGTGCATTTTCAGGTCTGAATACTTGAAAAAGAGCAAGACCGAAAATACTTTGTTGGGCTGTTTGCTGTATTGTAGTAGACTGGCTGGTGAGTAGATGTGTGCCAGCCTTCTCAGAGTCAGGATACGTGTCATGAACCTCCCGGTGCCAAACTGACGAGATTTTTTCTTCTACTCAAGTGATGGATTGTCCTTTTAGAATACGACTGCAGGGCTTGGTGTAGTGACAACATGACATTTTTCATGGTCATAAAGTGGCTACAATAGATCTGAAGTCTTGTGAACCACAAGTGGTCAGGAACAAATTTTATCTGCTACTCAAAGTTTCATGTAGATTGCTACATCTTTCCTTAAAACAATTGTTATTGTGCTTTTTGTGCAAACATTTGCTTACTAGCTGAGCCTCGAGGTTGCAAGTTCAGAGTTTTCCCTGGGCAGAAAAAAGGTCCTTATTGCCAAATGGCAGCACATCCATTAGGTCCTCATGTTGGGCTTCTTCTCCTTTGGGAATGCTGGTCTGCAGCAATGCTTCCTTTAAATGAGCATGTTCCTTCCATCTCCTTGTTTTCATTCCGTGTCAGAGCTCCCCATTTTGATCCTGCAGTTGACATGGACTCCTTCAGATTCCTTCTCTCATCCCACTTAGCTTCTCGTGTTGACTTTTCTTCTCAGCATATGCTTAAATGTATGACCTTCTGTCACAAAGGTGGTTGAGATGATACCTTATGGAACCTCTGCCATTCTGGCTCATCATGGACAGTCCAAAGTCTGTCTTAGAGCTTCTCCCAGCTATTTGTGCCACACTTTTCCCATCTCTGGACCTCAATGGGGATCCTACAGGGAAGGTGTACATCAGAAATAAAAAAAATTCCTGAGTCTGAATAGGGGTCTCCCTGCAGCTTTAACCAGTGTTAAGATTGTGTCCAGTTCATTTATATTCTCCCTTCAACCTTTGATGTTTAATCTTACTAATGCCAACCGAACAGAGCTCCAGAAGAGTACTTCCAGCTTCTTTTTCTGGTGATGACCAGATCCTGAACTAGGAACTGAAAGACAGTGTGTGCTATGGCAAGCACCAAACTACCTAGAGATGTCTGTTTACCACAAGGGTTGCTGGTGTTCAGTGTCTGGCACAATTAGGCACACACTAGCATTGTTAAATTTCATATATCCTCCAGCTTGGATGTGACCTCATGGAAACCTCTCAAGAATTTCTAGATGCTTTCACACGAGCTTGTCCCCATTGAGATGCAGAAGGCAGAAAACCTGCCTTGTAGCCAGTGGGCTTGTGCCTTTTATGGGTCCTCAACAGATGAATGGATCTGGTTCGTATGTAGGAGAAGGACTTATTTGTACTGTCCCTCCATTTCAGACATTTGGATCACATGCTGCCTAATTTTGGTGATGACTTGTTCTGCATCCAAAGCTGCTTTGCAAGCATTCTGTGTATTTCAGCATTGCTCATTTGGGAGAAGCAAAGAAACCTGAGCGAGGCTTTTACAGGGCTGGACAGAGTGATGAAAAAGTGAAACGTGACAACATTATATCAGCCCAATTTGAAATATCACAAAGCCCTTCTCTCCTTAGGAATTCACAGAGGGCTTGGCAGGCTGTCACCATGGCATAGCAGTTTCTGTGCCCCCAGCACACCTCTGGGTGTTGGTAGACAAATTTATGGTGTCTCTGTGAACTCCAAAGTGGCAAGAGCAGAAAGCTTCCATCTATTTGGCCTGCGTGTAGCGTTTCAGTAAAATTGCCTTGGTGCATCAGGGCCACAGTGCAAAATGCAGTTTGTGACTGGATCAAAAAAACTATTTTAAAACATTTTTTGCTAATGGAAGGCCAGATTCTGTGGTCTTCTCAACCGTTTGCATTATACAGAGCTGTGCAGTGAGAAAAGTGAACAAACTAGAAAATACAGCCCTTGTGCAGGAGAAAAAAGAAAGAAATCTGTATGCATTCTATCATGGAATCATTTCTATCATTGGAAAAGACCTCTGAGATCATCCAGTCCCACCACCCACTTACCACCAATATTGCCCACTGACCATATTCCCCACTCACTGCATTCTGCTGCCATCAGACCATTCCTCCTGGCAGTAATTCCCTATCTCCTGTTTTGCCCATGGAGCTAATGGCTATCCTGCACCTCAGTGAAGCCTCCTCTGCTGTACAGATGCCAAAACTCATTTTCTCATCAAATTATGAAACAGATTAATAAAATCAAGCTGTTTCCCAGCAAAACAGATAGGAAATATCCTCCTTCTGTGTGTTTCACAAGCATAAGAAAGTCTCCAAGTTATCTTCTGGGTTACAAATATTCAAGTTTACACTCAACACGAAGATGGTGTGCAGCAATTCTGGGAGCAGATGCAAACATAACCACTGGTCCTTCTCAGTTACAGCATCGTATGAGGGATGCCAATATTGTACAACTGTTCTCCTCTCCCTCTGGCTCTCACTGCCTCCCATCCCGTGCCACGTGTTGCCATCTGACCTGGCCCCACATCAGGCAGCGTGCTAACAAGGCAAGACTTCTGAGATCACAGATCCGTGGGCGCTGTGCAGCCTTCTGGAGTGAGGAATTGCCTTCAATCTGTGTGTAAAAGCCCAGGTCGTGGCTGTGGCATGGGTAAGCCTTTGTTTGCTCACAGATGCGAGGCTCTCTGTTGTTCCTTTGGCAAGGAGGCATTGATTGCGGCAGGGTGTTCCTTGAAAAATACAAATGTGACGGGGAAACAAATTAATTGCGAGGCTCCTAATTAAAATCACTGGGAGAGATATTGCATTACAGTGCAAAGAAGTAGACAAATATGACCTTTCGGTGAACTTCTCAACCCTACTGGAAGCATAAATCTAAAGTCTCGTAGCAGAGAAGTGTTCTGGCACTGGTGTCTACAATCAGGATTTTGTCTGCAGGTATCAATGCACAAAACCTCTGCCTCGTGGAGCTCAGAGTCCCCTGAGGCTTCTTTTGTTTTGCCTTCGTTTGCTATAGCCCATGGCAGAGGGCTTTAGGGGCTCTGGCTTTCCTCTCTCCTCCATACACAGGGAAAAGCTCTCGCACAAAGGTGGCTGGGAAGGCCACTGAAGCAGAACGGAAAGCTCTGTGCTGCAGCAACGCTTGGCAGAGATATATAACTGTTGTCTGCTACCAATTGTCACAGGCAGTTAAGGCAAGCAATTTATGGCTCACACTCACCCTGCTAGGTTTCTGTCTCTGGCTCCTAC
The DNA here is from genome assembly GCF_026119805.1 of Tympanuchus pallidicinctus. NCBI lineage: Eukaryota > Metazoa > Chordata > Aves > Galliformes > Phasianidae > Tympanuchus > Tympanuchus pallidicinctus. Next base: position 4,397,180 of record NW_026294791.1, on the reverse strand, counting down.
CTGTCACGTTGCAGAGATTCCTCCCACTTTTTGACTCAGGGCGCAGCGAAACAGGCGTTACGGAACAGATCCACTCCCTTTCTGTAAGGAATGATTGGGATGGTTTTTTGCTCCCTCATCATTAAGCAAACGCTTTCGCTGTGGGACAGCTGTTTTGTCTCAGAAATGGGACACAAAATTTGCCTTTGTTTTAATCCTGGGATGTTTATCATGGGACCTTGACGCATATACCCTTCACTTTCCCCTTCCCTATCTCTCTGAAGCTCTGGGGTTGAGAAGGAGCAGGAAGAGGAAGAGTTTTCAAAGGGATGTTTCGCTGTTAAAAGTTCAGCGTCACTCTCATATGTGATTTTCCTGGTTGGCAGCTTTATGGCTCAAATCTCTGTTTTAAAACTGGTGCGCACTGGTGATATCATGAACATGCCACATGGTGTCTGATGTCCTTTAGCGACGGCAGATTTATAGCATTTTCCCTCATAAAAACCCTCTCCCTTGCCAAAAGAGGTCCAGCTGGAGTTATGAAATCAGTAAACAGAGACCCTGCTGCAGTGGGGAAGCTTGCCCTTTGCAGCTCCCTTCATCTGCAGCATGCAGTGCACAGCAGAACCTTGCACTCTGGAAATCACACAGTGGTAATCCACGTGGAAACCTTGGAAAAGCTCCTTTGCTCCTGCAGACCTGATAGCACCTGTGGCCCTTGGGTGCTGCTTAGCAATTAGTAGGAAATTCATCTTGAGTTATTATAATGCTACAGATTTATTAATGCCTATGTACAGGATGTAGTTAAAACCCCACCCTACTTGTGAGATATTGCTCCCTCGAAATTTGGCTGCCTTGAAATGTACATAATCCCTTCTTGAGTGTTTGGGAAGTGATTAGTGGAGCTTGGATGTTGCCATGAGCAAACTCTGGTCCATAATTCTTTCAACTGGAAATGCATTCTGAATCTGCCATGACTATCTGGCCACTAATCGCTTTCATGTTGCTCATTGTGAAATTTGTAGGCAATTAGGGAATGGAGACAGATCTGGTAGTGAACTGGTGCAAAAATCCTCCTCAGAATGGTTGGAAACCAGAATTCTTCTGCTGAAATCCACAACTGTCTTGCTGCAACATAAAGAGGTTCCCCAGCAGTGCGTGTGTGGTGAAGGTTTCAGGATACAGAGCAGTACATGGTTTTTTGGAAGGAATCAGGCACAGAGGCAGCCCATTACTCCAGAAATCCTCAGCTATATCTCCAGAGACAGCACTGGCTCTCCTTGCCATGGGGCATTCCCAGAGTCTGGAGGACTACACTCAGCCTTGTTACAGCTGTGCTGTGAGCAGAGCTACATTTTCAGGGGACTACAGTTTTAATTCCAGTTTCCTTTACCATTAGAAAAGTCAGTTTTCAGCCTAGACCCAGGTTCAAGCCATGTCTTGGTCTCCTATTGGGAATAGGTGAACGGTTGGACTGGGTGATCTTTTAGGTCTTTTCCAACCTTGGTGATTCTATGTTTCTATGATTCTATGAGCAAGAAGCCCTTCTAGCAGCATGCTGCTCCTCTACTTATACTGGTGACAAGTGGTATGGCAGGGAGGTGAGAGTGTGGCTGAGGCGGTGGCTACCAGCCCTGTGTGCCAAACCCTCAGTGGAGATGAGCTAAAGAAATCTTCTGGAGAGCACCTGGGGCTTTGGGAGTCGGGTGGAACACACAGCATGTAAAAACAGACCCAGCCCTGCTCCTGTATGGTACCCTACGCTGTGCTGATACGCTCATTTGAAGATCTGTAATTCATTCCAGTCTATTTGTTGCTTCAGTTTCTTAGTCTTACTATTTACAATGCTGCCATGGCCCATCACATGGAGGGCTACAGGAGAGAGAAAGCTCTGTGACTGCACCTCATGGGCACATCTACCACATCTACCGTGCATCTTCAAGGTGCATCCGTGGATGGGCAACTCCAGCTTCCACTGTGAGAGGGAGAGTCAGGAGCTGGGTTCAGCAATCCTTTCCATAGATATCACCACAGAATCATAGAATCATTAAGGTTGGAAAAGACCTCTGAGATCCTTAATCCCACTGTCAACCTGCCCCCCCATGTCACCTCAGTGCCACATCCACACAGTTCTTGAACACTTCCAGGAGCGATGGCTCCACCACCTCTCTGGGCAGCCTGTGCCAGTGCATCACCAATCTTTCTGAGAACTTTTTTCTGATATCCAACCTGAATGATATTCTATTATTCTATAATTATAAGACCTTTGCATTTGTATCGAGGCAGAGCTGCATGTTGCAGCCCCAGGGATATATCACCCATTCTTCATTGAGTGCTTCAGCAAAGAAAGCAGTCCGGCACCGTTGTACGCAAGAGGGATTGGATTTTGATTCAACGCACACAGAATCAGAAAGAACTGCTGATGTCGTCGTTGCTGAAGGACAGATGTGATGGGTGTGAGATCCAAGAGAGGCTGACGTGGTCTGGTTACTTCCTCGCTGTCATGTTTGGGAGGATGTTTCTGTTTGGAAGGCTGGTACTTGAAAGGCATTTTGGAAAAGATACATACTGTATCTGTAGCTGACACCCTGGCTTGGAGTCAAGGGAGTGAAAGGAAAAATGGAAAAGAAAATGAGAAAAGAATAAAGAGGAAATAAATGTCCATCTGAGTACGGGAGAAAACAATCTAAGGGAACCCAGGGAAATCACTGTGTTGTAATCTGGAAGAAAAAATCTGTGAGAAAGTCAGCATTTTTCATTATAACTTTACCAAAGTCTTAGACTGACAGAGCAGGAGGATTGTTCTATTGGCTTTGTTTCTTCACAAACGCATCACACTTGGCCCTGTGCTATTTGTTCTGACCTCCAGCAGCCATGTAATGTGAGGATTTAGGGATCAGATCTGGGGAAAAGAAAAGGAAAAAATGGAGCATGTTTGCATTTTGGCTTTGCAGAGCTGGGCTTGAAGTCGAGATGGAACGGGTGTGTTTCCCGAGTCCCCTCCAGCAGCAGGACACAGGGAGGACTGTGTTAGTTTCCATGCTGCTTAACGTTTGTATTTATTTGTGCATTGCATTTGATTCTTTATTTATTCTGCATGTGAGTGTGGATTTAATGCTCGGCTCCAGGCAGCCATGTGTTTATCTACAGGGCTGCAAATGTTCAGGCTGACAATAGGTTTTTAACCCCAAACGGAAGGGCCACCTCTATGTCAGCTGCAGTAGAGCTGAATCCCAGCCATTGGGGTGCCAGGAGCTGCCGGTCACTTGGCCAAGGGGATTCTTGTACATGGAACAGTACTGAGGATCACTGCATCCACATCCAGGGGCCATCTGGGGCCATTCTCCAGCTGGTTTTGGCTCCTGGAGCTCTGAGCGCTGTGCAAGCAGCCCTGTGCTGCAATTTGTCTGCAAAAGAGTTGCTCATATGGGATTGAAGTTAAAGCGACATTTGCGCATTGCTCTCTTCCTTGGTTTCTGCTTAATGTCCTTGCTATTCTCAGCGACAAAACAGCCCCTGAGGGGCAGATGCCACCAAGTGTAGCAAGGGAATATCACTGTTCATGCTCTGGCTTCTGCTCTGTGCTGGACAAAAAAGGCAGGAAACCAAAATACCCTGTCCCAGAGCCATGTCCATGCCTTTGGCCCCATTCGTGCACCACATGGAGTGCAAAAGCAACAGGGAGTCAGCATGTCACCATTGTTCATTGTTAGCAGCTTCAGATCTGAAGCAGCGGATGGGGAGCCAACATCTCACTCCCATTTGCAGAAGCCATCCAGTTCCCTCTTTATTCATTGGCAAACATGGGGATAACAAAGGGCCCTGCTGAAATTCGGCCATGTTGCAAGGTCTGTGTGCAATAGTTGCAGAGCTAGTTGGAAGGGAGGAAAAGCGAGTTTGGGGAAGAGAAAAACTGCAGACCTTCAAGCTGCTTGTTTCCAGGGGTACTGCAGCTGAAGGTGGATCCTGGAAGGGTTCACACAGTTTTTTGTGCATTACAGAAGTTGGAGAAATGCTCTGAAGATGTCCATGGGAAAGGAAAAAAAGAAACACTCACAGCCTGACAGTGGATTCAGTGGTATATGGAAGGTGGGGCAGGGATGAAAGAGGAACTGCCATCAATTAAAGATGGGAGAAAGAAAGCTATGACAAGCTCTGAAAGAAAAGTTCTCATGATTGAAAGCGATACTTTCTGAATCTTCTGGTTTTGGGAAAAATCCTTTGTCAGGAACAAAAAGTTTCACACAAAGGAGGGGTTTGTGTGCAGAGCTGTAACTAATGGAGGGGATTCTCAGACATCTCTGCGTGTTCTCACCTGCTTTGGGGACAGTCCAAAGCCTCCTTCCCCTTCCAATGCCATTGTGTTTTGCTGGATGGCCACCAAATGTGAACTCCTCCGGCATGAGGCCACGGTCAGTGAGAGCTGACAGCTGAAGTGCATTATCTGTGCTCGACATGGTGCCTCATCTTTCAGCATCTGGAGCCAGGAACTCCAGATGTGGCTCTGAGCAACCCTTTCTGGAGGACACACCATGCACATCGCCCTCCTCCTTGCCTCTCTGTGGAGAACCAGAACCACAAGCAAATGTGAGACCTTGAATGTCACTTTTACATCTGTGGTGCTGATGGATGGTTGTAAACAGAGCTTGTGGGGTGAAGGTATCTGCCAAGCCATGCAGAAATTGCACGTTGCTTTCATTTCACTGCACCCCTGTCCCCCCTTGTCCTTCTCATCCAGATGCTCCCTTTCATGCCGATGCAAGAGAGGTTGCTACGTCTGACATGAGTCGATAATGTTGGATGTGGCGCTCGTTTCTTGGCAAATCAGTGCAAAGGAAGTAAACAGTACGTGTTTGTTTTGACTTTCTTCCCTCTTTAAGTCTGGTTTATTTTAGTAGATGCTCTTTTGATTTCATTAATTAAAATATGGCTCGATAGGGAATGAGAATGAATACAGAAGACTTACATCTGATATATACAAGATGGAGGGGAGTATCCTTTGTGTTCATATTGACGCTAAGGAAGTTGTAAGAGGTAAAGTAGATCTTCATCTCTTGGCTCCATGGCTGCATGGAGGAGAGGTTGGCAATGTTAGTTCTACATGGTGCTTTGCCAGAATTCGAGGTTGAGATTCAGGGTCTTTGGGAAAGCTGGATTGATTAATGATAAATAAAAAGTAATGAAGATAAGGTATAGCAAAATAAAACAAAGCGTGGGCTGTTTTCAAATCGGTCACACTGATTTTTCTTAATGCTTGCACCAAAAGGGCTACACTGTGCTGTCGCATTATCAAGTCAATTTGCCCTGCTCCTACCTCACTTGCTGTGCTGAAATTGGAATTTCCAAGAGGTCTGGCTGCTGGCTGCCAGGCTACTGCATCTCTACACACACAGGAAAACCCAGCAGCAGCACGGCACCAACCAACCTCATGCTTCCCTGCAATGTGTGAGCTGAAGAGCAAACCCATTGCTTCTAGCTTGGATGTTGGAAACATCCCATCTTCCCCCCAGATTCTCTGTCGTGCACAATCCGTGGGGACGTTTTATTTTTGCTCCAGGAAGGAACTTGTTTTCTGCCCTCCCCAGATTTCCTGCAAAATACTAATTCGGGTTTTTACTGGCTTTCCTTGCATGCCATTCTGAACAGGGCTGGTCTTTAGCATATACTTGGGCTTTCCTGAACTTGAGAAGAAACACTGTGGAGTGCTTACGTACACTAGAGTCAGCTCACCGTGCATTTCAGTGACAAGCACAAGATTTTATGAGCTTCACTAGCTTGGGAGCCAGCTGAATTTGCAAATCCCTTCACGATGAGATTTGTTAGGCAAACAGACAGATTTCAGAGTATTTTTCCAACTCGGGGTTTCCTGCCAGTAAGTGGCAGGTACGACGTGGTGATGACTGGGTGATGCACAACGCCGTGCTTTGTTTGCTGCCTCTCAGGGATGATTTATGCTTTGCTAGGAAGCTCCACTGAGACCTTGTGCAACTGGAGGTCTTAAACGTGTCATAAATTGCTTGAAAATGAGAGGAAACTTGACTTACCATATAAAAAGAGTAAGGACTGTAATTTATTACTGTAAACAAAAATAAGGAGATAAAAAAATTAATTAGAAAAGAAAATGTCAAGCTCTTTTTATTCCAAATTTGAGAGGACCTGAAGTCAATTGTTTCCTCCCGCGGAAGGTCTGGTTTCCATCAACCAGGCAGAAGGGCTTTTGTTTCTAGCAGTCAAATCAACAGGCCAGTAAGAGAAGCTTTGAACTGCAATTTGTCTTTATGTATTTTGAAAATGTTCTCTCGATGTGTTTACATGTTGGCTGGGGCGCTTTTGCTGGAGTCAGCTCTTTCTGGGATGATTAATCAAACGATCAAACCTCTGATTAATCAAAGCCCCTCCTGACAACGCAGTCCTTTCTTTCAATCACCTGCTGAGTCTCTACGAAAACCAAACAAGCAAATGATTAAGCCTTTTTTTTCCTTTTTTCTTTTTTTTTTTTTTTTCAAAATAGGAAAGAATGAAAGAAAGAAATTAAAAAAAAGTTGGTGTGTCTTGCAGATTTGGCACTTTCTGAGGTACATACCTCAAGGAGAGAGAGATCTTGGACTACATTTGTGATGCAAACTGGAACCTTTGGCTACCAAATGCAGGATGTGGTGTATCCTGTTCAAAGAGGCACATATTTCGCATGTTTGTGTTGGCTCCTTTCAATCAAAGCATGCTGTGATTCAGCTACACTAAAAATTAACAATCTATGTTATAGCCGTGTATTACATTACACCCCATTTAAAAAAAAAAAGAAGATTTTTTCCAGAAAGACATCTTCTGAAGAGAAGGGAAGGTAGGTAACAAAACCCTTGCGAATGTTTTCATAATAATTATTTGACGGCAATCAAATCATGGCACTTTAGAAGATCAGCTGAAATGTCTGCAAATATTTTCTCATCTCCATCAGAGTGGTGCAAACCTCTAATAAAATGCATCTGTCTCCACTTCTGCATTAAATTGGAGGTAGAGTTTTATGTCTACGGCTCTTCAGTGTCAACGCAAACAGTGCAGAAGAAAAAACTGAAGTTAGGAGTTGCTGTTCCACAGCAACTTGGGACTTTCATGAAGCTGTTTTGGCTTGTTGATTTTGTGAAGCAAGAAAACAAGTTGCATTAGATGAGAGGATTGTAACCAGCGGCGTCAAAAATGAAAGGCTGGAGTCTCCTTCATGATTTGCAACACCACCTGAATTCTCTTGTAGCTTTATCAGTGCTCCAATATTTTCTTCCTTTTGGCTTGCGGGAATTCAGACCATTAATAACCATCCTTATGGTTATTAATCTTTCACTCAAAGGTACTTTATAAACCAATGGATGAGGTGCTACAGAGGTGATACCTGAATACAATTCACTTTGTTTTCAGGTAAAAGCAATTTCTTGGAAGGTTTGGAAAAGGCATTTGCGCAGTGCAAACCCTGACCACAAAGCTGAAGCTGCTCTTCCAACTGGGGAACCACGTTGTTTTCTTCAAAGCAATCCCACCTGCTTCTGCAAATTGGATTACAGGGCTCCCTCACTATGTGTGCACATAAAATGCCTTGGGTTAGCCAGCTGGGCAGGAGCACAGCTATGTTTGCATACTCCATTTCAACTTTGTTGTTAAATCTCCAGATTTCACCCAAGTTCACATACTCTAAGCCTGTGTATCCATCAATCAGCCCGCTGTTCTGTTGCTCCTCCACACCTATTTCTAGATCGCTAATTACTCTTCTTGTTTTGTGCTGATGAGCCAAATAGGTTTGTTTTTTTCCATTCCCTGCATGCCTATAAAAATAAAAGTTGGCTTTGTTCGCTGAAGTGCCCTTTGGAAAGGATCTAGCCCAGCACATCTAATGACATTTTCTCAGTATTTCATTTTCAGCAGGCACTGCTGAAGTAATCCCGTTGTGTTTCAGGCAGGGCTGTTTCTTTCAGATAATGCGGTTCGCAGGCTTTGTAAAAACCCCAACATCATGTTTCTTTCTTCACGGCCTTTAGAACAAAGTCAACTAATGTTCATGCTTCTAGTTGCAAAACTTACCCTCGAAAACGAAAACATGTTTTTCTCCCTTCTTGAACTTATCTTGTTCTGTTTTCAATAACCTGTGCCTGGCATCTTGGGTATTTCTCACCCTAGAGATGTTTGGGGACATGAGAAAAACGACACAGCAACAAAGAAGCCAAAATACAAATCGTGAGAGAAAATGATATTCCGAGGAGTGAAATGGCATAAAGAATTCTCTCCGTTGTTCTGGTGAAAGAAACAATTGCCAGCCAAGTTGCGGGTGACAGAAGAATACAATATCTGATGTCTTGAAAATGACAAATCTCTTCTAAGTTTGATCATGGAAGAGACTGCCATGGGTGGCATATTCATGCAACCAGTTGGAACTATCTTCCAGATAGCACACCTAAGCTCTGATTTCAGCAGGAGGTGAGATCTCAGCTACTCAACTCAGAGAGAAAAAATGCAGAGATACGGATAGAGACGTATAAACCGGTGCTGCTAACGCTGATCTGCCATAGTGAAAATAATGAGCAGCGCTTTCTCATTCAGTACAGTTTAAATATTTAAACAAAAGGGGAAAATTCATCTCGTTCTTGGCACAGGTCTTATCCATTTTATTACCCCGTACCTCCAAATATGCTGAGATGCCAAGTAATTTCCAGTTTTTATCAAATTTTAACTTCGGAGTGTGACTTTGGGATATTATGTTCAGAAGTGCATGGAGCTTTTGAAGCAGAATTTCTCTGGATTTAATACATCCCTTTCAGAGCTTTGCTTGCAGATTGAAATTCATTCTCAGCCAGTAATACTATATGTTATTTCTAAAACTCTAAAGTTTATAAAGCACATAATGAAATTTAAGTCTTCAGCCCAGGTGGAATCATGAATTAGCATAGAGTTCTCTGTGAGCAGCAGGGCTGGTTGCCTTCCTCGTGCTTTTGCAGCATTCTGGGTAGATCTCAAGCTATGGCATAAAGCATCTACAAAGAGTCATGGTCACAAGGTCATCAATCCCTCCCTGGAAAGGCAGGACGATAATGCTCCCACTGGAAACAGGGGGAAGATCTGACTGTGCCATGGAGATGTTTTCTCACAAGCCTCATAGGTCCTGTCTATCCATAAATGAAGAAAGGAACTCCTCATGGTGCAGTTATTATCTGGACCATAGCAATAGCACAACATTTATCAGAGCGATAAGTGAAAAAGGGAAGATATAAAAACACACTGGAAGTTGTTATAAGCCATTATGATACCGTTCTTTATTTAGGAAATTTGCCATCTCAGATCCTCAGGCCACTTCATCTGACGTTATCTGGTTCCAAAGAACCAAATAGCTGAAGTTAAACTAAACAAGCTATGACTGCCCTGCTTGTCTTGTTTTCCTGGATGCAGGACGAGAGATTCTCTGTAGTTTCTGTTGCAATGTGTTTATTCTGCTGGATGCTTTCCTCTCTAGCTCTGAGCTGGCTGAACATAAGAACCTAAACTCAACTCACTTTATTCTTTTTGACAAAGACAGTGAGAGAAAGGAACTCCCGGTAGGAAGAATTAAGCTGTGAATACTCTCTCATTCTGCACCTAAGAAGGAGTGTTGAGGAACATCATCCCAATGATGGTAGGAATAAGAGCAGGCCCACGGTCAGTTTGAGCCAGCACGTGGCTTTGCAAGCTGAGCATGGCTGAACTGAGCGTTAAAGCAGAGTTCTCAGGCAGTGCCAACTGGGCAGCCTTCGGTAGCTCCATCACACCTCCGGCTGTGTTTGCTCACACGGTTGCTGATCCTCTGTATTTCAGGTGGGTCTGGCTCTCCAGAAAGGGAAACTATTTATGTAGCATGTTATGGAGGTGACACGCTCTTTGCCCTTGTTAGGAAATGTTTGCTTTTCCCTCTGAATCTCAACCAAAAGTCACACTGGTTGAAAGAATACAAATGCTCTTTTTATATGGGAAAATGCATAGAGGGAGTCAGCCGCTCGCACCAGCCAGTGGCAGGTAAAGCTGGGATCCAGGCTGGCACAGCAGGGAAGCAAGCAGGCATTTCAGCTAAGCTGTGACTAATGGGCACTGTGTGCCACAGGCAATGCAGCTGCTGACCCCTGGAATATATCTTGATTAAGGAGCTGAATTTCAGAGAAGTGAAATCCTGGTGCAGTGATCAGGAGCTTTACAGTAGTCAGTGCTTTCTGACTTGGATCAACCTGACAGCCAGAAGTTTGGTCTTAGTGCTTGTTGGTGTATTTCATACCTATTAGAGTCACAGAATCATGGAATCATAGAATCACAGGATCATAGAATGGCCTGGGTTGAAAAGGACCATAATGATCATCTCATTTCAACCCCCTTGCTCTGTGCAGGGTGGCCAGCCACCAGACCAGGCTGCCCAGAGCCACATCCAGCCTGAAACACGTTAGGCACTTCTCCTTCCAGGAGCTGGCTTATCCTGGAGACTCTGCAAAGTGGTTGGCATGCAGGTCCATGCCTGATGTGCTGTCACTGAGCTGCAGCTAACCTTGAGCTGCTTTATACTCAGTTTTCATACTTGAGAGAGCAAGCACCAGGGTTTTGTGAGCCCAGAGCAAAAAATTAAAACAATGGAACCGTTCAGAGCTGTTTCCTTTGGAGATGTTCGGCGCTGATTAGATCTCACTGCACAGCAGGTAGCCACCTAGCAAAGTGCTCAGCAAGAGCTGCCTCCTAGCACCAGGGTGAGCAGTAGTGTGGAGGGATTTTCAATTCCATCTGTCTCACACACACAGCGTTCTGCAAGGCTTCCAAAAATCACATAACCCCATGCCCAGTCCCGGCTCTGGAAGCAGAGTCCTTTTGTTTATTGTCTTTGGGCCTGATATGCCTGCAGCTGTGCCCCTCCGCCCCCGACGGTGGGGTGAGTGCTGCTGGGACCTTCCCACACCCAGTACATGTCTCCTGCAGTGACAGCAACACGAGGTCATGAGTGTCCCTTCCCTGTGGCCATCGCGTGCTTCACTTGGAGCCTGGTGACAGCTGGCCCTGAGAGGAGCCAGCTGGGTCCTTCCCACACTGTGGTCACTGGGGGGCCTGTTTCGTGGACTGCTGAGTGTGATGCCATTCCTCATGGTCATGGTCTTTCCCAAATCCCACCAGCTGGTTGGTTCTGGGTGTCAGATCCCAGGACAGCTGTAATGTCTTGGATTGGTGCCATCTTATTTTGCTCGCTGCCCACCTGCTGCTCCTGGTGCCATCACATCTGTGTCACAGCGATGGGAGCGCTCTCAAATCAAAGAATCATCAAGGTTGGAAAAGACCTCCCAAAGAGATCCCCAACCCAAACCCTGACCAATCTCCCCATCCCCACTGCCCGTGTCCCTCAGTGCCACGGTTCTGCAATGCCTCCAGGGATGGTGACCCCACCACTTTCCTTGCAGCCTGTGCCACTGCATCACCACTCTTTCTGAGAAGAACTTTTTCCTGCTCTCTGAGCAGCGTAAGTCCTTTCGAGGGCACACCTTTCCAGTGGTAAAAGAAAGTTTGAAGCAGAGAACACCTCTGTGCATGCTATTAAACATGTCAAAGCAGCTGAGGGGAGCGGGATCCTCTCCTGATGCTGCATCAGGCCCATGTTTGCTGCTTTCCAGCACTCATACCCGCGGCACACAGCTGACATGCAGCAGTGGCACACATCCACTGGAACGCATTTGGCACAGCGGGCTTTTTCAGCTTCTATTTTCCCAGCTAACCATGCCAGGAGACATATTTGTGTTTATTGCAGGGGCTGGGAGTTTTCTGCAGGTGCTAATTATTGGCTGTTCCTCCTCCACAAGGCAGTCAGTGTGTGAGATGCCCTTCTCCCCCCACCCCATGTCCCACTGCTGGCCCTTTCCCTCCCGAGGGTCACCAGGATTCTCAGCCCTCCTCAGTCTGCTTTCTGTAGGAGATCTTGCTTACAGCACCCTGTGTGCCAGCCCTAGTGATGGTCAGTTGATCTTACACAACGTGCTGAGCCTGCAGGAATGATGGAACCCAGAAAGTAAACTGGGGTTTCTCACATCTGATGGCTATCTGATGAACAGAAACAACTTCTGGCTTTCTTCTGCCCTTGCTCTTCCCAAACAAGAAGCATTTATTACACAGTTTTAATTAAGATTTAGGCTGATATAGCAAAGCTGCTGCCTCTCCCTGTACTGCCTTTGTTGAAAAGACAGCTGAATACAATTACTGAAGGAAAAGTTTTGCCTTGATGATATACTATTTATTTTTTAACTGTGGTCTTTTCTGGTGTCCGGTATATAGTGGAATATAAATCATGACAACCTAAAGGCTCAGGGAGTGATCCTCTGACAGGTGGCCTCAAGAAGGCAGAGAATTGAGAAGATTCCCGCAGTGTGGCTGAAATTATGTTTTAAGTTTGTCAAATATATGCGAAGAATAAAGTCTAGGAGTCTTAGCACCTGAAGCTATAAACTGGCCCTTGCTCTCTTGAAGCGCAGCCAAGACTTGTTGGAAATTTGGTCCACCTCAGGGACCATCGTTTGAACTAAAGGATAAAAGCCAAGTTGAGGCCAGTTTTCCACTTTCTGAGAGTGGATGTGCAATGTTTGTGTTGCTTTTTCCATACATACGGTGTGGTGGTATCTCCTGGTTGGAAGGGCTTTGTCTGGGACTTCTTAACCATGGGTACCTGCATACTGTACCATCCAGCCACAAGATTTTTTGCATCTATGTATGTTTCTTTTTCCTCCAACACATCAGATTGCTGCACACTGAGCTCTCCTCTACTCCCAGCCCTGTTACGGACAGCACTTTTGATTTCATACTTTAATAATGAGTGAGAGAAAGAAGGTAGGAGAACAAATACCTTATGGTCCAGCAGAGAGGGAAATACTCGCACTGCCAGTGCTCTAGGCCCAATTCCCAGCTGTATAAGCTGTGCTTTTCACTTCCCCACCTCAGGATGCTCTGTTTTCGGGTGAGCACTTAATTCCTTTCTGTGCACGACTGAAAACTCCTCCTTGCCCAAGAAGTTGGAGCCTCCGAACAGCTTCCATCTCTGTGCATTTGTACTTTTCCCCCTCCAAAAACATTTTGAAAGAGCTTTCTAGACTATTCTCTTCTGTGGCTTTTAAAAGCACATCTGTCATTGTAGTTGTTTCAGTAGCTGGTCCCATCAGAGCAGGCTCAACGGTATTGATTCCAATGGCACCTACTTTGTGTGAGTGAGTGTTCTGTGTTGTACATGCAATGGCTTGGAAGACATTTATGTGCCCGATATAATTAAATCCAGTGGTTTTGTATTCCTTCAGATTTGGACAGTAGAGATATTGTGAGAATACCAGATCTTTCTTTATGGAAAAGCCTTACAGAATTTAATAAGAAAACAATAGCCATTCTTCAGCTTTGGAGCCTTCTGAATAGGATTTAAAAGTGAGTTACATCATAGCAATTCTATAGAAAGTCTTAAAAAGTCTTTGCGAAGTCTTTTCATTCTCTATCAAACTTTAAAGATTACGCAGCCATTTCCATAGATTATTTCATTTCTCTCCAGTCCTACCGATTGCACTCCTATTAATTTCTTTGGGGCTTTCCCATATGGCACGTATTATTTTGTCTGTAAAAATGCTCCCTGAGGGAAATCAGGCCACGAAAGATCTACAGCTTGAGTTCAGCCCAAGGAAATCACACCAGCTGCCTTTAGGCCTGATTCTGGAAAACTTCAGGGCTTTTCCTGTGCTCCTGGTGATGTGCTCAGCAGTGTTTGGAGACCCTGGGTGGCAGCTCTCCATCCAGCCCCAGTGCCCCGTGAAGCCCGTGGGTTTAAATAACATCATTTGGCTGTTAGCCTTGGGCAGGAGCAGTCTGACCTCTTTACTTATCAGAAGCTGATCTTCCAAGAGCTGCATCAGCAATTGGTGCCATAGGGACTAACCCTTCCGGACACAAATGTGTTCCTTGGCCTTTGGGACACCAAGAGAGCACTTTTTGCTTGCTGCTGATGCACTGTGGTGGGTTGGTGAGATGCCTTTCTATTTTCACCTTACCATTGACCTTATGATTTATTTTGTTTAACCTAAGCCTACTGAATTCCAACCTTTCTTGTACCCAGTGCAACCTGCAATATAACCTTACACCTAATTGGGTAAGCACACCGTGAGGCTTCGCTTTCGCTCATTTTGCGGTGATTTATTTTTCTTCTCATACCCTTATGAAAGTGGACACCACTGGTGGATGATGGGGTCAGGCTTCACCTTCTCTTGCTTGAGCTTAAGTAAGCAAATGTCTTTGAGGGAACTTCAAAGCACAGGAGCGAGAGAGGAGCAGCCTTTTTAGCCCTGCAACTAATAGCCTGGCATGTTGAGATCAAACCCCAGGGCGATGCTGAATGTGCAGGCCTCTTGGATATAGTGGCATGTAATGATAGCCCAAAAGAAAGCAGCATTCAGACATTGACTGGTACAGCTGCACTGCTGCCAGTGGACTGAGTTTGGCTTCCAGAGCTGGAGATCTATTTCTTCATTTGTAATTTGAGATTTTGAAGTTATTCGGCGTGGAAAACAGTGTATACCAACCTGATTTCATTGCACGTGGAGTGGCCAGGCCCTTGATTTTCATGAAGCTGCGCCATTTTCTTCTGCAAGAGCCTCTGCTCCCTCAGTGGATCTTGTGAAGCCTGGCTAGAAATCACATAACAGCGGGAACTTTCTTCTGTAACGGCACAAATAATTTACAGTAAGGCCTTTGCCATCATTATTCTGCTGAATTTCTTTGACATATAAAATTATTTTATATTGCATATTTTCCCATGCCCTTTCCCCGCGTTCACTGTCTGCCTCAACTCGTTGCTAATGACGTTTGTTGACAAGCATTTTGATAAGTCTTCTGCCAAAGTACCGTTAGTAAAAATAAGAAGAATGACAAGTGGAACAGCACAAAAAGGATTCCAACAGCAACAACTTAAGGCAGCATAAAACAGGGGGGAAACATAACAAAAACAGAACACAAAGAGCCCAGATTGCATTTGTTAAGAACATTTAATGCTTAATTTTGTTTTATAGCTGTGGCTCTCAAGATCTCTATGCAACTTAGATTCCCATCTTTCACAGTTGTATGAAGCTGCCTTCAATTCCCGTTGGAGCAGGGGCAATTCTGTGTATTTTATACTTCCAGTTTTTGGTCTTATCTGCATTTGGTCTTCTCAAAGCAGGAGTGAAGGCATGTCTGTCCTTGGAAACGTGACTGCAGAAGGCTGTTGTTCACAGCCCCTCGGCACAACTTGCATTGCTGATGCCAAAGGGCACAGATGCAGCACTGGTGAGGTGGGACAAATACAATGGGGTGAATGTGGCCAAGCATTTGGGACATTTCCTGCTTTGGCATACCCAGCTCTGCACCAGCTTGGGGTCCTTATGTTGTATCTGCACAGCTGGGGAGAAGGGCTGGGAAATTACTCCCAGGGTGAATTTCCCAAGCATGGCACCAGCTGTTCCCAGCATCTGAGCAGGAGGTGGGAAAAAACCTCAGGTCTTTGCACCTCTGTCTGTGTACCCCGTCTTCCTTCCGTCAGTACTTGCTTGTGGAAGACACTTGAGATTTCTCAGCTCTGTGCCTCTCCCTCCCCCAAACAAAAGAATAAGTTCAGTCCTGAGAGTGTGACTTTTGGCTCTGTTTAGACCCCACTGAGGTGGGATGCTGCAGTTGTTAAGCGATGACCACAGGATGGTTGTGTAGGTCTTTGGATTGCGGTCAAGGTGAAAGGTAATATACAAAAAATAGCCTGTTTGAAATTCTGAGTCTTTCTACAGAATTTAATGAAATGTTTCAGCTGTTTTGCAGCGTGCCTTTTCAAAGACACTGGAAGACCAATGTATCTAAGTAGCTTTAAAGCCCTTGGCCCAAGAACCGGTCTGAGCGCAGCTGCATCTAACCCCACCGTGAGAACCACAAAGTGCCTGAATTCTCCATTTGTTAGTGTTGGGAAGATCTGTTCTTGGCACTTCTTCACTGTGAAAGTCCCTCTTTGGAGCCAACCTCATTTCGGGAACTAGGGCTGAGGTTACAGGTGTCCCCAGGGCCACGAGCAGGTGCTCTGGATCAGGGAACAGCAGCAGCTGCAGGAAGGGGTGGCTCTGATGGTACGTCCTGGTGTTATCCACAGATCCGTGCTAACATTACTGAGACTATTTTAGCAGCTTGAGGGGAAACCACCACTTGGATACATACTGCGATGCCTTCCAGTCAGGAGGCAAGGATTAGAGGAAGATCATATCTGGATTCCTTTCCTTGTGTCACACAAGATATTTTTGTGCCCTTGAAGTCAGCTGGAGCTTTGAGGAGGGGAAGGCTCTGCTGTCCCCTGGAGGGTATTTTCCAGCAGTGCCCACATCAGTGGTGCAAATCACTCCTTCTGCTTGGCCAATAGTGCCCCTGTGGGACTTCTCAAACTTGTTGAAGCAAGTTCATTATTTTTAGGGGAATTTAGGAACTCAGTTTCTCCTAAGAACTAAGCACTAAAACTCCTCTAGCATGCTGGCACCAGCTGCCCATGGGGCATCTGTCCAGAAGTCTCTGGGGATGTAAAGAAATCTTGAGCCCTATTGCTGAGATGTGGGTGAGGGGATCTCATGGAAAACCCAGTCTATGTGCCATGGCTCCAGCCCTCTGTGGGACCACATGCAGTAGTTGGGATGAAGCATGGCAGCCTGAAGAATTAAACCTTACTCATGGACACCACGTTTGAGATCTCTGGAAGTTGGTGTTTTTCAAGATGGAGATGATGTTGAGTAATACCTTGATGGTCTGGAAGGGTTTTATAGCCTAAATGTCATGCCTGGGGTCCTGGAATGGGACTACATGCACCCAGCAGTTTGGCGGGTAACAAATCTCTGTGCTTCCAACAGATTATATCATCATGGCTTGGACTGTGTCACCAGCACCTGGAGGGCTGGAAAGGGCTTACGTCTGCATTTCTTCTCCCAGCTTCTTGTGGGGATCTGACGACCAGCCTCTATCAGGTCTCATCCCCACCCAGCAAACCCTACTGTTCTCCTCACCCATAGTGTCCCATGCTTTCTTCTGCTTGGGGCCGCACAGCTTGGCTACGATGCTCCAAGGTTTGGGCCCCAAAGTATTGTCCCATGGTGCAATATTTCTTCCCCTCAAAATGGATTGCATTGTTTTTTTTCAAACTTATTTCAGATGCCTTTTTGGTTTTGTTTTGTTTTTTTTCATGAAAGCAGAATTGCCAAAAGAAGGGGGGGAAAATAAGCCGTATTTCAATATGTTTGAACCAGAAAGCTTTTTCACTCCCTCTTTTTTTTTTTTTTTTGATAAATTTGAAACATTTCCTTACAAAATCCACTGAAAAATTCTGCTTTTCAATCCAAAGTTGTTGTTTTTCCTCCCAGAAATATCCTTGAATTTTCCCTATACAACCAAGTATATTCCCCTGTCTCCTCTCTACAAATAGCTTACAAAAAACCCAAATAATCGAATTTTGGGGTTGAGCAAAGCCATTGGTTGATCTCGACAGAAAATGCTGCACACTTCTCAGTTCTCCAAGGAAAATCTTTTTTCTTTTCTCCTTTTATTTTTACGTCCCACTTTTTTTTTCCTTTGTTCCATGAGGTCGACTTGGGACAATTCCTCCCCTCCCCACTTTTCAGTATTACACAAGTGGACCAGAAAAAACAGCCATTCAGCCACTCTAACCGCAATCTAAATGAGAATGAGAAGATATTTCAGCTGTTTCTCTTGGTTTCCATTTTTCTCAGTTTCTGGCTCAGTAGCTCCCCAAACCTATTACACTAATTGTTCTTTTCCAAAATGAGACTGTCAACAAAAAGCAGGGAACCAGTCTCACATTTTCAACTGGAATTTCCACTGCTTTGGGTTGTTCCTGGCTTTGATTTTCACAGACACGTTTCGCCTTCCAAGAAGTTTGACATTTTGTGATATTTCCCAATCTGAATTTCAGTCTTACAAACTCTTCATCGGACAAACGCAACATTCGTTGTCACAAATGGCATTTCACGGTGGGGCAAAAGTCTGCCTCGTTGAGTTGCCTCCAGGCTGTGATGCAATAATTAAGGTGTTTATGTGGAGGTAGAAGGGAATCGATACGAGGTCAAGCAGCTCTCCAGTGCAAAACCACCTTCTCTGGTTTGCACAGGAACTTTTCTTGCACAAATTCACCTAACGCCTGCGCAGAATATCCATCTCCAGCCGGAATTAATCCTATAAATGCAGTGCACATCATCAAAGGGATTCCCCGAGCACTGATTGAGGCAATTTTCAATCTTTTTTTTCCCCCCATCATTCTAATTGTAAATATGCATCTCAGAAGAATTTTAAGTGGACATTCGTACCCAGGACACTGAAACACATTGCATGGGATTGGAACGACAAATAGTGTAATGGCGTCTGTACGTGGTGTGAATTGTCTGGGAGGAAATAAATGAAGTCAAATCAGTGTTTATCCACATTTTGCCTCACTCACTGATAGACCAAGCTCAGAGTCTATGGGATAAATCAAGTGCTTAAAACTAAGCCCATGCTTAAGGGCTCTCTTAAAATACAGCCTAAGTGCTACTGCACGTTGAGGAGGGACTCAGATTTCCCTAGCTGAGTGGAGTGGGAACTTCTTCTTGGACTTATCCCAGCAGAGACTGAGCTAAGCCCAAGCAAAGCCTTTCTTAAATATTTTGTTCCTATTTCCCCCCTAGATTTTGCTTCTTCCCCCTTTTTTCTCTCCTTGTCTAGAAGCTTTGGTAAAGTGGAGCAAGCAGGAAGCTCAGCTAATTGCTTGCAGTACCATCCTGCACCCGCATCCCCGCCAGCCTGAATTTGCTCCCAGCGTGCTGGGTTCAGGTTGGTTTCCTTTCCTGGTTTCCTTTCTTCTTTCTTCTTCACTTTTATTTTATTTTATTTTATTTTTGTTTGCAGAATTATTTTCAAGAGCAGGAACAAGGCTGTGGATGCTCCTGGCTGCCTCTCTCCCTTTGCTACCACTCCTCTCGGTGTCAGGGTAGAGGGGTGTCCAAGAGCTAAAATGGAAAGCACATGGCTTTGCAACTTAACAATTGAAATAAAGAAATCTAATATGACAGAAGAAACATGTTGTTTATGGAATTATGGATTTCGGTGAGGGACATTCCTACCGAATCATAATTAAACTACCATCATGTCCTCCAAGTTTCATTTATTGGGCTGGGAGGGAGGAAAATACAGATATTTTCAGTGGGTCCTGCTGAAACAATTTATTGAGCCCCACAGCTGGTTTTAATGTGCTGATGAGCTGGGAAAACAGTCAGAATTGTACTGCAGTCAAGTGACTGTGTAATATCTGAGGGCTGAACCAGACCAAAATCTCTGTCATTTTATTTAATCTAATGAAGAGTGTTTTGTAACTGAAAAACATTATTGCCCTGCACATATGTTACATGCACACTTCACTAATAAAATCCACAGTGCCACCGGTGGAACAAATGAAAGCACTTTTGCTCTGATTTATTTAACTCTATTAATTTTTTTTTTTTTAAAGGCTCCTTCAGAATAAAACAAATATTTGGCATTAAAATCTTCAGCAACATTTATACAGTCTGGAGGGAGGAAACCTACGTTCCTTCAAATGAAAATATATTTTTTTTAATTTCTTTTTTTTTTTTCAGGAAAAGACGTTTTAACAGAATTATTTTCTACCTTTTAAAATAACGTTTTAGGTTTTTCACTGCAGTTGCCTTTGAAGTCCAAGACACCAAAACAATCAACTTTAAAATTAGCACATAAAATTAATGATCGCTGGAGTTGGCAGAGTCGCTGGAAAACCAGGACTCTTCTGGCATTTTCATTTGGAAAAGCTTCAAAGCTGCTGCCTGTGTTTGACATTAGAAGCAAGAGCTGAAAAGTGAGGGAGAAAAGAGGAAAATGTCTCCCAAGTATCAGGTGCAGAGCAAATTTCAAGGGGCAGAACACTCTGTGCTGTGTTTGCGATCACAGCCATGTGACTGAAAGCTCATTTTCCTGCAACCCTCTGAATAGGAGATTGGTTCATCCTCTCTGTATTCTTTTTTTTTTCTTGAGTATCTCTGGGTGAGAAAACGAGGGAATGAGTTCTGGGGAGAGGTGGAAGGAGCCACGGATACAATCCTGTACAACAAACAGGCTGCCATCCCTGCCCTCAACAAAATACACCTATATAGGAATGGCCAGCTCAGTTTAAGACCTAATGGTTGGATCTGGCTGAACTTAAGCTGTTCCTTCCTTAGCAAACATGTGTTTGGTCGCCTTTCCTAAGACCAGAACTTGAAGCCCAAGCACTTTATTGTATTTTTTTTGTTTTTCCAGCAACATCTATGAAGCACGAATTTCAGGGGAGCGAAGGACATGAAATTGCTGCTTTATTCCTTCATTAATGGAAAGTGGAGTTTTCCCTTTCCTGTGAGAAGCCATCAGGGTGCGGGGTGGGGATGGAAGACAACTGCAGACAAACATGTTGGGTGGATTAATGAATGCACTGTGTGATGGTGGAAAAAGAGCTGAGCTCTGCAGGGAGGGTTGGTTATCACGGGTTGAGGAGGCTGCAAGGAGGTTGGTGTGAACTGCCTGTAACCCGGTCCGGCTACAAGCTGTGTGTTCCTATTTAATAAGATGGAAAAGATGTCTTGAGAGAGAGGAGAAAGAAGAAAATATGCATCGAGAGGAGCAAAACTGGCAAAATATGAGTTGCTATAAGTTGGATTCTTGTTTTCTGGGGTGGATTTGGCTTCAAAAGTAATTAGTGTCTTGTCACGTGCTTGGCCAGTCATGCCAAACAGCTCAACAACATTGTTTTTGTCACTGCACAAAAGGTGATACTGAGCCCAGAATAACTGTTTCTATTTATGACTTTGTCTTTTGGCCTAAGCTCAAAGGAAGTGAAAAAACAGTGATATCCTTTTCTGAAGGTCTTGGGGCACTCAAGTTTCAGATGTTAGTGTACAAAGAAGCTTACCAGCATCTCAGTATCAATAACAAAATCAGTTGCCACCCTCCCCCCCCCCCCCCCCCCCAATTTATTTGGGTTGTTTTGTTGTTTGATGGAGAGAAAACCAGCAGAGCAACTCCTAGAATTAGCAACCAAAGCCACAGTGATTTGCTAATGCTACATCCACCCAAGCTTTTGTGAGGTGTTAGCAGCTTCAGGAGGAAGAGGGGGACCTGATAGCCAAGACTTTGTGCATTCCACAGCTCCCAAGATCCATTCCCCCACCTGGGCCATGTCTCAGCACTGCTCCCTCAAGATCCCAGGAAAATATTCTGGTGTCTTAATGCATTGTTGAAACACACATAGAAAGGTGAGGGAGTTCCTTCCTGCTGGAAGAAATTCTTTAACCTGATTATTGATTAAGCCAACAAATCAAGTTGGCTGGCTTCTGTTAACCAGACAGCTACAGCAGGGCCATACAGCAGGTGAACGGTGGTGGGTATGGGTAGGAAATGGGTTTAATAAACACTTACTGAATCTCCTACTTCACTGCCTGTAAATATCCACTGAGGTATTTTAATCTCAACCTTTTTTTTTTTTTTTTTTTTAATAATGCATGAAAATCTTATTAATAATTACTTTTTGGAATGCTTCTGGTTACTCAACTCCAGGGCAACAGTTTAGCTTGACACAAATGTTTGCTTTATGTTGTGTGGACTGTGCCAGTCTGTGGGGGTGATTCATCTGCTGGCTAATTAACAGATGTCGAATGTAAATTTAACATTCACTTCACCTTACATTCCTCCAGCCCAAACTCCTTTTTGATTGGGGTGGCTGCAAGTGGAAGCCAAATATTTTTGTTGGTGGAGCCAAGGGGATGGCATATGCTGCTCGTTTAGATTTCCATTTCCTTTGCATCTTTTCTGGGACTGAAGTCAGGCGTTAATATTTCCGAACACAAAATCTTTTTTGTGTGAATGTTTGTGAATAAACCAAATAATAGTAAGAGCTGGAGCACCAAGCCAGCCATCATTCCTGGACAAGGAGTATCCCTGTTCTTCCAGCTGGTGCTCCACTGCTTCTTTTGGACACAAGTATTTCTGGAATACTCCAACACAGACCACGATGTAAGCAGCATCGTAGGTTTCCCAATGGATGTAAACAGGATCATCGCCTTCCTGATGGCCCACGTAACAAGATAAACAACTTAATCCTGCAAACAGACAGCAGGCTCTGGCAGCTGACCAGCAATGCGCTCCCCAGTGGCTGCATTGCTGGGAAATGATAGGTAAACAACAGCCGAGATGAAAAGCAAGATACTTCTGTGTGTGTGAAGAAGTGAGGCTGAGCCCTGGGTCCCCCATGGCACCATGCAGATAAATAGTTCAGGCTCAGATGATGTTTGCCACCAGGCTTTGTGCTTTCCCCCGCGAGTGTTTGGTGATGGAAACCCAACACGTCCCAGAGAGCAGTGCACACTGGTACTGAGCCTTGGAATGGCCCCAGGAGGTGTCTGAGGGTGCCAAGCATGGCCATACACGAAGCCCATGCTGGTCACATGTGGAGCTGTGCACTCTCCTTCAACTCTCTTCTTTACATCTCCACCGCTGGGTTGCACTGGTTGTGGTTGAATGAGAGTCTGTACCAATATCTTCATTTGTGTTAAAGCAGGAAAAGCCTATGATGAGAATCCATTTCAAATGTTTTGAGTGCAGGACCATGGTTTTATAATACATTTTAACATAAATATCCTCCTTCAACTGGCTTTTTTTTCCCCCCTCTTGTGAGGAAACACCTTCTTAAAGGAGCAGGATTTGGGAAGCCTGTTCTAGGGAGCTGAGCAAAATGAGCTCTTGCTGCTTCACTTTGCAGGCTTGCAGAAGGGACACAGTGCATTTCCTCATCTTCCAGCTCAGCAGTGCAGAGCAAACACTGGTAAAGCCTATCAGGGCTGCAAGGTACAATCAAGTCATGTTCCTTAAGTGCTTGGAAAGCATCTGATGAAAGCCGTACGCTGATACCAGGCTCATCTAACACAGGTTTGATTTCAAGATTATCTGGAAATGACCCAAAAGAGGGAGAGGTGGCTTGGGGCTGCTCTTGAGAAATGCCTGCACAGGGTAAGCCATCAGCCATCAAAGGTCCAGGCACATCCAAAGGGATTTATTTTAGAAATTGTATGGTACTCTCACAGTTACCATCCTTCCGATGTGATTTCCAGCACCTCCCCACTATGGCCCCATTTGAGTGAGATGCAGAGATGCTGGGTGGATGGCCTTTTTTCCCTATTTTGCAATCTCTTTGTGCTGTAAATGCACTTTGCACCTGGTTTGGTTGAAGGTTTAGGCCAGATTTGTGGGGTGAGTTTGGAAAAGGTCCAATCTGGCTGTATTGCTGAAGCTCTATGGAAGAAGGACACAAACCACCCACGAGGACTTTATCTTCTGAGGGATGCAAACCCATGAAACATCCTTTTGCTTTGTTAGCCAGCAGGGCTGTGCTTTTGGTGTATTTATCTTTGCTGATATATCGTCTGGTTGTACATACAAAATATTTCTGCTCCTACTGCACATACGCCCACCTTGGAGAAGCTGTAGCTGAGGAAACACAAGCAAAGTGTTTTGCAGCTCCCAAGGCTTGCAAAAACAAAGTGCCCTTTCCAGCTGAAAAGTTCAGACCATCATCAGGTTGGAATGGTGTCTTCTTGACTCTCCTGTGCTCCTTCGTGACACAGGGAAACCTATATAAAGAAAACTGGCTGGCTGTTGAAAAGCATAAATTAGAGGAACTGGCTGGGGGAGAGGCTTCTGAGTGTGTTAGGGCTCGAGAAGAAGTTCAAACGTTCCGTTCTTCAGCTGCTGGAGATAAAAGTCCTGGTACATTCAATTCCCACTTTCTGCCGCTGCCAATAAGCAGGGGGGCTTCTTCCTCAGCCTCTTACCACTGCAGAAATAACAGAGATAAAGCAAGCAAAACAAATAAATGCTTTGTGGCTGGAATAGATAATAATTTCACCAGCTGAATATTAAAATATCAAAGCTCAAGGAAAGGATATATAATTATGGGCCTTTGAAGTTCAATAAAGGTCTGTTTCATCAACGTGGTAGCTACTATTTCAAATGCAAAGATAGAATGATAATGCTATGCTGGCATTTCTGATCACAGAGGATATGTTAGGAGAAGAAGGAAGCCCTTTAAGACAGAAGCCCTTTAGACTGCAACTGATTAATTATCCTACTCCAAATTTTCTGTCTCTGGCAGGAGAACACTGCTCAGCATCACTTCTTTCCCCTTCACTCTTGTATTCCTGATTTTCCTTTATAAGAAGGATTTATGTGTGGCCCAGTAAGAGCGGATGACACTGAAATGGGGGAACTCTATGTGATTGGGTAGGTTGGAAATATCCCCAAGTGGAACAGAAGTTCCAAATTCTTTAGCCCAGAAAAGTGTGGCTGAAATTTGTTAGTAGGCTGCAATCATATTTAGATACATTTTTCCATTTTGTATTAGCATCCCATCGCAGTTCTGTGATTGAGAGAAGGTGAATAAGACTCCTCAGCTACATCTCATGGAAGAGGAGCTTTTGTTTACAGGTAGGGATGCCGAGTGACCCCATAGCTTCCTATCAGTGCTTTAATAAAGGGATGTTCCCACCTTGTCTTGACCAGAAAGTCTGTTTATGAGGACTCAGCACTGGCACGCAAGTGTAGCACAGCCCAGCTCTGCTGGCTTTGTCATCAGCCTCGACCCTGGTGTGTGATGGCAGGAGCGGGTGGCTGAGGACAGCTTCTTTGCTGAGCGTTCTACAACAGGGAAATGTAATCCTTCAGATTAGTTCCACTTCGCATTTGGCCTGGGTTTATATCAACACACTGAGGGGAAAAAAAACAGCTCAGCACACAGAATGATCTTTGGAGGAAGCACAAATGGTTTTTTTCCAGACTTGGGTCTGTGGGGATGTGCCCTTGGTTTTTATGGGGCTGATCCGGGTGTGTGTCTACTGCAGCTTATCTGTACCTCTCTTATTTCTTTTGTCTTGTCTACTTCTATTTAAATGCTGGTATCTCTTGCCACGCTGTTCATTACAGCAGGCCATTACTGGGGGTGGTCATGGCCTCTAGGTGCTAAGTTGAGGGAGCTGCAATAGCTTTTGTCCTGATCCTTATGACCATTTCCATTGGTGGCTCCAAGCAGCAAGCCCCAATGATGGAAACTGTCAGCCACTCGAGGCTGGAGGCTCTTCTGCCCCATTGCAGTAGGGATTTACTCTTCCTTAGTGTTCTTCAGAGCACATCGGAAGAATAAATGTCCGACACGAAGAATTCACAATACTTAAGAGGACTTCTGCAAAACTCTTGCAACCATTCAAGTTCAGTGATGGTTTGAAGGTTGTAAATATCTTGTTCAGTTCCTTCAAAATGAAAGTGGGATTCTTATAAGCATGAGTCCCTGGTGGGATGCTCCTGTGCTGTGCAGCTGGAGGCTTGCCCAGCACAGTGTGTGATTTCCCTCAAGACATGCTGCACTTGTGCCCTCCCTTTTCTCTCATGCTGCTGATTTGCCTTTGGGAGGACAAATGGGCTCACCTCAATTTTGGAGCTGCTGTGGGACATCCCTGGTGGCCTCCTGCCCTGCATCCCACTGCTCCAACAGTGCTGTCCATTGAGGATGTCACTAGCAGGGGAATGCGGGTCCCTGGGTGGGCTCTGGGTCCCCACCCCTGAGCGTGATGGCCTGGACCATCCTGGGGGCTTTTGGAGAGCACAAAGGAGTCATTCAGGAAGTATCATAAATTGAAACCAGAATGATTGTAACGAAATCTAAGTGAAACCATAGTATAAGAGAAATAGCAAACAAGGATTTCCTCTCTTCTAGGGTAGAGAAAAAGATGAAATCAGGGAGCGATACACAGTTCAGTGGAGAGTCAGCTGGTGTGCTGGTTCTGCTAGAGAGGCATTCAGCTGGGATTCAGCCCTATAGGCTTGTAGTCGTGCACAGACTTTTCTGTCAGTTAGCTGCTTCTACTAAACCACTTTATAGGGACCCATGGTTTTATGGGGACCCATTTGCGGAGAAGCATCCAAATACCTGCCTTGGAGCTTGTCAGTTCCGACTGTATCCTCAGCAGACGCTGAAAGCCATAAACCTCATGCTGGGGGCTTTGAATTTTGATTATGAACTTAAGCCACATTCTTGGAGTGTGTTGATGGGAAAAGCCCCGAGGGACCCAGCAGTGGGGACAGGGAACTGGAGCTCCCCTTCCCTTCTGCTGGCTGGGATTTAAGTCCCATGGAGAGAGGTGGCAAAGCCTTCTGTAAATAGCACAGGGGAGCTCCCAAAAGCACTGGGAAGCCAAATGTCTCAGCCGAAGACCAACAGGATGGAGGGATGGTCAGAGCAAGGGGGAAAGAACTTTCTTCACGTGAAAGCTCGTTAAAGGCAAGCTTATCGCTTGGCCCTCAAACTGTCTAATAGCGGGTTGTCCTTTCTTTGGCTGGCTCTGTTCCCTTTCTGACACCACAGACAAGAGCAAGCATGCAGCTCCAATTTAGAAATGTCAACGTGGTTTAGGTTAGGGAATGTTTATAATAATTATGAATTGCCTTTACGGTTTGTTTGCTTTCCATAGCAATTGGGAGAAGACAGCAGCTGACAGCTGTGGAAATTTCTAGTGTTGTTCCCTTAGTGTAGAAAAACATGGATCTAATTAGCGTGTACCAGCGGCACTGTATTATTAAATTAATAAAATTAGAAAGCTATTTGCACCTGTGCTAATGCAACACCATTTATCCTGAAGCATGTTAAATCATTATGTGTTTCACATCTCTAATGACACTGCTCTACAAACAGGCGAGCAGAAGGGGGAGAGCCAGAGCCTTCCCCAGGTTCCCACTCAAAGGAGAGAAACTCTTCCCTAGTCAAAGCAAAAGGAATTAGGGCTGCTTGGTGCATGCCATTTCTAGCAGATCAACCATGACTTTTGCTGTCAAAAAATCCTTTACAAACCCACCAAGATTCCTTTCACTCCTTAAGCAATGCCAGAATAGAGATGCCTGTTGAGCTGATACGCTGTGTTGGACTTGGCTGTTGTGGGCTGATTATGGTTGATATTTTTTGAGGAAGTGCACCGACCATAAGGAAGCGTGTTGGAATCTAGGCTGTACCACATCCACACAAAATATTTGCTGTGGTTGAATTTGTACAACATGAAATCTGATACTTTCTGCTAATTTCTATTTATTTCCAGCATTGTTGATGGTAGGAGACAGCAAAAGATTGTGTACCACTCTTGGAAGCACAAAGGCAACAAACATCGGTCAGGGTGACACCATTTATTCTTATTATTACTCCTCGGATTTGTTTTAATTTTAGTGGGATGGAGTAGGGCAATCGAGGCCAAGTGCACTGTGTGAGACATCTTGTAGGGAAGAGGGCCTCGTTCTCAGAAACAACTGCATCTCAGTGAGTGCCAGGTCAGTGAAGCAGCTGAGCACAGATTTAATTGTAAGCACATGTATGGAACCCTTTGATGTCACGTCATATCGGAAGCTGTGATACAAGACAACAATTAGGCACACTGAGCCATCATATGGAACATGGATGGAGAGGGAGCAAAGAGCTGAAAGAACACATATTACATAGGCCAAATAGATACAAGATGATGCCCTTTCCCCTCTTGCTATGCATGGCTCTCTGTTTTATTGGCGAGGAGGTTTGAGATCAAAAATAACCCGTGTAATCTCATTAGACCTCTTGCTCAGCCCTCCAGCTGCTTGAGTTCTATCCCATCGTGGTCAAAGGAAGCAGAGACACGGATGGTGTCTCTACAGATGGTGGCATGACCATCGTGGTCAAAGGAAGCAGAGACATGGATGGTGTCTCTACTGATGGTGGCATGACTATCCTGGCCGCCTGACGTTGTGCATCTATTGCCATTCTTAGCCCCGAAGTGGAGATTGAATATCTCATCCTGGTGCTACATCTGCGTCTCCAGCAAAGGTACAGTGCATTCACAGGTCACCATCCTCAGCTAGTTGGCAAATCTGCAACTGCTTGCAGACCTCTGTGCTCCTTTGTCCACCAGCTTCTGCTTGAAGAGACAATGTGTGTGCATGAACCATCCGCTCTGGGAGGGGATGAGCAGCAGTGCAGTCATCTGGCATTTCCGTGCGTGGAGCCCAATTGGAACAGATTGCTAACATCTTCCATTTGTGGATCCCAGTTCTTCAACTGTCTGCGTTTGCTTGTGATGTAATGCTTTGCAGGGAGAAAGTTATTCCAATTCTGTGTGTTTTGTAACAGATACTGCACTGCTAGTAAATCACTGCGGAGTGGCTGCCTGCGCCGCTGTCAGATGGAGCTGCTGTGACTGCTCAGTGCATGCAGCACTACCTGAGCAGAGCTGAAGTTTGGCCGAAGCCTCTGAGAACATCTGCCCATCGTTAGCTGAAGACTTCTGAATCCCTTTTTCCTTTCCTGCCTTTTTCACTGTACGAAGGCTGGAGGAAATGGTGATTTTCACAGAAGCTATCTGTCCTTTGTGAGCCCTCTCGGAATGAACGAATGTGCTTTGCTTCATGCACAATGAAATTTCAGCACAGTGTCATCAAAGGGAGAAATTCTGTGAGTGGGTGGGCAAGGAGCTACAAGCTGTGCACATGCTGCTGATGGCCTCATGTGTCTCATCTGCAAAGCATCGAACTCGGAGGCGTAAATCCACAGGTTCAGCGCTGAGAATCTGCTCCTCAGTATTTATGGCTGTTGTTTAACTTTAATCTCAGCCCTTCATTTGCTTCCTGGCTCTCATATAATTAGAACATATTAAACAGGAGCTAACCACAAGAAATATAAAAGGTTAACGCAGTTAGGAAATGTCAGTGGAATGAATACAACTCTCTAATTCACAGGTTCTTTCCATAAATATTTCCACCAGCCAAAATATGGACTTTAACCTTTCCATCTCCTGCATGTAAAGCTTTGTATTCCCTTGTTGCGGCAACAAATACCTCAGAGGGCGCGGATGGCGCGGTGCAGCGCGCAGCTATGGTATTAATTAGGTGGCAGAGTCAGATTTCATGATTGTAAGGCACACCCAGGGATGCGAAATGTGGACATAACGAAAGGAGCGAAATCTTGTTGTGGGAAACACAGAAATTGCTTAGGACAACTGGTTGGACCTGGTCCAGCAAACTTCCTACCCCCAAATATTCGATGTGAGTAACACAGGTGTTGGGACGCTGGACTAGGAGATGTCAGTGTTCTCAGCTGCTGGATGATCCCATGGCTTGGATCTGTTCTCATACACTGCTCAAATTCCATCCTAAAATGTGAGATAGATGGCCAATGTCTTTGACTCAAACGGAGCATCAGGCTATGATTGCTTCACGTATGCTGGCTGCGCAGCGCTCTGTTGGGCTGCCAAGATTTTGGAGGTCCTGCTGACCTCTTCTAGTCCTTCACCAGCATTTCATGGGATTATTCCATTCAGAGAATTTTATCCCATAGTTTGTCTTTATAAAGTAAATGGGATTAAGTGCTGCTTAAAGTTAAGCCTTTGCCTAAGCAGTGCAATGAGAAGCCACAGACCACAGAGAGCTGAGGAGGGTGCATTGCTCGGTGCTCTCATTGCTTATCTTTTGTTTTCTATTCAGTTACCTGCAAAAACGTTCCTCTCTGTTGTAAGCCCAGTTGCCTGGACACTGGTATTTTCTTTTCCTGACCAGGTACTCTAGTTTGAACAGGGATGTAACTAGAGAATGCAAAGCCAAGAGAGCCAGAGTGAGGAGCATCACCTTTTAGAGCAATGAGAATGGCAGGACTGCAGGTGGAACAGCTGTCACAAGGGCTTGGAAAGGTGCTAGCATCTGAACTGTGCAGCTCTGCAGTGCCAAGAGATTAGAGCTGATATCTCTGAGCAGGAACGAGATATGCAGCTGTGGTGCAGTGCTGCAGCACACTAGCACCTTGCCTTCAAGCTCATTGCAGTTTATACTGCAGGTACACTGAATTCCACACTTAGTAGTTGTAAGAAGTGCCTGGTTTTCTGCAGTGCTGACTATTTAAATCTGGGTTTGATATACATGTGGCTGTATGTAGGATACATTCTTTATGACTTACTGTAACTTTAACACCAATTCACAACACTTGTGTAATAACGTGCTCCTGACAGAAATCAAGATTTGCCTTTGAGTGAATATAACTTTTATAAAAAGAACCAGAGTATGGCAGCCCAATGAGACATGCACTTGGTTTTTACAAGGTTTTACGCTGCTTTCATCCTCCTGGGATGTGTGTGCTTCCCATTAGTGCATTCACTAGCACCCTTGCCATCTGTCACAAGTGATTTGCTTGTTCTCATCTTACCTCTCCCAGAGAACTGTTTCTGAGTGAAATTCAGTTGTGCATGTATTTTTTGTTATTATTATTAAGGAGGGTTTTTTTGGGGTGGGGTACTGTTTCTAAATTTCTAAGTTTCTTTGGAAGTACAACCTGCCTGCTGCTAATAATAGGGAAAGTCAGGCTGAAGATGCATCCCTTGTCATGGTCATGGGGACAGGTGGCATCTCTGCCCTGGGGAGATGCAGGATGGCGTTGGCATGTGGGGCTCTTTGCATACAGAAGCATTTCCAGGTCTTGCCAGTGCCCTGTAAAGCTGCTGGGTCTGCTGTCCTGTGCTGCTTAGTTGGCAGGGGCAATCAAGGCTTCCTAGTGGGAATGCATCCATTCATTTCCCATTACCTTGGGGCATGGCTGGAAGGAGCGAGCTATGGATTCCCATCCCAAAAACCTTTGAGAAAACAGCAGCAGCGGGATTC
This sequence comes from Tympanuchus pallidicinctus, assembly GCF_026119805.1. NCBI lineage: Eukaryota > Metazoa > Chordata > Aves > Galliformes > Phasianidae > Tympanuchus > Tympanuchus pallidicinctus. The sequence continues at coordinate 4,366,418 of NW_026294791.1, read as the reverse complement.
TGATCCTGAGGTGATTTTGGTTTGATCCAGGCATTGCTTGGTTGGTGCCCTCAGCTGTCATCTCTTAGGTGCTAGTGGCCAAACTCCAGTCAACCTGTCCAAATTATCTGTATGGAAAAGTTTACATCTGTGATGGCTTTTCCCATGAAAAGTGCCAGCTGAGGCCTAGGGAGGAGAGCAGATGTGTGCTGAGTGCTTGGAGGTTGAAGCTGCACCTATTCACAGTCACACTCTCTAAAAGCACATTTTTTTTTCTTCTGGGACATCTTGGGCTCTGACTCTGGACCAGACCAGGCCAGAAAGGTGTTTCTTATTGGGCCAGTTTTCATTGGGAGGCAGGGACAAGCTTCTTCCTCGTGTTGTGCTGGGCTAATTTGGCGTTGGCATGGCTTCTGGGCTGGTTGGAGTGTTTATAAAGCTGGGGTCACAGCACTCCTTCTGAATATTCCCTTTGGTGGCACTCACTGTACTGTAACTATTTCCAAGGCATCTTGGAGCTTTTTGACTTTTCTCAAGCAAAATAAAAAGAGAGTAGGCTCCACCTTTGCTTGGAAACCTTTGTGCCTCGTGGTTAAGAGCAGATATGTGCTGTTGCTGTTGGCACTGGAATGGCTGAGAGGCTCCCCTGGCGACACCAAGCTGCACTGGGGATGCTCCAATCCTTTGTGCTAACGGGGAACCCAAGAGGTGCCCCTGATAGTCAAGGAATAAAATCTTTCTCCACATGCTTTGAGAAACTCACACATCCTCTGCCTCTGTAGCATCCAAGAGGTGTAAGTGGAGTCTGCAAAGCTTGGTGCCGTGATGGTTAAATGAGGGACTAAAGTCAAGATTAAAGATGCTGAACTGTGCGCCGAGGGATCTTGGCCCTCTTTCTAGCCAAGCTGCCAGGCTGGGGAGGATTGCTTTGATCTGTGAAGTGGGGAAAAAGTCCTTATATAGAGATTTTGGGCTCTATGTGGGTGGGAAATCTGGGAAATGTCCGGATGCAGGAATGATGGCATTGGTATGTTTCATAATAATATGAAATAACTTAAATATGAAATCTTCTACTTTTGCTACAACTGGCATAATATTTCTCTAAATGAAAATCCTCTGGATCTGGTTATTGTACAGCTCTTTTCATCTTCAAAAGTCTTCACAAATTGTATCCAACCAAATTGCTTTAGAAACAGATCAAAATTGAGGGCTAAATATTACCTTTCTCCATTTCCTCCTAAGTAATATGTTGCAGTTCCATCCTCATTGAAATGAATGACTTTGGTTCTCTGTGATGTTTCCCTTAGCATCCTGGTAAGACTGCCTCGTGGGATAGTTCAGCAGGGGCTGTAGTGTGGCTGTGAGTCTGAATTTGTCTGTCTTTCAAATTTTAACCTCAGTTTTTGTCTTAGAAACTTCCCTTGGCAGTCATCACTAGAGGCTCCATGGGTGCCCCTGCTGAGTTGGAGGAGAGGGTTTCCCTGGGCCTGAGAGCCAATGTTAATCCTCCACGGTCTGCCCACTGACACTGTTTGTCTCTTCCCATGGAATGCAGAAGCTTCATTACCAACAGATTTTAAAAACAGTGCCAGTGCTCCTTCACTGCCTGATTGATCAATAAGAACAGGCAGCAAAGGGCTGCAGCTCCCCTCTTGCTGTTGCATCACCTGATGGAATACAAGAGCTGCAAGATACATAATGTGGGAGCTGCAGCACATCAGGAGTGCGTTTATTACTGGCTCGAAAGAAGTCATGGGGCTTGATGCATAAGTTGTCAGTTCAGACTGTTTGGTTTGTGTTTCACAGGAGACAGGGTGGCACTACAGTAACAGCCCTTTTGGTCTGAAAGCTCTATCAGGCTTATAGACATTCAATCTAGGTTAATGCCTTTGGTCTTTGGGGGAAACAGTGGCTGCACGGAGGCCTGAAGGATGGAAAGAAATGCACTGGACATAACATGCATTAAGCATCATGCATAAATCCTGGCTTGGGCTTTTTTTTGTTTTTGTTTTCCCATGGCAAATGAACTTAGAAAATATCTCTTTGGCCAAAATTTCTATGGTGACAAGAAGGCTGTGTTGCATTGCCCTTGAATATGGCATGCTCTGATATGTGTAGTTGCTCCCAGTCTGTGCACCATGAGCAGCACATGAGGCTGGCAAGCAAAGGCAATGGAATTTAGCAATCAAGTTCACAGGGATTGAGTTGCTTGAGGTTTTGTACCTGTTGCATATGCTGTTGGTGTACACAATATTCCCAGTGCTGCCATTAGATTGATTGTAAGGCAGTAATAAAAGCCTTCAGCATTTGCAGACAGGGCTCTGGGCATCTTTCAGAAGATTCAGGATGTAATCCTATGTGTGCATGGGACAAATGGTGCAGGCTTGAGCAATGCACCAGAAGAAGGCCTGTGAGCACGAAGGTGATGTTCATGCAACCATGGGTCCATACAGATGTTTTTACACCACCTGAAAGCCCAGATGGCCATGGGAAAAGTGTGCACATGTGAACTGAGTGGGAGTTATTGTGGAGCATCACCGTGTAGTGAGCAAATTTGTAACCTAACCTCCTCACCGGCTGGGGCCAAGCTATGAGAAAATGGTTAAAGTCATGGAGAAAAAGGAGACACAGTCCGCCTCAGAGGTAAAGTTTTTCCATCTGACTTCAGCTCAAGTTTGAAGCGTTTCCTAAGTAAATAATATTCACACCCATGTAAGGGAGGAGGCCTTGGTTCTGTAATGAGTCTGCAGTTTGTTCTGCGATACCTTTTTACTCTCTGCCATCGTGTTTCTCATGCTCTGGGCGAGCTTGGATGGGTATTTATAAAGCAGGAATGCCTGACACCCCCACCTTTCAAGCATGTACTCGGCCCTAGGAACCGAAATGATTAATATCCGCTTCTAATCACCATTGATTATATGTGGAAAACTTGGATAAATCTTCTGAGAGATTTGAAATGCAACATATATCTAGAATCCAAAATAGCCATATGGTTGTGACTCACTTCTTTAGATGCTGTTCATAAAAATCAATTATATGGTCATTTTGGCTACCAGAAGGGATCTTTTCTGTTGGCCATTTTCCCCAATATCATATTTTATAACTTCAAAAATCATAAAATGCTTACAAATTAGATAATATTTCTGGCAAGGAACGTCTTCCGTAGAGAGAAATCTGTCATAGTTTATTCAAAAGCGGGCTGGAATCCTGGAACATGCTGAAATTTTTAGCATTGATGTTCTAGAAACACCTGGCAGGGAGCAGGGAAATGCAAAGCATCTGGAGAAGAAGCGAGGCTGGGGAGGGAGGTGGTCAGAGCTCTGTTCCTTGCTCAAATCTGCGTTCCTTGCCAAAGTCATGTAGAGCAGGGATTTCCAATCTGATGGCTACAATTAGAAGGTTCAAGCCATTGCACTGTGGCTACCTGCCGCCCTGTGCTGTCCATGCCCAAATTGAATGCCAGGTGCTATGAGAGTGTTGCATGCTCTTACTTCCCATGACATAGGATGTTGGTGCTGAAGTGGCCCTGCTAAATCCTGTGGGTTAAAGTATTAGGCAAAGCAAGTAAGGGACTCTGAGAATCCAGTTTGTCAAGCAAAATGCAACTGAGATGTGCAAAGTCTTCACAAAATATAGCATTCTTTATAGTGATCTGATACAGCTCCATGGCAATCCTTGGGAAATGTGGGAGTCTCTGAGACAGTGAGATTTGCTATTCATTCTTTGGGCTACGCTGCCAGGAGAGACTGGCACTGCCTGCTTCCCAGCTATAAAATATTCCGACTTCTAGTTACTGATCCTTCTGCCCTCTGTATGTAGATTGTTCCGTGTTGAGGAGCATCACTGGTCAGCATTCAGCTGGCACTTCTTTGCACCTGTGATTGCAGTGGCTTTTCGTAGAACTGCAGAATCATGATGGTTGGGCTTCCCAAGCGATGGGCTTGCCTTGGACACCTGCTGATGAAATCACAGAATCATTAGTGTGGGAAAAGACCTGTCAGATCCCCAAGCCCAATCCCCACCACATCCACTGCCCACATCCACCAGTTCCACATCCCCGTGGTTCTCAAACACCATGTTGCCTACTGAATATGAAAAGATTGCCTCCTTGATGCTCACTGTGAATTTGGCCTGAATAAAATGTAACTTAGTAGTCTGCTGCCTGTGCCTTCATATGTCAATCTGACAGGTCCACCAGCCTTTACTGAAGGCCTTTTGGTGTCCTGTGCTGGTTAATGCCTTGATTAGGAGTCCTGTGCGAGATTCAGGTCTGATCCTGTGCAATTCTTCCTCTTCTTTGCACTGCCTGTCCCAAGTGCAGGACATCCATTGACAGAATCCAATCCAGAGCAAATGTTACCCCAATAAACAAACACGTCGCTAGATTTCTTTTTATTTTCTAAACAGTATATATAATTTATTTGTTTGTTCTTGTTTTTGTTTTTTGCACTGGTCCATCTCTTTGAAATATTGCTCTGCTGCTCAACGAACGTATCTTACATAAATATTTACATGCATTTGTACTTTATAAAACATGATTTAAATTGTGGGGCTGCAAGGAGGCTGTCTGTGTGCCCCAAACACAGCCCACATTGCCATCAAAGCTTCTAGCCATCCTCTGTCACCTTTCTGCTGCTTTCTGTTACTGAGCAGCAGGGCTCATCAGCAGGGGCAGCCATAGATATAGGGGTATAGGGCAGGCTGGCAGATTCCAGCTGTCCCAAAACTCCACCACACAGCTGTATGTGTGGCCATACATCACTAAGGGACACTGATTACGAAATCCTTGGCATCCCTGCCCTGACTTACGCTTTCTGAAACAACAGAAAGATGGATGCTGGTTTTTGTGACGTGTCATCTGAAAAACGTTGGAAGAAAATCCGTGAAGGCGTTGTGCTGTGATGTTTGGATGCTTTCACCTAAACAGAAGCATGGATTTCAGGCAGAAGTCACTGGGTGAGGCTGTGGTCTCCAGAGGGTCCAGCTGAACATTTGTGACGGCTCCCTGACCTTAAAACGTATGAATTTGTGCATTTCCGTATTTATTAATACATTTTTCTGTGCGTAAATCACTGGGAAGTATTCAAAGTGAGTCATCTGAAGGGAAGGATGCATCACTGCTGTGAGCTTACTGGTGGCTCAGAGCTGACAGTCAGAAATGACTGTCAGGCCACTGGGTTTGATGTTGGTTTTACTGCTTAACTCTTTCTTAGGCGTCCCTGCTTCTCTAATAAAGTCATTAGCAATTAACTGGCCTGACTGATGATTCAGCCTGTGGTTTTTGTGTTTGTTTGGGTTGTTTGGTTTTTTTCTTAAATCCTGAAACGCAGGAGAGAGTGAGGGGGAAGCAGTGAGGACAAATTGGATCCAATTGATGGTCAAAGCAGCTCTAAGCAGCTCTAGTGATGGGTGATGCAGTTTTTATAGAGGCAAAGTTCACCAAAGCCCATTAAGGCTGCTGAGCCGGGTCAGTGGGCTGTGGATCAGGCGCTTCGTCAGGATGGCTGCGGGGTGAACTGTGTGCCTAATGCACTCTTAATGAAAATGTTATCCTCTGGAGCGGGGCCAGATACGACTAGAGCAGAAGCAAAGACCCTCCGCTCCCCAGAAATCATAGCAGAAGATATTACAGCTACTTCATAAGCCTTCATGTTTTAAAAGTCTAAGAAAGCCAGCCCACATCAACAGCAGAATGAGCCGACTTCGACGCGGACACGTCATTTAATCACAATTTAATAAGGCTCCTGTATCAACCTTTCGTAATGAAACTTTTGGGTAGACCCAAACAAAGGGGTCACTGTGGGAGAGAAGAATGCAGCCTTTGATTCACGGTTTCTTTTTAGGGTTCATGATGTTTCGTTTTCAGTAAGCTGCTGGTGAAGTGAAATGCTTTCTGCATGCCAACTGTTAGCTCATAAATGGTCCTTACCAACAGCCATTTGCGACTGCTAGATGATTATCAGCCTGCTCGGCTCAGCTCCTGTGAGAAGCATGGGTTCTTCTTCCCTGTAAGAAACCCTTGGGTATTCAGGCCTTGAACAAGTGCTGAATAGAGGTGTTTAAGGTCCGGATGACAAAAAGGCATTACTTCAATAAAACAGTTGGCTGCCAGGAGCCAGGAATTTGGCACACACAGCTTGGTGGTCTGGTCATGAGGGCAGTGGGTGAGCAACCAGCACCGATATCTGCTGTGCCAGATGATGCTGGAGGACATTCACCCCTGCTGGTGTCAGTAGTCCTCCACAGTCCATGTTTTAGGAGCCTGTTGTATGAATGAGTAACTGCAGAGTGTGGTGGATGACCTGGCGATGGTCAGTGGGGAGAGGTGAGGAGGAGGAGGGTGTCTACTGTCTGTCTGAGCTTCCTGGCGGTCTTGCTGTTGCCATGTTTCTGGCTTTAGCATGGTCTATGCCTTGCACTTCAGAACCTTGGGGAGGGTCCTGGACTGACAGGACAAAGGCCACCCTCAGCCCTGCTGTGGCTCCCCTGGACAGATGAGCTGAAGGTATGTTGATAGACGAAACGTGGCCTCTGAGGCTATTCAGTGGATGACTTTCATTGGTGCATGCTGAGGCACAGTGTCCTCTCTTAGGACGGAGCCAGTGCTGCTTCTGTTCATCCTTGATCAGGTCTGAAAGTGGGGCATTAAGGAGGAAGAAGTATCTACACCCAGCTATGACTCTTCCAAGCAACAAACTTGGTTTTCTTGGCAATCTTAAGTAGCAAATGCTTTAATTATATGATGGGACATTGGCCAGGCAGGTGTCCTGACTTGGAGAGCTTCACAGATTTGTCTTTATAGCTGTTATCTCATAAAAATTAAACATAAACTGCTTAAATTTGCTCGACTACTGCAGAAATGTTAGAATAACGAAACCATAGAATCATAAAATCATTTAAGTTGGAAGGGATCTTTAAAGGCCATGTGGTCCCATTCCCTGCAATGAACAGGGACACCCCCAGCTCCATCAGGTGCTCTGTGCCCAGCCTCACCTTGGGTTTTCCAGGGATTGGACATCCACCATCTCTCTGGGCAGCCTGTGCCAGTGCCTCATCACCCTTATTATAAAAAAATTCTTCCTTATGTCCAATCTAAATCTCTTCTTTGGTTTGAAACCATCTCTCCTTGTCCTAGAACAACAGACTCTTCTAAAGAGTCTGTTCTTTCTTATAGCCCCCCTTTAGATACTGAAAGGCTGGGGATGGAAAAGGTACAAGTGTTTTGAGGGAAGGGACTGTGGGTCTGGTAATGGGACAGATATACTGTGCTTATCCACTGCTAGTTAAGCATGTGATGCAGTGCATCCTCCCCATTGCTCCCTTTCTGTCCAGAGTCCTCTTTTCTAGCAAAGCTTTGCATGTTATCTTTGGCCACCCAGAGGTCGGGTAGTGTGTCCCTGGCTCCTTCTCCTACTAATAAAATGTGGCTGAAACAAAATAAAACAGTTCTCAAACTAATCCTCACTTTCTTATTTTTACATCAGAAGCAGGGCATTTGTCCATCAGTGACCCCAATACAATTGCTCTGTGAATTAAGATGACCCATTTGTAGGGTGTCCTACGTAAATCCATATTTATATATGGATTGCTGCTACTCAACCTAGCTTTCCTGGCAAATTCTTCTGCTTTCTCATATGTCAGGAGATCTTCCCAAAGCTGCTACAGAGGTGCAGCAGCCAAATGCCTCTGTACAGATTTCTGCAGAAGCTGAAGTTATGAAGTGTCTTGTTAAATCTGAGCTGGATTGTCTGGAGTGCTTCAGTCTCCTGATGTGACCCTTTTCCAAAAAACAGAGCCCTTTCTTGGTACTGCAGGTCGTACCACCAGAGCTCAGGCATCCCAATGCTGGGTCACCTCTGAGAACACTGACCTCTACGTGCCTCCTGAGCCTGGAAGTCAGGCTGACTTTCAGAGAGTTGACACCGCTCTTCAGCTTCATGTGGTACTCATCTTCCTGACAAAATGGGTCCTGGCTGTTCCATGCAGGAGGACACATCCTTTCACTTGTTTGCTGGTTACACTCGTGGTTCCATTAAGCGTTGTATGTGGGTGGAATTCTAGGGAGCTCACGTGTTATCTGGTGGTGAAATAAGAAGTGATGGGAAAGGTTGGTCTTCACCACTAGCTGGAGCTCTCAATGGAGTGAGGAAGCAAAAGGCTTTCCTCCTTGCTCTGTGAAAGTGGGTGCAGATGGCTCCGGGGTGTTGTTGAAGCTGATCCCATGTTGGAAGGCACCTCCCAGGTTAACATCACCTCCTTCGCTCTGCTCAGGTTGAGAAGGTGCTGGAGGTTGATGTATTGTGTGGGTATGGAGAAGCATGGAGGTGTATCTCTGCTCCAAGGACAATGGCATGCTGCTCTGAGACAGCACTCCTCCTGGTGTCCAAGGTGGCCCTGTTCCCCACACACCTCCACCAGTACTGGTCTGGAGGGATCCTTACCATGCAGAAGCAGCCTCCAACCCCATGTCAGCTCCCTCCGATCATGATGTTCCTGCTGTCCTTGATTTGTGAGCCATGAGTCCTTCTACCTTTGCTGCTACCTCTGACTGTTGGCTAACCCAGGCGGGAAGTGACCTGCACTCATTGCTTAGCATGTTGGGGGAGGAAGAAAAAGGCTGAAAGCATGCCAGCACCAAGCACAGGAAAGGTTGTTTTTCGTTTATTGTTGAGATATCAAAGATAAGGGAAACATAGAAGCAGCTCTAGAGGAGTGGGCGGAAGGCCTCGCACTGTAGGAAGCATCAGCCAAAGAAAAGTGGAGGATGTTTATGGTGTGAAATTGGGAAGTGTTTTCAGGAAACTGCTAAGAAAATTCAGCTGAGATAGGAGAAGGGAAAACAAGAATGCAGAGAGCAAGAGGAGAGAGGCTCAGCGTTGTTTAGCCATATTTATAGAAAATTGAACCATCATCAAATCTGATGGCCACTGGTGAGCTGCCATCCATGTTCCTGCCCCTCTTGGCCCGGAGGGTCACATGCAGGAAATGAAGCTGTTGTGTGTGCAGGGTTATTTTGGGGCTGGAGTCTATTTCAAGAGGCATCAGCAAGGCCAGCTCATCAACACTGCTGCAGATGGGCTTTGAGCGGGTCAACTTGGCTCATGGAATTAATGTGTTTATGCTGTCTAACAGCAAAGAGCTCTGGAGGAAAACTGCCTTGGTCTTTTTTGTTTTTTGAGCAGCTGTTGCTGCATTAAATGGAGGCTTCTCTGTTTTACACAACAGGAAATGGATGTGGGGAAAGGTGCATCACTTGGAGTGGCTCAGCAGGAGAAAGGTGGGCTGCCCACACAGGGCACTTGAGGTCATCAACAAAACAACAGAACTTTTAGGCAGAACTGTTTGGGACAGAACTGGGCTGCTCATCTCCATTTAAGGCTATTTCTTGTGCCAGCTTGTCATTAGAGATTATTGGCTTTGTACCTGTAATAAAAATCATAATATAAAAGATGATCAGTGCAGAAAACATGGCAGACTCTCTGGCATGAAGGACCAGAAGTCCTCAGTTTCCTTTCTCTAACGAAAAATTCATGTTGTGGCATGGGTTAGTGAAAACAGTCTGTTTAATCAACAACAACAAAGTCCTGGAATATGATCCCTAGGCAAAACACAAAGCCTGCTGATGATTAAATACCTGGGACAAATGAAAGGAAATAATCCTTCATGGATGCTGTGGTCACTCCAAAACTCACTGCTGCAAGAAATCATGTAAATTAAGTGGTTATAACGTTATTTTTAAGGACTGTTTTAGTTGTACACTCATCAGTAGCATGGTTGGGTTAGGCAGGCAGTACGAGAGGAGTATCCTTCTCGTTTCCAGAAGAACTGCATGGCTCAGGGGGAGGAATTACTCCTCATCTGTGAGCTCTAATGACTGATCGTGGGCATTGCCGGGGGGAGGAAATCACTTTCCTGAGCATTGCATTTCACTTCCTTCCAAAGAGAAGTTGCTTGACAAGATAGACTTACGATTTGATTGCAAGTCAGGCCAATATTTCCATATACTTGATTTAAATTTTAATCAAAGTAAATCGTTTTTCAAGTGCTGATAACAGAGCAATGGCTCCAAAAATAAAACATGAGCGAGCAATCTATCAGACATGTCTGTCAGCAAAACAGACACCATCCCATAAACCTGCCTAAACAGCCCTTTGCTTGAAACAATAAAAACTGGAAGGGATTGAAAGCCTCAGCTTTAAAAATCACTCTTTGTACATTCTTTAAAAAAAAAAAGTCCCAGTTCTAAATCGGTGTAATTTGGAGTAGGTTAATGTAAAAAAAACCCCAAACCATTCAATAAATCTTTTAGCGGAGTTCAAAAGCAACGGGTGTAAGAAACCAGAAAATGGATGATATGACATTTTCCAACACTCTATAATGTTCATATTATTCAGAGAACTGCCAACCACAATTGTTCGAATACTCTTTTAACCAATCTTGCTCACTGAACTCATGAGCCAGCCACTGGTCTCCCCAGAGGGAAGCATATGGGAAGACAGTAGCACAATTATAAGTAATATGGTGTCTGCCTCTTAATCCTTGGTTGAGCCTTTGTGCCAGAGAGCTGTTAAGTAGATACTCAAATTTAAGCCTGAGCTCAATTTTTATCTTTCATGTGTGGTGTTTTTTTTTTGAGTGAAAACCCCCCAAACACTCTTGAATTTCCTTCTGTGCTGGCTGTGCACAGAGGTGGCACCTCCTGCCTGCTTGGTGCTTCAAGCTCTGCAAACATTGCCGGATGCTTTCTGTCATCAGTTAACACTGGTTTCTAATTGCAAAACCTTATTTGAATCCCGCCTCCCTGTAGTGACTGGAAATCATTTGGAAGGAGGCAAATGGGGAGTTGGAGGTTTGGCATCTAGGCTGTCTCCTATATCAATGATCAAATAGCAGACGTGCAACTCTCCCCATAACCATGCACCTCCATTGACCACCAGAGAGTGGGGTTTGCAGGGGTTTTGGAAGGAGAGCGTCATGTTGTGAGCCCACAGAGCTGCTACTGGCTTTTGGCTGAGAAATTAAGTGCATTCTGGCTGGGCTGTATCTTCTGCTCCCCTGCAGGGATAGCTTCTCCATTGCGTGCTGGCGTCTGTGCTGAACGTGAGTCTGGCATCCCCTTGCCTGTCCTTTATTAGTGACATCTGAAGAAAATGAATTATGGAAACAAGATTACAAAAAACTCACTTGAATGGAAAGAGAAGTGGAGGGACTGAAGCCCTCCTGGATGGATCATGCAGGTGGTGTGGTCCCCTGGTGTCCTGGGGGTCCATAAGGCACGAGACCTGCCCAGCACAGAGGTGGGCACATGAATGGGAACGGTGGTGAAGCAGATCTGAAAGCCTGTTTATTTTACTTCTATTTTCTCTCCTCTTTGATGAGGGACAATGCTGCATGCACCTCGGCCGCAGGCTCACAATGGACAATGCCCAGTGGAAGATGGCCAGCCTCTTTCTTCCCATGGCATTTTAGCACTCATTAATCCTTTTGATTTTAGCCTCTTTGAAGCCCAGGCTCTGGATGCTTTTCAGCACACACTGAATTTGGACATGAAAACACTTGAACCAGTGCAAAAGTTTAAATCCCTTATTCATACACCCTGGAAAGGCTCTCACTTGATATGCTGACAATGACCGACTTTATTATGTTTATCTTTTGGCAGTATCTCCTCTTGCAATTGATAGCGTCTCGCCTTTTCCTGGTGCCATGTTCAATTTCCAGCCTCAGTAAACGAAAGGGGCTGTCATGTTCCTCTGCCACACCGTGGCATGCTCTGTGCAGCCCTCAGTCTCAGCAGCCAATGTATGGAGAAGGAAAACAAACACACCACGGAACAGCACACACAGACACACATATGATAAAAAGTCTGGTCTTTCACCTAATTTAGACCAGAAAATTGGCATCTGATTTTATTGTTCAGCCTGACTCCAAGAACACAAGAATATTTTTTCCTTCGAAATGAGAACTGCCAAAATACAAAGAATGATATCTGCTGTTTTGAACTAATTGGGATTAACTGTTTCATGGCTGCTTGATGCAAAACAAGTGTTTTAGCAGCAGAAGGATTTATGGAACCTTGCAGTGTGAGGGTCCTGCCCATAACCCAGCAGTTGGATCCACGTAAGAGGCACTTACTGACCTGCACCTTTGGGTGTCTGAGGCAGAAATAAATTATTTCCCAAACTCTCAGTCCTAGGAAGCTGCTGCTCAGCTTCCATTACAGCATGGAATGCTAAGCTGGGAGCTGCCAAGGCTGGACAAGGGAGCTTTCAGCAGATTGATTCCATTTTAATTAGCGTTTTCTGCACACTTCTTCATTTTGTATTTTCATGACAACTGTTGATACTACTTGCATTTTTGTAACTGTTTCCAAAAGGCAGGAAAATAACTTGATCCCATTGAGAACTCAAGTGCTTAATTAAGATTGTTGGGATTTGAAATAACGTTGCAGCTAAGAGTTGTGTCTGTTCATCTTCCGGGCTTTAGGATCCATGTTTTCAAGCTTTTTGCTGTAAACGAGGGCCTGGAAATTTATCTTGGGGTTTCAAAATTGCCAAGTGTTGCAAAACCTGCCAGAAGGAACTGAGATCTGAGAGCATGGAGCTTGAGAGAGGACTGGGAGAACAGTCCACCCTTTGCCTGAGGCCGATTGGGATGTTGAAATAGGTACAGAAAAAGCCCACCAGGTTCCGTTAAGGAACTGCTCTGAAGATTCTTAGAGGAGAGTGTAAAGCATGGCATGTTTTATGGAGGAACCGTGTAGCATTTTTAGCACAATTTCCTGGCACCTTCTGCATTGACTGCTTCCAGACAGAGAATCTGGAGATCTTGGTCAGGGACGGTCTGGGCCACCAGGCTTTGTGTGCAATGCATGTGCAGGGCAGGGCAGCAGATACAACTGCAGAGCAAAAGACCAGGAGGAAAAAAAAAGGGAATATTTCTCATGCAGATCCCAGGGGACCTCTTGAGGCAAAGATGCCTGAGCAGTGTGGTACACCACTCGCCCAGATGTTTGGGCTGTGGTGTGAGCACAGCAAGCCTGGAGACAAGCTGTGCTGGGAGTAGCCTGTAGGGACAGGCATGTGAGAACTACATGGGGTCATCAGGTCACCAGCCCCCTGTCCCCCTCAGCTGGCACTTGCAAGGATCACCTCCATGGGCATGGCTTGAGCCAGGCTGTTGGGCTGGAAAGGTCCTTTGTGCCCAGAGTGTCACCACGTAGGATGTTATTTCCTGCTTGAATAATGAATCTGCTTGTCCAGCTGCCCTTGGGATGTTCCCCAGCCCCGGAGATCTGATATGGCCTCCAAGGAAATAGATTAGACAGAGGCCAAACAGAAGTAGGGGTCTGCAGGCTTTGCTTATTTTTATGTTTCGTTAATGCTTTAATTAAATTCACATTCAGGCACAGAGATTTCTGGCCAGTGTCTCAGTTAAAGGCTACGTGTATGTGTACACAGACATTAAACTACCAGGGCACATGGCTCCCACTCTCACAGCCACACTTGCAGCCAAGTGCTGCTCTCAGGGTCTGCAGTATGGAGCTGATGCTCTGATTCCATTGCAGAGGCACTGCCCAGGACTGCACAAGGATCTCAAACTATTCTTTCTTCACTGAATTGAATCATAGAATCATAAAATATCCCAAGTTGAAAGTGACACTTAAGGACAATCAAGTCCAAATCCTGGCCACACTTGTGATCACCCAAAAATCAGACTGTATGTCTGAGAGCATTTTCCAGATGCTTCTTGAACTCTGTCAAGCTCTGTGCCTTCTCCACTGCCTTGGTTGTACACTGGGGAGACTCAAACATCCTCTTGGTGAAGAACCTTATCCTGTTGTCCAACCTGAACCTGCCCTGAGGTACTGCGCCATCTTTGATTTGATGCGTCTGTCTTAAGGGAGATGCTCATTTCTGCAGGGGGAATTTGTGATAGCTTGTGCTGCTCACAAATCACACCTGATGATGTTAGTCAAGGACATTGGAGCTCCTTGCTGCCAGCCTCTAGGGTAGGAGGCCATAAATTTTGGGATGGCCATGTTGGGCAAGGGCTGTGAGAGGAGGCGCAAGGCCGTGGGACAGGAGGAGCTTTCTAGGAATGACATCTTCCTGGACAATCTTTAGGAATACCCTGAAGGAGCTGTGCAAGCAGCAGACAGAAGGGCAGGGAACTTTCTGCCTGAGGAAAAGAGATGTTTGCTCCCAGGTGATGCTATTTCTTCTTCCCAGTGCAGCCCACCTTTGTGAGATCTCCCCAGCCCTGCTGGTCTGCTTTCACTGCTGGGTCATTGAGGAAACCACTAAGCCGGCTGAGAGAACGTTGGTTTGGGGTGGTTGGTTGGTTTGTTTAGTGTGGGAGTCTGCCATGAATATCTGGGGCAAATTAAGTAAAACAAAGCAAAGCTTTTTCTTAGGAAGTTGAAAGGAAATGTTGGAAACCCACGTTGCATTTTATAACTTGGTAGAAAGGAAGAAGTGAGCACACAGACTCTCCATCCTGCCTGAGATCCCCAGCTCCTGAGACTACAAAATAAGTGACCCCATCAAAAAAACAAACAAACAAGCCCTACGAGGTGGCAGAGGTTTGCAGACCATGAAAAAAAAAAAAACATTTATTTATTTTATTTTAATTTCTCACTTTGCTGCTTTTCCCCTGTAGAAGGCTTCACCAGATTTCCTCCATGTGATTTCCCCCTCCTTTTGCAGAAGGTGGAGAGAGACATCCCCAGACCCAGCAGCCTCACACCTGGCTCTGATTCCCCACTCACCCTCCAGAGTTAATGATGTGCCAAGTGTTGAGGTCCTGGCTTCAATCTGAGCATCAAATGGGGAGAGGTGGCTGGGGAAAGGATGTCAGCTGTGGGGCAGAGCTTAGCGTGGCAAAACTTGGACCATGGGTGAGGGAAGCCCAAGCTGGAGAATTTGTGGGGTGGAAGAGAGCTGAGGAAGCCCCACACCATGACTGCAAGCAAGGGGGTGGTACTTCTAGAGCTGTATCATCCTACTTCTAAAGATACAAAGATGAAAAGATCCTTTGGTGTCTTTCATCCATCCTGGGAGCCACGCACATGCTTCAGAAACAGCAGCTTGCTTTCTTCTTTCTATCTCTGCTTCTGATTTGCTCAGTCACCTCAGGCAAATCATTTAACCCCAGCTTCAACCTATTTTACAGGGATGTTGCAAGGCTTAATTAAGGCTTGTAAAAGGTCTCGAGTTCCTGAGAGGTGCCTGTTAGAGGGAGGTGATTAATCACATGCTGATGGGAGGGATAACGTGGGGGTAAGTCCAAGCAGTCAGCAATAGGGCAGATGATATTTTTCCCTGGGGGAATGAAAACCAGGGGGGTTGTAAAAGCATGCACATATCAGATTTATTCCTTTTGGATATCGAGTTGTTGAAACTGTAGAGAGACCGTGGCCAAAACCACAGAAATCTGACTGTATGGCTGTGATAAAGACATTCCCAGTTTCAACAAAAATCAATCACAGATACATAAATTAGGGTGTTTCCCCCCAGACTTTGCAGTCACAAAGGCAAGCAACTTGCAAAACTTTGAGTTTTTGAGATAAAAGCTTGGCACTTTCTCTGAACATCGTCCTGACCCCCTGAACACACCAGAATCACCCTGTTAGCATTCATTACTGTTGTGCAAAAGGGAGGAAGGAGGTGGATGTGGAAAAAAAATGCCATTTGCTGGTCTTTGTGTAGTTGTTCACATACATAAGGCCCAGTTGCCCTTTCGAAGTTGCCCTTTCAGCTTCAAGGTGAGCCAGTTCTCTTTTGTGGAAGAAGAGGCAGAAAAGTCACCTGCTGAACTCCATGCGTGGTTTCGCTCTTTCGTTTTGTTCTGGCCCAGTTCTTCTTCCCTCTAACTTCATCTCCATCCACAGACTCGCTCTTCAGAGCCAGAGCATAAATCAGCATTGTTTCCTGGATGGCTGGGCTCCTCATGCTTTTTTCCTTGGGGAACATCCAGGATGATGGGGAAGGATGGCTGTGCCCTTTGTCTCCACCTCAACATGCAACTCGGTGAAAACTGGATTTTATTCTTCTAGGAACCGAACGGAGCCAGCTGAAACCAGAGATTAGCATCAGTGAGGAATCCTGCCTGGGGAGCTTCCACCAACCAGGAGAGCAGTTAGTTTGGGATTTTTTAAAGCATTTTTTTTATGGCACGGCAGTTTTAGTTGAGCTAAATGAAGCTTATTGCAGTGGGGAATTCATCATGCGCATGTTTAAAAATCTTTTAAGATTGGATATTTTAACTCCAGCAAATAATCAAGTCCCAGGAACAATTTAGATGAGTAATATATTAAAAACAGGCTTACACGGATCCAAGAAAAACGTTGGAGGATCCATAGGGGTCATTGTTATGCACCGCAGGCTTAAATATATTGACTTTTACAACTGCGAATGGATGGTTGCATAGTGGTTTCCACTGAAGAGCAGTTTCAGTTGTGATAACTCATACAAAGTGAAATTCAGTCCTGTGCTCAGAGCCGGCATGAGGTCTAAGAACTAAGTGAACTTAATCTTTATCTCTCTACAAACATTGCATCTCTTTAATCCTTGAGGCATGCCATTCCTGGGAGGATCCTGCATAATGGATGCGACAGAGCAGAGCGGGAATCGGATTTGTTATTTATGGAAAAATCTGAAATCAGAGAAAACGTGTTCTGAAATTACAGGAAAGAAAACATTTTCCAAAGGGGAAGTAAATCTTGAAACCAAAAATAAACTGATTTTCTTTTTTTTACCATTGTATTTCAAATGAAAGAGAATATTTAAATACGTTGGTCAGAGCAATGGCAACCATTCCACTCCAGGAAGGACAGAACACTTTCTGCAGGCAGGATTTCTATCTGATGTGACATCTGTGCAGCACAGAGATTTTTATGGAATATTGTTTGTTTTCCAGTGTAACAAAAAAGCCCAAAACAATGTATTTCTCCTGGAAAACATGCAAACCACTGTGTTAAACCCATGATGTCTGCAAATGTTTGTGAGATTTGGAAGTGTACTGACAGGAAGCATTCATGATGCATGGGTAGATAGGCTGTGTCCATGGATGCATGGGATTCTCTGTGGCACTGTAATCTGAATTTTGGGCTATTGAAGAGACACTCCAATGGTTGGACTAGGTGATCTTAGTGATCTTTCCAACCTTACTGAATCAGTGATTCTATCTGAATTGGAACAGTACAGCAGCAAAACCCAGTGACAGGGTGCTGCATATTGAGAAATGCCATCTTGCAGAACTGAGCTTCACGAAACAGGGAAATGTTGGCTTTCACTTATTAGAGCTGTGCACATCTCTAGGTCTTCACCAAAGGGATTTGAATTAATTTTAAGTCAAATTTATATCCTCGTTCTGGAAGAGCTGCTGCTGCTGATTTTCTCCCTGAAGACAAATTTGTCATTAGCAAAACCAGGAGAGGTGGCAGTGTCAGAAGCAGAGCTCGTAATCACCTTCAGTAGCAAGATATTGTGCAGGAGCCCAAACATCAGAAGGAAAATATTTTGCCTTATAGGAATTATTTCTTCCTAGCCCATTGGAAGTGCTACACCACTTGCTAATTAGGGAATTGGGGACAGGGGGTTCAGGAGTTGTAATCCTTGGCTGAGGGAAGCGGTGTATTCATTACAGCTGTCACTCATTTCCCTCCTGTCTCATTTTTCTGATCTGTAAATTGAGGTTAATACCCTCTGTAGACCGAAGGTGCAAGGAGGATTAATTAAATGGCATCTGTAAGCATTGCAGTCTGCTCTTCACACCGTGTCCGCAGCTCCAGAAGAATCTGCAAATTTTGTTTTCTGTTGAAAAAGGGAATATTGATGCTTCAGCTCTGAATCACCGATCAGTTTTCATCCAAAAATCACCAACAAAATGACACAAAGAAAACTGTCCCGTTGGAAAGTGTTTAATGGGTTCACCTGTGAAAGGGAACAGGGAGGCTTTTCTTACTGAAACAAACAGCCCAGTGCCAGCATCCCAAATACTTGGCAATGGCATAATCACAGCTCTAACAGAGCACTGAGTTTTCCTGTCGCAACAAATGAGAGCTGCTCTGTCTTATAAACAAAGCAAAGGGGAAGAAAACAAACCAGAACCCCAACCCTTGGAGCAGTCCAGGGAAACCGGTTCACTATTGGGCATATCTCAAAGCTTATCCAGGAACTGTGTGTTCTCAAACCTATTAATTTTACCCACTGGTTGCTTTTTAGGCTACATTAGCAAACAAAACAAGCTGGCTGACAATTTGGGCTGTGCTGCAAGGCGAACAAACACCACTCCCAATGGCTTTCCCAATTCCAGGGACGGAGCAGTCAACTTAACTACTTATTTACTCAGCTCTGCTCGCCCAGAAAGGGCCCACTCTGATGGATGGCCCCGACCTCCCCGCTCCGCATGGCCACCAGCCAGGCTGCCACTTGGGTGTCTTCTGTGCAAACCTCCCCTCTGGCAGCGATCCAGCCTGTTTTTGTTCCATTCCATGCTAAGAAATACTACACTTCCCCAGAATGGGTGACCTAGAAGTCACACGTGAGTTAAAGAGAAGCATAAGTTATCTGGACTTGCAGCCATGAAACCATTCTCTGGGAGGAAAGGGTAAATAAACAAGTCATTTATTAGCAAGTAAAATTGTTTTTTCTCTTTGAAATGCAAAAATGTGCTTTCTAGTGAGCGGTGTTTGGAGCTTCACCCTTTGCTCTCACCAGGCAGAGTCTAAGAGTGTCATGAGCAAAACTGCTTTCAAGTCACCCATCCAGCTGTCCGCTGCAGGGAAGCGTTTGTCCACTTTGTCACTCCTTGCAGCCCTCTGTTGGGGTTCAGCCACCGCCTGCAGGGCAGCAGGGGGGGTGCCCCATTGCCCTGCATGCAGGTGTTCATTAACACCAAGGTGGAGGTAGAGGTTATCCATGCAGAGCCAGTGATGGAGCAAGGGAAGGGGTCCATGGGCATTTGCTAGTCAGCATTTTTCACCAAAAAAGCATTACCACAGCGTGTCGGGGATATATGCAGATTCCCCACCTGCCCATCGGGCCTACATGCTTCAAGTCAGCTTTAGGTCCCCAAGGATGTTGACAGGTAGAATCTATCACTGCCACAGATTTTCTCCATTGCAGTGCACAGCTCTGCTCAGGCTTGTTGCACGCTCAGGAAAGAGAGCTAAACATTTTTCACACTGAAATAAGGACTCAGGCATCAACCCCTTCCTCCAGCATGTGGGTTTGAAGAGTTTGTGGTGATTCTAAAGCACGCTGAGGACCTCAAATAAACTGTCCTGTGAGAGGCACAGGCTGATGGGAACAGATCCGAGCACATCTCGCCACGTTTCCTGCAGCTCCGACGTCGCTGTGTTTGGGCTGCGTCGGCTGTGATTTATATAACTACAGGATCGCAGCACTGAATATTTCTTAAAGGCTGCCTTTTCCCCATAGACAGGACTGTAGAAATGAGATTCCTGACATTCCTCGTGTCGTCCAGCTGAGACGTGTGGCACAGACAGCATTTTTGTGCGGCGGTTGCATGTCTGTTTTGGAAAAGCGAGCCGTGTTTGTTACTGAATCCTCTCTCTTCATCTTATTTAGACTCTTCTTCGTTCCCTGCCGTTGTTATGAGCATGAACCCAGCACCTCTGTGAGGAGAGCGATTGCTTCACGATAAAGTTGTGGCTTTTTAGTGGTCTGCTCCTTCTGGATGGGTACTTTGAGTAAATAAAAGTGCTACCACCATTTCATAACTTGCCCATAGGAGGGTTAAAATAAACTGAGGAAAACAACTGAACAAATCAATTTATTTTAGCTGGTACGACTTGAACCGGTCATTGAGAACTAAGTCTTGCTCCCTGGTTTAAATAGCAGTGATTTAATTTTAGCACTGTGGCCAGTGTGGGAGCTTTGGGTTGAAGCAAACAGAGATGCCATGGCTCTGGTTTGGAGGAGTCATCTCAGGTCTCCTGGGCGGCCAAGCCCTTCCTGCAGCGGCCCTAATGCTCATTTGGGATAGCAGCTGGGGTGAATGGAGCTCCAGCACGGAATGGTGGGGAAAAATGGGAAGAAGTGGGATTGGGATTGGCAGGTCACGATAGCCTATTTCTCTCCAACACTCATCTCCAAGCTCTGCTGCTTGTTGGCAGTGAGGGTTTCTAACACTCAGGCAGAAGCAAGGGCATTTTCCCCCCCAATGTGTGACCCCCAGCATGTGACAGCATTTTGAGCTTCAGAGGCCAAGATATCGGCTCTGGTTTTCCAAATGGATTTCATAGAATCACGATGTCATCGAGGTTGGAAAAGACCTTTAAAATCACCAAGTCCAACCGTTTCTAAGAAAAATTCTGAATTTCAGGCACTCTGATCCATGGGCTCTGCTGGATTCCCAGAGCTCCCTTCGTTTTGGAAGGAGCCATTCCAGAAGAATGAGCTCTCTACCAAAGCTTTCTGGGTCACGGTTTGTATTTGATTTTTCTCAATGTCAACTAAAATGAAAAGGCCACAAAGACATTACCTCTGTTTACAAAATGACAGAAACAAACACTTGCATTTGCGAAAGCAAATGTCAACACCATTGATCCAGACTGGGTTGTTTATGATAAAGAAAGGTTGATATTTAATGGAAGGTTAACTCCATTTTTTTTTTCAAGGTGCTTAAAATCACCAGGCTTTGCAGAGAATGTGGTTTGGATTAAGAAACATCTGAGTTAACAAAAGCAAAGTCAAAGTTAATACATACCTAGCTTTGTATTAGCCTGCCTTTAATTTTGGAGTAAAACTCTAATGATTGCAGTAAATTTGTTCATTTATGAAACAGAGAGGAAATGCAATACACAGAAGAGATTAGGGGCAAGAAAAACATCCCATTTGCTGGCACAAAGATGAGCGTGTTGCTACTATAGCCCTTGCACTGCTTCCTTCGGCTCTCCTGGAAACAGGGACTTGGATTTTTCAAGGACACAAAAAACTTCCATTATCAGAAAGGGAAAAAAGTCAGGATGGAAGGAGAGATTTGAGGGCAAAATCCTTTTCCTGATGCCGTGGCATGGGCTGTGGACCTGCAGAGAAGCAGCAGCATTTCCCCATTTTCCACTCTCTGGAATGGAGGCGAGTGCTGTCCCTGCGCCTGCAGGCAGGAGGTCCGTTTGATGTCGCGGCGATGGGAGGAACTGAGATGGGTTTGGAAAGCGCCTGTTTTGGCGGTGGCCCTGATAAGGCAGGCGGTGGCTTTGATGGTGAAAGAGGAGCTCCAGGGGGACCCTGGGCGTTTGGATGACAGCACGGGCACGGAGCTCGTAACGCACTCCCCTCGGGTTATCTAAATAGCGCATAAATCACTGTCAAGGCTGCCATTTCCTCCGACGGGGACCTGTGTAGGTGATTAATAACGCACAAACAGTGGTACTTTGTGGAACTGCAGTAAATTTTATTATAACTTCCTTCCACTTGATAAGCACTTCCACGGAGACGCCCTCTCCCACCCATCCGTCGCTTGCAGAAGACCCGTAGCCCCCAGGTTAGGGAGGGCTTCGGCCATTTAATGACCAGCTGCAAGCCATGAAAGAGTGTTTTGGCTCAGTTTTGTTTTCTTTGACTGGATGGAGCCTCTGGTCCCCACCGGTTGATGCTGGGTTGGATCTTGCACACCTGCTGTTTTGAAAGTCCAATCAAGCATCAAGCAGAGTACAATGCTGTGCAGGGCTGCCCATCCCATGACGTGCTGAGGGGGCTGCAGCGAGAAGAAATGCTGCTTTGCAACAGAGAAAGGCCACAACTCAGTGCTTGGGGGTTGGCAAGCAATAGGAATGATTGCTAATGCTCTCAGTACTTTGTCCTGTTTTTGAGGATTCAAATATTCTCTAAATATTTACATAGACGTGTGTGTTTGTATACGTGGAATGCTGTTTTTTTAAATGATACGTAATTTGTTTCAAGTGGGAGTATGAGTTACTGGTAGAGGAAGCACAGTGCATAGCATCAATGAGCAGCAATATTTACTGGGGTAAATATTGACCGATCTGCAGTGTGGGACATGGTTGCTGTTGCATTAGGGACTTCTATCAGCTTTATATCAGCAATCAAGAATGACAGCAGTGTGTGGGACAGGCTCGAGCTGGGGCTGTGGCTGTTACAGGCTGAGATGCTCCTGGGGTCCATAGCAAATGCAGCCCATGCAGCTCCACTTACAACCGTGTGGTCCATGAATGAACTTCCTTCCCCTTCTCTTGGCTAAGCACAATCCAAGCGAGTTTCGTGCTCCGCTGTGTGCAGATGGCTGACGGCAGCTGGCACAGTGCCCCGTGGATGCATTGCAATAACACACATTTTATGTGAAGGGAAAAGCCTCTGGAGAAACAAAGCTTTGAACCATTCAGTTCGTAATGGCGCAACGCTGGCAGCAAAAGCTGTGAATGAAAACTTGTGGGACACTGTGCGAGCCAGTTAATCTAGATGGGTTTCCTTATTTTTCTTTCCTAGTAGGCATGAAGTGTAGGTTCAATTTTATTCTGACAGCCAAATATGGGACTGATTGCAGAGCAGCACCCGTGTGCCCACACTTCTGGGCTCTGGTTGTGAATAAAATGGAAATGATGTGGCAAGGCATTTTTGCAATTCTTAGAGCAAATCCAAATGGTTTGTGTGAAAGAGCGGAGGCAAACAGCACCTGAGCTTGCTGGGAACACATCTGCTGTAGGTTGTGCTTGAGCATTCCTGTCCTGAAAGAGGCAGAGCACCTGCTGAGAGCCATTGAAATGAGCTCTGTTGCTGCTGTCATGGTGAGGATCCACAGGGTGCAGGAGCTGTCATCAGCAGCAAGGCGATGGTTCTGGCACCAGCACTGGGTCATGGGTGGGACACCCATCCCAGATTCTTGACATGTCAGTCCATGGCAGTCATTGGTGGGATGTCCACCAGAGCTGTGGGTGGGATGCCCATCCCAGATTCTTGACATCTCAGCCCATTGCACTTGTCAAGAGAAAATGGAAAGTTCCAAAGGAACAAAAAAAAACCTTGAAATAAAGAGTAGAGAGGAAGTGGGACTCATCTGGAGGCCCAAAGGCAGGGTGGATGCCCCAGGTTTCCAATGGCATGCAGCAGTCAGAGGGGAAGAGAACATTTTTTCCTGTTGCCTCCATGTAAATGGATTTATGAACATTCAAAACAAATGAAACTTTGGCAAGAGAGATTTCTAGCAAAGTCCAAGCCACAAATATGTTTCAGGGAAAAGGTAGAACATTGATTTTTGTTTTTTGAAAAATAATTTCCCAGAAAATACGAGGGAATTTTCAGCAACTTCTCTGAATGCATTTGTGAAGCCTTTACAATTTTTGTGGGTTTTTATCCTCCCATCCTAATCTTTACACAACTTAACAGTAACTAGCATTTCTGATGGAGTTCTCACTCAAGAATGTCCACAGGAAGTCAACTCATGAAGACGTATTGCAGAGAAGAATTCCTCAGACAGTTTTACGCTCAGAATTACTCAAAGCCCCACCACAAAATACTGAAAGATCTGCTGAAATTTATTAAAAAAGCAGGGAATCTGAAAGATCATGGAGAAATACGCGTCTGCTGTCCCACAAAAAAGGATTTATGTCTGCAAACAAGAAAGATATGTACTGTAGCGTATTCTGACACGGAACAAAGAAAAGCAAGCAGCCACCAGGTCTTCCTCTCACACATCCACATGGAAATTCAGTCCCTCTTTCATAGTTTGGATTTGAGCCCATGTTCTGTGGTGGATCTTAGGGACTTTGGTCAACACAGCTGGGGACAACCCCTGTCCTTCATGGCCTACAAGAGACCTCAGCACATGGCGCATCCCCTGCCTGACCTCAGGGGTAGGGAAAGGAGAAGACTGGGGTATTTCCCAGGCAAGGATGTGATTGGAAAGCATCTACACGAGAGGAATGCATGACCTCTCCCCAACTCCTGGTTCTTATATCCACCACACTTTGGGGTTTAAATGCAAACCTCTTCACGTTTTCACTGTTATCATGGCTTTCAGTAAATGCTCTTTTATATTGCGTTGCATCGTTTATATCAAAACCAGATCAGAAAAAATTCTCTTTGGCCCTTTTTTTTTATGACTGTTGGTGAATTTCAAAGCACTTCAGGATTACGCAGAGAAAGAAAGGTACTTCCATCCTTTATCTGAAATAGATTCATTCCTGTCACCAAAATGCTTTAAAAAAATAACAAATAAAAGACAAACTAATTCCAGACAAGACAGATGGATGTGATCATTCTGCTTTGGATGATGCTGAGCCCTTCCAATGTATTTTGAGTGGGTAAAATGCTGAACAAAATGTTGTTTTCACAGAAATACCATGTGTGATTATGTATGTGTATGTATGTATGCCTGTATGTGCGCAAATATTTTTATGCTCCCATGAAATATTTCAGGCTCTCCCCCGAGACAAAATGACGTGCATCCAGCTGCATCTTTGGGTAGAACTGTATTTCCTAGAGGGAGCAGAGGATCCCCATGGGCACCGGTGCAGGATGTGTTTCCTGACATGCTGTGCTCTACTCCCACCGCAGACAGAGGAGAGCTGCATTAGTCACAGTGTTCCTGAGAGATCATTAAGCAGTGATGACTGGTTGTGCAGAGAAGGTGATGTGTAGGAGTCCGCCAGTTTGGTTTCCTATTAGAGATGGTTTCTTGTACGTCTAAGATGAAGAATCCTGTGTAAATGAGATGGTCTGGATACTTTTGGGGCTTCATTCCTGTCTTCAAAAAGCTTTAGGCAGCAGCCACTGGGACTGTGGCCTCTTGGAAATGTGGCCTCTTGTTCAAGCAGTCTTCATTAGGTCTCTTAAAGTCCTGCCAGCCTCCAAGTCTAACTGTGGTTTGGAAAAGGTCTTGAATCTCAAAGGAAAATGGCCCCATGGTTTGGGAATGGGAGAGTCGAATTAAAGAAAGGGCATTTCATCTTTCTTATTCCAATAAAGCCATTCTCCACTCATCTAGAGTGGGTTTCTGAAGAGGTTTCCATACATTTTACTAGTACAGCTGGGGAAAAGCAAGAAGTATTTTTTATTTCCCAAATTCATCAATTCCATGCTTCTTCAAGATTTTTATTTTTTTTAATCATTCATTTACAGGAACATTCTCCACTCTGGCTGGCCTTCTGGACCCCATTGTGGGTATTGCTGAGCACAGAATATGCTTCTTTACGGCTTTGGTTTCCTGCTTGCACCTGCTCAGCATTTGCACTGCTGTGGTTTGCAGTCCTAGGAGAAGTAATTTGCATGAGTCTACTGCAAAGTCTTCACTAACCCTTGTTTCTCATTGAGAATATAACCTCGATTTACCCTTTGCACATGCTGCCACGCTGCTAGAAAGTGGGCGACAGACTCAGACTGCTTTTCTTCAGACGTTTTGTTTCTGTCTTTTTAATTGCTCTCTGGTAAAAACTGGCCACTTGCTGCAAAGTAAGAGTTGACAAAGTGCACTCGTGGCTGCCAAACCAGCACAGAGTGAACCTCGTCAGCTGTGCTGAGTTACCCGCAGCAAATCCTCTTGCCCCAAAGATTGCATCACCTCTTTGACATTGTGGAAAAAAAGAGCCAGATCAGATGGGGAAGAGGGAGATCAGCTGAAAGAAAGCTCATTTTCTTGTTGTTAACAGTCATATTTATCACAGTTGGCTCTTGGGGAAGTATTTCTGCATGCTTGTGTGCAGGGGTGTTTGCACAAAGGGGAACATCTATAGCTGAACAAAGAGAAACAATACAGAGAAATGGTTGAGTTCTCTGTCCTGTGTTACATTGGAAGAAAGGACATTCCTTTGTACTTGCTCTGGAAAGTCCTATTGTACAGAGCAAACAGGAGAATCAAAACAGACTGAAAGCCTTGCAAGGGCTGAACCACTTCTGCTTCTCCAGGACTTGCCCTCCTGCCTTAAATCATCACAGTTTTCAGTATCTTTAACTTAACCAGGGGCTTTAGGTAACATTTAGGCAATCCCCAATATTTTTATTCCGACTGAAATGCCCCCAAGGGTTTTAAAAATCAAAAGAATACTGCATTTAATTGTATGGCATTTTACCCACATCTCTGAAAGCTGTGCAGAGTCTCCCAGGTGTAAATCAATGGGCTAACGAGGAGAAAGGAACCACGCTCATTTAGGTCTCTGCAAACACTGCCTCTACCACATCATGGCTACCAGCAGCTTGGGCTTAGAGGAGGTATGGAGGCTGGGTCTGTTCAAGGCATGGCTTGCAGGTAATTGTGTTCAATTCACCTTATATTTTTGGACTGAAAGCAGCTTGTTTCTAGTCACAGCATCCAACAGAACATTTTGTGGGAGGTTCAGAGGTGCTGTTTTGTGCCTTTTCAATCTGTTGAGTGTTAGTGATTGTTTACCTGTGACCTCCGCGGTGATGTATTATTTTTTTCTCTTGATTCTTTGGGATGCTAAAGCGTGCACCCCATTATTCCTTCTGCCCCTCTGGAGTGGTGTCTGGAGATGGTACCTCAATAACAAGGACCATGTGCAGCGTGGGGCTCAGGTGCTGGGAGGGAGCGGCGGTTCTGAGGCGCTGGCACAGCTCGCCCTGTTTGGATAGACCCAGTGGTTTGGACACTCCAATGACATCCATATGCAATGGTTTTCTCAATTCACAATGTTGAAACTAAAAACCCCTTGGCTTTAAACTTTAAGCCTCCCCATACGTTCCCCTGAGAATGAGTGTTTCTGGCAAACTGTAAGTTCTTAAATATCACTTCTCCAATTACATTCTCACAGGTTAGTATTTATGCAGGCCTGGCTTCTCAAATCCACGGTGCTGGTACTGGGCTGAGACTTAATGCATCACAGGTGGCTCTCGGTGCTTTGGGCTCTCTGACCAAACTGGTTCCAGATGGCCACACAGTATGAGTAATAACATCAGCTCATTAAGTTGCAAAGTTTCAGCTACAATCACAGAATTATCAATGAAATAAAAGCTAACGGCGTATCGGCTGCACCCTAAGCCACAAATAGGATTTACAGCAAAACAAAAACCTCCTTTTGAACCCAGATCTCTCAGCATTTCGATATAGGGTGTCCACATAATAGGTTTATTCACTAGTGATAAAGCAAAAAAATACAAATAGAAAAAAAATTGCCCCGTGCTCTCCAAAAGGCACTCCTGAAGGCTACTGAACTGCAGTCCTGTGAGCCTCTGATTTTTTTTTATTTTTTTTATTTTTTTTTTAATAAAGCTTTTGATTGGAGTCATTGGAAACATACAGCAGTATTTACCTGTGCTGACTTAGAAAATATCTGGAATGAGCCTAGGTCTTGGATCAAAGAGAGAAGTGACAGAATGCATTATTATTACCTGGTGTTTCAGGTTATGCTTACATGTGTTATTTGTGCAAATTGTTATCTGTCTGTAATGTGCCTATTATGTTTAGAAGGATGGCTCTTCTAACTTGTACAGGTAGCTTCTGGTACTGGTGTTTGTTGGTCTAGATGTTCTTTCTGTTCAGCAAAATGTTTCTCCAAGCTCCTGCAGAGGCTGGGTTGATCGTGCTTCTTTATCTTGTCTCTCAAGGGGAGAATTCTGCATAAAGAATGTAAACAGAGTAGAAAAACATATTTAAGTAATGCCTCTTTGAATTCTCATACTCCTCAAGCCAAGCAGGAGGTGTCAGTACACAAATACAGCAGGGACTGAACAGCAGCTAACGCGGATCCATTACATTCTCCTTGACTCAGACACCGTTGGCTTTTATTGACTTGCTGAAACCCCTGTTCCTGATTCCTGAAACCACAGTGCAACAAACATTTAGCATCAAGCACACCATTGGCCTCTCTGATTCCAATGGGATTTCTCATGCATGTGAAGTGATGCACGTATATGAGTGTGATGATGTGGCCAGGCTGGAGCTGCCATGTGGGATGTGAGCAGAGCCCCTCTGCCATGGTGTGGGCTGGGAAATGTGATGGGGATGTAACAGAAAGGGCTGTGCAGTTCCTTTCTTTGGTTCTGCTAAATCTGACCCCTGTGCTGGGAAATCAGGACTTGATTAGTAGGAGAACCTGAATGACGGAAAAGGGAGATGTGCAGGTGAAATTCCCATCTACTTCTATCCCAAGGTCTGTTTACTGCAAGCAGCATTGTATATGGGTTGCGTGATAGTTCAAGCATTAGCTTGTTAGGGAAGGTGCGTGCATTTAGCATCCTTCTATTTAGGATTTAATTATATAGGTGGTTCTCCCTCCATCCTGCAATTGTGAGGGTCTCACAGATGTGCAGTATCACTGCTTCCAGATGTTGACTGCCTTTTCAGAGCACTGGGCACTGACCCAAGGAAGGATTTTGTATTGGGGAATTCTGGCACCGTGTTTCCAGCAATGTGTGTACTGAGGAAATTATTGTGTGCAACTATAATGCAGAGACTGGAGGCTGAGCTTAAGTCCTGGGGCAGGCACAGTATTGATCAAAAGTCAGGACTGTGGGCAAGCATGGACAAAATAACATGGTGATTTAGGGTGTTTTCTTCTCAAGCCACTATTATCCATCGTGCTTTTTGAATTGTTGTGTCTCCAAGCTGCACAGGTTTTTACTGAGGGAGCTGGTGTTACTTTGAGACTTGAGGGCTGTGTTCTGACCTACTGCTTTTGACACGCAATTTGGGCAAAGCAATGCGTAAGTCATGAGTTAGTATCTCCACCCTGCCCACGTGGCATCAACTGAAAGAGCACAGGTTGACCCACGAGCCCTAATCCAGGGAGAGCTCTGAGGTGCTTCCTCCAGGGCCTGGGTGCTGAGGGTGGGCACAAGCATGGAACTGGGCAATGAGCTGCATCCAGGTGGGGCTTTGTAGGAAGAACCTCTGTCCTGGCTTTTGGGCAGTTCTGGGGAGCTTTGAGAGCAGAGCCCTGACAGAAGGACGTCTAAATGCAGCTTGCACCCTTGGTTTGAGGGTCTCCTGGCTGCCTCTCTGATACGATGCTGAAATACCAGGCTGCTTGGGAACAAGATTACTGCCCACTTGCCCAACTGTAGGAGACCTCAAGAGCTACATGTCCTGGTGGGAAGCCGAGGATGAGATACCATAGGATCAGCACCCTGTTTTGGAACTCTGATCTATGTAAGGATGCTTTTGGGAGCCGAAGAGGGTGGTGTTCAGGTCTCCCCACCTCTTGAAACAACCATGGGATGCGTGAGCCCGGGTCTCACCCAGGCAGCGCGTGGAGCAGGGTGGTGCTTGAGCATGTCTGCAGAGTGAGGAATGCCAGATCCACCCGCTGTCTCCAGATTCGTCTCCCCAGCCAGGCTCTGGATCTGATTTGGATGCAGAGAGATTTATAAGGCATTCTCTTAATTGGGGGGCCCCTGTAACGTTTCAGCTGAGGAATGAACATGGGGAATGAGGAGACCTAACAGAGAGGCAATGGCAAACAGCAGCCTGGAAGGGAACGTAGAGGGCTAGGGAGACTGGTGGCATGTGCTGTAAAGAAGTAGGGGCAATAAAATGCACCAATAAAAATGATGTGTATGGCCCTAGCCTCATCTAAGAAGAGGGAACAACAGCAGGTCTCTTCTGAGGGCAAATGAGAAAACCCTCCATCTGCAAGCAATTATCAGAAACACATGGGAAAGGTGGACAGGGCAGACGAATCTGAAAGCCATATGATATTGCACAGAAGAGCAAGGCTCATGTAAAGCTTGGGAGTTCATATATTTCACAGCTCACACTGCATGGAGACTTAGACTTCTCTGAAACCATCAAATGGGACAGCTCTTCTCATTTCAGCCTTGAGGTCTGTGTGCAGATGCCCTGAGCTGGGATGAGCTCAGGGCTAGAGGGGCTGGCATGCTGCTGGGAGGGTTGGGAGCCTGTGTGGCTTGGTGCTGCACATTGTAAAACATTTGCAGCTAATCTATGTCACATGTGAAACCAAAGCAGACTGCTGAGCTGGGACAGCAAAAGCAATATAGGTGTGTGACAACTAGTGCTACTGACGTGCTTTTGGGAATTTCCTATCAGTGCAGCATCAGAATGGTATCTGTGGCAGGGATGGGAAGTAGATTCAGGGATTCTGAAGTACATGTCCTCTTACATATATGCATGAAGAAGAGAATTCCCTTTGCTGCAAGGACCATGGTGATGGCTGAAGAATCTTCAGTCATTAAGGTTGGAGCAGACCTCCAAGATCATTTAGTCTACCCATCCTCACCGTGTTCCCTAAATCATGTCCTTTGATCTGCCTTTCTGCTGTCTGGAGACTAGGTAGTAGTTTTTGTCTTGGCCTTTCCATGCTGACTTGTTCCTTTCTCTTGGAAAGGGAGAGGGCCTGGGGGCCATCCCTCTCTGCACTGTGCTGCTGGTGCTTTTGTTCTCAGTATGTATTCTTGATAGTTAGAGATGCTGCCCCAAGGGCAGAGGGCATGCTTGCTCACAGGGAAATCCTGAAAGAGTGCTGCTAGTCATCTGCACCAGCAGGGTGAGCAAGCAGCAGAAGCAAAGCAGCGTGGCTGGACAGAGGGGCTGGTCTCATTGCTTCTGTGTAAATATAAATACATAGAAATACTTCAAAATGCAGGAGCAGGACACTTAGACACCTGACCATCTGAAGAAAGGAACAGGGCAGGACTGAATGGTCAGGGATAAGCAAGACTCCAGCTAAGTTGGATGTAGGGCAAAGGATTGGATGAGCAGTGTTAGCTGTTGATATCACTTCCCTAAGCCTCCAGGACTGGTGAACCCTATGAATTGCAGCCCCTGTACAGAGCTGTTGTGCTGGGACCATTTGGTGCTATGAAACACAGAGCAGATGCTGTCTGCTGTGACCCAGCTTTCCAGGCTGGCTCAGCTGGGCATGTCTGTTCTTGGCAGCTCCTTGATCTGCTCTTCATCCACTTGTGAAGAATGTGCTTCTGACCAGATGGATGCCATCAGTTCACTGACTTGGATGTATTTAACTTCTGTTCAGTGCGTGCCCAAACTTGAACCAGTACAACAGTGCCCTAGATCAGGCTACTACCTAGGTTTGTTCACCAAATGCTTCATGTTGCAAATGCAGGGAGGTTCCCGTTGCCTCCTAAATGAGTTCCTGGCCATTAACGTGGCTGTGGGTTTTGAACTAAGCAAGCAGATGTTCTTGTGCTCTGCAGATCACCTTTGCTGCACGGGATGGTGCTTATGCTTCATTGGGCAGTGATGTGCTCAGCCTCAGTGCATGTGCTCTGCTCCACCTCACCCAGCACTGGAAGTAGAAGCTCTGCAGGGTTTCATTGCAGAAGGGGCAGCTTTGCCAGTATGAAGAACTTGTTCAGAGCCTGCTTTCATCTCTTTGTGTTATCAGAACTATCAAGGTGAGGCTAGAGCTCTCCAGGCCTCATTGGACAATGACCCCAGCATCCCCCTTGATTCCAAGCACTGAACAACTGAAAAACAAAAGCCAGCCCCTAAACTCCTGAAAACCCTAGGGTATCCATCACTGCCATACATAATCACAGTTAGAAATCCAAATGAAGTCTGCAGCCTGTCAGCTCTGCAGACAGATTTGGTGGTGATATGAGCAAAGCCAACATTTAAAAATGACTGAATTCTCATTATAAAGATACATGATCCTCCTTCTCATTGAGAACAGTTGGGCTTTGCTTCCAGTGGAGAGCCAAGCCATTTATTTTATAGCTCCATTGTATGCTGCACTGGGAATTGTTCCTGCAGATAGAGGTTTCTAGCATGTTTTTCCTATGTACTTTATTCTACATGCACTGTGCCCTTTGCACATGCTGAGGGCTCTCACATGAATTACACTTTGCCTGATTTGGTTGGATGGGTTTCCTACATTTGTGTCCTATAAATTGGCATGGTGATGTATTTATTTTGGTAATCAACCAGTTCTTTGTAAATCTGTGAGCTTAATCCTCCAAGAGAGAGAAATAAAAGGCTCAGTCTCTTTTTCTAACAATGAAGATAAATACTTTTATTTTCATAACTCTTGGACATCTTTTTTTTCCATGGCATTCTCCCAAATCATGAGGTCCTTGCTCACTCAAGAGAACACAGATGTCTTTAAGTCCTTCACCAGGCTTGTTAGGGCATGGAAAATCTCTTCAAGAGAAAAGATGGTGTGGTGGTTTTGCTATTGAGAGCTTAGTTTGACTAGGCTAACTTGCCTCTGCTGTGTATTTCCAACATGACCCTGCGTCACCTCTCTCGCTACATCTGCTCCCCAAAATCTCCTGCTGTTGAGCACATAAATCTCATTGGTGCAGGGCCCTCTCACTGCAGGTTGGTGCATGCAGGAATTCCAGCTGAGGCTGTGAAGTGTACTGGAGGCAATGCAGGCAGGAGAGCAGCAATGGCCTTTTGGCTCTGTCTGTGGGTCAGGACTGGCTCCACACTGCTCAGAGTGCTGGGATATAAGCCAGAAGCCACCTGAGCTCAGTAATGCACAGCCATACCCATAACATTGTCTGCTCTCACCTTGTTAGTGGTGTCATTGTCTGCTCTCACCTTGTTAGTGGTGTCACTGTTGTATGCCAGCTTGGATACTGGTTTTGGTAAAGGCAGCTCACAGTTGTGCCTCTCTGGCGGTGGGGCCTGATGGTAAGGGTTCTAGGTCAGTGTGAGGGATGTTGAGGTTGGGTCTTTTTTTTTAAAAAAAAAAAAAAAAAAAGACAAATAAAAATCACAGGAGCAGTAATAAGTTCCATAATGTATTGGAACAAACTGTCCAGTGAGTGGGGGAGTCGCATTCTGTCTTGGTGTTCAAAGACCATGGAGATGTGACACTGGGAGACATGGCTAGTGGGCATGGTGGGGTGGGTTGGGGTTTGACTTGATGATATTGGTCATTTTTTTCCAACCTTAATGATTCTGCGGGGAGCTGAAAGAATCAAAATGGAGTCTGTTGCTCCTTCCAACAGCTTGTCCTTTTCAGGTGCTCCTAATCTAGCACCATCCCTCATCTGCTGACTCTCGGTGCTTTGGTTGAGACAAGCTATATGAGCATCCAGGTTTCACTCATATCAGCCTGGGTGCTCAGAAGACTTTCCTCTTGTATTTCAAACAGTTCTGGGAAAATGGGCATGAAAGCTGAGTGCTTGAGCAATGCAGTGTGCAGGGAGCTGGCTTCCACGTGAGAGGTGATGCTGGCTGCGAGTTGGCGGAGGCTGCAAGCACAAGCTTGGGTCTCTTGGCTCATCTCACGAGGTGGTATAATACATCAGGCATGTTGGTTGATGTGGTGTTACTGACTGCAGTGTGATAAGGATCTCCACGTGCTTCCACCCACCCTCCATTTTTTTCCCCCCTGATTGGAGGGAAAATTGCACAGCAGTGGCCAGTGGGAAGGTGAGAGATAGTGCAACCCTGCTCTGCTGCCATCTGGGTCAGGAGCCTGATGCAAGGAAAAATGTGCACAATTTCTACTTGGCAGAGTTCCTCTCTGTGCGTCCCCTCATGCTCACAACTCTATTTGTTATTCTAATATGCCCACAACCAAAGTGTGAGCTGCAGACTTGTAGTGGGGAGAGAGTCCCAGTGCGTGTTGAATATTCATTTAACTGAAGTGATATTGTGTGTGTGTGTGTGTGTGTGTGTGTGTGTGTGTGTGTGAACCAAGCTTTGCAGTACAGTGCAGGGATGACATGATCAAGGGTTGGAGCACAGTGAGAGTCTCCTGCTGGTCTTCAGTTGATGTCCAAGTGCTTGTAGTCTGCTGGTGCTCGTTGCCTCTGACCTCTATTGCCTGTGGTGGGAGCTGTGATTGAGCTTGGAGTTGGGCATAATATGGCTATGATGAGCAGCTTACAACCTCTCTAGTCCTACTTTCACTCTAGTTAAAGGTGTTCATCGTGGTGCTTCCATGACCATCTAGTCTTTCATCTGACAGCTGGTTTAAAAGCCAACCCTTGAGACTTGAACTGTGACTACCATCACTCTGGCTGTAGCATATGCTTTGTTTCTGGGAGTTAGGTTCACAAACCTAAAAATCATCCCTTTCTCTATGCCTCTTTCAAGATTTTTTTTTGTGCTGCTAGTAATTTGGGAGAAATTTTGTAACTTGGGGATGGGGAAAAGAAGTTTATAGGAAGGCAAGTGTTTCCTGAGTGACTGTTTCCATGAGCAAAAAAATCCCTTTGCAAAAAGAAATGATGTTCCTCTTTTTTCTATACCAGGCTTTACCATGAAAGCACTATGTCGGCCATAAATCTTAAGGCTGCTTAATTCCTATAAAATTCTGCCAGGAGGATCAAATGATTTTACTACCCCATGTCAAATTAATAGCTGGGTGTCAACCAGTGTCACTTCCTGCTTGAAAAATGACCATCGTGTTAAGCAGGTTTTATTTATGATTTTCTGCCCGATGATCACAAGTAGTAAAAGTACTAAAAGTGAACTGTGAATATGGAGAAGAGTCAGTGCTCACTTCATTAATAGCATCATCACCAGTTCTTTCTGGAGTCAGCCCATGGTGATGCCCACACTGCAGAACAAGGCGTTCTCACTGGACGAGTGCTGAATTTATTTCTCCTTTTATGCATGGTTGCTACCCAGGAGAGACTGTCCTCCTATCCATTGGCTTGCTAGAGGCAATGACCTGACTGAAATTGCCTCTGCCTTCCTCCATCCAGCCTATGCGAGCAGATGGAAACAGCAGCTTGCCAAGCACACCGCACCTCCCAGCCTGCAATAACAATCACACATCACCTCACCTCTGGCCCACAGTAAGTGTCTGGAGAACTTTTCTTTTGCTGGTTGCCCCTTGTTTGAGCTTATTCTCTTTGGCTTGACCCATAGCTGGGGACTTGGCTTTCAGTGCACTGGTGAAATGCATTAATAGAGGCCAGGCGAGGACGTGACGATTGGCAGCTTGAAAGAAGTTTGCTTTCTGAGTCAGCTCTCAACTTCTGTAGCACTACCAGCACTAGGACTTGCTGCTGTTTCTCCTGTTGCCCTGGCTATAGTCCTTTTCCCTGAGCCCAGCTATTTCCACTGTATATTTTGAAAAGAGCTAGAATGTTCCACTCAGTTTTCCAAAATCTGAGTATCATTCCTCATTGCCCTCCCTAACACTTAAGAGTCAGCCCTGGATATGCTACAGGTTATTTTTATCCATCCTGAATTTTCATGATCCACCCAATCTGGCCCAGGCACTTGCAGTTGGGTCAGCAGCCCTGCATCTACACTCTCTGGGAGGTGTCCAAGAGATGCAATAGAGAGGGTCTAAAAGTATAAGAACCCTCCTGGCTCAGCTGAATTAAGAAGGGAAATGGCCAGTGTAGAAGTTGGGTCCTAGGGAAGCCCATTGTGGTTCTTCTTTGACAATCTCCTTACGAGGGAAAGCAAATCTTGTAGAGAAGTGACATGGAAAAAGTCTGTACACAGTTTCAGCTGGGAACCAGGGTTGGGACATGCTCCAGCCAGCATGTTCCTTGCTGAAACCATCAGCCTTTACCTCATCTGAGCAGGACAGCGTGCCCTTCCTGTCTTTTTCTGCCTTTCATCTGTTGTTCCCAGGTCAGCATCAGCACCAAGGCGGTCCCTGAGAATTGAAGGCTTGATTATGACCGTGCATCATGAGATGCAACTGTGTTCAGCTTAGGTAATTCTTCCTGCGGAATAAGGAAGAAAGAAAAACAAGGAGGGGGGATAGGGGTGCCCTTACGGTGCAGAATTATCTGTCCTATGCTCCATCTTCTGAGCTTCCTCTTCCTTTATGGTCTTTACACTCATAACTAGGGCAGTTTTGACATGCATACCTCTTGCAATCAATCAGCCGACCACTGAGCCGAGGAGTGTCTACCACGTTACTAATCCCCAGTAATTACCAGGGGACCAGTCACAGAGTGAACCATGAGGCTGATTCAGTTTGATTTACTTCATTGCTCTCTTCAGCCCAGATGTTCAGAGATGCACAGGTTTTTGTGCCAAAGAATAGCCCATTTGCAACAAGCAGCCATTAGGTGCTAATATCCGTTTGCCACAGGTTTGGCAACGTGAGCCATGCTTACACAGGAACTGCAGCTGCAGGATATGAACATCTGAAAGCACTGTTAGAACATAAGAAAAAGAAAACAGCTCAGACGCATGACCTCAGGGCCAACGTTTTATTAAAAATATATATTAATGCTGCTCCCTCTGATAAAGAACTTATTTAGGCCTTGCTTAAATTGAAACCTAACCTATTGCTTAGAACTACTGTATCTTCCTACCCAGGGGTTTATTTTGTCACTGGGCCAAATACAAAGTCATGTAGTTAGAAGTCTTTGGCACCTGCCTGCACATTTGCATCTGGGAAGAAAATATTTTTGTGCCTTTCTCTCTCTTCCTCAGTATGCAGTTGGTTTGCAGAGCCAAAGCTACCCCTAGGGCTCGCTTCTCATATTTGCTCTCAGAACAAATTGATTTCCAAGCCACCAAGTATTCAGATGGCTGTGGGGATTGAAGCCTGGTTGGCTGTTTCTGATGATAGTCTGTGAAATTCAAGTGTGACAAAGCATTCAGGAGGATGCTTAATTATATTACAAGGTGTGAGGAACTTGGAACCGTAGTATGGAGACTGCTGTAGAGAAGATTATTGTGCCTCAAATTTTCCAGCATGGTGAGCTTATAAAACATAAGTTTTCTTTATTTTGTACCATTTTCATGTTATAATTATGTTTTAGCTCACACTTCTAAATGTATAAAAAGCCTTAATATTTTATAACCTTACTGAACTGGAAAGTTTGAGGCATGAGCATTTCACAGTGATGACAGTTTGATGCATTGATTTTTATTTTGCATTATTTCTGGGGGGGGGGTTGATCAAATGCACTTGTCAAAATTCCTTAAGAGCATCTCACCCATATCCAACTTTTTATACTCAAAGTCTTATTCAAGACCTTAAAAAAGACTTTAACTCATTCACAAAAGTTGTGTTGGTCTTATAATGAGTGGATTTACCCAAGCTTAGTAACAGTAATAATAAACAATTCTTAATAACATCAATGTGTTATTTCTGATGGCTTTCCCCTGGGATTCAACCATGTTACAAAGGAAGCTGGTGTCACTCTGTTTTAAAGATAAAACACACCCAGCTTACCAGCAGGGATGTTAATTAGACTTAGGACATCCATATTTAATCTTCTTGCTTTTATCCTTTTCCTACATGTGAAATATTTAATGACATGTGGAAGCAAATTAGTTGAACATCTGTTCCATGCTGGCCTCATCCATCCCCAACCCCTCATTCAGTGTGTGGGAGGATTTGGGGGTGAAATTAGCTGTGAAAGGGGCAGATATAAAAATAGAGCGGGGTCCTCCTCAGCTGTTGATTCTAGACAGGGTTCATCTTCACTATAAATAGTGGGTTTGGCTTGAGATCTCCCAAGCTAAGTTTCCTGATTGCTTCTCTTCCCATCCTAGCAGTAATCTGAAGAAGATGTTGTAAACTGGAGTTGTGCTGTGGAGGTTGGAAAAGGCCACTAAGGTCATCGCATCCAACCAGCAACTCATCACCACTATGGCCACTAAACCACATTGCTCAGTGCCACAGTTCCTTTACTGTCCTGGGCAGTAAATCCATTCCTAGGTGTTTTCCATGCAGTTCTCTTCCACAGCCAGCTTCAAAAGTATAGGTAGCATGGGTCTTCCTGGAGATGTTCCTGTGAGCTCTGGTGTTGGTACAGCAATGCTGAGTAGGTGGCTTGAGGAAATTGATGAGCAGGGACAATGCTGCTGCAATATGGGCATTTAACCAAAAGACAGAACGGCCTCTGTTTTAGAGGAGGCTCATGATGGTGTCTTCTGGACTTGAAATGAGAAGTGCTTGCATCTGGCAAGTCGTCCTCGGAATGGTAAAGCAATCATCTTGCCTGGAACAGGCCTTTGAAGTGCACTGGTCTCACTCTTGCCAATGTGTAACTTGGCGTAGCTGAGCTGCTTGGGCACAAATTTCTTCTCCTGAATGGAAAGTGGGGGCCAGGTGTGATCTGCAGCCTGCCCAGCAGTGCTTGATGGCAAGCTGTGCCTGAGGGTGACTTGCCTGCCTGCTGCAAGAAGCTGTAAGTCACACATCCATAACTGCATGGAAATGGCTGGGCAAATACTTTGAAAGACAGAAACACTTTAGAAACCACTGCTGTGTGAGTCACACGTGCATGGAAAAAGGTGAACCAACAAGTTCTCCCTGGCAAGCCATTTGCTGACCATTCCTTGTCCTGGCAGCACCGCTCCCTTTCCTCCTTCCCCCTTCTCTTATCTGCTTGCTTTTAAACCTTGCTGTTCGAAGTTTCCAAATTGATTTTTTTTTTTTTTTTTCCTCCCCCCATCCCAAATTTCTAATGTCAATAAATACTTCAAAGGTAGAGAGAACTCGCATGCCAGCTCCTAGCCTAGAGCTTACTTTTACAGCTCTGCAATAAACCCCTCTAAAAAAATGTTTATAATGGCCATGACCGTGGTACTTAACTATTGCAGTGCTCTCTATCACCCTCATAATGTTAAGTGCCAATAAATCACCTGAGCTGTCATGGCATCCTGTATTTATTTACAAAGCCCTTGGAGGAGTATTTTTTCAGTTTTCTTGACTAAGGGGAACAAAAGCTGGAGGCTCTCTTTCTCACAGAGGAAAGCAGATGAAATGTTGCCCGACCCCCCGGTTGGCCTCCTGTACCCTAGGTAGGCTGAGGGCTGCAGCACTGCTATTTTTGGAGGGGTTTCACAGGGGATGCAGTGGCTGCTCAGTGGTTGTGAATGTTGCTTAAGCTGTGCTCAGGGCTGAGTCTGCGGCCAAAAATGAGATTTGTGGGATGGCACAAACATGCATTAAAGCGTGAGGCATGAAGTGAAGGCTTCTGCTTGTAGGAGCTGCTCCAAAACCATTCAGGCTCTGCTTATATTTGGATCTAGCTCTGGGTTTTGATCTGGCCCTCCTAGACTCAACCATCTCCCTCTTGTGCGGATGGTGTTTGCTCTTTGGTCTATTGAGTGTTCACAGAATTTCACCCACTGAGATGCAAAGGAAATGAAACCATGAAATACAACTTATCCTTCATCATAAACACTTGGTTTGCTGTGTGCTACCATCTCTCCTCTAGAGGTTTTTGGAGGCAACTCCCTATCAAAATGTAGGATGGAGAAATGCAGTGTTAGAACACTTGGTATGAGCACAGATGCAGTCTTGGTTTAAAATTAGTGCCTTAAAGAAACAAACTGTTTTCTCAAAAAAAAGTAAACACAGTGAGTTTCCCAACTGTATCAATAACCCGGGGGCAGAATGGGTTTTGAGGCAGAAATGGGACATAAAGGTTTAACTGTTGGGACTCAGAGTCAATACGAGAAATAAAAGGCCAAATAGCTTTGAAAGCCACCTGCCTCCTCTTGGGGCATATTGTGAAGATCCTCATGGCACACAGCAGTAGAAGAAGCTGCTGGCTCTGAGTGTATCACCTGGTTGGAATTTTTCACGGAGCTTGAACTTATTAGAAAACAGCCCCAGTCAAGCAGAACTGTGCAAATTAAATTGGATTTACATGATGAGGTGGAGCCTGAGCACAGCAGCTAGGAAATGCCTGGGAAGAAAAAGACGAACCAGGGGGGAGCAGGGCTGCTCTGAGTAAACAGCGCTTTTAAAAATAATAATAATATAGATATAAAAGAAGTTGAACTAACAGCAATAAAATTAAAACTCCTGCTTTAGCTGCCCTGGGGGAGGGATTCAAAGTGAGACACTGAAGGAGAGAAATATGAAAGGAAATAAACAGATTTCAGCTCATAATAAGCAGGAGGCTGGGATATTGTAGGATAAAGTGTTCTGGGATGGTGTGAGCTGACCCGGAGCATGTTCCTGTTGTGAGGAAGAGAGAAGACTTAGTCTTCAGCCCTTTGGAAGCCTGTAGGATTTAATCTATTTGCTTCAGAAGACTTTGAGAGAAGCCTGAGCTACTAGAAGATGTTAGGAGCTTTGTGTTCTTTTCTCTTTAAGGGATATGCCTGATAGATTGTGTTCCCGCCTATTATCTTATCAAAATATGGTTTCTTCATCAGCAACGTGTAGGTTTCGTTCTCTGAATCTGTGAATTCTGAATTGCTTCCATATGCAAGACATTTCATTGTAGAGACCCTCCGCTTTGGGAGCATCATTACTGCCCAGTGTAATCTTCTGTGACTCATAACGTAAACCCAAAGTTATTGCAATTTATTAGCAATCACAATTTGCCAGGAAAATAGCATCGAGAGTGTATCAGAGCAAGTAACTCAATTGCAAAATGAGCATGTCCTCTATTGCAGTCTGAACCCATTAATGTTGACTTTCCAAATCCAAAGAGTGATTTCCTCTTGGGCCCGTTAATAATGTGGTGCAGTATGCTTTCCATTGAAGGAAGCAACAGGATTTTATTGAATATATGGAAAGGAATTGGTTTTCTGCCTTGTTACTTAACAGCTGATCCTTACTGTCAACATTTGTGATGAGTCAACCTCAAGAAATAATACAGCCAAAGGCTTAATCTGGTGCCACTGTGATTTGTGGGGTAATGCTGGGGAGAGGAGGTGGTGGCTGTGCTGGGGACCAGGCAGGAGGTGTGTGCAGGATCTCTGCCTCCAGGTCACCCTGGCAGAAGTGCACAGGACTCCTCCTAAAGATCAAGGGATTTGCCTACAGAGATAGCATGCTGCTGTTGCCACCTGCAGAGCTTGGGATAGGGGTACAGAGGAAATGGGGTGAAATAAAGTCTTGAAACAAGTGCTAAATGTGCCATTTCCTGAAGGAGTAGTTCAGCTTATGAGAAATCCTCCCTTTTGCATCCTGCTGTTTGGAGTGTGGATTTGGAAGGGTGAGAAATGGCTCTTTATTGGTAACACTGTGATTCCCCTGATCCTGGAGGGCTTGCAGCTGGGATTTCCTCCAGCTAAATGCTGGTGTGAGCAGCCTCAGAGTCTGCCCCTATAGAAATATTGGTCTGTAGCAGGTCCAGCCATCAGCTGTATAGGGCCAACTTGTTATCTCAGAGCTGTGGGCTTGATGTGAACCCTTGCACAGGCAGCAGTGCCATGTGCCTTCAAATAGAGCTGGTCTTGGAAACTACTGAAGTCCTTCAGCATTGACCAGAGATGTGCCTAAGACAGTTCCCATGTAGAGGGCAGTGGTGGCTTGGCCTTGCTCTGGTGCACAGTCACAGTGAATATCCTTGCAAGCCTCAGACCCATCCCTGCTGTTACCAGGGCAACTTGGAAAGCTCTGTTAGGTGGGGATCACGTCAGATGTCTGAAA
Source organism: Tympanuchus pallidicinctus (assembly GCF_026119805.1). Taxonomy (NCBI): domain Eukaryota; kingdom Metazoa; phylum Chordata; class Aves; order Galliformes; family Phasianidae; genus Tympanuchus; species Tympanuchus pallidicinctus. The sequence goes on along the minus strand of NW_026294791.1, from coordinate 4,325,233 downwards.
GTGGCCATGCAGCTGGGCTGAAACTGTTGGGTGGATTTGAGGAGAAGCCAACCCATCCATCCTGGTGGAAAGAACAACCTCTGTAGTTGGTATAAACAGACGTTGCTCTGGTGTAACAGCCAAGCTGGTCTGAGAAAGGGGGTTTGCTTACAGAGGAAAGAACAACTCTGCTGGAAACAATTGTTCTGGGACTGATTTAAAGAGCACTGGGTAATCTTATGCAGATTCCCGCAGGGCAGCCATAAGTTAAGTGATGAAAATGTCTGCATGTTTTATACAGCTCTGCTGCAGGACTAAGGGAGAGGCAGCAATGCTGGAATACTGTGCAGAGCCCTGTGCAACCAGAGTCACTGCCCAGGAGGTGGGATGCTCCTCTATGGGAGCAAGCAGGGTGGAAGCATCTAAGCTTTGGAGCTGGGAACGCATAGAGCTTTTGGAGTAGCTTAGCTGCATGTGTATTGCTAACAGCACCTTGATGCTGCAGAGAGCTTCCCTAGAGGGAGTGTGCAGTCCCATCCAGCTTCTTGCTTGAATCTGACCATCTTAAGCTGCGTGTATTTGATGTCTTGGGACTGAGCAGGAAGAGCAGTGGTTCCTCTTGCTCATCTGCGGAGCTGCTCTGGAGTTGCCTCTCTGTTGGTCCAGGGATTTACTCTGAAGGATGTAGTGCTTCATCTAGAGATACCTGTAGTCACAGTTCCATTCTGAAGTCTGCAGCGCCTGGGAGTAGCCAGTGCCGGGGAGAATGACTTCTAATTTAAATGTGCTTCTTATTTACATAATTTGCATCTTAATTTGTAGTGCACAGACTGAGATAAAAATGAGAGCTTGGAAGAGATGGAGGCTGCTTGTTTGCGATGCTGTGTTTGATGTGGCTGCCTTTTCGTGCTGGAGCCTTGTGTGCGTGTGTGTGACATAAGTGGTCTTAAAAATACAAGGGATTGGGTGGAAGGAAAAGAAGAATGGAAACTGCAAGTCTTTTTACTGTGCTATACAACATAATAACCCTGGAAATTAACTATGGGAAAGCTCTGGAGCTGGGTTTTTTATGTCATACATTTGTTCTCAGTATAACAGAGACCTTCCCACTTGCCGCACAGGAGCCATGCCCAAGGGGACGTGGTTATAATGAGCTCCAGAGCAGGGTGTCCCTTCTGGAGTATCTCTGTGTTTTGCCCATAAAACTTACACCACCACCCCCTAAGACAAACAAAAAAAAAGAAAATTAGAAAGTGAACTCCAAAGGCTTCTGTGATGAATGGGGTCCTTTGTTTCAAAACAGCGTCACCCAAAGTGGGGAGACTTGCAGCAAGATTTCAAGTTGCTAATGAAGAAAGTCTGCTATGGCTATTGAGGTGGAAAAGCAGCAGTCCATACTCAGAGAACAGCATGCTGAGGTTGACCGTGTAGGGAAGCCTTTGGCTACGTGTATGTGAGAAATTGGGTATTGTCATTTTGTACATATTGCTTGGGCAGCTCTTGCCAAAGACAGTTTGCCAAATCCCAGTAAGTCCTGGGGTTTGGTTATTACTGAAGCAGTCCTTTGTTGCTCAAGATGAAGAAGGAAGGCTCTGAAGGTGCTGGGATATGAGCCTACACCCTTACCTCAGCCTTGTCCCCAACAAGGTTTATCCTCTGGAAGAACCTCCTTACATTTGGTTGACTCTATCACAGGAAGGCAGGTTTATGACGTGCGTTCACTCTGCAGCGCTCGCAGTGCTAATGAATCTGTGTAGTTAATCAATGTAGTGTGAGCAGTTGGAAAAAAAAAAAAGTCCATAAAACCATACAATTTATGCTTACTCTTTGCAGAATGTTTTCTATTCCATCAGTCTAAACACTGAGTAGTATTTTAAACAGATGTAGGCCATCAGTTTCTATAAACATCGTAATTGTTTGGCACCGCCGCTGCTTACATTTAAAGATGCAGTTTGTGAGGATCCACGCAGACACCAGGCTTGTGCTTTCTGCTGCATGCAGGAACACCATTTACGTTCCACCGGAGGCCCGTAACTTTCCTCCTGTACAACTGGTTCAGCTCCAAGCCTGGCACCAAACAGCGGCTGTTATCCTCACGGCTTTATATAGCTCCATCCTACACACCCAACCATTTTAGTGGGGTTTGATGGGAGGATGTGGTTTGGATCCCTCCCCAAAAGCTCTCTGTTCTCGTTGCCCCACTCACAAATAGATGCCACATTGCTGGCACCTTTTGTTGCTCGGGAGAAAGCATACAGCCTCCCAGAGCCCAGCTCGGCTGCTCACCCACCATTTGTACAGAGCTGTTTGATCTATGGGTGATCACTAAGCCCATGTTCGTATTGCCATCTCCAGAAAGCAGGGAGGTGTGGTCCCCGTGTCGGATCGCTCAGCCTCTCGTAAAAATGATGAATGGAGCTGGAGATGGGGGGGTGAAAGGAAGGGATGGATAATATTCATGCTAATAAATCTAGTACAGCAATTAGCATCGCCTTTACAAATATGTGTGTTATCAGCACAAATGGAAAGCCAGATGAGAGCAGCAGCCAAGTGCTGCTCTGTGTTTATAATCAAACAGGATGGACCCAGCATTAGCCAGGACTGCTGGCCAAGCCCAGGGTTCTCCTGGGCTGGGATGAGCAGCTCTTGATGGGCAGTCTTTCATGCTGAGCTCACCCATGGCTCAGTCACTCTTAATCCATGTTAGCCTGCAGCACGGTGGCTGGGGGGATGGCCATCATCTTGTTGTAACTATTTTTGTTAATGATTCCTTTCATAAGCCCTAGCTGGGTAGATCAAAATGGAATGCTTTTGTACTGGGGCATTACTGAAGATGTCACTGATTTCAGGGCTTTGTTGCTCCCGTCCGAAGAATAGCCCCATGTGCGTTCCCCTCTTGTGCTGAAATAGCAAGTGAAAACTATGAAATGAGATTTCACTGATAGCATATGTTCAACTTGCAGGCTCATTTCTTAATGTACTTTGGCTGCAGACTCTAGCTGAGCAACCAGATTGCTGCAGCATCACGAGTGTGGATAAACGTCCAGTCTGAGCATTGCATAACTTTTGCCTCATTGAGACTTGCAGAGAAAGCTGTGAGTACCACCACAGCCCAAGAAAATGACTGCTGCTTCCTTCTCTGAGACTCTAAAGTGAGCGTGTGTGTCTTCAGGTTGCTTTCCTATTATATATCAGTCCTAGGTCAGTTTGGCATTGAGAAAGATATGGTGATATATAAGATATTGTGAAGATCAATCTTTTCCCTTCACTCAAGGTTAATTCTTGCTCTGATCTCTCCACTGGAAGAGAAATCTCTCTAAAGTGTAGTATATACATAGATAAAATATCAACCAGCTAATTAATTAACTTGTTTAGTTGTCCCATTGATGGAGATCTCCAGGGTACCTGGTAGATGCCTCCATACTGTGAGGAATAGGTCCCTGTAAAAGCCAAAATTAGCCATCTTTCTCAGAAAGCACTGAACTTCACCCTGAAAGAAGCTTCCAAATGTATACGAGGAAACTTAAAGTTGGAGGAGAAGGCTGGAGTTAATGGAAGTGGTTCGTGGTTGTGGTTGCTCAGTGGTCAAAGCAGTTTGCTCTTCTGTCTGTGCACAAGGGTTTTATTGTAGGAATTCCTGCTCATGTCACTAGAAATTCAGTTCTCTGGGTCAGAGGGGAATGGGGAGCATGGCTCAGGAGTCAAAAATGCAACAAACTTGGCTTCGGATGGATTTTGCACTCTCTGACCAGGGCAGGAGCTGATGTCTAACTTTCCCCAGGAGTCATACTCCTAAATGGAAAGGAGCCCAAAATGATTGCATGTTGACTGCCTGCTCAAAGATGACTGCCTGTTACTGCCAGACTGTTTGGGGAGGTTTGCTCTTGGCAAATGGACTGCCTCCCGCGTGCTGATTTTTCTCTGGAGAACAGGCATTTCTCAATCGTGGCCAAGCCACCCGCTCTTTCCAAATTTGGGGTTAAAGAGGGCATCAGCTTTCACCGAATTTCCATCTGCACGTGGTTGGGAACTGAGCAGCAGATGCTCTGCCGCTGTGCTGTCCCCTCCCTTTCAAACAAGGTTGGCGTCACAGGAGGTATGGGAACTTCCTCTTGGCAGAAGGCTGTGGAAAAAGACCTTTCCTGGGTACCTCTGACCCAAACACACTTCTGGTGTGTGTTTGGGATTAACAGACACGGGAAAGAATCTGGTGCTTTCCTCCTGTTCTTTTACTGCAGTGATTGATTTTAAAAGCAGCAGGTTTCTTCTCCTTGGATGACGCATAAATAGGTTTTCTTTTCTGCAGCAGTAAAGCTGAATTCTTAGGCAACCAAGTCATCTATAGTTAATGCTGCTGCATGGTTGTAGACATCTACTCACGCCAGCATTTGAGTTCTTAATCATATTGGGATCCTTGCTAGGGTTTCTCAAGTAATGTTTCCATTTCTAATGAGTAGCTCTTCTACTGCTGTGGGGGACTCATCCTACATGGTATTCTGACAGCTCCTCAAATGTCTTAGAATGAAGAAAACTAAGTTAATACATCTGTTCTGGTCTCTTAAGTATTCATCTTGTTTTTGTATGTGATCTATTCTTCTAAACTAATTTGCCCATTTCTACTGAGGAGAAGAGCCACTCCATTAAAGCAATGATGCCTCCTGGTCCCAGCATCCTCAGAGCTTGAGAAACACCATGTCAAGATCTGAATCACAAGACTTGACCTCTGCCAAACTGCAACCTGAAGTCCAAAGCCCAGAAGCTGTTGTTTAGGAAAGGCTCATTCTGAGATAGGGCTTTGCAATTCCTGAGTGTGTTTCCAGCCTGGTAGGCAGGGAGCAGAGCACACTTCCCAGCTGTAGCTCCTCAGCATGCCCCCAGCTCTGTGCAAGCTGCACATCCCACTTTCCATCACCACCCTACGGCACAGTGGTGCCTCTTCCCTGCAGCCAAGGATTTCTCCAGCATCCATGCAGAAGTCAAGCTCTGGAAACAATCCCCTCTGGATTCTAACATTTCCACCAAAGCAAAAAAAAAACAACCAGGAAAAGTGAACGAAGTAGCTATTTGTGTGACTTTCAGGACTGCAAAGTCCCTTGCTTGGTGGTTGCAAGGCACATGCCTCAGGAAGAATGGGCCTCTTTTCAGCCACAGGGCAGTGGCAAAGCCCTTCTGTTGGGTGTGGGTTCTTGATCCATTACGCTTTTGCCATTCCCAGTAACCCAAGATCCAACAAGGGTTCCTTTTACATCATTTGGGACTGAAGTGGAGCAGGGCTGGGCGAAGTCTTCCCAGTTGAATGGGAGGAGGAAAGGTGTTTATGCGCGTGCCTGGGCACTGGTGGGCATCTAGAATCTGCAGGGAAGTCACCGAGCAGTCAAGTTAATTATTTTTAATGAACTGGGCCAAAGCCGATTGTTATTTGTATACCATTAGCTTGGAAAGCAGTGAAAGTATTTGGCATCCCTCCCCAGCCATTACAGGGACCCCTTTGTGCTTTCCTTTTCCCCACTTTTCTGTCATGTGCATAGCTGGCTCCTACATCCCCACTTGCTGACATTGATTGATTGCATTAATATCACTGTAAATATTACATAATCTTCTCTTACAATGCGAGAAGGAACTGATGAGGTTTATGTGGCCAAGAATTTTCAGGCTGGAAAATAATAATAAAAATAATTTGGAAAAAAAACCTCTCTCCTTTATTCTTCCCCTTCTTTTTTCTTTTTGCCATTGGCCCTGTTGACAGCAGCCCAAGAAAAGGCTGTATCCACCCTTGGTGGCCATGGCTTCGATGGAACAGTGAAAAACAGGTGTGAAAAGACAGACATAAAGTGAAAGGAAATTCAGCTCAATAAATGTTATGGGGAGAGGGGATAGATAGGGGTCATTAGGGTTGAAAAGACCACTAAGATCATCTGGTCCAACCATGAATGCGTGCCTGTGACCGCTGTAGGCCATGTCACTCAGTGTGGGATAGTAAAGCATGTCAGACCACTTATGGAGCAAATGTACCTTTAAAAAAATAGGGTTCACGTAAGTTAAGAAGGGACCAGCCCCATTCCCTCCCCATCTCCTGCTGCAGACAGCCCCAGATCAGGTTGCATTTTGAAGCAGTCGCACTGTTTTCAGGCTCCGTAAAAAATCCATTTATCATATCAGCATTACATTAGCTGAAATATAGGAGATAAAAATTATCTTGGAAATCTAAACATAGATTCTAATCTAAGGTACAGCAGCATCTGTTTCCCATTACTTTTTATTGCTTGCAAGATTTAAGCTGCGTTCCTCCTGTGGTGAGATCTTTCTGAATGTAGAGGTCCATGCTTCCCAGTGCCATCGGTCCCAGGGCTGACCTCTGCCCATCTCCTGGGGCTCATCAGCATGGGATTTGCTGATGCATGCACCCTGTGGGCAGCAGGCCTGGCTGGGTTGAGGTTGTGCTGACTGTGGCAGTGTCATCACAGTGGTTGGATGAAGGGGCTTTGCTCAGGGACCGTTGCAGAGGTGTTCATCATGCTGGGACATAGCAGCCCAATGTGACTGGATTCAGTGTGATATGAATTCATGGATCCAAAGCTGTGACTTCTAGCTTCCCTCCTCCAGCTGGGCTCTTTCTGAGATGTGCTTTGGGGACAACGAACTCCTCATAGGATGCTGGCAGCAGTGACTCAAACCTACCAAGGCTTCTCAAGGGTCAAAACCTTGCACTGCTCAGCCACTGGCTGCTGGACTTGAGATGCGTGAAGGTAGAAACCAGGTGGTCATGCTTCACTGCCACAGCTTAGTGTCCTGCAGCACCAACAGCCCTCACCATCCTCACCCGGACCCTTTGATTGGCTCCACTTGAGCTCAGCCATTTTCTGTCCATCCTGCCTGAGCAATGCTGCAGGACTGCCTGCTCCTTGCCTTGTTCCTAAGCTGCTGCTTGGTTTTTCCTTTAGAGAGCAGCCCTGCTCTTGCTTCTCCCTGTCGCCAGCAAGCTTGCTGTTAGCTATAGCACTCTGGGCACAGTGCAGGGGATGTGCTGTGAGCTCAGCTTTGCCCTGCTGCTCAGAGACAAGTATGCAGCTCTGCAAACTACTGTTTGCCTCTTGAGACAAATTATGGCATGCTGCAATAGCTGAGGAATAGCACAAGAGGAGCATGCAATGAATCATGATGCATATGCACACGAGGGGAAAAGTTCAACCTTCTGTTTGCCATTATCTGACTCTTGAAAGCTGAACTGTTCAATTCTTGCATTTTCTTTGCAGAGTTGATTTCTGTGGCGTTTCCTAAGTTTGTCTGTCTGTCTCAAGGCAAGTGAAAGAACGTGCATCACTGCTTAAAAGTTTGCAGTTGTGCTGGCTTGCAAATCAAAATAAAATGGCTTGAGAGCAAAAGCATCATATAATGTGGAATTTGGGCCGCAACAGTCTGCGTCTGGCAGCTAAATGCATTTCCCTGGCTCTCCCAGTTGGGGTGCTGCCATGCCCTGAGCACATCACTGTGGCCTTGAGCCTGGGGTGCAGGTGGGAATGGGTAGAGAGGGAATCTCTGCCAAGCAACTCAAAGTGGACTCTGCCTCTCGAGGTAGCTGATTTTTCCCTGCACTAGCAACGAGGACATATGCTGACTAATCTCTGAAATTAGCTCCCTTGGGCTGTTTGGGATTTTCAGGGCAGTCTGAAGTCCCATCAAGTTACTATTGCCAATACAGGAAAATTAGTCTTTAATTAATTTAATTGCTAGCATGCATAAGTAGTTCTAAAGATCTGTGCTACCCAAGACAAGAGGGGGGATTTGTTAAGCTCTGCTCAGCACATCAGATTTTGTCAGAACTGTCAGCTGCGCAGTGGATGCTCGTCTTTCCTCAGGCAAAGGTTTAGCATGCAAAGAAAAGCTGGGAGATTTTTAGTCATCTCTTAATGACCTGTGAACATTCACATGAGGAAGGCTTTCTATGGGGGAAAAAATAAAACCTCCTTAATGTAGCAGAAAAAAAAAACGAGGCTCAGAATAACGAGGAAACAGAAGTTAAACACATTCAGTGTTGACATGACAAGGATTTTCAAGAATGATACTAATTGCGCATTGAAACCCATTAGTTCAGTGGCTGAAGCAGCCTATATTCCTTCCTTCCTTCCTCTCCTTGGCTGCCTAAACTCTTCTGGAGAACGCAGACAGAGGTGGTGCGGTGCAGGAGTCGGCTGGGAGGTGATGGTAATGCTTCCAGAACCCCAGAGTGTTAACCCTGAAACCTAAGGATGGCCATCTCCACCAGCAGTACTCCAGGGCCAGCTCCTTGGCTTTGACTGGGACTGAGAGCAGATGGAATAGTCACAGTTTCATCCCAGTTCTCCCTGCTGAAGCACTTAGCTCTTCCCTGTGCTTGCGTTAACACTGAAACCTAAGGATGGCCACCTCCATCAGCAGTACTCCAGGGCTGACTTCTTGGGCAGTGATTTGTACTTTGAGAACAGCAGGAGCAAAGTCACCCTGTTTCACCCCAGTTCTCCTTCCTGACCCACTTTCCTCTGCCCTACGCTTGTTTGTGTGCGCTGCTTTTGTTGCAGTGCTATTTACACACACATGATTCACATGCCTGAAACTGCAAGTGGGATTATGTAGCAATGAAAGGAACTAAACGAACCGTTTGACTTGAATCTAACATGACAAATGAACCTGGCAAAAATATGATGACCTTTGAAGCGTTTATGCAGGTCTGATTATTCCTGGGGAAAAGAAAAAAAAAAAGGGTAAAAAAAGTCTTAATTTCACAGTGGTGTTATCTTTCTCACTGTGCACATAAGCTGGCTGTGCAATTACCGAGCAAAGAAAACTGTTTGTGCCACTTCTCTTTTTGTTAAAATAACAGCAGTAACTTTTTGGGATCAGTGTGTTTGGGTAGAATGATGCACAGTCTAGCAGAACCTCAAAATGCCCTCAAAATGCAGCAGATGAGGACTGCTTGCATAGGTTGCCCATCCCATGCACTGGAGGAAGTACTGCTGCACTCTTCCTGCACCCACCCCCTCGGGAGCCAGAGGAGAATTTAGGTCAAAGTACAGAGGACGGCGTTACTGGCATTAGCACTTATTAACCAGTTTGATTCTATTAGAGGAAACCTACAGTGAATAATGAGCACTGAGTCGGCCCTTTCCACAAGTGCTTTAACAGCTGGTGGCCTGAGAGCTGTTTTGATGAAATAAATCACCCCGATGGAAAAATCTCCAAAGCCGCAGACTGTGGAAAGTTGACCAGATCTTTACCGGCAGTATTTAGGGATGCTCCAAACAATGAGACGGTTGTTTTTCTGTTACTTTGAGTACTGTGCCTGGAAAAACTTGATAGCCCTTATCTGGGCTGTGCTTTGGGGTTTGGGATGTGGAGCACCATTAACCTGATGGCAGGGCTCCTGGAGGGGCTGCAGTGCTCGTAAAGATTTTAGTGTATGCAGTAATTGATGGGATTGTCTTGTCCTCAGCTGGGCCTCCAGACAAGCAGGGCTGGAGGGTTTTTTCTCCTTGTGTGCATCCTCCACAGTGTTGCACCTGCTGTGTGTTTCTGGGGCAAAACCCAGAGTTACGGCAATGCACAGCACTGCTGTAGCACCAGTGAGAAACAAACGCAGAGCCCTGGGCTCCCTGCAAAGTACTCTGAGGTGCCAGCTTTGTCCCTGTGCATGGCAGTTTCTCCTCCTGGAGCCATCTGGCCTCCGGATGGCATCACATTTGGATGAGGCTGAGTCCGTGTGAGTTCCACAATAGAAAACAAGAGCTGAAGTGGCTGGCTCAGGTGCAGGTAGGGGAAGATAACAGCAGACGGCAGGAATTCCTTTTCACCTCCTCACCCTGACCTCTTCCTTTGCACCTCTGAGCACAGCTGCTTCCTCGGCAGCCTGCATAGGGGAAAACAAGGCCTATGGAAGAGAAATGAAAAGGTAGCAAAAAGAGATTGCACGTTCATGTTCCGTTCTTGGGAAACTCTTCAGTTCAACCTGCAGGACAAGTTGTCCTTTCGGTGTAGGATGGGCTTAGAAACGGTGAGGCGGTGAGGTTTTGGGTCCCTCACTACAAACCATAGAGTCACAGAATGGCCTGGGTTGAAAAGGACCACAAGGCTCATCAGTTCCAACCCCCTGCTATGTGCAGGGTCACCAACCACCAGATCAGGCTGCCCAGAGCCACATCCATGCCTCCAGGAGTGGAGCATCCACAACCTCCTTGGGCAACCTGTTCCAGTGCATCACCACCCTCTGAGTGAAAAACTTCCTCCTACTATCTAACCTAAACCTCCCTGTCCCAGTTTATGCAGCACAAAGCTGCGTTAAGGGCACACCAGAGGGGACTTTCTGTCTGCTTGTCAGTGTTGGCAGTTTCTGAGCTCAGTTCAGCCTTGCACAAACACCTGCGCGCTGCAGAGGAACTTAACCCTGGTGTTAAACGGTGAGGAAGTAAAATAGAAGTGATCTGTCAAATTCTGTTTAATGAGGTCTTTCTCTTTAATTGGGTGTTTGTGGATGTGGAAGTGGTGGTTTACATACCACAAAGGACATTAAACCGACAGGAATGTGCTGGTTGGCTCTCTTGTGTTGCTCTCCATGAATTACCATGTGCTGTGCCTCCCCGTTGTCTTGGCCTCTCTACCCACACTGCTGTCCTGCTTACTCCTTTAACTTAGGCAGAAGATCCATTGTGTTTATACATCATTGAATGCAGCTTTTTTTCATACTCCCTTTGTTGGGGGCAGCCCAGAGAAGCCTTTATTGAGATCAGTTCCTCCTCGTGGAGCGTAATGGGGAAAATAAGTTGTTGCAGTCAGAAAGTCCTCACAGTTTACATGGCAAAAAATTGAGTGAGCCCAGCTTGTAATGCAGTGGTTGTGGGAGAAAAGATGTAATTGTTGTCTGTGCTAAACACAAATCTAAACAGGATCACAAGTAATTAGCTGTTTAATAGGTGACTAAAGTAAATACTGCAATTAAAAAAGCCCGTTAAAAATCTTTTTAAAAAAGAAACTCCACAAGAAGCATAGCTTTGTCCTAAATTGCCAGTCAACAAAATCAACCAAGCATTAAAAAAAAAAAAAGTGTCCATACATGCCCAAATCAGTAAAACACATAATAATTACTTGGCACATTTTATCTTCAAAGCCCTCTGCAAACACTGAGTAATTAATCCTCCCAACACCTCTGTGTGGTATGCACAGCAGGCTCTGCTGAAAAACCAGCTTGTGTTGCAGGCAGGTATAAATACCTTGTTGTGGGGCACATTCCTGGTGGAGGAAATGCCACTCAAAGCAAACAGTGGAGGGGAGCATGCTTATCTCTTCAATGGCACTCATTGTGAGCTCCTCCTGCTTTTGTTTGAGGGAGGGAAATAGAGGCTGGTAGGCCAGGGCTACTGGATGTGATGCGAGGCTGTCCTTGGTTTCCCCAACAGCCTCTGTGATGAGGAGGGTGGCCATGGTAGAGCCTCCAAACCTGTTTGAAGATGTCATCAGTGCTTTCTGATGTGACCTTCAGGTCAGCTCTATTGAAGTGAATTAATTTCAGTGTAATTGCTTGATGAGGGAGCATCTCTCCTTGGTGGTGCTCCAGCTGGGGAGGATGGGTGAGATGGAGATGCTGTGGCATCCTGAGCAAAAGAGAAATGGCTTTCTGCTCTGAGCTTTCCACCCATTGCTCCAAATGGTGACTTTTGCCATAAAACTGAAAGGTAGGGAAAAGAAAAATATGAGTGGTAGAACAGAGTGGAGTAACGTGGGGGAATGAGAAGCAAGAATGCAACTGTGGGGCACGGAAAATTCACATTAACATCAAGCCATGTCATAAACACATCCAAGCCTGAGCTCTGGGGCTTCAAGAGAAATAGAATACCTTACAGAGAAAAATCAAAGATGATAGCATAGGATCCCATCCATTTCTCATGGAATGCAGCAAAGGGCTGTGTAGAGTCTGGGAGGTGCTGTGTGGAACAAACGGGAATGACTGATCCCTGGCTGCCTTTAAGAGACCATCTGTAGCAATGGCTAATTGGGCTGAGCATTTATATGCTTGTCCAAAAATAAAGTTTCCCACAAAGAAGATTGAGCTACAAGTGGAAAACTACCTGCATTGAGATTAGTTCTGATGTGTGAATGAAGGCGCTTCTGCAAAATGAAAGGCTGCATTCAAGAAAGGAGTATGGTGGGAACAACACCAGGGCATGATTCCTCTGGGTGGGGAGATGCTGAGCTTCATGAGCTGGTCCCCAGTTCCACAGCATGGAGCTTCTGAGTGGCCCTGGGTCATTTCTCTCCCACCTTTGGGGACAGCCTCCTCCTACAGCCACAAATGTCCACAGAGCTGTGACCATAACAGCCATTAGCTGTTCCTTCTCTCAGAGTCCTCCATAATCCTAATTCCTCAGATTGGATGTTAGGAAATGTTTCTTCTCAGAAAGGATGGTCAGGCATTGGTGCAGTGATGGGATCACTGTCCCTGGAGGTGTTCAAGATCCATGGGAATGTGGCACTGAGGGACATGATTAGTGGGCATGGTGGGCATCTTCTTGACTCAGATGATCCCGTGCTGGTCCCCGTGCCTGCTTTTGATTTGTCTCCTGGCCTGTTGTTTGGGGAAAATGCTGCCTTTGGGGATGCTTGCCCATCCATAATGGCCTGATGGTTTCCTCGAGCATTTTCCCTTTGTCTAGGAATTAAACCAGCAGTAGAGAAGGCAGAGTTCCGAATCTCAAAAGGATTTAATAACGCATGAAATGTTTCCCAGTGCATCACATTGCCCAGGCATAAGTCACACAGTGTTTTTCATGAGCGCACAAATCCTCTCTTAAACACAGAATAAATTGCCAAGTTGTTCCCCATAGGACATACTCCATGACGTATATCAACTGGATCATCAGGATTGTCTGTCCCTGCAAACAGCATTTAAATACATGCTGAGGTTTAAACAGGGAACTTAAGCACGTACTTTAAGATTGAGTGCTATCCTGATTTTCAAATCAGGCTTCTAGCTCTGACTGAGACCATAGAGCAAGGCCATCCCAAGATACCCTCATTTGTCTATTTGGAGGTTTCCAGGGGATGTCACCTTCCTGATTCTCACTTGTGCAGTTAGGATTTCAGATCTGGCTGAAAGAAGTGTGTGACTGTTTGCATTAGGTGCCTCTTCTCTGAAAGCACAGGTGGAAAAACTTCTGTTATTGCTGAACAAAGCCTGAAGCATTAGAACAGCAAATATTTGATTAGTATCAAATACCTGCTCATTTTTTGCTCTTTGCAAATAGTGCAGTAATTGGAAGGGATTTCATTTTCTTATTTTTCAGTGCATCCGTTTCATGCCTTGCCTCTATAGTTTCTTTTGGAAGACCATCTAGGACAAAAATGTGCAAAACTAGGGTACTTGAGAGCCGCTGTTCCCAAAGGGCAGTGGGTGGCTAATAATCCAGCCCAGCTCCCAGGAGAAAAGAGCATCCAAAGCATACCACATCCCTAAAAGCACAGCCAGAGCGTGCAGAGGGAGCACAGGTGAAGTACTGGAAATGACACCTGGTAGCAATGGAGAGGAGTGGTGGTGGTGAGCAGCACGGAGTGATGGGTTGGGATGCACGAGCTGTGCCCTGGGTGCAGTGATGCGATAACATCTCTGTGCCCTACATCCACAGCCCTTGGAGGCACCTCCTGGGGGAGGGGTGGACCCACAGGCTGTGGTGGCTGCAGCTTTCCCTGCTGCCATGGCCGAAAGCCCTGTGCTGGAGCACCGGGGGCACCTGAGCCAGCACACGTCAGGATCCCTCAGCATCAGGCAGGGCTTGGCCTAATTTCTGCATGCCCTGTTTCTGAGCAGATGTCCCAAGCACAGAACTTTCTTCTCCCATTTCAGGGATGGGAGGCAGCATTCCCAGCCCCCAGTGTGACATTCCCCTGCTCCCTGCCTGTTTATCCTGCGGGGTCTCTCGGATCAAACCCGCTGCCATCCATCATCCCTTCAGAGATACAGATTTCACTAATGGCTGCAGTGTAAATATTTGTAGTAAACAGTTTGAACAGCTGACTTTTAGTAGCCACTGTGCATATGGAATTGCATAAACAGGAAGAACAATTATAGGGATGGAGAAATTGGTGCAGGAGGAGGGGAGAACAAGAAAAGAAATGCTGAATTCTTACAGGAAGATTGGAATCGTAACCTGTGTAATAATTAATTTGCAATGAGCCTTCTCTTCAGAAGACCCACAATGCAGGCATGAAACGGACATGTAGAATTATTTCATCCTACAAAATAATATATAGTGCTGAAATTCACATTATGTTACTTTTTTTGACCCAAGTGATTAGCCAGGATGTGGGGTCTCATGGCTTGTTTCCACTAGAAGTAGAAATTAATGATGGTCTCAAGTATTTCTTTAACACAATCCTGTTTATTTCAAAGACTGTGCAAAATCCTTGTTCCCTGAACTCATTAGGAATTAAATAGCAGGAGGCAGTTTCCTTGGGCAGTGGTCCAAGCCCTCTTTTCCAGCCAGCACTCAACCCAAAAAGCTCACTTCATCAGTCTCATTTCAAGGTCATGCTTCATGTGCTTCTTTAGTTATCCTTGACTTTTTCAGCTCTCTTTGCTACTGTGATATTTCTCATGATGTTTTTCCTACTTTTTTTTTTTTCCTCCTCCTTTACCCCACCTCCTTCCCCTTCCCACCTACCTCCCAAAGCCCTGCATGAATTCATTCACTTCTTTCAAGGAAGCTTAAAGCCTTAGCACTGAGCACCTGGCTAACCGTGCTATGTGCTTTAGGCAAAGGCTTCTATTGCTTCAGAGAAGTAATTCTCCCTCTAAAAGTAGCCACTTTTTCCTTTTATTATCTGCAAAAGTAGCTTTCAGGCATTCAAGCTCCAATGAAGCATCTCCTTCTGCCTCACAATGGCTTGTTCTTGATTCTTACTACCTTTTTTTTCTCCTTTTTCTTACATCCTCGAGAGTCTTTCCAGAGGGAAAGGCAGAATTTTGTTCTGGTCTTTAAGTCAGGCTTCACTCCTGCCTGGGGTTTTGTTTTTGCTTTCCACTTGAGCTGGTAAATCCTTGTCTCAAGGTAGAACACAAACCCGTGACAAATTCCCCTGCACACTGTATGTGTGTATGCACATGCAGGCACAGAGCTTTGGGCCTTGGCAAGAAGGCGTATTAGCTCTGACTCCACCACCAGCCCTGCCAGACTAACTCTTCCTTCGTGTACATTTATTGAACATATCAGTGCTAGAGCTACTTGATCTTTGCATAGCAAAGGCAGTGCAATGCATTCAGTAGTTTGGTCAAAATCTGGGCTCCGTGGGTGTACTATTCATTTCTTTATGGTGATGTTCTTTCCTATTTTATTTAGCTGGACATAGCCAGTGGGGTATTTACAAGGATATTTCCAGCTATCCAAATGATTTCAACGGGTTTTTGCAGGGATGACCTTCAAACTAGGACTGAGAATGAGGCTTAAGCTTGGGTTTATACATCCCCAGTGCCAAGACAGTTCAGATATAAGCTCCGAATTCCCCTGCTTGGCTCTGTTTTATCCTGCAGAAGGTGGGAGGAGGCAGCTTATTTAACTTGGAGCCGGGCAGACGTCTGACAAAATAATGTGAGCAAATTAAGACAGATGAAAAGTAGGAACACAGTGAGAGAAAAGTGAATTTCTTTTCCTCTTCTGGAAAATCCAAACAGTCCAATATCTGCTGCAGCCCAGGTGGCATTCATTTCCCCTATTTAACTAATTGGGGAGACTGGGATTTTTATTTTATTTAATTTATTTTCTTTTTACCATTTTCTTGAAGCTTTCTTTTTTCGTCTCTATTTTGATTTTCTTTGGAACCACACGTCTTCCTGCTATATGGAAAAGAATCAGTAAGCCATCACTTCCACTTCCTAAAACACTTTTATTGCTGAGTCTTTTTTAATGTATTTTTTAAAGCTTACTTTTGCCTTTAAAAAAAAAATTATAAAATAGTGAAATGAAACAAGTAGTTGAAGAGTAAGAATTCTAATAACATTGCGGAAAAGATGGAGCCCACAGTGCCTGATTGGGGCACAAGGGAAAATGAGGGCAGATCCTCCCTTGGAGGAGCTGCACAGGTGACTCAGAGATGCAGGGTGGAATTGGTACGTCCTTTTTCAGGAGCATTTTTTGCTGACAATCCATGCACCCAGTCCCAGTGCCCCACGTGGGGATGCTGGACAAACCGGCGTCTTCAGCCATAGGGGCAACCACAAGGAATAAGTGACTTTGGGCCATTTTGTCATCTCCCTACACCAGCTTTGCAGCCTTTGTACATACGTGCAGAGGGCACTAGAGCAAAACTTTTCTGTTTTCCTTGGCAAAAAACAATTATGCAAACCTAAATGTCACGTGAAATCTGCACAAAGCAGCACCACAATGGCACCACCAGCCTGCTGGATCTCACCATTTCTTAGTAATTTGACTCCTGATCCTTGCAAGGGATTGGAAGTTTTCAGCTCTGTTGGGTTCCTGTTCAATGGGAGGCCCAAGTGCAGACAATACCAGCCCTTAATCTTCAATTAATGCTCAGATCATTAAATAATTTTAGTCTAAGGCATGCTGCCAAGGCAAACACCACAAAGATTGTGTTAACATAAACTGATTAACAAACTGTGAAAGAGTGACTTTCCCTGACTCTGAGGAAAGATGGAAATATTGAAGAGAGCAGGAGAGGTAATGTAATTATGAAAAATCTGAAGCTACAACATAAATACAAGAGTATACCCTCATAGTCAGCTGTGTTCCTAAATGCATGTAATTTTAAACTCGCAAAATTCGCTCATTCAATTACATACAGGAGTTGCATGCTTGAAGTTATGCATGCATAACTTCCTTGCCAAGCTTGAGGCCAGGTGAGACACATGCCTAAAAGCTGCTGACATTTTATTCTCAACAAACTGTGCTCCAAGTTGCTTCTAGCTTGCCTGTAACAAGCCCGACACAGTTTGGGTTACTCTTGTCATCGCTGTTGGGCTTTCCATTCTCTGTCGTTATTGTTCATAACAATAATGTAATTTCCACTCACATCTTGAGTCTTTAGGCAAAAAAGCTAGAAACTGAAGAGCACTAGCAGATACTCTCGGGTTTTCATTACTCATATCCTACATTACACTACATCCTTGATACAAGAGAACAGACAAATCCCAAGGCTGGCCCTAATACTCACACCTCCCTGAAGACCAGGGATTGGTAACATAGATCTCCCAGAGATCCTCAGCATATGCTTGGGCACATGCATGTCATCTCTCTGGTATGCACTCAGAAAGAGAAATGTAGCACGCCACTCATTTTACAGCTGGCTAATGAGGCTAATTGTGCCTGCACCTGTTCACTCAAAGGGTTTGCTTAAATGAAGCGGCCTAATCTGTGCAAGGAAATGAGGGGTTGGGACTGTGGCTGGTGTTAGTCCACCAGTGCCACTGAGCTTTGTGTTGGATCCACACAGAGAGCCTCTCTTTTCCCAGGATTAACCACCTGCACCGTGCTTTTTTTTTTTTTTATTATTATTATTTTTGCACAGGTATTCCATTAGATGAGGGTTTGAGGGAAATCACTTGAAGAAAAGATGCTTTAACACTTAAGAGTGAAACTCTGTCCCTTTCTAGCAGGTGACCTCCATCCATTCTTATGGGCTCATGATGGGCAGTTGGTGCAAGGGACAGTGGGCAGGAGGCAAGCAGGATGAGTTGTTGGTTTCTTGTAGCAAACAAGCAAAAAAAAAGCAAGGTGAGAAGTGGTATATTAAAGAAGGGAAGTATTTCTGCCTTGACAATTAATTGTACAGTGATGAGGATGGAAACACCACCGTATAGGATTGAAGGGAACCCATGTCTGGAGCCAAATTTCCCCAGGTAACCTGTTTGAGAGAGGATCGAGCCAGAATGAGGTTGCAGCCTTGATGAAGGGAAACGTGCTGTTCCTGAAAGTTGTGATTGGGCTCCATGCAGTGCTGAGAAAATGAGTATGTATTTATTAGTCTGATTTCATAAATAGAGCTGCACAGGAATTTCATTATTTTATTAATGAAATCTATAGCTCCATCAAAACCCAAACCAGGTACAAAAAGGAATGTTGCTGTTTTCAGAATATAGCTCAAGTGAGAAGCTTACAGCAGGCTTCATGGTGATGCTCTTGTTTTAAAGTTGTAGTTTACTCACATAAAAAAATATGGAGCTAAAGACATGAGAGAGTATCAGAGTGTTTTGGAGCTATCTGAAAGCTTGGTCAGCTACATCCTAGTTCAAAGATGAAGGAATAATCTCCTGCTTTCCTTCTGCTCTTACATCTCTTTGCATTTCTTTGCACTGTTGCATGCCCATGCAACCATCTGATTCCCAATCTCAAGATATGTAAATGATCACAGGAGAAATTTTATTCTCATTTCCCACTGCCTCCCTGACAAAGCCAGTTACCTGCAAGCAGCCATGTTCTCCATTTGCAGCCTGGCAGAGGATTGCTCAGGTCTGAGATGCATTTTTCCTCCCTGACTTAAAAGGTGACAGCTGAAAGGTCTCTAAAGGGCAACTGCAACGTACCATTCCAGTTGGAAAACCACGAGCTCTTTAATAAATACTTTGACTTCCTGCAATCTTACCAATAATTTCGGCCACAAAGACTGAAGAAAGACTGGTATAGTTCTGCTCCAAAGTTCAGATAATGAACAGTTCAGTCACTGAAAAGATTCCTGTTAGTTTTAGCAGGGTTTGGCTCACAACCTATCCGTATGAAACCATATTTTGTCCCGTTGTTATAAAGCTTGCAGGGGAAGAAGAAACTGTACAACTTGTCTGGGTTAGCCTTTAACAAATGGTTATAGTGTTTTTAAAATTCTGCCTCTGGGATGTTCATGCATCACTGAGCACTGTTAAAATAGAGGTTGACATCAGTATTCATGGCAATAGTAAGAAAACTGCCTTTCTTTATAAGAAAAAAACAAAAAAAAACCCCTAACCCTAAAAGGAACATTAAACATAAATAACATGAAACATGGCTGTTTCCACAATAATTTGAATGATTCATTTATTTGTTTTTAGTCCAGGGCTTTTAAGATAAAGATTCATCATATGAATTACTTTTCTAGGTAATGCACACTATAAACATATTTCTTTTTTTCCCCCCTTTCTCTCAAGATTTGATCTTTTTTTTTTTCTCTGAGGAAAGCAAAACTTTTTTTCCAAACTTTTCGTGAATAAGTGATGACGACTGGAAGTTCTCTAATCTCTTGCCATTTACAAGTGAGTCCACGTGGAGTATTTGGATGGAAAGCTGTAGCAGAAGGTTCCAAGTGCTGCAGGGCTCTCTAGCTGTGAACCAGGATGAGTGTACAGAGATGTAGCCCAGGCAGCAAAATCCAGCCTTCCCGAGTACATTTATTTGTTCACTCTCATCCTTGCTCTCTAAAGAGCAAGGCAGCCTTTTCTTGCCTGCAAATTCCTTACTACCTATGTAGCCACATCCTCCTGGAGTTGGAAGGGGAGGATTTAGCTGCTGCAGGATGAAGGTGCCTTGTTCTGACCACCCTTGGGGCCCGAGCTCAGACTGTCACTTTTTTGTGTGCTTGGAGGTATTGGTTTGGAGGCAGCTCAGTCTTCAGTCCTGGGTTTAACTCCTCCCATTCCTTTCTGAGAGGGGAGCAGTACCATCTGAACAGGGGGTTAGGGCTGTGGAATGACTCTGCCCATGAACTCTGATGGTTTAACAGAACAGGGAGGTTTATTTCATTTTTATATCACACACAGGGGCACGGCCCTTTGGAGTCTATGGGAATCTTTCCAGTTGGTTTCCTTTAACTAAATACAAAATGGAGCTACAGCTTCAGAGGCGCTTAGCTACGGAGAAGCACCAGGACAGTAGAACCTGAGACTTTCTCTTTGGTTTCAGGTAATCCAGAACGTGTTCTTAGGTGGTGGATGACCATTAGCACCTGGATGTAAATCCTAGTCATGTCACACAGTAGGGCTATGTGATCTGTAAGCTCCATGCCAACGTTGCTTGTCTTCTGCAGTGTTTTACGGACCAAAAGAGCTCCACTGCAGCAGGGGTGTGAAGACAGCTTGGAATGAAAGCTTACAGTGCACCCTTAATGCAGACATATTTGCAGTACTTTTAGTTTGTAGACTTTTTGTGTCTGGAGCCTTTTTGTATCAATATGGAAATATGGAGGAACGTTTCTTGTAGCATGCCCACCACTGAATGCAACAGAAAAGGTCAACTGTGTTCAGGTCCAAGATTTGCTGTAAGACAAAAAAAAAAAGAAACAAAACAAAACACAAAACAACCAGAAAGTCTAATGGAATGGCTGTTTTTAAAAGAAAAGAAAATGATTGATGAATATAGAATATCAAATACGGACTCACATCTAGAACATTTTGAGAGTTTCTGTTTTGGAATGAATGCTTTAGTTGGGCTAAAATGTGAAAGGCTGCAGTATTTCTTTTCCACAGAAAGAGCTGCTGTCTAACTATGTGGAAATACTATCTATTATGCCACATAGTAAAGCACATTTTTTTCCTCTTTTGCAAAAAGTGGTCAGAAGCCAGCTTTCTTCTTATTTATCCAGCATTTGTCATCCCACAGGGAAAGGACTGGAGATTTAGTAATATCTTGAAAAAAGGTTTGCCAATACAAATGCAATCATTTCTTGCAAAGGCCTGGTAAGAAGACAACACTCAGTGCTTCCAAAAAGGATAAACAAAGCTGAATGTCAAATAGTTTGAGAGGAAATAGCAAGAAGTCAGCGAGGAATGAGTCCATTCCTGCTGAGATGGTAGATCATTAAAATACTATGTGACTTATTTCTATAGAAGGCAGATAATTCGCTGTAGTATCTCATGATTCTCCAGGGAAGGAGCTGCTGCTGGGATCTAGACTCTTGGGTGATGTGTTTATGGTGCAGGCTCAACAGGAATCTGAGCTTTTCCCAGCGCAGAGCCATCTGCACCTTTGAACCATCAACTACAGCTGGGCCAGCTAGATACAGCTGATAAAACACGGATCAAATAGTGGGACATTAACCCATGAACCAAAGAGGGATCCCCTGTGTGTGGCGCTGGGTGGCTTCAGCTCAGTGGTGACAACTGGCAAATGGACGATTCAATCTTAGCTCAGAAACAAAAGTAAACGCACCTCCACTTTCCTAGCCTCCCTAAGTGCTGGTTAAATCATATGAGTTTTACCAAAAACAGGATGCATTTTGTATTTATGCATGACTCTGGCTAGAGTTGCCGTCCTGAACCAGAGCCGTGATGGATGAGCATCTCAGCTCCAGCCTTGTTTTTGTTTTGCTGGTTATGCTTTGCAGCAAACAACCGTGTCTGAGAAGGCCTGGGGTCTGTGGGATCAACTGTTTAATCAGCTGTAGCAAGAATGTAATTGTCTTTGTTGTTAACCATTCAGCTATGAAAAGCGTGAGCAGTATATGTACATTTGGAAGCACTGTGCAAGTAGTTTTGTCCCTGCTTTGCTCCCTCCTACTGGTCAAATGCTCAAAATAACTTAAATATTTTGGAAGTTAAGCGATTTACTGTTTTCTCTGAAGTTTGTGTTTTCAGTTCAAAGAGATAATTGCATCTGTGCAGGCAAGATGTTTTCTTCACTTGGCTCTGCTGACATCATAAAACACCTGCTAGGAGCGAGCTGCTTTGAGCTCTGAAATGCTCATTTTTAATGTCTTTTTCAAGTAGTAGAAATGCACCATAGTATCTCCAAAAGTTTTTGCTTGAAAAATTTTGGAAAACCACCTTCCTTCCCACTAAGTACTTATACTCACTTTCTCTTTTTCGTTTTGTTTCTTTACTCCATAGAGCATTAATATCATAGAATCATAGAATCACAAGGTTGAAAATATAAGACCATCTAGTCCAACCTTCTCCTCATCATCATTGCCACCACAAGCACTAAATATATATTTTTAAAAAATATATTTTCCAGCCTTGCAAAGGAAGAAGTTCAACCAAACTGCCAAAAATGCACACCTCCTGTATCCAAGACTCATGTCCTGTTGGTTTGGAAGGAGACCATCCACCCATGGCCACCCTACTCTGGGTCTCGGTCCTCCATAAACCCTGGAGCGGCCAACTGTGCTCCTGGTTCCTGGAGGGCTCTGAAGCCAGACTTGTGCTGAGCTGAATTGAAAACCATTTTGTGTGGGTGATTTCTTCACCCTGCCAAAAGGTCGGATGTTGCAAGACCACTCAAGGTTTCAGCTGTTGTCCCGTGCTCTGGAATGCATCTCTGGTCCGACACTGAGTCATTTCTCCAAGCAGAGTAGTTCTGGCTCTGGGCACTCCATGCAGCTCCAGTGCACTGGGGCAGCCTATGGGGCAGTGCCCATTCCAGTACACAGCAATCGTGTGTTGCAATGGTTTTTAAATGGTAAGTTAATGGAGGGCTAAGCAAAGAAATGCTGGGAGCTACCTAAAGGGTTACATCACCCTGCCACCCACGAGTATTTCTTAGGAACTGTTCCTGATTTCACTCCAACTTCTCAGCTGTCATCTCCTCTGCGCATGGACAGGCAGCAGCATTTGGGATTGGTTTCAGTTCTCTGCAAAAGGCATTTTTTAAGGTGTTGCTGAGAGCAGAGCGGAGGCTGAGGCAATATCCCATGTCACAGAGTGAGGCAGAGGCATGCTGGGTGCCCCGCTCCCATGCTGAGCCCTGACTATCGATGTTAATACCACGGAGCTGTGGGGTGGGAGAGGGTCTACCCCTTTTCCCTCACTATTGTCATATCTGAATCTCCCTTGAAAATAATCCGAGGGGAGCAAACCACAGGCTCCTTCTAAATCGTTTCCAGGACCGTTGTGTCCATGCCATGCTTTTGAAATAAGAACCCAAGAAAGGAGGAGCCCCTGTTTGCTCTCCCCTCTCACCCCAACGCTCCCTTCTTCAGCTCTCAGTTCCAATTTCAGAGGAAAAAACTTCACAAACAGGACCGATAAACATCTCCCATGTTGCATAAGTCCTGCCCTAAGTACATTTTCCATGCTCCCGAGCCAGGCAGGTTATTCATTCTGACATTGCAGTTATGTCTCACTCTCTAACTGCTCTATCGCAAAATCTCTATCTTCTCTTTCCTAAACCTGCAGCTATTTGTTGTCTGTCTTGTTCAGTCCCTTACCGTGCTGGAGATACTCCGGAGAGCAGGCTCTGGCTGTGGGACATGGAGGGGTAGGAGGTCTATAGGGGGCTCAGTCAAAGTTATCCCATAAATGCACTTTGATACACGACACAAAATGGTGCTGTGGATCTGAAAGGAACTGTTTTCCACGCAGAAGAGGGCAGGTTTCTGGCAGTCAGAGCACACACAGGCATAAAACACCTCTGAGATTTATAGAGATGTTCGGTGGGTTTATGAAAGGTGCTGTATGAGTGCAGAGCTGCAGTTCTAGCTGCCTGCTCTGCCTTGGGATGAGGTCCAGGCACCATTTCTGGATTGTTTCACTGCTCTAATCCTCCCTGTGCTGCTGGTATTATATATGCTCACACTACAAGACTGTCTCTGCCTTGTTTTCATGGGGTTATTTTCCCCACTCAGTAGTAATTTACACCAATGTCTGGTGGTTTAATACAGAAGCTTTTTGTTCTATTGCTTGAAACTTAATTTTTGTTTCTTTCTTTCTTCCCTGCTCCCTGCTGATTTCTCCCCCCAGTTTCCATCTCCCAAGGCCATCTCTAGAGCAGATTTTGTCATGATTATCACCCATCATAACTGAGTCAGCATACCTCCTGATGTTGTGATAAGGCAACACCTCTCTCAAGCTGTTTTGTAGTCAACCCATCCCAGTAGTTCTCCATGCCCTCGCTCTGACAGTAACCTTCTATCTCTTTTTGCCCTGCTTTTTTTTTTTGTTTTACTAGCATAATTGTTTTTGTCATGATGGTAGCAGTGCTGTGTGTGCCAGAAACATATCCCCAGAGCAGCTGTGATGGAAAACACAGTAGCAACTTTTGCAAGTCGTTATTAGTCATTTGCCAAAAACGAGTGGCAGCTCAAAGTATGCTATCCAAACGATGCCCAGGAAAGCAACACCCATGCTGTGTGCTGGGGGCTTTCTGCTTCCCACACGGACACAGCAGACTTTCACTGAGGGTGGTCGGAGTGACTCACGTCCTGCCAGGAGAGAACTGGGACCCGTTTCTTGGAAGAAACAGGAGCAGAGGCAGAGCCTGATTCACAAAGTCTAATTTTTCTTGAAAAACTGCTTTAGAAAGCTCCCCGTGCTGTCACTTCAGATTCAGCAGTCTGCTGGTGCCTAAATTGCTCTTTTCTCTTATTTCTTTCCCTAAACGCAGTTACTACATATTACAAATCCGTGCCTCTGACTTGAAATTCCTTATGCCTATTCTTTTCAGACCCCGGGATGGAGGATTCCCAGTCCCTCTGATTTCCCCCCATGAAGCTATGGCTGCAATTTTCTCCCACCTCCACCATTTCCACCTTCGGTCCTGCCCTGACCCCATGCCCTGTGGCAGATCTTTGCTGAACTGCTTGGAGCAATCCTTGGTTCTCCTATTTTTGCTCTGTTTTTACT
Source organism: Tympanuchus pallidicinctus (assembly GCF_026119805.1). Classification (NCBI taxonomy): domain Eukaryota; kingdom Metazoa; phylum Chordata; class Aves; order Galliformes; family Phasianidae; genus Tympanuchus; species Tympanuchus pallidicinctus. The sequence continues at coordinate 4,300,698 of NW_026294791.1, read as the reverse complement.
GCACCACAACCCTTTTTCCTTCTCCATGGTCTAAATGTTTGTGGCTGGAAAACATCTGAGGCATTTTTCCACATTAAAAATAAAAGTCTAGATAGGGTAATTTGACAGTTCTCCTTATACCTCTCCTCTCCCCGGCCTCTCAGAGATGCTTCCTTCATTGCTCTTGTGTCCCATTGAACATATGGCGAGACTCCAACTGTTTTGCCATTGTAAGACATCCATGTAAATCAGTGAGGAGTCCTTCCTCAGAAATATATATTTGAAGGTGTTTTTGGTGTTGCTCCTCAACAGAAATTCCAGCCTCCTCCATTGCGGCAGTCATTGAGTCTTTGAGTCCCTCTGGCTCCTGTAGTTCCATTTCCTTTTTGATATTGAAGCCATGGTCACACGTAATGTTGTGATCGCTCAATCTAAGGCTATTTTCTCTGTCTTCTGTGCTTAACTGAAAGTGGGTCAGAAATAGCAGCTAGCGAGGAAGCCTGACAAGAAATAACTGAGCTCCACCAAGATAGTAGAATGATTTCCCCAGTTTCCCCAGAGGAAATCTTCTTCAAGAGCACAATTCCCAGCAGCTTTCCTCTATCTAACCCCACACAGAGCTCACCGCCAATGTCAAACTTTGCATTGAAAAGTCTTGGTCAGACTCTAGATGTCACAGCCTCACATCTCAACATCTCTCTGTCCCAGGCAGATGCTGACTGGTCCCTGATGAACTTCATTCCTCAGCGTCCAGCAGTGCAGCAGTTGTTTGTGATTTATCGGAGCACCACTCCATCACTCCTGCTGCTCTGTGGAAATCCTGCCAGGGAGTCTGGACCAACCTGCACGATAATCTTACGGGCTTTTTTGGTCTTGCTGGGGGAACGTGCTTCTCTGAATGTAATACATCTTCCATTTCTGATGGCCCTGTGTGAATTTCATGGTCTTATTTGGCTTTTCAGATGTTACATGTGAGCTCATGGACGGCCGTGCTCTGTCTGGCTTTCCATAAGAGCCTGCCTTCTTGGTCACAGCTCTCTGAAATCTGCCTTTATCCTCTGCCACATTTGATTTGTTGGTGTTTCTTCTCCCACTAGTATTTTCCGAAGCCTGGTTTTAAGTCCAAGTGAAGTTCACATATATTATGTTGTTTATAGCAGATATTTCTTCTTTAGTTTAACTTGAAGCACCGCATCAAGGGTGGTCCTTCCTTCACTTCAAATCACTTTTTAATCTCCCATTGACCGAGGCTTGCTGTCACTTTCCAGTGAATGGGATGTGGGCAGGGTGAGCTTGGCTTTGCTTGATGGCCAAGGGCTTGGCTAACTGGCCCTACTTCTAGGGTGGAAATTCCTAAAACAAAAAAACAAAAACAAAAAAACCTCTCCACTCCTAGCCTGGGAAAAAAATACCAAAACAATCTGATCTCATCAGATATGGCAAATTCCACTAGGGATGGATATTTGGCATTGTTATTTCAGCCTAATGAGCCAACTGCCTCTTCCAATCAGCCCCAGTGCGACTTCGGATTTGGCAGTTTCTGACAGATGACAGACTGCTCACCAGAGCACTTTCAGACCATCTCAACCAGAAGGAATCCTTTCACTTCCTTACAACCTTACGTGTCTTTACACCCACCTCCTCTGCCTGGGATTTCTTCCTGCTAATGTCCTTTTAGCAGAGGGCAGTCATTTTAGAAAGGATGGGAAAAAAATATATATATCTTCCTGTGATGAAAACTGCCTCGTTGGATAAATCATACATTTTCCATTGTTTTGTCATGGAAATACATTAAAAAATGAAAGCAATCACAATGTTACATTATTATCTGTGAATGCTCTTTGGGGAAATCTGACTTTCCTGTTACTTTTCCATACGCTTATTTGTTTGGTTTGGTTTGGTTTGGTTTAGTTTGGTTTGTTTGTTTGTTTGGCTGCTTTTCTCTTACATAAGCTGTGAAGTTCAAACCATTGTGGATTTGGAGATTTGAGTCCAGCTTCACTTGCAAAAGAAGTTGGAACTTGATAAAATGCCCACTAGTGGGGGTGTAAAGGCTTCCACTGAGTGTAAGAAAATGCAGCTGAATGTCAGAGAACATCCAAGGAACTTTTTATTTTGTGTCAGTTTCAGAGTTAATGAAATGGTGACTTTTTGAACCAGGAAAATTTCTGTTCTCCATGTTGCTGTAGCATCATTATTTGATTTTGGATTGAATATTGCTGGGGATAAATGAGTAGGCAAACATAGCGTGTTGCTTTTTTGTTCGGTGTCTATTATAGATTGATCAGTAAGCTTAAGTTTGACATAAAATAGTCTTGTCCAATCCACTTGAAATTGGAGAAAAAGAGTTTAGTAATGGGATCTTCATTGCACTTTGAAGTGATACAACAAGATACAGTGTCTTGAAAAATCTGTGTTAGAAACACAGTAAGATTCCCTAGGAATATTTGATTTGGAGGTGGGACATGGGATTCTTCATCAGTAGAAGCCATGATTGGGTTGTTTCCTCATAGATCCTTGCAGGGACCGGATGGAGGAACTCATTCAGGATCAGATTCATGCCAGAAGGTGAGAAGAGGACAAGGTTTATTTGTGCTTCGGTTAGGCATAAGGTGACAGCATTTATTACAGCCTCCCTCATCCTTAAATCTAGTAATAGGTGTTCATGTAGTAGACTGTTATTGATGGCATTCATTTCTTATCTCAGGGCAAGATGGGTCAAATGAGAGGTAGGTGACAAATGAGAGAAGTTTAACTCCCTAGAGATACGGAGTTTTGTTTTGAAAAAGGAAGGAGGGGGCCTCAACGTTCTGATGGGGATGCTGTGGCTTCTCAGGCTCTGGGAACTTCAGCTACTGCGGGAGAAAAGAAACTGTGAAGGTAATATTAAGAACTTAAAAAAAAAGAAAAGAGAGGAAAGAAAAGAGGCCCGTGTTTTGTGGTTAAAAATCAGCGAGTGTCACGGCTGTCTCCGAAGTGGAGGCCTCTTGATTTTTGCTTCTGTCTCATTTAATTAAGCTCAAAGGGTGATATTTAACAGCTTCGGGAAAAGGATTCAGACCTTTACAACCAAAGGCACAAAGTGCATTTGTGAGTGCCACAGTGGTCTTGTGCACAGCCAGATGCCCTCAGGGTGTCTTAATAAAGACGTTTCTGATGGCAGTTTAACCAGGTTGACCATTTTCTTGTCCTGGATAGAAAATTTGGAAGAAACGAGCAGCAAATGGGATGTAACTGGAGTGGTGCTGAGCTCAGGCTGGGATACTGGACACTGAAAGTTCTCAGGGAGAGAGATGGCTAAACAAATATGTCAGGCCATTTATCAAAAACAAATCTTCCTCCAGCATTTTGCTTCTCTAAATAAAGTTCCGACAGATATTCATTTACAGTTTGGATATACGCCGTGAAATGTTTGACGTAGGGTTAACTTCATGCTGCTAATTGTTTGAGGCTTTCTAGAAGTTTGATGTGGGATTCGGTGCGGGGCTGCGTGGCTCAGCAGAACTCGAGCAGGATGGATGGCGTCTCCTCCTGCCCCTTCTCTGTAGCGATGGCTGCTCACAGGCTGTGTCATCTCATCAGCTGGGGAAGCCCATCCCCGTCTGTAACTCAGTAGGCATAGGATGCACATATTTGGGAAGAGAGATTGCATCGGGGAGCGAGGCCAGCAGGTGGTTTAGCTCAGTGCTGTGAGAGCCGGCGTGCGGAGCTCTGCCTTTCCCAGGAGCACAGTGAGGAGATGCTCAGCGCTCAGTTGAGTCCTCTGACATCCCAGTGGCACAGTGCTGAGTGCCAGCGTGACCCTGTGCTTCTTCAGAGCCCTTTTTTTTAACCAAACCAAACTCAGTCTTTGAGCAAACTGAAAACTTTTTTGTGTGCACGTGAGAGGTGAAGCTCAGGCTGAGACATGGAGCAGTGAAGCTTTAACTTCAAGCTCTGCTTTGTTCCCTACACAGCCAGCAGACGTTAGATTCTCCTGCTTGCAGGGGAGGCAGGAAAGACAGGAATTCCAAAACTTCATTCCTTCAATTTGCCTTTCCCTCAAAAATGCCACTCTTCCTTTAACTTCTTCTTTGCTCTCTGGCCTAAGCCAAGTTTTCATAACTCCTTTTTCCCTCCCTCTCTGGATTGAATTAGTACAGTATCTATCACTTTTAGCTGACTTTGTGAATAAGCCCTTACAACACAGAGAACGTCTTGCTTTTTGAATGACTCCAATGCTAATCACATTTAGCGGGATGAATTAGAGCCCAGGAAGTTTGGGGAGTGTGATTATTTCACCGGAACTTCTTTTACTCATAAGTGACCATCCTGCTGACTGTCCACGCGAGGAACTCCTTGTGGGAAATACTCTCCATTTCACTTTTCCTTGATTTACACTTTTGCTGTAATCCAATGTTTTACAGGGTGCTAAAATCCCCACTTTTCTTGCTTGAGACGGACTAACACTGAAAACACCCAAGAGGGAAAAGTGCTTCCATCCAAGCAGAGGCCAGACAGCCCATTGATGCTGCATGCTTGGAACTAATAATGAGTTAAACAATAACATCAACAGCTGTTGGAAAGTGAAAGAATACCAGGAAATAACTCCTCAGGCATCTTATAATTAGCTCACAGTACAAATTGCTCAGGAGATCATTCTGATGACTGTTGTTGTCCAAACGCCGTGGCATGATTCAAGAAAACCTGTCACTTTTCTGTCTAAGGAATTTCAGAAGGAGGTTTCTGGAAGAGCTTGTCTGGCAGCGTGGTGGGATGAGAATGACACCATGCTTTGCTTTGTGAGATGGCTGCTCACAAGGTTTTGGAAACTGTCAAGGCTTCCTGAGAAGTCTGGCTAGCTTAAAATAGACAACCTGGGAATAGCCATTCCTGGAATCATAATGCTTAATCTACCATGTTTCCTCATTTCCCCTTACCCCCTCTGTTCCCTCAAATTAGCTGCCAATTGAATAGAAAGGGGTTTCTGTGTGCAACAGCTGTCAGGTTTCCATTGCAGAATCACTTGTCAACCATACCTGCTTCCCATCTGATTCTACAGGAAAAAAAAATTTCCGACCTCCTTTTAGGTCTTTATTAATGCTGGTAAAGAAAATGCTGGAGTGCCACGGAAACACATCCATGCACTCAGCAGCAGTGTGAGGGTCAGCAGCCCATCCTCAGCCCCACATTTCCATCTCTGCACTGACACGCTCAGCCTCAGGCCTTCCTAATTAGATGTGAGATTGTGCGAGGACCTGGGTAAATGTATTCAGTTATTTTGCATATCTTGACACCAGCAAGGTTTTCTCCAGGGCCTGAGCATTAATTTTGACATTGAATTTTCTTTGTAGGTTTGTAAGTTTATACTTCTAACAAGTATGTATGTTTTTCACTGATACTCATAACGTGCTTCATTTTAGGACCAACTGGACAAGCTGGGATTTCTACTTATTTCATTTCCAGAATATGGTCTGGAAATTACACAATGAGCTAAAAAACGTAGCCATGAACCTCTTATCACCATAATCAGATATATATCACAGGGCTCCATAGGAAGGGCTGTCCATGCAACAACTGGGAGAAGGTGTGAGTCATCGCTTCTTACTCCATAGACGTAAGTGGAATATCACACCACAGCTCGTAAGATGAGATTACATGTGAAATAGGAGATTTGAATGATCAAGGGTTATCACTTGAGATTTTGCAATAGAAATGGCCTGTGATTCACTTCTAATTTCTGAAGGTTTAGCAGTTTTTTGGAGCTAACGTAAAGCAACAAGGAATTCTTCCCGTAACATCCAGCGCCGTTCCCCATACAAAGGCACTGACACGCCGTTTTGGACACATATAGGGCAAAGGCCTTGCCAAACAATTGTGTCCCAACACCTCACTATTGGCTGAAAGTTGACGTCCACACGTTGTTCCGTATCAGCTCAGCTGTGTTTTGTGCTTATTATATTGGCTCAGGAGCTGCTTTTCTGCAGCCAGGAATACACACATTACTTGTGTGTGCCATTCAAGCTGTCTTGCTGGAGATCTGCCATCAGCCAAGCAGGTCATGTGGATCTGATGGCTAGAAGGACAAATTAATCTGAGAAAATCAATAGAACCTCTACAGAGCAGCAAGAGGCTTCTTCCAAATGATGGGGAGCTGCTGCAAGCCCTGCCTTTGTAAGCATTTGCTGTGATTTCAGAAGGCTCAGCCCATCAAAAACAACTGTTCTGCTAAATAAATCAAAGTATTCTGTGTCTTTCCTGTCTCTTGAGAGCAAAATCAATACAAAATTCAGCAGAAAATCTTGCCTCTCTCTGTGCTGTTGCTTTCCGTCTGGAAAAAACTTTCATTGCAGTCCTTTTGTGAAGTCCCATTTTGAACAGTGAAGAGCCAAGCATTAACCAATATGTGTCGTGGGAACATGACCAGTAAGAGACACTTAGAAGAAAGAAGAATCCAGGACTACACAACATCTTGATAGTTAACTTGATTAGAGCGATTAGTACTAACACAAATGAGAACAAAATGTGAAGTTTGGGAGCTTTTGGGTGAAAGCAAACATTGCAGTTTCCCATGAACTCTTTTGCTCTCTGGCTGAGCTTTAGTCATACCTTAAATGTTCACGTTGTTCCTCTTTTAAAGATCTGAGTAGTGATGTTGACCAAATATTGTTTTTATGGTTATGATTAATTTTTTGTTCTTTTTGGTCAGGACAAAGAAAGAGTGATGATAGAGGAAGACACATACCCAAAGTCATGGATGCCCTTGGAATTAATATTACAGTCAGGACTTTTGTAGGAGGGCAGCTGGGCACTTGTAACAACGCTTTCTGGCATTCAAACCCATGACTCTATATATCCTCTCATTAAAAATGACATTTCCTCAGCATTTGAAGAAGAAACTAAACTTTACATGCCAGTTCCTAGATGGAAGATCAGCTTCCAGTTATCATGAACTGTGGAAATCCTCCATCATTATAGCTTTTATCCAAAGGCCACTGAACTCTGCAGCTCTTCATGACTCTGGCTAGCCCTGGGCTAGAATATGTGTGTGTAGAAAACCTTGTCTTGACATTTTCTTTGAGGCTTGGGCTTTGCTACCATTTTACATATTGAACATGACTGAGGTTTTGGTAATTGTTCCAATGGTGAAAAGCAGAGGAAATTTAGCTCACCCAAACAATCACTGTTGTCTGATGATCTGGATTTGATTTGGGGACTTTGTAAATGACTGACAGTAAGTTCATATCCTTTACTTCAGAGGCAAACCCTGTAAAATGCATTTAGTGTCCCCCTGGGTATTGCTCACATTTAATTCTGTGCTTATTTTTGGTTACAAACTCAGTGGGAAACTGCGTAAACAAAGCTGCCATGAGCATGCACGTGTACACACAAAAAGGTTGCCAAGCAAACGGTGCCAATCTGGGTAAGTCTGATGTAAACATCGAGTCTAGACAAAATCTTGTAGAGACAGAAGCCAATTCTGATGTCAAAGGAGATCAAATGATGATCAAATTGCTAGAACCAGGGTGCCGAAGAGAGTTTGTGTTAAACTTGGATAGTAGTTGACAGCGATATTGCTTCTTGAGGCTGTATTAATACTAGATAATGTGCAAGTTGCCCAGAGCAATGGAGCATGCCCAGAGCATCCAAGGGTGTCTAACAATCTCCTCTCTGTGCTTCACTGTTTTTCTTATTAGATTTTGTATGCCTTATCTGAGATCTCTGTCACACACTCTGGTGGCCCATTGTACCAATTGTTCTGGTTGCAGGAGTGCTTGGTCAGATCCTAATTTGTCTTGAGGTTGCCCTGCCAACATCTACACGCTCTCTGTTCTAGATGGGAAACACTTAGCCTCATTTCTGGAATATAACAACAAAACCAAAATAACTTTTTGAGCAGAAAGTGAACTAACAAAAAAGTTATTCATGGGAAATGATTTAGAGCGCAGAACAATATGTCAGTTCCTAAACAGGTTAAGGTCAGTGACATGAAGGAAATAAGCACCATGAAAGAGCAAATCTGCTCTGTGGTTCCTGTGGTGGGACAGATCTCCCACAGCTTGTGTCCTTAGCTGCCTCTCTCTGTTCCCAGAGCACTGTCTTGTTCCACTTGACTTCCAGGACTGGCTGCAAACCTTTCCCAAAAGACAACCTTCATCTGCCCCAGTGAGTAAGAGGCTTAGGCTGCCAGATGCTTCTCCTCTGGCTCCGTGGCCAACTGCATGGTAATGAATATGCAAGATTAATTTGTGGCTCAGTGTGTCTAGAGATCTACCCAGAGAAATAGAGAGAGATGCTGCAGTCCTGATATTACTATGCCAGGGCAACCATCAGCTCCGGTCACTCTGGGATCTCCTTCCCACTTTCCCCACCTTGGATCATTCACAGGTGGGGGTTGCTTTCCCCAGCTCTCACCACGGAAAACTCTAGGGAAGATGTTCTTTCATATTTCCCCCAGCTGCCCGTAAAGGCACAGAAAAGCTCTGAAATGAAGGAAGTTATATAATCTATGTTTTGAATTTTGCTTAAAAGCTTATTAACCCTCCTCCCTTTTTCTTTCTTTTGGGGGTATTTCCTTTGTTTTACTGAGCAGCTGCAGGCTGAAAGGTCCCAGAATTGTAATTTTGGCCTGCAATAGCACCATATACTGTCACAGTGTGTATTACATATCCAATAAAGGCTGACTATTGTGTCCTCTGGGCACACTTTGAAATAATTGCTTGTAAAAGGACATACTTATCTCAGCTGCACTTGGCTGAGGGACCAGAATCAGAAAAGGTTCCCTGACTTCCCAGACCACAAATTTTCCTTGTCCTTCTCCATCACACTAACTCTCCATCACCCCCCAAATCAGCTTTTCCTAGAGAACTGTTCAAAGGCTGTATCTGCCCCTTCAGCTTTGCTCATGGCTGCATGAAGGTGGTCCAGCATGGAGAGGAGGAAACACCGTGTGGACGAAGGGGTGGCAGAGGAGATGGAGTGGGATTGTCCTGCCTGTGCCATTGGAGATGAGAGATCTCTTATTCAACCTCCTCCTCCATAGGGCAACACTTCTCTGTGGATGGAGAAGGAGCTGGGCCAGACCACAGTAGTGGATGTTGAGTTGCCTACGAAGACACCAACCCACCATGACAGCTGCCACTGCTCTCTCCCTTTATGCATAGTCTATTGCCCAGATATCAAAACTCCAGCATGACACCAAAGAAAAGCCATTTCTCCAGCCATCATGGCCTACAAACACCAGAGACTGTTCCTTTCCCCTTTCCCATCTTAAATTCTCAGTACAAACAAGGAACCCATAACCCTTTCTTGGCTATTTCACCCTGTCTCAGAGTGACTATTAAAAATTAGTGACGAGTGAACATCCAGTGCTTTGCAGTTTGGGGTCGCTTCACTTTAAATAAGCATCCAGACGTTCACAGCTGAGCTAGCCAAAGCTCATTTGTCTCAACATTTTCTCACACAATTTCAGGCACAATTTCTTCAGCCCACAGCTGGGAGTATCAGGAGAATGTTCCTCTGTGCTTTGGTCTATGTTTATTGGCTCAAGTGATAGCCAGAACTGGAGGTTAGAGGGAAAAACTGAATCTATCTATCTATATGTCTGTCTGTCTGTCTGTCTATCTACCTATCTATCTACCTATCTATCTATCTATCTATCTATCTATCTATCTATCTACCTATCTGTCTGTCTATCTATCTATCTATCTGTCTGTCTGTCTGTCTGTCTACCTGTCTATTTATCTAATCTACCTATCTATCTGCTTATCTAATCTTCTCAATGTCAGTATATGTTTGAGAGCTGAAAATCCTCAGAACCCAAACTAAAAATTGTTCAAAATTGGATTGAGTTGGATATAACGTTTAGGAAAAAAAAAAAAAAAATCTTTATTTTTAACCTAACATGCATAAACTTATTAGAAATCAGAAATTCAGTCTGTTTTGAAAGAGGAATTGTGATTTTTTACTGTTTTGTGTGTGCGTGTGTGTTTTCTAGGCTATCCATTTACATAAAGTAACAGCAAAAGTTTATCTGCTGGCAGCTCATTGCCAGAATTCCAGGCAAAGGCTTACAATATTTACAAAAGGTGTTTCATTGTGAGCTTTCTGTATGCACACATATTAAAACTCAAGAAATACACATAGCAACTTGCGGAAAATTAATTCTCCTGCTTTCATTCCTGTACTTGCAAGCAATCTTTGCCAGTCCTCTTTCCGTTCCAGAGCACAATAATGCCCGTAAAAGACCAGAGAGCGTCTGCTCTGTGCAACGTTTCTGCTTGTTTATAGCAGCAGGGGAGAAAAATGGATCGAATTTATTACAGCTGGTGGGGGAAATCTGGTTTTGTCCATTTTACCTGATTGTTGCTGAAACCATGTGTACAAAATAAGTGGGAAAAAAACGTACCTGGACAGACATTCTGCTGTTGAGCTTTCTGCAGGGTTTTCCTGAAGTCTGACCTTTGGCAATCATGGTTTTGCTGTGCTTTACAGAGATCTAATTGTTCCTAATTTCCTGTCAATAAATGGTACAAGGTGTGGAGCTGCGCTTCTAATGTTAAATTTCAATCATTTGTCTGACTTAATAGACATGAATAGCTCTTTCAAATGTAAGCACTTTCAGCCCGTGTAGGACATATTTGTATTGAAAATCTATTTTGAGTGGGCAAAGTGATTATTCAGGATGTAGGAAAACATTTCCTACCTATTCCTGCCAATCTCTGGGGAAGCTGAGGGCTCAGGACTCAAATCTTCTGATCGCAGGAAACAGACTCCATAGTCAGGTTGGTTTTCCCTTCAGTGAAAGTTGCAACAGATTCCCATTTGCCATGCAGTGACGTTGCCACATTCTGTCTGAGCCCAGCATGTCATACCCACATGCATCTCAATGGCATGCAGATGCCTTAAATCCAGAAGTCTTAAAAATATTAGGGTTCCATCAGCAGCATCCTTCTCGTCCTTCCCAGGATTTTGGGAATTGGTTCTTGAGTAGCTCGCTCTTCCATGTGTACCTCAGAGATGGGCAGGGTGGAATCCACAGTGAGCTCATGCCCTGAGTTCATCGAGGTAATGGCCTCAGTGGTAAAGGTCTTTACCTTTACCTCAAGGTAGAGATCACATCTAAGTCTGAAAGGGAGTCCTGGTGGCCTGCCTTGAAGCCTCTATCGGGGCCCATCTGAATGCCTTCATCTAAAATGCACAGCAGTATTTCTGCTAGACCCTGGTCTGGTTAGGTGTGATGTGAAGAGCAATGTTTCTTCAGGCTGATACTTCAAAGGGATAATAAAGTCCCAAGGAAAATTGCTTTTGACCCATGACGATGCAATTAAATATTTGCAAACATTTTCTAACAGGATGCAGGAGAACTGGGAAGAGAACTATTAATGATAAGCGATAAATCTGTTCAGATAAAGCAGTTTGTGTGCGTGTAGCATCTGAGGTTATTGTGGTAACATTTTGGTAAACATTGCTTTGTTGAAATCTTCAAGGCAGCAGCCATTAACCCTGCAGTGCTTCCGCAGATGAACTTGTGGCCCGTGTTGGTAAACACTATTTGGGAGCAGATCAGAATAATATATTACCATATCATTTTCCCATCCCATCATGACTCTGAATCAGAGCAATTATTCCAATTACTACCAAATCCTCATGTTTGGTATTTTTCATTCTGTTTACCCACCATTCTGAGCACTCCTGGCAGGATCCTAAATTCTGCCTGTCCTTTCTCCTGTCCTGAAGCGTTCAATTACCCGAGGAAGTCCATTCATTGCACTCCATGTGAAGCTATTCTTCTATTTGTTGTATACACTGCTACTTTTCTAGTACTAAATCCATGAAAAGTGGCTGTATTTTCCCTACGAATAAAAGATGTGTATCGTTAACTTTTCCTTAACATAGGTTGTGTTTTAATATAATTCAGCTCATAACTAATCCCCTCCTGCACAGATAACATTTTATACTTGAGTTTTGCTCTTTGAGCTTTTCAGCCTTTCAATTCCAGCGCTGGATTCGTATCAGGTTTCCTCTCTTAAATAGTTCTCCTGTCTGTTTTGTATAACTTCCAGTGGTTTGCACAGTATTTTTGTTTCAGAATCGGTTGGTCTGCTCTGTTGGGACTACATATGTCTCTGTTGTGTTTAGCTATCCCCTGCAACCTGTTAATATAGCATAATGGGTTTGGGAAGATAAAAACCTTACCAACAAAATAATGCTCCTTTCATTACAAAATAGGCCATGAAGAAAAAAAAAAAAAAAAAGAAAAAAAAAGAGACTCTTGAAATGAAAAATATTTCAGGAGAAGAAATATCTAGGTCACAGCTTTTCTCAATTTTTGTAATTTAATGCAGCCTGGAATAATTGCTGCATGCATTCCTTTGAAATCAAGTCCTATAATGTTCTTATTGCTCAATCTCTGTTTTCAAATGTTCTTGGTACTATACGTTGTTCTGTTTTCCAATTAATTGCATTGTAAAAATGCTAAAAAAAAAAATAATAATAAGTTGAATCAGAGTTTACCCAAATGTTGAAAAGAAATGTAGCCATCCCCATCAGCTTCTGAGCTGTTGGTTTCTTTGAGGGAAATCAACTCTGCTTCTGAAGACTTCGGTGCCGCAAAACCCCAAACTCTGGAGGAAAACACAACGTTGTGGAGGAGATGGGGGAGGTAAAAGACTGCTGGAGTCTCAGGTAATCTTGAGGAAATCTGAGGAAATTCAGTACTGCTAAAAGGACGCACGGGCTTTCTGCACTGCGTATGGAGTTCCCTTTGGAGCAAACATTGGGATCATGCACAATTTCCTATTCAGGATTGTGTCTTTTGTATTCTGAGAGCATTGTAAAGTGGTTAAAAACCATCTGATGGAGGTGAAAAGGTTAAAGCCTAAGATTCCTCAGAATTACCAGCTCTACAGTACAAAGCAGAAAAAAACTGGGAAACCAGTTCTATGATTTTCCCATTGCTGCTAGCTCAGAACCGGGGAGGTTCTGGACAGGGAATAGAAGGAGAACATTTTAATCCTGGGCTGTTGGGCTTGGAAAATGGAAGGTGGGCAGTGAATACCTTCAGTTTGGCACAGAAGTATTTTTCTTTCCCTGTAGCTTGGCCTTTTGCTGCTGCAGCATGACAAACCACTGCACAGCACCACTTCTTCTGCCCCTGGCTCAGCAGAAAGATAAGGTAAGAACTGAAGAAACGTAGCTGATCATCTGTTACGGGAGAAAATGCTGGCAGATTTTCAGGTCAGACATAAATATTTGAAGAGGAAGTCTATTAATCTAAAAGATTATTTTCCTCTCTGTAGCTTAGAATAAAGCACTTGAAAAAATCCCAATATATGAATCCTACACAAAAATAGTTGGCTATAAGTAAGAAGTGGAGCTCGTAAATTGCTGTTATGTATTCTTCAGTATCTTTGCAAAAGTGCCCCTTGAAATGAGTGGATTTAACCTCTTTTCACTTTGTTGCATCTAAGATAATCACTTTTGAAATAGGAAGAGGAAGAGAACTTAAACTGCTCTATGGGATAGTTACTAATCTTCCCTCTCAACCACTGCTCTCCTCCATCACCATCTGTTTGCATAAAGCCAAGAAGCCTGCTGCTGAAGCCCACAACTTGGGGCTTGGAACTGAGATCTGGGCCACTTATGGTGCTGAACAGCTTGTTGTGCTTCCTATCAATGAATTCATAGAATCATAGAATCACTAAGGTTGGGAAGACCACTAAGATCAGGTCCAACCATCAACCCATTGAACACAAACACATCAGAACACAAATACAGTGCATAGACAGCACAAATTTTCTGGTATCCTAGCTCTGTTCAAATGTAATAATTTTTCACTTTTTTGAGGGGTCACCACTGTGTTCATATTAAAAAGACATAAATCTGGATCACCCTTAAGAGTATTTCTGAGGTGCTGAAGTCTTAAGGTTTATTCTTTGTGATGATTGTTGTAATTGGATTGCAATTCTGGCTTTTTTTGGTTGGTTTAGTGGGATATTTTCTTTCCTATTCAGGTGGATAATCAAGATGACCACAAATAGCTGTATTTCCATTTGAATCAGCAGAGTTCTTATGTAGCAGCAGAACTCTCCTGGTGCATTAGATAGTACAGTGTTGATTAACCAGCTTTCAGTTGGATCAAAGCCCCCACGACTTTGCATTCAGCATAGCTGTGCACTGCTGCCTGTGTGTGCTTATTTCCAGCTGTGGTGGTCTCACAGAGCATAGCTGATACGTAGAATCATAGAATCATTACAGTTTGAAAAGACCACTAAGACCATCTACTCCAACCATACCCTTGCCCCTAAAGATCTCTTCATAAGATTCAAATAGCATCAAAGAAATGGATGCCATCCCCTCTTTATTAGCTATTAGATTTACAGGAGAAAGTAGTCCAACTTTATTCCTTGATCAAAGGAACATATCCTTTGGTGCCAAGTTTCCAATGAGAATATTTGCATTATATAATTTCTTCCTTTTTTTTTTTTGCTTCTATAATTGTTCTTGTCAGTAAATGTGTTCGTTACTGGAAAGAGAAAACGAACGTAAGCAGATTCAGCAAGGCATTAAAGTGAGTATTCCTGGGAACTGCTTTTGTAGTGTTTTCCCAGCAGTACATCTTCCAATGGACAGCTCTACAGAAAGCTCAGGGAGAGAAGGTTCCTAGGTCATTTTCCATGGAAATCCTTGCTCATTTAGCCCACGATCTGCAAGACTGAATGCTGTTTGGCAAGAGATAATTCAACATCAGGGTCTTCCCTGCTAAGGAATGTAATTTGGTTGCTTGGTTTATCCGAGAAGCCTTGCCTACCTTTTTAAGCTTTGAAATAAATGGTGGTTAAGAAGAGGATTTGAAGCAATTTTGCTTGAAAAGGTGGCCCTTTTCTAAAGAGTAAAGCTGAGCTGCCTCTGGGCCTTTGGAAACCTGAAATGACTGCTTACTTGAACAGCTTAAATGAGCACCTATTCTTGGTCGTAAGCCCTGCATTTTCATGTACATTCTTCTGATGAAAAAGAAAGGTGAGCCCACTTGCAAAGAAGGGCTCTTTCTTCCATTTGCAGAGGGAAGCCAGCAAGGCAAAGAGAGCCCAGACTTATGGGGTGGCCACTTCCTCTCTGCAGCACTGTGGTATCCCTTTGTGTTCCTAAAGAACAAAGCCCTTTTCTTTCTCTCACTATCACCTGAGATCCTTGTAGCAGCTACAACTGCTCTGATAGGAATTGTAATTTCAGCTTTGTTACATGTTAAACCAAAGATATTAAAATGGAGAAATCATCAGTATTTGGTCCTCCAAGGAGATATTAAATAGATGCTTAAAATTAGATTAGGAAACCCTGATTCTAACTCAAATTTCTTTGGTTTAGACCTATTTGGAGGGTTTGGTAGTGAAGGAGTGCAGGCATAGAACAAAGGAGCATACTTACAGCAAGTAAAATCACATCTTAAACATCTGAGAGGCTTCATTCCAGCCCGGTGTCATAAATTTAAACAAACAATGTTGTTACAGATTCATGCATTAAATCAGTTTAGCGATCAGAGACCAATACATCTTCTGTCACCTGTATAATCACACAGACAATTTATAGTTGCACACGGTACTTTACCAAGAAAGGCAATGACTTACTGAGCTTTATTATATTTCATTCCTACCAAAGCTCAGACATTGTTCTTTTTGTTCTTTTTGTCATGTTTTATGTTATCACCCCACTCATCATGGAGAGATACCACTATGTTCTTGTCTCACTCCCCATGGTTTGGAGGAGTTGGCACGCTTTGCTCCAGCCAAATCTGGGTTGATCAGGCAGAAAATTTTTTTCCAGCACACAACCTACTCATTAACCTAAAAAACAGCATGTTTCACCTGAACCAGTGTTTGCTCTGATGTCAAAATAGGATCTAGGCACCTTTAGAGTGAGCAAAGAGAAGTAGACTCCTACAGGACTTCAACCACCTCACCCTGCAGTGAGGCCTTCACACTTAAATACTCCTTTTCCTCTTCACTTACTCATGAGGGACCCCAAGTTGGCTGTCCACCATGCAGACATCTTCGTATATGGCTGAAGTTGGGGAAAGGCGAATCCATTTTAAAAGATCTGTCTCGTTCATCACATCTACCAGTTTTAGTCTTGTTTCCTCCTAAATACTAATTTTTCTGGCTGCTAGTGGGTTAAATGGAAACACACACCCTGCTAAGGCCGCAGGTTAGTGCTCTGAGATTTGGCAGGATCTTGCACTTTTCTTGTGTTATTCTGCAGAAATAACTTCACTGTTTGCTGGAAAAGGAAAACAAAACAAAACATCTGTTTCACTCTTCCCACCAAGAACTCCATTCACTAAACCTTGCTAAAGCTACTGAAGTGGGAGAGCATCAAAATAGGAGAACTGCTATAATGTCTGAATGGAATTCACAGCTTTGCTGTACCTGGGAAGAATATGAGTCACAGTGTATTTGGAAAGCACAGAGACACTGGGAAATACGTTCTGCAAAAGGCAGTGAAGAGATGTCAAAGTTTTGCAGATGGAAGCTGCTCCCCTGTTATCTCCTGAACTAAAGCTGTTGCTCTGAAATGTGTTTTCTAGCACATATTCTGCTGATGCAGTGGTCATTCACTTGGGAAGCATTTTGATCCCCTTGTAACATGTCCAGCATTAAGCCTGAGCATCCTCGTGGCACCATCCTTGGAGGCAGCTCATGTGAAGGCCAGCAGTGACATGGTGAAGGTATCTGAGAACCCGTGACTCCGAGTACACAGTTAGATGAGCATTGGCAGTGAGAGAGGAATCGGGGATATAGATGCTACAGATGTTGAGAAGAACTGTCAAGTTTCTTTGTTGAGGTTTGTTTTTTTTTTTTTAAAAAAAAAAAAAACAAAATTAATAGAAGTAACTGTGTGGAGCAGGATCTTTTGCAATGCAGATAGCAGCTGTTCTGTGTCGAGTGGCAAAACAGTGTGTAGGTCCTTTTGTTGAAACTCAGATGCAGTGATGCTGCCACTGACCCCAAGGCAGCAGAGCTCAGGTCTTCTCCAGCACAGTGCCACCAGGAGCACGAAGACACCACTCAGCTGCCTCTCTCAGTGGTGTTTAACAGAAGGACATGACCCAACAGAAATATTTACCCCATTCCCTTTGCTTAATGCTGAAGTGCTGTGCCCCTAGAAATCACGCGGGAAGATTACAACCAGATTTTCACATTGCAGTGTGTTCTGTTTATAAATGGAGACCAAACTACACTAGTAAATCACAACCCCTTATTAGAGGGAAAGGACTGAGATGATGAAGTGCTGTGCACTGTGTGGATGAGCTGGACTCACCATGCTATGCCTCAGCTAACTGGCACAGGACCCAGTAGCGTGGGTATCCACCATCATTCCGTGCATAGAAACTTGCAATTGTGTGAGTATTTCCCCTCACTTCTTATTCAGCTGGTGAAAATGCACAGATGAGAGGGTAAAAGGTTGTGTGAGTTTCGGGATGTTTCCAGCTCGTTGTAACCTGCCTGCCTGGGCTGATCAAATGTTATTTTAATAATAATAATAATCCTCGTTTATTGTAAATTGAAAAGGAGAGTTAAAGCAAAGGAGGGACATACCAGGATCCTCCAGAAGGGCACAAGACATTAAGAGGATCCTCTCTTCTCCAAACAGAAAAGGCACCTTGGGTTAAGTGGGGGCTGCTCCCTCCTCCTGCCCACCTTGACCCTTTCATGCCCATTTGCACAGCCATGGCCAGTGCTGGGGTTGTAGCAGTCACCTCTGTAGGACATTGGAGGTTGGAGGTGGTTACCTTGCTGCACCAACCTCTGTCCACCCAGCTTGGCAGTTTCCCAGTGTGTTCTTGGACAGGGTGTCATGCTTGCCCTCAGGAGACTTTGAGTTTCCTTTTCCATCTTGCCAGCACCCCTCAGACATGTTGCATGGACATTTGAGCAGCTACCCAACCATGTAATAGGCATAAATATTTTCTCAACGAGAGGAAGAGGAATGTGTGACCTACTCCAAGCTTTTCTTAAAATAAAGACTGTGTCTGTGGGCAATAATCATATTAGCATACCAGGAAATTAGAGAAAAACGAAAAAAACATTATTGTGTTGGTCACACACTGCTGGGTTTGTCCCTTTCTTGACACACATGATTAGACTCCATTGCTGGTTTGTAGATACCTTAAATCTAGCAGGGAATGACTGCAGTACGGACATATGGTTAAGAGAGTAAAACAGTCCAAACCTTTCCAAGTGTTAGCTGAATTTCATCCAAAATTCCATTAAGATACATACTGAAATAATGTGGAAAAAGAGGAGGATTTTTTTTTCCACATCCATTTATGTGTTCTTTGGTGTCTTAGTGTCATCATGATCCTTAGCTCAAATCCCTCCAGTTCACACACTCGGCACAAACTCTGCTTTGACTTGGTGCCACAACTGAGATCTATTCAGGGAACTTTAATTTCGTGGACCCTCAAACCTAACACTTCCAAATTAACACCAATTGTGGTTAGTCTCTTCATATGCACTCTCTTTAGATATCCATTTCTGGCTGCGTGCAACTGCCGACAGGAAAAATGTGTTAGAATGATTTAACTCTAACCTCACCCGAGTGAAAGATGTTTCAGATCATTGGTGCATTGACAGAGGCCCGGACACTGATGAGTAAATAGGGACAATTTGGAGAAAAGACTCTGGTGTTGCTATCCCTCAAACCCAATCCCTGATCACTGGAGCTGCAGGGACTGGGCTGCATCACAAACCAACTTCATTTCCCCAGATCCTATTCTGGCACCTTTAAAATGCCAAAAGGACGCACCCTTCCTCCTGAGCACCTCAGTGAAAATTCTACAAAGCAGTTCACTACGGGCTGTGACGTCTTCAGAGAAAATTAGGAGGTAGCTGAGTCACTGCTGATGTTGTTAACTTCCAAGAAATCCTCACTGGGTGAGCTGGCAGTGATTCAGAATGATCTGATTTTGAGAACGTTAGAAGGATCCATTCTATTCTTCCCGTTTTTCTCTAAGATGCACCACTTGGGCAACAAGAAGAATAGCTCCAAGAGAGGCAGATGGCATTTGGTTGTCATGCAGATACACGAAGACTTAAGCATCAGTCTTTTTTTTGCAATTTAGCTGAGCCAGGAAAACACATTGCAATCAGTTGCTGCTCCCCACCTGGAAGGCAAGGAGACATTGCTGCATCTGTGCCTGATTTGTGTGTGCCCCAAGAAGGAAATTGTATTTCTGAAGGGTTTTGCATTCAGGTCAAGTTTGGTTTTTTGTTTTAATTCTAAGCTAGTGAGATTTTACTGGAGCTCCTCTACTAGCCCTGAATGCTGGGTGCTTCCAGATAGTTTCGTCTGCAGGCCAGGGTGAAAATGGAATAACTGTAACTTATTTCTTTTTGTATTTATTTCTTTTTATTTTTTTAAAGAAATTTTGTTCTCCCTTTCATTTGGAGATGGCTTTTTTTTTTTTTTTTCCTGAAAGAAGTGACTTCATTTTTTAGTTTCTTTTTCTTAAACACTATGGAAATGGCAACCCAAATATGAAAATTTTAGCAGAATTGTTAATTTATAGTCATATGAAAGAGATCAGCCAATCTGAAATGTTTTTTTCAGATTTTTTTTTTTCTGGTTTGGCAGCTAAATTAAAAAAAAAATAATAAAAATAGACTCATTCTTTGCACAGCTCTAGATAATGTGTTTCAAAAATAGTCCAAGGGGATACACTCACACAGAAACAGATTCTCTTTCATTTTTTGAGCCATCCAGTAGTGAGGGGAAAAAGAGACCAGAACCTCCTCCAATTTTCCTCTGCTGCTTCTCTTTGAACAAGGGGAAGCACATTTCTGACCGCATTACATGTTTTAGTTGGACACCACTAAATGCAAGGCTTCTGCTGAAATGCAGGACACCACCCGACCAACGTTCAAAGTTGGGCAACCAGCCATGATTATTTGTAAAAGAAAATGAATCCGAAAGCTGTCATAAAAGCACATGCAATGGTAGCTTGGAGCATCTGCCTGGTTGGGAAGACCCTCCTGCCTCATTAACCCTAAGATTTGCCTTCCCACTGTACAATAGCTGGAATGCATGAGGACTTTGGCGTGGGATGCTGGGTGTCCTGCCTTTTCTTCAGCTTCCCTGCATGCACCACATTGTGTCCTATTGAGATTGAGCCTTTGGGGGAAAATCATGGCCCTGATGTCTCTTAATGTAGGGACTATTAACTACAGGTTGTGCATTAATTCTTTAATTTTTCCTTTCCGGTGTTTTGTTCCACTTCATTTGGATGTGGGAACCTGATATTTTATATATTTCTTCTTCTTTTGGCTTGTGTGGACATTTCTGCCAAGCCCACGGCAGATTTTGTGTCCTGTGAAATACTTAATTGCATTCACACTCTCTGGTTGAAGCAAACTGCTGTCAGCCTGCAATATTCCCATATCTATCAAGCTAGATCTATTCAACTAGCAGAGCACCTAGGGGTGCCAGAGCAGGGATCTGAACATCCTGGTGGCATTCAGGGCCAGGTTGGATGGGGCCCTGGGCAGCTGGGTGGCAATCAGTCCTCAGAAGGGGTTGGAACTAGATGATTTTTAATGTCACTTCCAACCCAAGCCATTGCATGATTCTGTGGTTCTATGATTTCTTGCTTTCCCCACCTCACATCTTCGTCTGCCACCACATCAGTCAAGCTTGCCTGTGTAACTGGGTGGAAAAAAACCACCATTTTTAAAAAGGTAACAGCAAATATTTGTACTTAATTCCATGCCCAGGAGTTGGATATACCTGAAACTTTCTATCCAGATCTGGTTTGGACAACAGAGCATGTTTTGTGCCATACAAACCTCCCTGGGACAGGGAAACCATCTGCTGAGGCCAAGAGGATCTGGCAGAGCAGTGCTGCTTCACCTGTAGCTGCCCAGATGCCAACCACCGTGACTGTAACTGGTGCGAGGCCAGCACTGGTCCAAATGAAGTGTGTGAACCATCCCACCCCACACCTTCGCACAGCCAGTCCTACAAAATCCTCCTTAGGTTTGAATTCAAATGATGGTTTGCACTGTAACCAGAGCTGAAGCAGCTCGCCAAAATACAAGGCTTAGCGCTTAAAAAAGTGTTTCATCCCTCTTTTCTTCCTCCATCTGGCTGGTGGGAGGAGAGCTGCCTGGCTGCAGTTAGTGCTGGCAGCGATGCGGGGCAGTTTCTTCGTGGGCTGTGTGAAGCCCCACTTCCCCCATGCACTGGGAATCAAAGAGCCGGAAAGGCTCTTCGTGCTGCCAGAGCCAACCCGCACACGGCCTTCCCTTTGGAGTTGCTCAGTTCCTGTGCTTTTTTTGGCCCCATCCTCTGCTCCTTGCTGATGCTCACATGCTGTGAGCACGCTCCAGGATCTCTACCCACCATCATGGCCACCAGGCTCTTGTCATCGCTTCCCTGATGGGCCGGGACTTGTGGTCCTCATGTGGGAAGGCCATAGAAGCATAGAATGGCTTAGGTTAGAAGGAACCTTAAAGATCATCAAGCTCCAACCCCCACCCTCACAGGGACAAAATCCCAATGCAGAACTATAGTGCAAAACTGATAGGTGGAAGCATGGTGAATCCCTGGTGCTTGTACTGATGTGCACCAAATAATGCACAACATTACTCTGCAACAGGAAGATTGTTTTCAAGTGTGCCAATCCTTGTTATAGCTGTGACTACAAGCCTGTGTGGGAAGGATTAGCAAAAGAGCAGCTTTTGGCTAAAACCTCAGCAAACTCATTGTAGGATAAAGTAGGGCAAGGTCATTGTTGAAGGCCATTTTCTACAATATCTGACTTCTGGATTGATTCAGATGTGCATGTGTTTCCATTACAGCTAACGTGATAACATCCCATGTTTATCAGTGGGAGATCTACCTCTTGGCAACAGATGCCAACAAGAAAAAACAAAGCTGTGGTGCACTCATGATGCACAGGCTCAGAAAGCAGCAGGACCCATTGGATGCTCTGCCCCTGGCACTGAGCATTGGCACCAGGGATGGGGAATTGACACCTAGGGCTCAGTTAGGCAAGTCATGCTGTCCCCTTCACAGCACTGTGCCTTCACTAAGACTTATTCTGTTGCAATTGGTGAACCAACTGTTCTGTGGGTGTCATGCTGCACGTTTTTAAGAATAATAGTAATTGTATGGCTTGGAGCGTCCTCTCTAAAGGAAATAGATCCAATAATTTTGTGTATATGTGGCTGCTTTAAAAAATAGGCTTATGTATGCTGTAAAAATAGAACATTTTCCTGGCCTTAAGGATGTGGATTTATCTGGAAACATTACTGCAACATGAAAGTTCAGAATCCTTTTCTGCAGTGGAAAACAAGGATTTTTTAATAAGCTCTTGATAAAAAAATGAATCACCAGATTTGTCTGCAACACAAAGCTTTGCAACTGTTGTTATTCACATCACCAACAGTTTGAAAGAAGTGGTGTGCAGGGGTGTGGGAAAAAAGAGCTTTGTGGTTTTTGGTTTCATCTCTGCCTGTGAATCACTTTGCAGTCTTGGGCAAGTGGCTTAACCTCTTTGGGCCTCTATCTGTTCAGCTGTGCAGTAAAATGAGCAATGTTCCATGGACCTTGTTCAAAGGGGTGCTTGAAAATACCATGGGAGTTGAGAACTCCCTGAAGGAGCATGTCACATAGATAGAATACGTATTTTAAGAATATTGTAGGCCTGTAGCTGTAGTGGTGTTCCTCAGGGATCAGTATATTGGGTTTGGTCTTGTTCAACATCATCAGTGACCTGAAGGAAGAGATAGAGTGCACCCTCAACAAGTTCACTGATGTGAAGGTGGGAGGAATGGCTGGCTCACCAGGAGATGTGCTGCCATTCAGTGAGACCTGGAGAGTTGGATGGAGAGGAATCTGATGAGGTTCAAGCAGGACAAGCGTAGAGTCCTTTACCTGGAGAAGAATAACTGCATGCATCAGTACAGACTTAGGATTGACCTACTGGAAAGGAGCTCTGCAAAGAAGGAGCCGTGTATCCTGGTGGCCAACAGGCTGACATAAGCCAGCAGTGTGCCCTCATGGCCAAGAACACCAATGGTATTCTAGAGTGCATTACAAAGAGCGTGGCCAGCAAGGCAAAGGAGCTGATCCTCCTCCTCTTCTCTGCCCTACTGTCAGGAACCTTCCTTAGCAGGCAGTTGGACTCCACGATCCCCAGAGGTCCCTTCCAACCCCTGCAGTTCTGTGATTCTGTGACTCTGTGATTATACTGGCTGGAGTATCACAGCTTTTTATACTTCCAGAAATCCAGATGTGCTACATGAAAAGGGTGTTACTGTTACATACAAATGGATTTTTCTTCCTCAGAGGCAAACAACGGAACATCTTCCAGACAGGGACCAGGATCCTGACAGCCTCATCAGGCAGACTCCCACTGAAGCCAGCTAGAGCTTTGCCTGAGCTAGAGTTTGGCTCTTGGTGAATTATCCAACACAATCCATTGACTCTTTAACCCATAAATTGTCAAACTCAATTATTTCCAGCAAAGCAGATGGCTGAAAAGAAATAACCTGTAAGATAAGGTACTCTGGCTCCAGTTTTAAGTAAAATTAAAGTTTGCTAAACACAAGCGTTGCAGTTACATAAATAACAAAAGAAGAAATCACCACTGAAGCCAAAAACCGTTTTTCTGCAAAAACAGAGAGGATCAATTTCTCCAGTTTAGTATTACCAAACTTGGCAGTAATTCACATTTGAAGTATAATGATGTCATCTGGTTGGCCTTTTCCCATCGCAAACACTAAATCTTAAAATCTGGAGAGATCTTTTATTTGGTTATTCATATTGTACTGCATCAAGGGGTTACAACACATGTGCCTGGGCTTATTAAAATCATCTGGAAGAGAGGAGCTCGTTTAAAGGCACAGTACTTGAGACAACTCTGTTTTTCCTGGAGACTTCTTTTCTGATGCCAGCTGCACTTACAGCCATAAACTCACCACCACTGGTGTCTCAACGAGAGAGTTTCTTTCTTGGAGTGGCTTTTTGTAGCATCTGAATCATAGAATAATGGGATCATATAATGGCTTGTGTTGGAAGGGAACTCAAGCATCATCGAGTTCCAACCCCCTGCTGCTGGCAGGGTTGCCAACTACTAGATTAAGTACTAGATCAGATTGCCCAGGGCCCCATCCAACCTGTCCTTGGAACACCTCCAGGGATGGGGCATCCACAACCCGTCTGGGTAGCCTGTTCCAAGACCTCACCACTCTCTCAGTGAGAATCTTCCCCTCATATCTAATCTAAATCGTTCCTCCTTTAGTTTAAAACCATTGCCCCTTGTTCTATCACCACCTACCCACATTAAAAAAAAAAAAATTCCCTCCTGTTTATAATCTTCCTTAACATATTGAAAAGCTGTAATGAAATCTCTCCATAGCTTTCTCTTCACCAGATTGAATGAGCCCAACTCCTTCAGCCTGTCTTCATAGGAGAAGTGCACCAGCCCTCTGATCATCCTCATGGCCCTCCTCTGGACCCTCTCCAAAAGCTCCACATCTTTCCTGTGCTGGGGGTCCCAGACCTGGATGCAGTACTTCAAATGGGGTCTCAGGAGAGCAGAGTAGAGAGGAGCAATCACTGCCCTGTCCCTGCTGGCCACTTCTCTTCTGATGGAGCCCAGGATATCATTGGCCTTCTGGGCTGCAAGTGCACACTGCTGTCTCATAGAAAGTTTTTCATCCAGCAGGACCCCTAAGTCTTTCTCAGCAGGCCTACTCTCAAGAGTTCTTCTCCCAGCCTGTACACATATCTGAGATTACTTTGACCCTAGGGCAAAACCTTGAGCTTTGCTTTCTTGAACCTCATTATGTTCACGTGGTCCCACCTTTCAAGTTTATCGAGGTCCCCCTGGATGTCATCCCTTCCTTCTGCCATATCTAGAAATAGATACTCTAAGCCATGGACTTGCATCCACTGTCCAAGGGAACAGCCATGCACTGTGTTTCTTCTTTGGGGAGTGCTTAAACCTTCGTGCTAAATGTCTTTATTGGCTTTTGAATGGAAAGTTACAACCTCCTGGTGCTTAAGTTCACAAAAAACCTCCCATTTTTGGGAACAGGAATGTTGTTTTGCTCTCGCCAACCAGATCTCTTGCTCCCACGGACAGTTTCATCACAGCTAGGCCACATGTTTGCTGTGGTGCAATGAGCAAATAGCAGGCTGGATTTCTGCAGGGCCTACAGTGTCTTCAGCTGGGCTGCTCCTCCCCTGCTCTGCCAAAGTTCCAAAGGCTTCTTTCTCCTCTTCATTTTTGTTTACGTTCCTGAGGTTTACGTTGTTTGGGGTTTGGTTGGGGCTGCCGGCTGTTTTTCTTGGAAAAAGCCATGGTGGAGCGCAGGATGTCCTTGCTGTGCTTCTTCGTGGAACATTCCCCTGCTGGAGATCACTCTGTGTTTCTTAAAAACATGGAACCAGCCCAGCAGTACCAAGCAGCCAGATAATTATGGCCAGTGGATTCATTGCTGTAGATCCATGTTGCACCCAGTTGTGACAGGTTGGTTATAAGGACAAATTTCTTCTCCGAAGGAGTGGTGAGGTATTGACACAGGCTGCTCAGGGATGTGGTGGGGTCACCATCCCTGGAGATATTCAAGAAGTGTGGAGATGTGGCACTGAAGGGCATGGTTGCTGGGAGTGCTGGGGATTGGTTGACTAGATGATCTTGGAGGTCTTTTTCAACTTGTATATGCCTATACGGAGTATTTTCTCCATTTACTTAACATTACAGCATGTTTGCACTGCTGATCTTTGCCCTGGCTTCTCCTCGATCCCCTCTGTGTTGGCTTCTTCCAACCTGAGCACAGAGAGGTTTCTCTGGTTTATTAAATCTCCTCCTGATATGAGAGAAAGGCCCATTTTGTAACTTGTCCAGGTAGGAAAGTTTAACGTTGAAGTACCCTCATGAAACTTTGCTGAACTCTTCTGCAGAGCTGTGATTGAAATAATTCCAGCCAATTGTGAGCTCTCAACAGCAGCTTATTAGATACAGCAGCTGCCAGGTACATAAAATCATCCCATAGCTGGGATTAGAAGCGGAGAAAGAAACCAAAACCACCCTGTGCATTTTTTTCTCATATCTGGAGAAGGGAACAGTGGACAACACCTGAAAATGTGAAACAAAATCATTTGAGAATGCCCTTTTATTCTTTTCCCCAAGTGTTTGGCATAATGTGACAACTGGAAAAAGCCAGCTGCAGCTTGAAATCAGACAGTGGTTCCTCACACTGAACACCACATTGAACACCATTTCAGCATCTGTGTTGGGTCACTTCAATGCACAGTTCAGGGCACTGGATGAAACTGTAAGATCTGCCACCTGAAGTCTCACTCAGGTCATTTCCTGATTTTCCAAGTGTCTATATACAGTAATGCTCATTGAGTAGTTCTCTGAATATATTTCTGTCCACAGAAAGGATTCCTACATCATCCACACTCAGTTTTAGGGTTTGGAACTGGATGATCTTTAAGGTTCTGTTCAACCTCAGCCATTCTATGATTAATATCATTTCTATAAATTCAGCTATATAAATAGTTGGGGGGATAAAATGCAGATCCTTCTGTGTCATGAAGAATCTAAGTTGTCCAAACTCTTACAGTGCAGTCCCAGTGCTCTACACTTAATGTGCCATCTAAAGGGCTGTCCCCTTCCCTCCCTTTCTTGGCTGTGAACGTGAATTAATTTCCTGCATAACGACTATGACAGCAGACCTGCTATGGATAACATTAAATCCCATCCCAAGAGGTATAATGGTCTCCTCATGTGTCTTTGTATTCCACATTGCAGCCTGCAGCCTCAGCCTTGCTTGCATGACAGTGCAGGATAACATCATGCCAATGATGGTGATGAAAAGTGTAGTCAGGCTGTCAGTTGCCTTTGTAGCAGCAGCTGCCACAGCCTCGTATCTCCATTTCTTCATCTGTGTATGGGATGTGGTGCTCTCCAGCAACCTTACATGGTTGTGGGTGGGCCGCAGCACAACAAGTCAATGTTAGTAGACACAACATTAATGCCAGAGAGTGCAGAAGAAACATGTGCAAAAAGCACTCGTGAATTCCCAAAATGGCTGTTCCTCAGTGGGAAGCAGGGCTTATAAGTTAAATCACCTTTTCTTACAAAAAGGATCACCTTTCCATGGGAGGGAAATATTGATGTTTCCTGGAATCATTTGAAGTTGTCATCTGACAATGAAATATTTACTAGCCCCGGTTGAAGCCTTCATATATATGTTTATATGTATATGAAAATGTAGCAGTGCTAGGAAAGAAAGCTCTTCTTGGCTGGTCCTGGCTGATTGCTGTTTTGTTCTGTGTCACTATTCCAGTGTCTTTTTCCCAGCATAGAAAAACAGCTTTGATTAATACCGTTGTAAAGGCCTGCTCAATCATGGTGAATATTTTGGAGTTATGGTACCTGCTTAGTCAAACAGAACGTGCTTCCAATTAGCGTCGGTCTGCTCTGTTTCAGAATAAATGTGTAACTCATTATCAGCTGGTATCACAGGTTTTGAACTGAAATACATCCCAAAGGAAATGTATAACAAATATTTCATATCAGTTGCATAAATCACTGTAAAAGGAGTATTACTCCTTTCTCTCCCCTTCTTGGGAGCTGTCTCCCTTAAAGCACTACCAGCCTGTGTGCCTGTTGCTGCCTGGATGCTGGATTACTTTGCCATCAAGTTTAGCTCTGCCTACTGGTAGGTGTCACTCAGAGTCCAACCCATCACACTGTTATCTAAGCAGCCACGACTTTCAGAAAGAAAGAGCAATGTATTCCTTTCTGTTTTGGCTGTGGTCAATCAATCCTAAGGTTCTTTTTTTGATCACCTCCAGATTTTTCTGTTTTCCTTAGGAATCTGAAGCAAGTCAAATTTTCCTTCTTCCTCTCTCCTTGGAGAAGAAAAATTCTGTGCTGTTATTTTTAAATGCAGGAAATGCATAAATACTCAGCACCAGAAAATACGTGTGAGTAATATGTGACCGAGAGCAAGTGAGGCAGTCAGCATGAACATCTTTTGAGCTGCTGCAAAAATAGGAAATGCAAACCCCGAAGGGACACTTGTCCATGGAATAACCTGACATCAGGCTGTGACACATCCACACTGGGACATGCAGAAGGTGCCGTTCCCAACTGTGATGGGCACTCAGAGGCTGCAGGGCTGGAAAGCACTGGGTTCTCCTTGAGAGGACAGTGTTGGAGGATGCCTAGGATATAGAAACTGGATAGAAAAGGGAAGCAAGGCTTTAAAAACAGAGTGCTGTTTTTATGCATTTTGTGAGAATGCAGGGGAGCCGATTGAAGGGATGCTACACAGACACTTTGTCCAAATCAAAGGATATTAAATGCTTGGATGACATTCAAGTGTGCGTATTCACCGTGTCCCTTGTTGGCTTCTGGCAGCAGTGCAAATCTTGAAGAGTCCCTGTTATTAAATTATCCTTGATTCTTAGATAGGCATGGGCTATTTTGATAAAGGGAGGAGAGCTATTGTGACTTTCCTTCCTTTATTGCTCCACCCAAGATAAAGCAGGCAGGATATTTCACAGCCTACAGTCTGTACATCGTCTAGCAAAAAGTGCTGGACCTCAGGGAGCAAGGTCCCTTTTTTTTATATCAAAACCTGGGAAAACCTGGGAAAGCTTGGCATTCTGTGATTCCCTCCTTGCCCCTGCATTACACAGTCCAAAATTCAGTTTTGGATCTTGATGTAGAACTTCCTGATAAAGATGAACTCTTGGTCTATACCTACCCTCAAGCATCATGCAAAGGAATAAATCTCTATCCAGTGGAATATAGTGCCAGATTTTTTTTAATGCTTTCTACTGATCGGATGCCAGTACAAACTACTTATATACATTCTCCATTCATAGAGTAGACATTTGTCTTCCAAATAGTTTCTACCTTTCCTTAATTTTCTCTTTCTTCCTGACCCTTCTGCAGGGTAGCCAGCAGCAGCCAGTGCTGCCTTGGCTCTTGTTTTGCAGCCAAATAATTGATTCTGGTCCATATCAAAGACAGCCTCACATCAACCTTCAAACCCCACTCAGTCAAAATACATCCTTATCCCTTCCAAGATTCTGCTTCTGAAAACCAGTGTTAGTGCTGTTGTGAGATGACTATGATACACACCTTTTGAAATGCAGGCTTTTGGTCTCACTCCTGGCTTATCTCTGTTATGTCTGCTCAGACCTTTGAGCTGGGCTTGCAAAACAGCCTGGGAGCTGTGCTGTGTGATCTTGCTGCCTGTTGCATCCCAGCACAATGCCTGGCAGGGGCTGCAGCCAGGTAGGAAGGAGAAGGGCTTCCACTAAGGGGAGCTACTGCTGGGAGAAGCCACAGTTGCTCAAGGAATCTGCTTTTCATTGAATCATATAGGTCAGAAAAGATCTCCAAAGTCATCAAGTCACCCTGCCATGCCCACTGACCATGTCACTCATTTTTATACGTTTTCCTTCTGCAAGAACAGTTCTTCTGTTAGGACTTAACCAGCAGACAGAGGAGAAAGATCTCTAGACCTAACTTGTCCTTATATGGCCCCTGCTGTAAGAAATACTTCAGATATTTCTGGTATTGGTCACACAACATCTCTCCTGCATAGATGGGAAATAAGCTGGGGCTGGGCCAGATCCAGCCTGGATCTTGATAGCACAGATCCACCTCTATCCTTCTGGTGATTTCTCCTTGATAGCCACTCCAAAATGTTGGGTCTCTTCTGAGAAGAACAATTGTGGACATCTGAATAGTGAGAAAGCTGCCAGGACAGTCAGCCCAGGCTTGGCCAGGGGACACCAGAAAGATGATGCTTTCATGTGTTTTCCCAGAAGGGCTCAGTATCAGAAGGATACAGAACTGGTACCATGTTTACCCAGGCAGCTTGAGTAATCCACTTCCTCCACCACTGCAAACCACTCCACCAAAATGGATTAGTGCCTCATAACAGGGGCACCTGCTCTGTTATCCTTTGAACAGAAAAACAGCCTTAAACCATATGAATAAGCCATGTTGTTTTAATGAGACATGGAAATTAGTTATCACTGCCAAAGCACAGCTCCTTCTCTTGACGTCCTGTTCTGATTATAAGAACAGTAATTTGCCAGCTCCCAACTTCCTGTTATTAAGCCAATTGTTCAATTTTCAGAAGGATTTGGGATCACAGTCTAAAACTTCGGGGTTAATATTTTCCCAGCACAGATAGAATCATAGAATCATAGAATTGTTTGAGTTGGAAGGGATCTTTTAAGGTCATCTACTGCAACTCCCCTGCAATTATCTCCTCTTCCTCCTTCTCTTTCTTCTCCTTGTTCTTTCCCTCTCCTCATCTTCTCCTAGGGCAGGATGCAGGGCTGAGAGCCATATGGCCCTGAGCACTGGAGAGCACCATCTGTAAGGGTCTAAGAGGTGTTCCCCCATCCAGGGAAGTCATGGAAGAATGAAGCCCCTGGCACCAAAGGCAACACAAAGAATGAATCGGCTCTGAATTTCCTAGAACACTTGCCACCACAGCCCAGGCCTTGTTTTTTCCTTAGAGGGATGAAAGACCTCTGAAAGGAGCAAACTTCTAGAAGGAAAAGCTCTGTTTTCTCTCCAAGAATAACCTACCTAGCATAATAAGATTACTGCATGTTATGAAATCTATTGAAGAAGAGAGTATTTACAGGAAAAAAGGACTTTGCATGCATGGTTCCTATTAGGGTAGGGAGCAAAAGTCCCACTGCAAAGAGAAATGCAGGTTTTCTTCTTGTCATACCATTTATTCTGTGGCACAAGAGTGATGCTAAGCCCCTGAAGCTCAGAGCTGTATTGGTTGCTCTATATGAATGATGTAGCTTCACATATCCCTGATGACAATGTCAGTGACTTCTGGAGCATCCTCAAATGCAGAGCATGTTGCATTCCACTCAGGGGCTCATGAGATTTTATAAGGTGTTTCCATTGGTCTACACACAGCATTCTCTGATATCATGAACTCTGGTAAGAGTAGCTAGCCAATGCCATGTAGTTCCATTGGTGAATACTTAAGAACTTTTTGCTGTTTGCATGGTGGACTTAGCTACTCTCGGATAAAACAGCTTCCACCTATGCCTGTTTTGTAGAGATTGTTTTTTAAAACCCTGTCGCCATTCTGTCTAAGCACCGCAAGAGATGTTTCCAAAGACACAAGTAGCTGTTCATCTTCCAAATCCCATCAGCTCTCCAAGGGAGATAACCATGAAATTGCCCTTTGTATAGTGAATGTCTTTCCCTCCTATACTGCACTATTAGGTTTCACTTATGAGCTTCTTCTGCTGACCTCAAGTCCTCATGGTGCTCAAGTTCCCAGCTGCTGGCAGGTCTGGCACTTGGATAGCAGATAGTGTTACCAGCTCCTGGGCACCCAGTGTATTTCACTGCTTCACTTGGGTGATGCCAATTTGTCAGTATTAAATATCTGTATTCCTGTGGCTGTATATTTGTGCAGCATCCTTATAGTAACATTATACTGGAAATCAGTGGCAGGCAGGATCTGTATTTTAAAGTTTGGTGACCGATAGCAAAATTCAGCTTTTCTAGTATATTTCATTGTGCTACTTGCATAAGAAATCTCACTGACTCCTCCTTTGTTTCCTCTTATGTTTAATTTCCTATCTCAATCTGTATTCTGTCTCTTCATTCTAGGGAAATATGGATTAATTGAAAGGTATTGTATAAATGAAAGCTTTTAATTACTTTCCTGCAAGTGAGAAAATTCCCAGTTCTTGTCTTGTTTCTGCATGTGGAGCTCAGACACAGGCAGAGAGTTCTCAGTACACACAGTTCCTTTCACAGCTATAAAGCAGTGCTGTTTACAGAGGTATATTTTCCCAGATCTCTGCTGTATTAATCATTGCTCTGACCCAGAAAGTTTATTCAGAAAAGCAACCATCACTGACCCTTCTTTCTGCGATGCGTTACTGAAGTGTGTGATGGAGAGGGCCAGGGCTGATGGCATGGTGGCTCACCTCATGCTCTTATTTGCCTTAAAAGTCAGCTCTCAGACACAACTCTGTGCTTTCAAAATGTAATTTAAGCCCAATGATCACCTCCTTCACAGAGACTGTGAGTCAGCTCCATCCAACGTGGCAAAGCTGTTTGTTTGCTCCTCTGAACAGATGTTGGAACAGTCCCTCCACGCTCCAATAAAGTATTGCAGACAACTGTGAAGTTTACTAACCCCTTGTTAAAGGAATCTCCTTGAAGTCTTTCGCTTCCCAGAAGATAAACTGCACCAATAGGGCATGCTCTGAACTACGGGCAGCCACTTCCACCAGCAAACAGGAATTTTGTCCGTAAACTTTTGCACTGGAAATCGTTGTGTCTCTGGTTTAGATCAATGACATTAAAACAAAGACAGATGGAATATTTCACTCTTATCTGGGGCTATGGTTAATTGCCTTTCTCATGGCAAACAGCCCCTTCTCTCTTTTCTTCCTGCCCTTGCCCCCCATGCTCTCTTTGGCCTCCTAAGGACAGTCTTGGTGGGTCCAGAGGAAGAGGGAAGCAGCATGGCAAGGAGATTGAAACCACTGAGTGCAGACTTGAGACGGAGGACAACAATTGAATGGGGAAGTTGATGGCTCTGCATGTGGCAGGGGGGTTGGAGATTCATGATCCCTGAAGTCCCTTCCAACCCTGGCCATTCTGTGATTCTGTGATTCTGTGATTCTGTGACAAGGAGGGATATGGGGTATCAGCCCATGGGTTATTAGCATCATGGAATAATAGAAAGGCTCGGGTTGGAAGGGACTTCAAAGATCAACTAGTTGCAATCCTTTGCCTCAGGCAGGGTTGCCAACCATTCAGTCAGGCACTAGATCAAGCAGCTCAGGGCTCCAACCAACTTGGTGTTGAACACTTCCAGGAATGAGGCATCCATCGCTTCTGTGGGATGTTAGCTGAGGTTGGGATGGTTGAGCCAGACAAGCTATGAGGAGCGGCAGACCAATGCTTATCCACCAGGACATGCTGCTTCTCTAAAACTAAAGATGCACTACACAGATTATTTTCAACACCCTTCCCCAGGTTCTCATCTCTCAGTTTGTACTCTTCCAGAAATTCACACTGCAAAGGGAATTAATATGGTTTTTTTGCTTTAAAGTTATCAGAGAGGAACGATTCTTCCGTTAGTGCTTATCATTGTGTACAGCTTCAGTAAAGATTCCATATAAGCTAAGAAGAATGTCCTGAACAGCACTGTGAGGCTGAATTGCCCAATATGTTCATTGTCAAGGGCCAGTCTCCTGAGCAAAAATTCTAAATGCAGACTCGCTATCTGCTTAAGTATTTGGTTGGATCAGGGCAGTATATTTTCCATGCTAAACATTGCTGGGTTTGTCATTTCTCTTGCCTTTCTTTGTAAATAAACCCTAACAGCAACTCTCCCTTGCCTCACTCCAACACAATGGGTGAAGCTTATTCAGCAGCAATGCTTCAGCATGATGAGGCTCCTAGGCCTTGTCTGCAACTCACTTAGAAAAGAAATCTCATTGCATGTCCATGTGCCAAGGAAATGGCTAACAGAGCAGACAGACCTTATTCAGATCAGTTCCTAATGATGAGACAGGACATGAATGGTGCACCTATAGAACTTGCATATGAACAGCACCCTTCTCTTCTGCCATGATCATTTAGCAGAAAGCCATCACTTTTCCAAAAGTGCCAACAGCTCAGCAAGCAGCAGCAGAACAGCATATGGCATCAGCTGCACTGAGAATGGACCTGTCCTCAGTGAGAAGCAGGCATGGGATCTGGGTGACCAAAAGGTGCAAGATTTGTCACCTGAGCTGCAGCAGCATCTGGTGTTAGTGAGAGTTTCCTATCCTCTGTGTGCAAGAGGCACTTGAGAGATACAGAGCAAATTATTAGCGTGGGCCATGTGCATAATAGTGTCCAGGTTGACTGGTGAAGGTTTTTCTCATTTGCAAAGTCACTCTTTCATGTGTTGGATCCTTTGAATTATGTTTGATAATAAATAGCCTAGAAAAGATGAAGCTTCTTTATTCCAGACAACAGACTCCATAAATGCATTTCTAAAATAATTCAGTGAGAGATCATCTGTTACACTTGTGCATGATGAGAAGAAAATTGTCCAAAACTTGTATTCTAATGGGGAAAAAATAATCCTTGGAAGCAGAGAGAGGGAATCTGCTGGCTAAGAGACCCCAGAAAGCTTTGAGTGTTTCAAAGGCTGTAACTGATACTGAGACTTTTGGGCAAGTGGACAAAGAAATTCTTGAAGGCAGACCTCTCTCAAGCCCTAAAAAGCACTATTTTCTTTTTTTCAACATTTTGTGAAGAGACATTTTTAATGTTTTGGTGGAGGAGGTTGTTGGCCTGCCAGGGTTTCAGGAGGTCCTTTAACTTCTTCCATTCACAGTTCTGGACTTCATGGTCTTCTATCTTTACTCCTAATGATTTTCTGTCTCAGCTCTGAAATGTCTGCTTCCCATTCCAAGGATTTAATTTGACTTCTCCTGTAAGCAGCTTAACTATGTCCATGTTTTTTCTGCAGCCAGAATTTAGAGGTACTTCAGCTCCTATTCAAGGCAAATCTGATGCTCAGTGTAGCTGTTGAGGCTGAACTCCATTGAATCGATGTGCTTTCTAGCCCTTAGAAGACCGAGTGCCTTGTAACTTTTCTCCTCCTAAAACATAGAAAATAAAATATTTTGTCTCTTATAAAATATGACTAAAATCAGAGAAGGCTCTAACCACTCCAGAGGATCCTAAAACCATGCACCTGAGCTGGAGAAGGAAATAAAACTGGTATCTTGTGCTGATTTGCTGGGGTCCAGGGCTGGTTTGCAATGCGCCTTTCTATCTGTGTTAGCCGAGTGCCAAGCCTGAGTGCAAATGTGGTATGGATGGATATAGTACCCAAGGGCTGCTGAGGACAGAAGAAGTGGAGAAAACGTGTGAGTCACAAAGAAGCTCTCTTCAGACCCCTTCCTTCACTTACATCGCTAACAGGAGTGAAGGGGACCATTTTCGTGATTCTTTTCATCCCACTGGATGAAGCCCTGAATACAGACGATCTCAGCAGGATCAATTACTTCCATACAGCTCCCATGTTCCTGGGCATCCAGAGTTCATCCATGTCCATGGATCTTGTTTGATGAACAAGCCTTATTAGACCAGAACTGTGTACTCGTTAACAAAAAAGGATCGGAAGATGGGACATGGCTGCATTCCTGTACTTACACAGCAGAGCTGAGCTGGGAGATAAACAAACTATTAAATCATGGTGCTGCACTGTTGCCAGACTGTTATATCTCTCCTTTGAAAATAGCGTCTGCAAGGAAATGACAAATAATTTTCCATATGCAGACCTTACAGACACTCTGAAGTGAGTAACTTGGAGGACGTTCACATTTTCAGTATTCCTATTCTTCCAGAAAACAACGTCCAAGTCCCCATGGAGCACAATGAGAGCATCTCACTCCTGGAAATGGTGCTGAGAACTCAGAGAGAACCGGCTAGTAAATGATGAGTAAAGACCTCGAAACGATGTGTAGAATTCCAGGAGGACGTGGGCTCGCACCTGGACTGCAGCCATATGGAGGTCATGGAGGGAAATAAATCAACGACTAGTGAGCTGGGCTGGCAAACTGGCTGTAATTCCTGCCCCCTTCTCATTGTAGTGGCTCCAGGCCCTGAGACTGTGCTCATCAGTACGACGGCGGAAATGCAAAATCCAGATCGTTACAACGGAGAGCATTGAAAGAAGCCTCTCAGGAAGAAGTCTGCTGAGCAAGGGGAGTCATCTGCCTTCACAGCTGCAAATGTGTTGTTTAGGACAAGAAAACGCTGGGAAAAATAAATACATACCACCAAATCCTACATGAAGGACTCAGACCATGTGAAGCCACTTCCAGAAAAACATTGTCAAGTGCTGTGCTCACAAAGCACACCGGTCTGTGTGCTGTAATTGCAGGCTGCAGCGGCCTTACCAACAGTTCCCAGCACATCTTGACTGCTGTGGGGCTGGTTGGGACATAATGGGGTAATGGAGGCTCTGTAGGGCAGTCATTTTAGATGAATATGCCAAGGGCAGAATCCTTTGCTGCTCTCTCAGAAAAGCCATATAACATAAGCCTGCAGGCCTCCAGGTCTGGAAGAAACCTCCATGATGCTCATCAGCTGATGGTGATAATCACAGTGATTCTGTGATCAGTGATCAGCAGTTGGCACAACCTGATTATTAGTCATGTTTTTCTCTACGTAAGCTTTCCCTAAGTTCTCCCAGATTTCTTTCACCTCTCTTTCACACCTTTTTGCTTTTGAGACAAAGTCGTTGCCGCCTTTGCCATCGCTGCAGTGGCTGTCGTGTGTGAAGCTCTGCATTTGCACATCGGTGGAACGGTCCTCAGGACAAGGAAAGTTTTGTGCAATCTCTCTACGATGTGCCTGACCTCTTCAAAAACTTTCACAGACATGGAAATTCGGGTGGTTTTGATGTGTAACTATTGCTGAACCCTGAACACTAACTGTATGATAGGGTTCATCCCAAGTAATAAAACAAGGCTTGGGTTTGTGCCTGTAGACTGAGCTGCAAATTCAGATTTTACTATAAACCCTGCTTCTTTTTGATTTTTGAATATCCCCCTAAGGCAGGAGGGCTGTGCACTGTCAGTGTCTTTGCCAGCTTCTTGGTGCCTCAGAGAAGGGAACCAGTGTGGGAAGGTGTTGTGCTTCCTGAGCTTGGAGAGGAGTGCTTTCACAGGGGATATTCTACAAAAAAGAGGGATATTGGCTCAAAAAGCCACGATTTTCATTTATGGGAAGGGCTATAAATTTCTGCAGAGAACATTGACATTTAGAATCTAATTTCACTGAGATAAACCCATCTTGGCAAGGCTTTTTGTCCCTATTTTTAGTAACACCAACAGTGGCTATTCGGATTCACAAAGCACTGTCTTAGCATGTTCATCCTCACTTGAGCCTCATTCTTGCAGCTGGATCAGACCTTCCTCCTGCTACCCCACATGAAGTCAATGGCTGGGCTAAGTACAACAGTAGAAAGCAGCTGTGCTTTCCTTGAGCCCTCTTTTCTAAAACTTCAGTGAACCATGAGTGTATACAACAGGTACCCAGCACAGAGCTAA
Organism: Tympanuchus pallidicinctus; assembly: GCF_026119805.1. Classification (NCBI taxonomy): domain Eukaryota; kingdom Metazoa; phylum Chordata; class Aves; order Galliformes; family Phasianidae; genus Tympanuchus; species Tympanuchus pallidicinctus. The sequence continues at coordinate 4,263,579 of NW_026294791.1, read as the reverse complement.
GCTCTGTGGTTTGTAGGAAGCAAATGAAAAGGGAGTAAAGAATGGGGCTCTCCCAATGGGATCAATTCTGTCAAAGCCAACTTTGGCTTGACCAAGAATACATCCTTGTTAACACTGCTTGCAGTAGCACCCTTCATCTCACCCATGCTTGCTGGATGAAGGCCTTGGAAGTCTTTCTCCTTGATTTTTCCATTGTGATTCCTGTTTTTTGCAGGGAATGCAAACCTTGCTCTCTGTTGCGTCCTCTCCATCAGTACTTCTGCTTCCTTCCCATGTCTTGCCTTGGGCTCCCTCTAAACAAGACCCAGATAGCAAGATGTTCAGGATCACCATCAACAGAAAAACACTGTGCTCATTTATTTTATTTACACAGCTGCCATGAATTTTGTTATGCCTAAATCTTCTGTCTCTTCCTCACTCAGTGGGCTGGGGAGAGAAGAATGGGCTTTTTAGCTTTTTGTGTTTACTTTTATTGCTCTTTAAAATACTTTATGGCCTTTTAACAGAGTGGCACAATAATATTAAAACAACTTCTTAAAAAAAAAGTACAAAAAATGTATTAAAGCATCATAGATGTGGATTTAACACTTCAAGTGCCCCTTCAAAGCGGCACCATGTCCTTGCTTTGAAGTGAAGCAATAAATTCACTTCATACGTCTTTATGAGAGGTTTTACTGGAAATGAGAGTACATGTACTAAACAAAATGTCAGCTTATCTATATACAAATATTTGCCTGCAACTTGGATTCAAAACAATGTATTGCATATTGCAATGCAATTTGTATTACATTAGCTTGTAATTGTGGCCTGGCCCCACATTTGGTGCTCCATCTGTATTTAAAGTCAGCTTCACTCTGAAAAATAAGCAGTATCAATGGGAAAACAGCTGAAACAGTTTTCTCCAGGTTGCACAGTGAGGACATGGGGATAATACAGAGCCTGGGCTTTTGAGCATCCCCCTGGTGCAGCTCTGGCTGTGCAAGGCCAGGAGCATGTAGTAAAAGCTCTGATGGCCTCATCTTGCTGGTGGCTGGAATTATAACAATGCAGTGTACAAATGCAGACACAACAAGGACAGAGGGACAAGATGGAGGCAAAGCATCCATCTCAGAGAAGCACACAGCACAGGAAAGCAAAAGATGGATGCATTGCTTAAATAGCCATTAGGTTACGCCATGCCCTGAAGAGTCCCAGGTGCCCAGCACCATGGAGGCATGCAAAGATGCTCATTGAGGAAAGCAGCTTGCACCCTCAGCTTGCTCGTTATCCTTCACATTCCCATTGCATTCACAAAGCTCATTGAGGAATGGTGAATTAAGGAGTGGGGAAAGATGACTGTGCCAACATATGTTATTTATATGACGTAAGTCATCACCATCGGGGCTGCTGCAAAGGAGACAGCAGCTGGGAAGCCGTGGGAGGGGTGGAGAGCAAATGGCAATTGTGGCACTTGCAGCAGCAGCAGGCTCCCAGTAGCCCAGAGAGATAAATCTTCTGCAGCCTGCTCCTCCTTGAGGCAACGGCATCCTGCATCCCAGTGCCAGAGCAAAATATGTCGCTTTAGAAGCTCCCACCCTTCTGCCTGCTCCAACAAACATCCTTTCAGGATCTCCGGTGAATAAGGAACTGTTTGACATACAGCTTCCCTGAGGCTGAGCCCAGCCCTGAGAGCGCCTGCTTGTCTCTCCAGAGCTGTGTAAACACACACAGCACAATCTGGAGCTTTTTTTTTTTTCTTTTTTTTTCTCTTGAACAGCAGTGTAATTGCTTCTTCAAAGGACAAACTCCTCATGTCAAGCTGCCACTCAAGAGGGGAGGGTTTCAGGATAGGTGCTCCCCATGGTTCCCAGGGCTGGATGGATGCTGTTGTCCTCCAGGTGCTGGAGCAGGGCACAGCCTCACACCCAAGAAGAAGCCTCCTTGCTATGCCAGCTCTCTCTCAGCTGCCCCTTGCCCTTCTTGGAAGGCTTGTTGGCATCGCACTTGAGTGCGAGAAGGATGAAGTTTGTATTCTGGTGATGGAGCAGAGCTGAAAGCACTGCTCTTGGCACATTCTCTTATGGAACAGGCTGCCCAGAGAAGCTGTGGGTGCCACATCCTTGGAGACCTTCAGTGCTAGGTTAGACGGGGTCCTGGGCAGCCAGATCTGGTGGGTGCCAACCAACCCACAGCAGGAGTTGGAGCTCAGTGATCTTTAAGATCTATGATTCCATAATTCTCTATGAACTTGTGATGCTGGGAGCTGTTCCCAGGACAAAGTAAGATTGCTTTTAACCAGAATTGGTGTGAATGGAGGTATATCATGGCCTGGCTTTCTGGTAGTGCTGATCAGGGGCTGGTCAGTTGTTGGTCAGTGCAGCTGAGTGTTACGAATCCAATTCACCTCCCTGAGCATCTGTCCCTCTGTCCAGAATCAAAAGCAATGCAATGACATTGGCCTTGTGCTGCCACATGGGTAATATCTTGATTAAGCAATACATTTTCTGCTAGAAACCAATTGTCATGTTCATGTTATGCAGGGTGAACACTATCGCACTGCAAGGTAGCAGAAAGAGATTCAATATTGGAGCCAAATCAGTTACAGACTTATTCCATAAACTTCTCACAGTGTCATTGTATTTTTTCCTCCTTTGATGAATAGATTTTCCCGAGTATGACAGATTTATTTTTTTTTTGTGGCAGGTATTTTTTCTCTCACTACACTTCATGCCAGTTTTCCATTAAATCTTAAGGAACAAGATGAGGTGAGAAGTAGGTTTGTTTGTAGCTGCAGTTTGATTTAGCTGTGTGTAGTTCATAGTTGAGCACTTTTCTTTTCTTTTTTTTTTTAAACAACACATGGACTCTGTTTCCAAAGCTTTTGTGTGGCTGTTTGGAAATACTGATGTTTTTAGGAGAGGGGAGGAAAATTGTAGGATCTGCAAATGGCATTAAAAAAAATTAAAAAAAAATTTTAAAAGCCTGTTTTAAGCATCACCTTCAGATTGGAGATTTTCTAAAAGATTGTGGAATATTTATATATAGTTAAAAGGGACTTTTTTTTTTTTTTCTTTTTCATAGAGACCTGTGGAATATATATGCACTACCAAGAGGAATTTCATTCCATGTATAAAGGCAAGCCTTAGGTTTCCTTACATTTCTTCAGAGATTTCCAAACCTATAAATGCTGTAAATATGATCAGACATTGCTCTTTATGAATTCTGTTAAACTGACACTTTTTTTTTTAAAGGATATGGTCCGTGGTTTATTTTGCTTGACCCATATTTGATATTTAAGGAAATTAAATAGATCTCACGCTTAGTCTCCCAAAATATTATGTGGAGTCCATTAAGACGTGTTAACATTAATGAAAGCTTGGTGGTGAACATATAAATAGCACAGCTGACGGGCTGGTCTGTTCACCTAGAACTGAGCTCTCCCTGCTGTAAAATGTGCGGAGTGGATTCGCAGAGATAAGAAGCAATTGCTCTTCAGTTGTTTTTGTGCTATGGGCTCTCTGGTTATGCAATGGCTACCAGTGTGGTACTCCATCATTGTAGCCAGAGTGCTACAGTTCTTATAGATTCCTGGTGTTTCCCCTTCCAGGCCCAGGAGGAAGCAGCAGTTCTCTGCCTGCTCGCTTGCACAGCAGTGTCTTACAACAATCATGGCTTGGAGCCACTTGTGGTGGGTAGTCTTCACCAACAAACATAGTGCATGATGTACTAAGTTACAGGGAAAAAAATGATAAATCTTAAGCTTTTGAATGTCCCAAGCCAGGTACTTCTATCCTGTTATTCACTATCTATTCAATTTTCCCTTATTATTATACTTCCTAATTTCTTTTTCCCCTCAGATGGCAGCTGTCCATGCCCACCTCCACTGATGTCTATGGAGCTGTGGTGCAACACCATGGTTCTCTGATGGCAAGTTCATTACCCGTTGGCTTACGCCTGCTTTCAGAAGCACAAATTGCATTCAAATCTGCCCCTTTGCTTTTTTTTGCTGTATAACAAAAAGTATAGCACCATTAAGCAAGTTTGTGCTTAAATGAGTGCTACAAGTGTTATGCTGAGAGCACTGAAGGTTGCTGAAGGCACCTCTTATCACCAATCTCTTATCACCAATCTCTTTGTATCACTTGGGGAAGGCTTGCAGGTGTTTTGCATCCCTCACTGCTGCTCTCTCCATCCCCACAAGGAACCTCCCTCCTTCTCCTGGAGGCACTGAGCGTCTATTGCTCACAGACAGGCGTGCTTGCAGTATAGAGGTGGTGGGGGAGCTGAGGCCAAAGTTTTGATTGAATATCCAGATAATATCTCCAACTGGAACCTCCTTCCCATTAGGAAGCTGCTACAAAGATTAAAACCTTAAATGTGATCTCACATGAGGTCAGAAAATTGATTCCTCCCTCCTTCAAAAATAAAAATCACATCCCGCAGAGAAATAGACAGACACGATGTGGGAGCTTTCTATAGGAAATGTCAACAGACCTCAAGCATGTGTACCCCCTGCAAAGGTGGCGTTCATCAAAAAACATTTTTTTTACCACCAGACCTCATCCCAATTAAACCTGGAGATTTTTTTTCCATTAGCCTTTACCAGAAAGCATCAAACACTGGTTCCAAACTCCACTGACATCATAGGGATGCTTTCCAAGGGCTAATGGGCTTTGGGATCAGGCTGCTGGGTTTTATTCCAAGCTTTCACAACAGTGAGCTTAAGCTGGGCTGAGAAGATTTTCCTACATTACCTTCTTCTGGGACAAAATTCCTCCCCCATGCAGTGGGCCTGAAGGGAAGCCTCTATAAATCCCGTTGACCACTTGGAAGGGCATGGGATTATCAGCACAATCAAGGGGAGGGATGCCCATACCAATGCTTTTGCTTCTCTAGCTGAGATGAGGAGACAGAGGAGACAAAGTTGCCCAAATAGAGCTGAGAGATTTGCAAGGGATGGAGCAGGGAGAGCCCACAGAGCAGAGACCCCAGAGGGTCCACACTCTGCTCAGCAGCTTTGCTGGGCTGCATCAAAGAGGCTGTGCAAGAAGGGTGGCTCTGAATATTTCTGTGCCTTCCTTTTGGTGGTATTCATCCATCCAGAGTTAGACATTAATTAATCTCTGCCTAATTGACCAGAAGGCCTCAGATCCATGGTATGTGAATATGATCTTAATTAGCTCACTTCAGGTTACGCATTGATTTTCTGCCTCTTGCCTTTTGGAGCTGTGGAGCAGCTTGTTTTTGAGGAGAACATAAAAGAGAGAAGGGCGGGGGGAGGGTGTTAGTTACAGCCATAAATTTTACAGTTAATTGGAAACCACATTAAATGGCAACATCAGTTTATAGATCAACTCTGCAACTTCTTGGTCGTTAAAGTGGTGGTTGTAGGTTATTGTGTTGTAGCCTTGTAAAATATGGGCACCGTATTTGCTGGGGGAGAACTTAAAAAGAGCAGTAAAATCTGCAGTGTCTTTGATTTCTTGTTTTGCTTATGTTACAGCCGGCAGTGTGGGACAATGTGTGTGTGCATCTTTCTGGGGTGGGAGCATTTTCAAGGCTCCATAGGGGAAACCTGATGGGTAATTCTGATCCAAGGAGCCCTCTGGAGAGATGGGACTCACCCTATGTCACTCCTTGCCCGCTCCATCCAAGCAGGATGTGGCCAGACCACCTTATTTGCAGTGCCTCCAAAGACAGTAACTACCAGTGCCACCCCATGCATCAGCTCTGTCTGTTCTCATAGAATCTTAGAATCTTTAAGTCTGGAAAAGACCACTAAGATTATCTTGTCCACCAACAACCCATCCCCACCATGCCCATTAAATCATATCCCTCGGTGCAAAATCTGCCCTTTACTTGAACATCTCCAGGACCCTCTGTCAGGACCTTCAGAGCCACAGAACATCCAGGCTCAGCCAAGCACAAGGGCAAGATTCAAGTGCAAAAATCGAACTCAGAAGCAATATGAAGTGGCATCTCTTCCCAGACAGTGCCTAATCTTTGCCTGTCTTCTGAAAACATAAGCATTTATTCTGCACTGTGAGGATCTTCTTTTGAAGGTTTGGCTCCACTGGAGGTGCTGAGCTTGTTGGAAAATTCCAGCCATGATATGCTGCCCAATGACCAATGAATTTTGCACTGATGTTTTTCTTCCTAATCAGAGAGAGAGGGAGCCATTTGTGGGACTGATGTGATGTTTGCAGCAGAAATTAGGGTTAATAACAGCTCTTTAGGCTACATGTGTCATGAAGCCTCTTCTAACTGAGGAACAATAAGCATTGCTTCACTATGGAGCTGCATGGTCACAAAGCTTTTCTTAAAAAAAAAAAATGGGAGTAGACAAATGGAATTCTTTCAGAAATATGATAATGAATACTGGAAAGCTAATTGTACAAGGTGAAATGCTTTATGCAATGTTACTGCTCATCATGCTTCACAGCATCTTTCTGGATACAACTGCACTCACTTTGTGGAGGATGGCAATGAGATGGGATAAATCCCGTGGCTATCATGAGCCATGGTGGCAATGGTGCAGGTGCAGAAAGGAAGGTGGACACAACCCCCTCTGGTTGGTTGTAGATGAAGGCCTTACTGTGTGTGGCTGTGGGGATGCTGATTGCCTTCTTTCCTCCCTAAAACCCCTGGTTGAATTCCTACTGCCAGAAGAGCTGTTCTGCATGGAGCCCAGTTGGGTGGTGATGGCAGTCACGAGAACAAGGCTATCAGACTTCATTTGTTGAGTTGATGTGATTGACCTTTCCACTCGCTTTCTCTGAGAGGGAAAAACATCAACATTCTGGGCATGTTATGGGCTGCTTCTGCAGGACTCACAAGGCCACACGTGAGACCTCACTGCACTCTTAGCTTGAAAGCCAGAAGAGCAGCAGAGAGCTTTCAAGGACATGTGAAGGGCCTCTTCTGTCTCTATCCTGTGAACAGCAAGAGCTTCTATTGCCTGCTTTTCAGACAGTGCTGTAGTCTTGTGAATGCTAAATCCACTTAAAAAATAGCATGAAGACAATTGGGCAAGAGTGATCAAACACGTTCATAAACCTGTTATGTTTATTTGGTTACTTCCTAATGGAGAGGATTGTAACAGCTCTTAGTAATGTGGCCTTGGAGTTGCATAGCTTGCTACTCTGTGATAATTTCCTTAAGAAAGAAAGAAAAAAGAAGCTGCTGTTCATCTATTACAACGGGAAAGGGCATTGCCTCTCTGCTTAAAATGTTTGCACTAACAAAATAGACAGTTCTGCAGAGGGACAAAGATATTTTCATGATGTTTTGCTCGGGTTTTTGTTTTTCATTTTATTCTATTCTGGGGGAGCTCTTCTTGTTTAAAGGCAGGCTTTAAGACAATATCTTCCACCAGGCTGAATCCCACTTTTGACACAAAGTGCTCTAGCCACTCCCAGATGTCCATGCAAGAGCAACTACTGGTTTCTATAAGATGTCATGGCCAGATCGAGGTCCTGGGGAACCTCATGGTGTGGCATGTTGTTAGTGCTTTGATACTGAGCAGGGGACCACTGGGGACCTTCTGACCTTCTGTCCAGGGATAGAGATGAAAGACGAGGCTTATCTCGTCCAGGCAATGGGTATAAGCCAATGTGTACTGTGCTCCCCTGTTGCAAGGAAACTCATTCATGAATTGGCCTTTGGAGGCAAAAAGCCTCAGTATCTCTTTGATAACAAATGCTTAGAACTGCCTGGATAGTTGAATTTTGTCATTATTTTGGTGTTATTCTCCTTACTGCCCCATTTTTAAAAATGAAGACTTTGTCAGGAAAATGTAACACACCCCTGAAAGGACGTTATTTTTATTATAAAATTTCCTATGTCCCCAGCTAGAAATTCAAATCAGAGATAAAATCTGACACATCCTCACCAGTTGTTTCTTTGCTAAGAGGAAGAGAGGGGTCATTCAGCCCTGGGTCTGACGTACAGGATATCACTTGTGCCATCATCCCTGATAACTTCAACTTGAACTTGTCCACTTTTGTAAATGAGGCTGTTTTATAGCCTTGCAGGAAAGACTTGGAGCTTTGTATGCTGTTCTGTGTGATGACAGTCTGCCCTGTTGTAATGGTGTTTAGCACCAGGGAGCCAACTTGATGAGGTGTGAGATATCCTTGCTGTGCTCAAAGCACATTTCAGGTGTGGCATCATATGATAGAAGGAGTCCAGTGGGCCTGGGGAGAAATGTGTAGTTAGTCCTGATCTCTAGTATTGAAAAAGTCCTTCTAAACCCTTAAAGAAAGCTGAGAAGTCAGACACTCGATTTTTCTTTCCTATTAAAATCATCATAAATTTAAACAAAACAAAACAACCACCCTATATACAACAATTGCTTCTAAAGTCTAAGGCAGAGCTGTCCAAGCCCCAGTTTCTTGGGATTTTCATGTGGTTCCTCCAACAGATTCAGCTATACTCAGACTATTTATGTCTCCTCACAGCTCAGTGATAAAATGTAGGCCTGTGGCCATCAGCAGCAGAAGTTCCTGCAAAGAAGAAAGCAGAAATTAGCATGGATAATTCAAACCACACTGCCAAATTGAATGGCTGGTTGTGAGCCCAGCCTGGATCTGGATTGCAGGCAGGGCCATCCATCATTGGAACTAGGTTGCCTGGTCCACCAGCAGGTTTACTACAGTAAAAAACAGTGATGTCTTCCCTCTACACTGACACAGCCATGGCACAGGTGATATTATATGCAGCCATCATCAGGTAGTGATGATGAAGAAATGAATGAATGAATGAAGAAATCAAATTTCCTCCCAACCTCCAGCCCACGTCTCATGGCACACATGAGGATCACTCACTTCTGCCAGCTCAGTGGAGTTTTAGTAATGCACGACTGCAGGATTTCAGAGGTTAAGGCAGTTTATAGATGCTGGCTCCAACAAAGCCTTTTGTATTAGTCAGAGAAGAAAAGCATTATTCTCACCAGCCACTCCAATTTCTGTTTGTTTGTTTGTTTTTAATTTTGTATGTAACATGTAATTTGACATTGCACCATTGCCAAACAAAGCTCTTTCAACCTTTGTTTACAGAAGATGTGCTTGGCTGGATTTGTGAACCTTCAGATGGCAGAGGAGAAAAATAGTTGAGACAACTGGAAAAGGCAGAGATTAGTTTTCATTCTTAAGGTGACCTAGAGCCCTGTTTGAAGACTCAGGGCCATTTTGCATCTGATGTTGCTGCACTGGGACCATTCCAAAGCTGCATTTTGAAGCAGAAATGAACTTCTTGGTTGAGGCAGGGCAAGACTGATGTTCAGGAACCATGAGTGGGATAGGAATGGAGAGCAGTGAGTAATACCAAAAGTGTCATCTCATGGCCCATAGCTCCTGCAACTAGGTGTGCTGGGTGCCGATTCATGACGCTTCTGCAAAAATTGTGGAGTGCAGAGATGCATCCACTGAAAATAGGATCACAGCGCCAAACTTTTTGCCTTGCACACATTTCCTGCCCATCTCACCACAGTGCATCCTTCTACAGCTGAAATGTGCTTGTGTTTGTAATTGTTTGGGTTTCTTAAAGGATGCACCAGCACACAGACACGGGTGCCTGTTAGCAGCCTGATAGGTTGCACACCTGCTGCTGCAGAGCCAGGAGCTTGGCACTTACATTTTGGGACCATACTTGGTGGTTAACAGCAGAAGACATTGTCCAGCACTCCATCCTTGTGCACCACTGTTGCATATGTAGCTGTCAGCTTGGGTATTCTGTGCACTTACTTTACAGGGAAATTGTGTTCTGAATTCTATGAGTGAGGAGAAAAATCATCTGTATGTTCCTGGCAGGATTCTACATCTTAGCTCCTTCTTTCGACTCCATTTTTTTGCCTGTCTTTCATTTGCCCCTTTCAAACAGGAATGCATCCAGGGTCATTTGATACTGGTTTGTGTGTCTTGTATCGGAAAGATTAATTGTTCTGAAATGTTCTGTTTGTAATAAAACTCCCTTGCAGTACTTGGGCTATATCAAGGGGGCTTAGAGTTGGCACAGATCAGTTATTCCCACTTTTGAGGACTATTATATAACACTAGAGCAATACAAAGGAAGCCCATAACACCTCTGTGCTTAGTATTCATTACATACATGCTTATTATATAGGTATGCATGAGATAAAGACAGAGATAGATTTGCTCAGCACAGTGTTTAAGCTGTGCCAAAGAAGCAAAAATTCCATCCCCAGAGTCTAACAATGAAGGCAAATAGGATCTAGCAGTGAAATCACAGATTATGATCACAGCTAAATGGCTTCTTTGAGCAAGGAGATGAGTTGGCGTATTTGCCCTGGGAGGCTGCCTCTGACATGCATGACATTATAAATAAAGAGGCATGAGCCAGATGCCAAGGATGTGAGCCAAAGCTGATAAAATGAGTGGGAGTATTCAATTTCAATAGGTTCTGAGCAGGTCTGCCATGCTGAGAGTTGTCCAAAAGGAGCTGCTGCAGCCGGGCATCCCCCATCTCCCTTGGATGCTGCTGTGATGTCAATGCCATAAGGCTTGGATACTTCACTCCTTGCCCTTAGCATCCCTCACCATCCCCATAAGGCAGCACTGCCATTTCTGCTAACAGGTAGCACAGGTGTAGCAGGACAGCTTCTTAAGTCACCTCCATCTCTGATGCAAAGACAGTTGGATTAGCAGCAGTTTCAAATGCCTGACGGGTCCAGAAGGAACCTGTCTGTTAGAACCATCTCTGCTCAGTGTAGCTGGGAGAAAGTGAGGCAGTGAGTTCGTGATATCTGCACTTGTGCTGTAAGCCCTAATTGTACATCATGAATATCTGAGGATCACTTCTTCTCAAAATGTAAACCAGACCACACCTAGCAAAGGCATAAAAATACTCTTTGGCACTCATCAGGTAGCAGATTAAATTAACCAGACCCAGCCTGAAATCTAGTTGTCTCCACCCACTTGCTCCACAGCAAGCTGGTGAGATATTAGATAAATTTATTTCAGAAATAAATTAATTCTCGTTAGGGATTTTCTAACAAGTTCCTTCCATTAGAAAGACACACAGGGGCTCTCTTTGTTAAAGACTGCAGCTCTTGTCTTGTGGGAATAGGTGGCGTTCCTTTCCTTACTCATGTGTGGAGGTTTCCAGCCAAGAACGGGGACACAATTAGCCAAAGAGAGGAGTCCACCCAACTGAACTAATGTCATGTCACTGGAAACAGTGGAAAATGTTCTGTTAATGCTCTAGTTGGCTGCGTGTTCTCCAGAAGCAGTGCATTTTTCAGAGGATGTTCCCATTAACAAAGATCCCATTAACCCATCTTCTCTTCTGGTCCCACCTTTTCCATTTCTGTCATGTTCCCCAGTCCCCAGAGCGCAGGCTCCAGGAGTTAGAAAGATGAGTAACAGTATATCTTCACTTCTGGAAAAAAAATTAAATCCTTATGGCCACTGCAAGAGGAGTTCTGCTGCCTCCAGCATGCTGGGGGGTTTTCTGAGGAGATAGCATCAGCCCTAAAGCTGATCAGGCTTTCCCCTAGCCAGCAGAGCTCCTTGCATGTTTATGTAATTATGGGCAGAGGTTATACTCCCAACTCCTTGTGCCACATTTGCTCTTCAAATTAAAACACTCTGTTGTCATTTGGTTGGTTGGTTCTTTTTTTCCTTTGCACTACAGGGTGGATGTCGCACTGAGTGACATGGGTTCAAGCAGTCACAGGTGTGGGTTGATGTTTGGACTGGGTGACTGTAGTGGTCTTTTCCAACCTCAATGGTTCATCTCTTCAATGTGTTTCTAGGTACTGTGTCCTCAGATTTCATTTCACTAGGTTGGAGGTACCGAAGGCTTTCAGTTTCCTCTATGAGAAGCCACCTATTGCCTGGTGGTTCCAATTGCCCTTTTCTTGCATTTCTTCTGGGATTTTCCTGACCTGGAGGCTGCACTGAAAAGCACACAGGGTCCCCAGTGATCCTCTAACACCTATTGAAAAGGCTTCCCCTCCTCCCTAAGTCCTGCCAGGATCCAGTCTGCCTTTCTTATGATCTCATGTTGGTGTCGGTTCATCCTGTGATTGATTAGCACAGCTGGATCTTTCCTTTTTCATCTCCCTCAGGAGATGGACCGGACCAGACTGCCCAACTCTATTGGGCTCCACTCTTGGCAATCCAACACCTTTGGAAATGTGGCACGACTGTTGGCTGCTCCACAGCCCAGGGAGCAGGAGAGTGGGGTTTCCCAGGACCAGCAGAAACTCAGAACTCTTCCCACGTCTCCTAAAAGCTCCCTGGAGCAGATGCAGCTCTGGGAAACAGCTGAGTGCAACGAATCTCAAGTCTTCCACAAAACGCCATTTGGTCAGAGCATGATCATCCAGCTGCACTCAGGACACAGCTTGCTGCTTTTATGGCTGCACATATATCTTTTAGGACTAGAAATCAGCATTGTTTTTGTCTTTATGTGTAATGTTTGACATATGATGTAAATTTACTTTTACAGCATACAGACATAAAAGCTACCGTGACTTGGACTTAGGATTTATTGATTGTAGAAAACCGACTACCAGGTTTGTCGATTAACATTCTGCTGCACCACGGGAAAAAAAAGAATCAAAATATGCAAGAGCAAATTTTGCACTTCATAAACGTTATTCAGTCTTTCAAAATCTTACCTCTGTAACTGAGTAATGAGGTTTAACACGACTCTCTTGTAATTCGTAAGATGCTAAGCCTGGCAGTTCTTGCTGTGGGCAGATGGGTTTGTTTTGCTGAGAACCCTCATCGTGGGCATTTAATGGCATCTGTTTTGTTCAAAGTAGAGATATTGGGCACAACTCTCTTCTTTCTTTATTCTTTTTTGTTGTTGCTGTTGGTCTTTGGCTCAACCTACTGAGCTCTTCTAGCAAAACTTTTAAACTGTGCTTTACATGTTACAGAACTATATAACTGACAGAATGTGGTCCCTAGTTACCATGGCTGGGTTCATGCAAGATTTTCTAGCCTGGCTTTATAATTCAAACCATTTTCATACTGCAAATGCATAAATAAGGAAGCTGAAGCTATTGGGTGAGCTTGCATGCAGCTGAGTGAATGTATTTTGCTTAAAAGTATCATTAAAGCAATTTCCCATAATGTCTGGCAGGGAGTATGTTTCAATTAATGATTTTATTAAAAAGCGAATGAAGGGCCAAAGGTTGCTTTCCTACAGTCCTTAATTTCCTGTTCCAGTTCCAAATGCTGTGTGCAGAGGTTGCTTGGAGCAGGAGACATGGAGCTCCCTGCAGGATCAGCCCCAGCGCGACGCTCAGAGCTTCACGGCTGTTCTCACGGTGCAACTGAGCATCAGCAAACACAATGGCAAAAGCAGATAGCTAGCAACTGCAGGCACAAGCTACAGGGCTGGGGAAATGTGCTATAGACTCAAAAGCATTTTCTGTTTCAGACCTGGGATTTGATTTTCCTCTTCTTGGTGTTTAACTTGTAGCTCCAAGGAGAGCAACACAGAAAAGTGGGTCCTGAATTGTAGGCACATAGAATTGCAGAAGAGCTTGGGTTGGAAGGGACCTTAAAACCCATCCAGTTCCAACCCCATGCCATTGGCTGGCTGCCCCACACCAGCTCAAGCGGCCCTGAGCCCCATCCATGGCCTTGGATACCTCCATGGATGGAGCAAAGCAACCACGCTTGTCTGGGCAGTAGTGCCATGGCCTCACCACTAATAAAGGCACATTAGCCTTTGGTATGGAAAGGCTAGTGACACGAGATCACATTTTTACTGCATCTTTTTGCAGCCTGGTTGGTGTTGGTATAGTCATTAAGGTTTACAGTTTGGTAAGCACGTGCAAGTGCTTCGAGCTGGGGAGCTGCCAGTGGGCCAGCAATAACTGGCTATAAGTTTCTAACTTACTAGATGTTTGAAAAATTATTGAATGGACACTAGTGTAGATATTAATAATCTATTTTTTATTAATAGCTAGTGTGATCTAATAGAGTTTTCTTTAAAATTTAGAACTTTGAGGCATGCATCTTCCCTATCTGTAGACTTCTGAGAAGCTAACGGAGAAGATACAACTGCAGCAGTGATCAAAGAATCATAGAATCATTAAGGTTGGAAAGATCAGTGAGATCATCCAGTCCAACTATCAATCCATGCCCATGTCCCTCTGTGTACATCCACCTTTCTCATGAGCTCCTCCAGGGATGGTGACTCCCCCACCTACTGGGGGTGGTGTTAGGAGCCAAAAGTGTGGAGCTGAGCTTGGATATGTGTCTGTGGTAACCCTGTGCTTGGAAAACCAAACACAAATCCCCTCTTGGTGCGCAGAGGAACTCAGCGTGAGATGCAACCTGCATCTTTGCAGCATTCGTGGGCCTGGCCAACAAATGGCAGTGAGCAACATGTTGGTAAAACTTCAGTCTTTAAAGTTGGGGTTTTGGGGGGTTTTTTGTTTTTTTTTTTTTTGTTTTTAATAAAAGAGCCATAATTTACCCCACTGTGAGAGCTATAAACTGTAATTTAATAATGTGTTTGTAAGGGGATGGCTCTTTAAAATATTTTTTAAAAAAAGGTTTTATTATTAATAAGGAAATGTAGTATATAAAAATATCTAATTGCCAGGAAAACAGCATGATTATGATTTTCAGATATTTAGCATAGGTAAATCACTTTAAGGAAAGGATCTGAGTTTTTATGGTAGACTCTTTTGGTACAAGTCTTTCATTAAGTTTTCTGGGAATACTGTTCACAATCTGTACCACACTTTCAAACAACATTGAACATATGTGCTTTTATCCAGCTCTAATGGTGGATTCACAGATGTAGATTATATTTTTTGCATGCAATATATGCACCTTTCAAGTAAAAAGAGTCTATTTTCCACAGGACACATCTTCATGGTTTGGGCTGTTGCACGCCTAGGTTCAATTCTGATGAACTGACCCCAAAATATCAGTTTTAACATTAGTGTCTGGAGAACCTTTAATGCTCCAGAATCTCAGATCCAGGGCAAGCATAGCTGGGCAAAAACATGCAATTTCTGCTCATTCTTGTTTGCAGTCATCTGCTCTGACACTAAATAGGATTAAGAATCACATAACTGTTTCCAGCTAATAGATTTAGCCTGTGGTTCCGGGGTTATTAATTCCAGATCTGTGCACTACCAGCTTGCCCAGGACTATAAATCTAATGTGGATCAGGCATGGACACATGATTGTGTTTTGTCAAATTAGCCAAGGGACATGATATGGAATTTATACCAGCTTTATACTTCTGTGCTTGCTGCTCCCCTGCTGTGCAAAGGCAGAAGATAGCTGCTCCAACACCAAGCTAGGATAATACTGAGCTGTTGAAAAAAGGCTCCTGTTATATGGGTGTTTTATTATTGTTATTTATTTTATTTTACTTTTCTTGTGACGAATGCAAACCATTAATTAGAGCTTGTCTATGTTCTAGCAGCATGATGCCCATCTGCCACATGCCACCTATCTTACAGTTGGGTGCAAACCACAGCCTTAATTAGAATTAGCATTTGAGCTCCAGTCATGTAGATGCCCTTGGAAAATTTGAGTCTTTCTAGGGAAGTAACTATCATTTCCTTATCACTTGTTATGGGATCAAGAGGTTTTGTTGCTGCTTCATTGCATGCCTTGTGACAGGTCTTTTATCTTGAAAAAGGAGAATGTTACAGAGGACTCTATGCTTGTGTGCTATGAAGTTGAGAAGGCTCAGTTTTCACTGCTTAGCTGTAAAAGCCTAGAAAGGAGGAGGTCACATTTCCTCGTTACTCTGGAGACATGTTAAGTATCAATTCCCAGTGTTGCTGTGGGGCTGGGACTGGAATCTTACCTTGCCAATAAATGGAGCTCTCCTTGGCTCCAAGGCTCCTATATGGCTATGAGAGCATTGGGAAGGAGAGTGTGAATGAAGTAGGATGGCTGTCATATCTGTATTCTTGGCCAAGAAAGAACACGAGGTAACACCTCATGAACAAATCATACTCTTTTTCCCTCCTGCATGGATTTTGCTGTGGTGGGACTTGACTCTTTGGTCTAACTACTGGGATGTGTGCAGAGGTGATCCACAGCCCATCCGCATCCACTGAGGCAGGGGCCAGAGGGGACAGTGTTGGAAGTCACATCTCTTCAGTTTGTGGGTAAACCTCTGCAGAAGAGATCATTTTAGCTTTGGTATTTGGTAAAAAAAAATATAAGAGATCATTAGGGATATCTACTGGAGAGGAGCAGCCACAATAAATAACGTTCCTCCTGGGACTTTTGTAAAGCAGGGAGTCCCACTCTACAAAAAAAAGCTTTGTTTTTTTGCCAAGTCTTTTCAAGAAGACACAAAGCAGATAAATATCTGCTCCAGGGAGGCCAACACAATGTTCTTGAGCTCTTCCATCATTCCCAAACAACACCAATGAGATTTTCACATTAACATGATAGCTCATCCCTCTGAGTTGCTTCTTCTGTGCTCAAATCTCTCCTTTCACCTGCAGGAAAGCCTCTGGACCCAAGGCCTTCTGCTTCATCAGACGTGAAATACATCAGTAACATTTCTGCTTTGGATATTTGGCTGTGTTGGATCCCGGGGAAGGGTGGAATCTGGAGGGCCCTAGATGCTGTGTAAGGCCTGGAGGAGAGGATTGACACTGGGATGTAACTGAAATCAGGCTTTGACCCTTAAGTTGAAAATACAAAGCTAAATTCTACCCTCATTTTCCCTCTCCCCAATCCTCCTTGGTTCCCTACATGGCTGTTCTGTATTATGATCCCTTTAAATAAGCAGCCTGTCATTAGCTTTTATCCCAGTGCTTGCTCAGCCGGACTAAAGTCTAGGTCTCTTTGTTTTTAAGACTTGCATGGTGTGTAAGTGCCAGATGTTTCCCATCTCTTGGCTCTTGGTGAAATAAACACGAACTGCCATAACCTTCACCTTTCAACTCTTACATTACCTATTCCTAAAGTACAAAAAATGGATGTGTGTTTATGCTGTAAGGCTTTGAACTACCTTCCAGGTTTATGTCAAAAGTCCTATTCTCCAGGCAAAGATAACATATGAGAGTGAACCTTGGTGCTGCTATAAAATTCACCTTCTGTACTAATGAAGTGGTAGTCTTCGCAGAGGAAAGTAGTCTGGGGGATTAGGGGCCATGTGAAGCTGGTCGGACTGTCAGGGAACAAATTGAGTTGCTCAGCTCCAGATTTGGCACTCCCAAAAAGGGGAGTCACTCCGTGATGGCAGTCCAGTTATTTTATCTGGAAGTAGTGTAAACGTGCAGAGAATCCGTAGGGATTTATCTTCCATGTCACAGCTCGCTGTGCAGACTACAGTGAGTCCCTTTAATCTACTACAGTTATCTTCACAGCTTTCCCCTCCTACCCAGCCAAATCAAGGCTAATTTGGAGGAGTCAATAACACAGTTTTCATTATTAATAACAGCTCATCTACATTCATCCTGGAGTTCTTTTTCTTCCTCCCCCTCTTTTTCTCTTCATTTTGTAAATTCTTTCTCGAAGGCACTTGAGTGACGCACAGGTCTTTTTCAAGTTCATGCTCACGTGTCCTAAAGGAGAACAGGGAATGTGTTGCCCAGAGATGCAGCTGGGACCAGCTGCATGGTGACACAACCCAGAGCTCTTGTAAGCAACCTCCCCACCTTTGGTGGCTCATGGAGAAGACATACAGTGACTTTTCCTCCTTAACTTGATTCAGGAGCCTTGCGCAACCAAACGAGGAACAAATGGTGCCATTAAGATTGCAAAAGCATTTCAGCTGGAATTTCGGGTGAATTATGCAAATAGGGTTTTAATTTGTGCTAATTCATGTCTTCCCAGAAAAAAAAAAAAATAAAAAAATGGTTTTCCCTTGGGGGTGGCATTTTTTGGTCACAGTCTCAGCTGGAAGGTAAATTAGCAAGAACAGAGTGGTGAAATACCTTAGCTGCTATCCACATGTGCATACTGAAAAGCATGAGTGTTGCTCGCTCTAAATGAACTATGGCCACATGTTTTTCTCACCTAAAGCTTGAACCCATCTTCCCAGGAAACCAGGGCAGTTCTTGCAGAGCGTAATCGTCACTGAACTTTCTTTTGTGTTTTGATATCACCAGAATATCGTCCCCGGTTTTGTTTCAATCCTCAAGCCAAACATTTGGAGGCTGTTTTATGGAGCACCCGTTTTGGAGGGTTCTGTCTTTGGAGATGAGAGAAATGGTTTGAAACCGGAGCCTGAAGGATGCCTGTCTCCAGGCACTGATGTGTCTCTGCAGAGCTGTAGAGTGCCTGGCCTCTTTTATGACCTCTCAGTGCATATTTCCTTAACTAAGCTGACTCAGGATGCTGGGGTCACTGAAACATACGTTATTTCAAAGGCTGGGCTGAAGTGTACATGGCATGATCTTCTGTAAATTCATACTAAACTGCAGATCAAGAGCAGTTGCTGTTATTCCTGAGTGGGAACAAGAAAACAGCACGCTCTGTACCTATTCTATATCCCCCCTTGTATATGCTCAGGCCATTCGTTCATTCAAGCACACATTGCAGGTAAGCTGAAGTAAATGCTGTAGTTTCAGCTCTGGCACATGCCCAGGTTCCTTGCTGAATGACAGCTTCCATCATTTCCTTATCCTTCATCAGTGTCTGGTGCCTTTCTGTCTAAGCTCCCATCTCTGTGTGGGTTTAGACACAACTTGTGTAAGCTAGCCTCAACCCAGTCACAGAATGTTCCAATGTCATTTTAAAATTCCAGAAAAAATTTCATATTGAATTATCCACCTAATACCAACTGGCTCAATTATCCAGCATGGGCCTTTTTAGAGATCTCTGTAATTTTTGAAGTGTATGCGTGCTATGTATGTAGATGTTTAAGTCATCCATTATGAGACTGCATTAATTTAGCTGCATCCTTAAATTCTGATGACTTCCCTCCTGTTGGACAATGCTTTACCTTACTTGCAGTCCCTGCTGAGGCTGAAGTCTTATTTCTGAATCACCTCTCTGTACTTCTGAATACCATGCTTGGCAATTAAGTGCCTAACCAGGTTTTGTTTTAGTTTAGATGACGACTTAGATAGCTTATAGGGAGATGCAGGATGGAGACCTGGACAAGTGTTCAACTTCCCTCCCTTTTGAAAAGCTATTTTTTTTCCTATAAGTGGCATTTCCCATTTATTCAGTTTGTGCCCATTACCTCAGGCTGTTAATGGAGCTGTTAAACAGGATTGGATCTGGTATTAACCCCTGTAACGCACTCCAATGCTCGTGCTGTCCCTGATATCATCGTGGTTACACCTTCTACTCCACTACATCGTCACTCAGCCCAAGCTCTTTGCCCAGGATGCCAGTGATTGCTCTGATAGGATCACAGCAATCCCCAAATCAGACGTTCTAGTGAAATCAACAGTAATTTTGCTCAAATAAAGTGGCATTTAAATTCCTTCCTGGCATCTTCCTAGCATGCTCCAAGAGCACTGTAAAATAAAACACATTCTGTGTATTTTGCTTTTTTTTCTTATTACCTGAAGGCAGTAAATCACGGAGTTACAGATGTTACCTCAGTCAGGAATAAAACCATCACCTTTAGCATTGGTTTCAGTAAAAACACAAACACTTCTGCAGTCGAAAGGCAGAGTTTTATGGCTGCGGTTCTTTGGAACAACTAATAAATATTTGTTTGCCATTTCTCTCTGGAGCAACTGTCTACTCTCTAATTTACACATCACCAAGAGGCCATTTAACTCTTGCCTGTAGGTATAAAACCCTATCCATTACCATGTCACTGAAAACATAAACTATCTGAAGGCTGGGAAATGTTTGGAAGTGAATGGAACAGCTCAGCCCACAGCAGGTCATCGCCAAGCAGAACTCAGCATCCCTCAAGAGCCTTACATTTTCTGATTTAACCTACACGTGGTGTTTTTGCCCTTAAGATTGTGGGCACCAGCTCCTAACTCTCAGCCTGGGAATCAGGTGTCTGCTCTTTCCTGGGTTTATTTATAAATGCACATCTTAGGCTTTTATGTATTTGTGTTTTTTGGAAACCTCAGCTGTTTCCCTGGAGATTTGTGCTTCATCAGTTCCTGTCCCTGGATCCCTGGTTGATAAACTGACTTCTAAAAGCCTGTGAATTAGCTGTCTATGGTTGATTGTTTGTTTTCCTTCCTGTTTGGCTTGAGAAACCTGCTTTCCATAAAAATATCAAGAGAAATGCATCTGAATAATTTATTTTTGTTGTTGATTACAGTTCTTCCTTTGTACCTCTTTATGTTGCTCCTCCCTGCTTATGCCCAGCCCTTGCAACAAAAATTTCTCTATGGATTGAGCAGCAGAGCAAGTGCACTAAGATGTAGAATCATAGAATCTTAAGGTTGGGAAAACATAAGTAGCTTTCCAACCTCAGTGCATCTGTGAGGGCACACAAAATGGGCTCAGGGTGGATCCCAGACCAGGCTGCTCTCATTGATGTCTTAGATGGTCAGATTTTGTAAGAGGTACGAAGAAGAAAGTTCTCACTGTGTCCTTTCACATAAGGTTCACCCAAAAGCCTCCTCCAACTTTGCTAGCATCATCTCCATTAATGCCAATGGCAGCAATCAGTGCAGGTGGTGGAGTCAGTGTCCCTTGGAGGTTTTCAAGAAGTGGTAGATGTGGCACTGAGGGATCTGGCTGTGTGGGCAGGGGGGGGATGGGCTGCGGTTGGACTTGATGATCTTTGTGGCTTTTTCCAACCTTAATGATTCTATGGTTCTATGCCTGAGCTGGAAACAAGTGTTTGGCCACAAGCGAAGATGCAGATAAGCCTGATGCTGTAACATCCTGCCCTAAGAAGCATTTGCCCCAACTGTCTCCTGCTCTGTTGGACTCTAGCCTTTTTTCCAGCTTGGACATTGCAGAGCATTCATGTATTAGTACAGCAACACTTGAAAGGTGACATTATTTATAGCCTCTCATAGTACCTTCCTTGTGCCACTGACTTATGAATATACCTGTAAGCTCACGAGAATGTCTCTTTTTCAAATGTCAAAGTCTGTTTGGGCACAGAAGCCATCTCCCAAGCACCAACATTTTGCAAGCCAACCATCTTCCCCATTGCTGTCCAACAATAGCCCATGAGCTCCAGGTTTGGCTTGCATCCCACCATAGTTTGTCGAAAACACCAACACCAAGCTGGCCATAAAATAAAGAAACATTCGTTATGATTTTTTATAGCTCCCAACTACTGTAAACCATGGACGAATAGAGCTGCAAAGCTGGTCATTAAACTGTCTGCTCTTTCCTGTTTGAACAGGGCCTCTCCAGGGCTTTTGCTGCCTCCACCACCATCGGTCAACATCCAGGAAGGAAGACGTTTCTAAGGAAACCACGGAGGCTTTCCACCAAGGTGGTTGCATGAAAGCGCTGAACTGGTGAGAGTGACAAAAAGCAGTTCATTGGATAATGTAGAAAAAGGTAAAAAGTTATTGCACACAGACTGTTTTTATAATGAGGCCATTCAGGCATAAAATCACTTTAAATAGGTAGTTTGTTTCCACATTGCAGAATTATTTTCGTCCTACTCTTTCAAGGGGCAGTTTATCTAGGCACAGTGGTGCATAAATAATAAATAGCCCTAGGGGCAAGGCATTTTTACTTTTTTTTCCCCTGCTTCGTATCCTGTTGCAGTTGGTCTGGGGCTGCAAAATGAATTTTGTTTTCTAAAATAATATTATTTACTTTGAGTGCAGTCCTCTGCAAGATGCCATGAATTCTCTTCTGCAATTGCAATGTCCCAAACCAGACAGGAGCTTTTCAGTCCAGTCTTTTTGCTAAATGGCTTTTCTGTGGGTTGCAGAGTGGCTTGCTGGGAGGACAGGTACAGTGCCATTAGCTCACAGACCTCCAAGAAAGCCATGTGTGCATCCAGTGTTTGGACCAGGTACTCATATGTGGTGCAAATGGTCTGGGATAAACCCATGGAGACCTGAAACGTAAGTTTGCCATAAAGGTTGCTGGTGTGAGGAGGAGGTAACAGCTGACATACTGAGAATATACTTACACTTACACTTAGAGATTCTCTGGACAAACAAGAAAGGTTCATTTCTTCTGTTTCCTGAGATATTGCACATCTCCTGCAGTAACTGCATCTGTTATTGCAGCCAACAGATCAGAAGGCCATACCAAGATCTGCTTGGAGATCTGGAGTCTTATCCTGACTTCAGGGAGCTTCCAAGCTTTGATCCCATGGTAGTGTCAGAAGGTCTGGAGCAAACCTGCCATCAGCACCCGCTCGGTGGAGCCAATTCAGGATCTGACTCACCAGCCCAAATTGAGATTCCTTGTTTACTTTGGTCATAGATCCCAGCTTTGCTGGTATGCTTGACAGGAAAGTAAGGGGGTGGGGGACCTTTCCCTTTTCACCTCTTCCTTGGATTGCCTTCTGTACATCTGAAAGGATGGACGATGGTTGTGGAAGAGTCAAGAAGACTATATTTGGACATGGGAGACTTCAGGCTCGGTGTGGAGATCCCAGAAGGATGAAACACACTGCAGGTGGGCTCTGGGAGAGGAGCAACAGGGATTTGCAATAGGGAAGGGATTAGGTTCAATGAGCTCTGGTGAACAGCTTCCACCTCCTGTGCTAGAGAGGTCCAGTCATTGTGTCACAAGTGTGGGCCCAAGGGAAATAAATAGAACACGTTAAGGAAGGATCAGCCTGAAAGGATCCAGACATGCAATAAAGTCCCAGGTTGCTGATGGGGGAGGGAATGAAATTCCTGCTCTCCTCAAAGCAGTGAGTGATTAGCTCTAAAAGCCATGTGCCAACGCTCCTCCGGCTGCCGTTGTTCAAGATAAAATAACAGGTCATCTGTTGGAGCAGAGGTCCTTCCAGACTGAGGTCTAATTTCTGTGCTCCGGGGGCTTAAGTGCTGGTTCAAAGGTCACCAAGCAGCACCAGTCACCGAGCAAGGACGAAGCTCATTTTCACTCAAAACAGAGCCTGCAGAGCAGGACTCTGCATGCAGTCAATCACACACAGCTTGGATCTGCACATTCTCAACGGAGAAGGAGATGTTTGGAGATCAATAGTGCAGACGGATGGTGCCAGAGCAGATGCTAGTGCAGAGATAGGGCTTACCTTCCCTCTCATAGCCAAAAAGCTTGAAGCACAGAACTGCTGAATAAATTGTAGGAGCTACAGATAAGCTTGTGGGGAACCTCCATGGATCTGCACACCAAAACTCCATGACTCCATCCAGGAACCACATTATTGCTACGCCAACTGTGCCTTCAGCTGAGTGGTGGATGATCTTCATCCCAACAAAAGATGCTTGTGGGTAAGTGAGGGTTTCACTGTACTCTTCCCTCGCAAATAAATAAATAACTAAAAGCACTTTTTCCCCCCCAAAAAACAGAAACATTCATGTTTGAAAGAACTTTTCCTTTCAGTTCCATGAATCTGGTTTCTTATCACTGGAATAGCAGAAGTTAATAAGGTTAATAGTGTGAAACAGAGTGAAATGAGTAGCAGTAGAAGCACAACCCAGGTCCTGCTGGGTGCCTGGCACGCTGCTGGCCCTACCCCAATTGGGAGGGGGATCAACCTGGCCTGGCAGATAGTAATGGCAAGTGGTCACCATGGAGCCTGGAAAATGGATTTTCTTTTTTGCACAGATAGCATGAGAAAGGGTGCACCTATAATAAGCAATAAGCCTTTCATCTACTAGGTAAGGAGATAGGGAAAACCACCTATTCAACACAGAACTTGTTTTAGAAGGCCAGATACAATGGTACCAGAAACTTTGGAAAAGTAAACTAAAAAAGATGCGCAGGAACTCAAGGCCTTTTTTGGACTAAATGTCAATCCACACGTCAACTGGGTAGTGAACTTCCATCTGGTATGACAAACCAAATATTTGCAATTCCTGCTCGCCCTTGGAAAAGCCATTGCCCTTCCCCAGGAGCAATCCAGAAAACCTAAGAACAAGCTCCAAAAGGTCTGCAACACAAAAGCTCTCAGGGGCTGGTTGTGGTGCTCTGCAAAGCATTCAGGGCTTTTGCATGTTTATTCCTTTTAAGCACTGAGTGGCTTTTCTTTCTCCATGATAAAGTGATCTATTTCACAGCTTTCAGCCCAAAGTGTCAAGCACTCAAGCAGAAATTAGACCTTAACGATTGCTAATATATTTCAGCACCTAAGGAATCTATGCAAGAAGGGCAGGTAAAGGATGGAAACGGTCTGTAGTTAATTCCTGCCCTCCCCTTGCAAGGGTTTGTATCCCCTGCCTCCCAGTCTGTGTTTTTACTGAGTGGCAATTAATTAAAAAGATCAAGATAGAAGAAAGATGGAAACCTTATTACTGGTGTTATATTTCCATTCTAGTTTTGCCCAGGGAAAAATGTTTCCCAGGAGATTAGCTAATAGTTAAGCTATTAAAGGCCTTGAAACTGAAAAGGTTATTTGCAAGGTCAGGCAACTTGACTAAGCTCGTAGTTTCAAAATTATCCTGGGTTCCTTTACTAATTCATCGATCAAAATGACACGTTTTAAATTACAGATGAAAATGCAACAGATTTAAGTTCCCATCATGTAACCCCTGCATGAAAACTACACATTACAAGCTTCTAACCATAGTAATTTTTAAGCGAGAAGGGAACATTTGTTCTTATTATGAAGTGCTGATTTACTACAAATTCACAAGAAGCTGAACAAGCCTTCACACTGAAAACACACCGTCTCCCCAGCCACTCTCAGATGCAGTTAATGCAGTATTATTGTTCCATTAGCTTTAGTCATCTTTTTCATTCCTAGTTTAAAGGAAGGGATGCACTTCCATGAGGTGGGAAGCAAATAGAGAGATGTACAGAGCGGCTTTTCTCATGGATTCACTTCAACACTCTTTGTGGGAAGCCAAGACATCTGCAGGACATACAGATGGACTTCTATACAATAAGAATGATAGAGCACTGGAACAGGTTGCCCAGTGAGGTGGTGAAGTCTCCTTCTATGGAAATATTCAAGACCTGGCTAGACGCCTACCTGTGCAACCTGTTGTAGGGTACCTGCTTTAGCAGGGGGGTTGGACTCAATGTTCTCTTGAGCTCCCTTCCAACCCCTGTGATTCTGTGAGCTCCTGGGACCTGTCTGTCCTTCTAGGGTGGTCATAGGGGGTTTGGGGCCGGCTCAGTCGTTCAGCTGTGGCTCTGTTCTGATATTAAATATAATGCCAGGGCTGCCATCTGGGAATGATTCCAGACTGGGCACTACAGGTAGTTGCCTTTGAAACATCATGCTTTGGAAAGGCAAGTCAGGTGCAAAGGGTAACTGTCTGTTTTTCTCAGGAAGAACACCTCGGGAAGGGTTGAATGAACCCACATTAATACATCCAGCCAGGAGTGGAACATCCAAAAGAAATCCATGTTATGTTTGAGATGGGGTCAGAGTGGAGGTTGTGACCGGGGCTTTTGCATCCCATGCACAATCCTAGAATCTCACAAGAGCCACATCACCCCAGAGCTGTGCTATCATGGCAGAGGCAGTGGGGCTGGTTTTCTTTCCATCTGGCCGCTCTGCATCCTCCAGCAAAGGAGTCAGCACTTGCGGCCGCAGCTGTAGCAAAACCCATATGCTGAAGTTTGGATCATTTTCTTTCCCATCCCAGGCATCTGGATTTGTGGCTTGTTCAGCTAATCGCCTTGCTGGCAGGGCTGCACACAGCTAAATAGCCATGGGGAGGCTCAGGGAGGAGCTCACCTGTCCTGCAGGGCACTTCTTATTCTTTCTCTTCAAAGGATGTGACTCACTGACGTAAATTTCGTAGACAACCAGTGAAAAATGCTACTGGATAATAACGACCTCCTTTCAAAGTCTCTGCCATCGTATGTCCCGCTACTTCAAGAATTGTTCCTGTCAGGATAATGTGTTTATAAGTTGTTGTTTTTTTTTTCTTTTTTTTTTTTTTTTCAATGTGAATCAGTTACGAAATATTCAGGCAGAGGGACATATGGAAATCATATGAGGCTTTACTGTGCTACACTTGAATGTGATCCCTGGAGAGCCAGGACTCAATGCAGGGCTGCCCAGCACCACCAAGAGGGGATGCACGGGAGGAGGGGAACCCGGAACTCCTTAGTCTTTCATTTGTGGGGGATCACTGAGCTATCATGGCTGGCAGAGTGTTTGATGCTGGTCAGAAATCTCCCACTGAACTTTTTCCACAGAGGACGCAGGATTTGGTTACATGAACACCATCTGTGTTTTCGAAGCATTTGTTTTTTCTATCAGAAACATAAAACCCCCACTGGAGAGCAGCCCAGGTCCTGGATCCATAGCCTGATGCGAGGCTTTGCAATGCCCTGAGCACAGTGTCACCCATCACAGTGATGTCTCCTGAGCTGGCACCTCTCTGCTGCCAGGAAACAAGACATGAATGATGATGTGAGCAGGAGATTTACCCCTTCACCATCCCTGGAGGTGTTCCAGAACCATGGGGATGTGGCACTGAGGGACGTGGACAGCGTGCATGGGTGGGTGGGTTGGGGTTGGACTGGGTGGCCTCACAGGTCTTTTTTACCATAATGATTCTGTGATTCTATGATACTATTGATCAGCTGTAGGAGCTGCCCATGGCTCTGATTGCTGTTTGCATGGTAACCCCACAGCAGCATACAAAGAATCATCACCCCAGCTCAGCTCATGTGCTTGCTGTTTTGCTTTTACCTTTGCTGTTCTGAAGGTGAACAACCTCTTGCACCCACACAGAATTCAAGGGGTAAGAAAATGTATCAGCCACACTGATAGAAAAACAGTCCAGGCCTACGTGGGCAGGAAAATAATCTGCTTTGCAGAAGGGCCGAGGCAAATGCTAGAAGGAAGAAAGAGAACAAGAGGGAAGGACAGACATCTGCCATGCAGCTCTGCCATGTAACAGATTCAATGTGTATGTTCGGACCAGAGCACACACTTGTTTACTGGGGCAACACTGCTGTCACATGTCACCCACCAAACAAAACTGTACATCAAAGCCACTGAGCACTTGCTAAGCAGCGAGTGTGACCATTCATCATGTAGGGCTACATACATGTTATTCTGCAGTGGAATGCAGTGTGTTGTGCTAGAACATAGTGACAGACACCTCTAAACATGCTGAATGATGGAGTGCCTTTGTGCAGGGGGAGAACATCAGTTAGCTATTATACTGTGACCAGCATGCTGCTTAGGTTCTTATTCAAGTCTCTCTGCCAAAGCTGTGACATTAAAGCTTTCCTTGCAATCTTGTGGTGGGTAATTTTATTTTTATACTTTAACTTGATGCACTCTATCCTGATACTTTTCTTGATGTCACTTCTGTGGCTCAGCACTTGTGGAACTTGTGGAACTGTGAAGAAATGGCCGAGCAGATGCACGGGTTCTGGTTGGACATCATGCAGACAGCACATTGCAAGCTTTCTTTAGAGGACAGCACGTGGGTTATTATTAAACCAGAAAACATATGTGAATAATTGAGGAAAAGCATCCAGTGTTTAGCTCAGAAAGTCAGCTTGCTGAGGATAATGTATCTCTGCATTCTGACCTGTTGCTGACAACAAATATATTTCACTGTTACCTGGATAGCAGTGATGAGATATTTTTTTTCCTTGTCTAAATGAAAGCCAGTTGGGAGAAGCTGGCAACAGACAAATGATGCTCATTCCACCCCTGCTTTTACTTAATGGCTGATATCAAGATCCTCAGCATTCACTGGTGACATTACTATTAAAAACATATTTCTTATCTGGCTCTTTTCTTCCTACAAATCGATCATGGAAATAAATCTGTGCCAATGGAGCAGTGAGCATGCAACCGTGGGAAGGAGGAGGAGTGCAGCCTGCTATGTGGTGCACCTGCCTGCTGCTGCCAGGCATTACCTGCATCCAGGGACTGCAAACTCCATTCCCAGAGAGCCAAAATGCAATGGACTCCATGGAGATAGTGCAAAACCCTATGGATAGAGGAGGTTCTCTTAGCCCCTGTATCTCCCACACATTCAGGAGGATGTGGAAGGTCTCTCAGGTTGTTGATCTCTGCTGGCACACTGGCAGCACCAGGATAGTGGGTGGCTGAGTCTTGAGGAGATGTGCAGTGTATCAGTGTATCCACGTGTCGACACATCAATATGTGGCTGCAGGAAATTGCTGAGTGCAAAATAATCTCCATCAAGATCTGTGTGATTGTTGATCAGTACACGTAATATATGATAGATATACCATCCTATCCAGATCAGGTCTCCAGGATTTAAATATATGTATGATGAATTAAAATTTTGTGTGAAATTCTAGCTGGTTGCTCTGGTGAATATTGGAAAACATGAAGCCTTTCATCCCCAGGAAGACTTTTATTGGGGCAGACGAGTAAGTGCTTCACAGCCTTTTCCGTTATGGAGAACTTTTAAACCACAAGTGTGGTTGAGAAGAAATGAAATTTCCTTTCCAGATTGCCTTAAGGTGCTAAAAAATGCCGTGATTGTTGTTAGTGCCATACAGACAAGGTGGGACAGCACGGAGAATCAGATGAAATTTAATGATAAGTGATAATGTCAGCTCCGTTCATATTAACCAAGCATGAGTTTGAGGTTATGTTTCTTTTCCAGTTTATCTGAATTTCTCTGTTTTTATTTTATTTTATTATGTGTCCTTAGGGCATGGACAAAACTTTACCTGATTGTCTGGAGCCAGCACAGAAAGGCATAACTTTGGGCTTCTTAAGATCTGCAGATAGGAACCTCCTGGCAGTGTGTGCAGAAACGATCAGGTAACCGTCAGGGGATGAGAGTATCTGGTGACCATTTCTGGCATTCAAAAGGGAAAAAAACCTAACTTTGTAACACCACCACCTGAGGACTAAATGGAAAAAAGCAAGGAAAGGGCCATAAGGGGAAGGAGGGTACTGAGTGCCTCTGTACTTCATCCTTTGCATAATTGTTTGAGTTGGAAGGGACCTTCAAAGGCCACCTGATCCAATTGCCCTGCAATGGACAGGGATGCTCAAAGCTTGATGAGGGTGCTCAGAGGAGCCGTACACATGGCTGGATCCAATCGGTTTTCTCCTCACAAAGTCCTTAGGTAAGAATATGCTCAATCATTTAGCTGTGGAGGAAGATATGCTGTGTGCTCCATGAGGAGCCTATCACTCCTCCTGCGGAGTGGGCAAAGCCCACTGAGGGCTGTATTCATAGAGGTGTTCCTGGGACCAGCTCACTTCACTGAATCACCAAGGTTGGAAAGTATTCCAAAATCATCCAGTCCAACATAAACCCACCACCAGCATTCCCCCACTAAACCATATTCCTTAGCACAACATCCAAATGTTTCCTGAACACCACCAGGAACAATTACTCAACCATTTCCCTGGGCAGCCCATTCCAGCACCTGCCCACGCTTTTGGATAAGAAATATTTCCTAATATCCAACCTGAACCTCTCCTGGCACAAGTAGAAGCCATTCCCTCTCATCCTATCAATAAGAAGGAATAAGCTCTGAGATATTCCAACCTGTGATATGTCATAAAATAACATGCTATGGCATCTCCTCTCACTGTTTTCCTTTCAGGCCCACAAGGACAACACGGGACGAATCAATCATACAAGATGGATGAGGCCACTGGGTGATGCTTGGGTGAAAACCGCTTCCAGATTTCACACCAGCTTCACTTTTGTGCCCCGGCTGAAAACACAGCTTTATTGCATGACCATAAGTAACACAGGAAGGCACTCACCACTCCGTTTTGTGCAGCTTTTGTTTGTGATAGTTTTAATTTACTGCTGAAGTGAATCCGAGACTGATAATTTTATGATTTTTTACCGAGAGAAGACATTAAGCTACTTACTTTGGCTGCACTTCCTACTCTGCAGAAATTATTTATCCAAGCACAGCGGCAAAGTGGGTCAGGGGAGGAATAATAATAATAATAATAATAAAAAGAAACTGCCCACAAAAATCTTGAATCCCTTGCAGAAGTTGGATTAAGGCTCAAGATACTGGATGCAAACCGCTGCCACGTTCTCCATTTCAAAGGAAAGGTGTCAGCTCAGGCAGCGATGTAAAAGACTGCAAAGTTTGGGCTGCAAAATCCCCTTCCCACCGTTTTCCATGCTGGTCACAAAGGAACAAAGAGCTGGATTTGGTTCTGCAAGCTGCTCTGCCTTTTCCTCAAGGGATATAAACCCCAAGGAGTGAGTTGCTTCATTGATTCTATGAAAAAGAGCAGAGAAAGCACTTGGGAAAATATGGGTAAGCAGCAGTGCTCATGAGGAGGAGGGGAGAACAGGGAAGAGAAAGCTTTTTTTCCTGTATTTTCTACCACCAACTGCTCAGTTTGGGTGAAATAGGAGAGTCACATCTTTTCCCAACTCTCTAAAGTGAGGCAACTTTGCTGAGGCCCCGGCTTGAACCGTACTGTGCCCAGATATCATCAGATCCTGCACAAGAAAAATAAAGAGCTCAAGTTGCAAGAGAAGAGCGATGGAGGAGTGAAACTCGAGAGGAGCATGCAGTTTGCTGACAGCTCCCTGCAGCTCAAACCAACCCATCAGGGCTGCAGTAAAGCCTTGGAGCAGCAGCATTCTGCTCCAGGAAAATCAACATGGTGCAGCTGGGAGGGGATTATGCTCATGCAGAACGATCTCTGCAGTGGCACCAGAGGAAGAGATCACACCATTTGCAAAAGCGATCTGTGCAGGTGAGAAGGGAAGCACAAGCCACACCAGCAGCTCAGCTAATCAAAAAGGATCTAGCATTAATAAGCCAGAAGTGGAGGAAAAGAGATAAAACCTGGCAAGGCTGTTGGCAGAAGGATGCTTTTCTCACCTCACCAGCAGGAATCCAACCCACAAAAACCAAATGCATTTCTTACATTAGACAATTAAAACCCATCTTAATCCTGGGAGACTTCAGGTGGCATAGCATGCTGTTATTTAATTGCGCCTTCCAGGGCTGATTAGCTATCCAAGCAGCAAGGCATCTCCACCTCCAGTAGAAGTAAAGGAAGAGAGAGCAGTGGGATGGAACCTCTAGACCAAGAAGGTACGACAGCCACAGTGGGATCAAAGTAACTCCAAGTTGAACAAAGTCTGATCTTAGAGAGGCTAACTGGAATTTTATTCCCAGTTTCTATAAGGGCATCGGTAGTGGTTGTAGATCCAGGCACGGTATGGTTGAGATGGGGTGCAGGTGGGCTGGATGTGATCTGCTGGATCCCAGCCTTGTCAGGAAATTCAATTCATTCTTCAGAGTGATGTTGTCAGTGACCTCTGTTGACTGTGTGGAGCATCACAGACAGCCCTGTGAGCACAGCCCACCTCTCCACTCTGGGAAATAGCTCAGAACACCAAACTCACAAGTAGAAAAGTGCCTGAGCCAGCAGGAACAGGCCTTCAGCTGGGAAGGTGGGTAAATTTGGAGCAAGAAGACCAGTGTTTGCAAAATGAAATTCTGGAATGATTTCAGATTGCCTTGATTAAAGCCAGATTTGTTGCCTTGTGTCCATTTTAGGTTAGCTGTGAGGTTGCTTCTTTTCCATAGGTGTTTCCATGGCTACTTAATGAAGCTTTCGCTCTAGCTTCTCACTTGGAAAGTAGGAATTGGGACAAATTTGAAGAGCTTTTAAAGGGGTGAAAAATAGCTGAGTTAATTTGGCCTCTCCTCTACTCATCCACCCTCCCTGACAAGACAGATGTGATGTTGGTCTCCACAAAGTGATTAGAGGTGAGACCTGTGGGCAAACTGGGAAGTACAGCCCTGCCTGTCCCATGCGATCATCCTTACTGAAACGTTTCAAATAAGCCTCAGCTTGCTTGCAGATGTCAGGATGAAGCAGAGAAGTTCATTTCCTCCTGCAAGTGAAAGGTCACCGAGGAGCAGCACTCGTGGCAATCTCCATGTGTACCCAGCAGACATGATGAGAGGGACGTTTGCCACACAGGCAGCACTTGTTGCAGCTCTGGCTTGCACTGGTTGTACATACTCAACCTCAACCAACCTCTGTCTTCCTAAATGTTGGTAAGTTTCCCTCTGATATTCTGAAGAGCAGCTCTTCAAGATGGGTGACTTTCAAAGTGGCTGATTGTGCAGATGTGTCATGGCAGACAGGGTGGGAATGCGTGCAGCTGGAGGAGTGCTGGGGCTATATATTTTGCAGAGTTTGGAGTGTTTGTGAGCATGGCCTGAGTCAGCAGTCTGTGTTTTCTCCCAGGCAAGAAGAGATATTTCATGCAAACTTCGCCATCCTGTTCTCGTTTCCTGTGTATAAGAAATGACCTGAAAGCAGAGAAGGAGACAATGCAGAAAACTGTGATGCACGAGGGATACTAATAAGCCAGGAGCATTTAAAAACAAAGCTTTTCAGCAACTGAATTATTTAACAGCAGAAGAGTTGGAGAAAAGGAAGGGATTTCTGGCCTGAGCTGGCAGGGTCAGCGCTGTCTATAGGGCTAACTTGGCACTCCTCCGTACAAGGCTTGTGGATTTACTCCTGCAATCTGTGCTGAAGACAGGAGATCAAGGGGTTTTGAAGGCTACTGAGTATTGTGTCTTTGCTTTCGACAAGGCTGTATGTTCAAGAAGGGATTATATCCACAGCACTGTGGGTGCCACCTGTCACTGCTACTTTTTCTAATATTAATCTTAGTACTCCTTCTCATAGCATCATTAAGGTTGGAAAAGACCTTCAGAATCTTTCAGTTCAACCATCAACCCACCCCACCATGCCCACTAACCGTGTCCCTAAGTGCCACATCAACCTTTCCATTCCATGCACAAATCCTTTAAAGGTCCAGTTTTAAGGAAATATGAATCCTATTTTTTGAAACAAAAGGATTACAAAAATCCTATTCACAACTTACAACAGTGTCATGCTTTCTGTTGCTAGGAGTTCCTCTTACAAAATCAGCTCAGCTTTTGAGGGTCTGCCTATCTGATAGGGTGACATACAGCTTGAATGCAAGCCAGTCAAAACTCAACACCTCAGCAAAGTCAGTCCTCTGGGAAGCAGAAGCTGAGCAGCCCACGTGGGTGCTACTGGAGTCCTCCTCTGGAGAAGATGCAGAGCTGAGGTCTGGATCACACATGGCTGGGACAGTCCCAGCAGAGGCTTGCAGAGCTCTGTGTTGCACCATTGCAGTTTAGTCTGATTTGCAGTAGTGGGGTCTGGTCTGGCCTCATCTATTCGCTCAGCTTCTCTCCATTAGTGAATCCTTTGGCGCTTATTACCCTTCTTCTTGTTTCAAGATCACCATGGATTGGGAACTCAGCCTCAAATGAATTGCTTTGTGTCTAGAATTTGTCACTGCTCCCAGATCATCAGCAGACAAAACGACTCAAAACATTCATCACCATTATTGTAATTATTACTGTGATTGCTGCTTATTCCCAGCAGAAATTTCTCACCAAATGATCCCTGATAAACCTTCAACAAATGATGTCTTATTTTAAAAACAAATAATTTCCAACAGGAATAGCAGGCAGTTGCAGCTCCTTTGGCTGCTGTGTGCTCCAAGCTATGATATGCAAGCTGTGCTCGTATGGGTACCAGCACTGGGCTCTGTACAGCCCAAGTGAAAACAGCAAAAGGTAACTGGGAAATAGATGTCAACAGTGCTTCTAATCATCGCAGGCCTCCTTAGACACATGTTTGTAATTGCTTTAAAATAATAATAAAAAAAAAAGAAACGAAATAAAAACAGTTATGAATAATCTAATAAGCTCACCAACCACCTGTGAAACGTGGCTTCCCAGCTGCACAGTATCAAACACAGGAATAGAAAACAGAGCATTCTCCGAGGCAACGCACATCCACATCATCCCGAAGCTGCAGAAGAAAAATGCATTAATGCCATTTTTGGCTCACGGTGTGCATGCCACTCTGTGTAAATGTGTTGGAGGAGTGGTTGGTCAGAGAATCTGCTTTAAAGTAAAAAGCTGGGGAGGGGAAGATGGAGGAGGAAGATGACATCGTTGACAAAACCCTGTGTAACAGTAATTTAAGGGGCTGCAATCTGGCAGGCAGAATTAAGAATAACGAAGCATGTTTGCCTAATATAAAGATATTCAGGAGTAAGTGCTCAAGCAATGTTAACATGCAGAGCTGCATGGGAGGCTTTATTCAGAAAGTAATTTGTTTTCCTGCTATGAAAAGAGGGTTATGTTTGCTGTGTTTTGTAGCCACCCAGCACGTGTCCTCGCAACGCTGTTTTTCATGGGAATGAGCTGTTTCATGGAGGGAAAAAGGTAACATCCTGACATGGAGGAAAAAAGAAAACTCTATTTGCAAGACTGTTCTGACATGTTTTTCTTCTACACAGAACCAGACATCAAGTACAGCTTCTTAGCCACGACACTAAGTGACCCACCCAAAGAACTCTTTTTCCACAAACAATATAACGTTGGGAGAAGGAGCCTGAGAGGAAAAGCAAACAGTCCTTAAAGCAACTACTTTATTTGGATAGTTCTGAACCACTGGCGTTGGGGGCAGATTTTAAGTCGGTGGGCGTGGGGAGAGGAAAGCTCATGGTTTTGATTTGAAGTAGCCACATCAAAACCCCTTTTTAGTGAATGGAATGGCAGTGTTTTGAAAAATACATCCTTCTTAAGGGGATGTTAGGGAAAACAGTGCTGTGGCCTGCTGAATGATAAAAGCCAACGTGTTGGCTGAGGAGGAAAAAAAAAATTGCCTGGAAGTAAGACAGTTGGATCAGTACAAGGGAGCCTTGCTCTGGTTGGAGCAGTACCTGTTTGGTGAAGGAAATCATTATGCACACGTGTTGCTGGTGGGCAGGGTAGTCCTAGCGAGTAGAACAGACGCCAAAATGTTGTTCTTTCTTTTCCACCACATGGACTGCTGACACGGAGTTGTGCACACTGTGTTGGCAAGACACTAAAAAGCAGTTGTTTTGCTCAGAAGAGATTTGGAGCCCTAGTTAAAGACCTGTCCATCCATCCTGTCTGGGTACAGCCTACCAGCCAAGTCCCCGAGGCACTGCTGATGGATGAGCCACAGACCTGCATGCTGTCTGCTCTGTGTTGAACAATAACATGATTTGGAACAATAAGGACACGGAAAATAGTTACTGGGCAATGAGGACATCTCTTACTGAGTCTTCTAACCTTTGGCTTCAGCTTTCACTTGTACTTTTGATCACCACACTGTACGTTTTAGAGGGGAATGGTGTTCTGCTTCCCATGCTAACCAGATCACTGCATCTCTCCCAGATGGATGCTCCCAGGTCTAAAGGAAATATATATATATATTTCATCAAAGTTCAAGCATGGAGCAGGTGACCATGGTGTGGCAAGGGCAACCAAGGGCCACCATAGTAGCACCTTCTTCAG
This sequence comes from Tympanuchus pallidicinctus, assembly GCF_026119805.1. Classification (NCBI taxonomy): domain Eukaryota; kingdom Metazoa; phylum Chordata; class Aves; order Galliformes; family Phasianidae; genus Tympanuchus; species Tympanuchus pallidicinctus. The sequence continues at coordinate 4,228,291 of NW_026294791.1, read as the reverse complement.
CAGGCCGTGAAGCTTCTGTCAAAGGCAGCCAAAGATCAGGACCTCCACAGAGGTTTCTGAAATCTGGAAATGTGTTTTCATTCTGGTGTGGAACAAGAACCAAAGTACCACAAAGGTTTCTGAGAATTGGAAATGTGTTTTCATTCTGGTGTGGAACAAGAACCAAAATAGTCAAACGCTCCACCGAAATGGAAATAGTTTTCTTGTTATTTTTGCCATTGAAACATCTGTTTTCAGATTGAGATCAGGGTTCTCATTTAGATCTTTCTCTGCATATAAATTGACCCCAGAATCTCTGAAAACTTTCCCATGGAAATATTATTAATGGGACTATTTCACTGTGAGATGTTTTGGTTTGGATGAAGCAGCATTTTCCAACAATCTCATTAAGATATTTGAGTGGCTTCAGTCTCAAAAGCACAAACTATTTTTTCTAGCATTTTCAGATCCTACTGTAAAAAAAAAACAACACAAACCAGTACCAAAGTACTGCTTTGTCACCCATCAGATACATAAAATGAGAGCTGTATTATTGCCTGTTACAGCCTTTTATCAACGGATCTTTGTTCACAACAAATCTCTTACAAAAATGAGAAAAAAGAAAATATCACAGAATACCTCCAGACAAGGCTCTCAGTGCCATTCAGCAAGGATGCATTTTGGTCATTAATCACCCACATTTAGGCTAGCAGTTAGAAAAGCCCAGCTGTTCCAAGCCACAATGCTTTCCTTCATTACATTAGTATCTCCCTATTAACAACTTCAACACATGATCTCCAAGAAGGATCATAGTGCCTTATTCCCAAGGTGGCCATTGTGGCGTTGTTTAAGATTGAAAAGTTCATGTACTTAATGCCCCTAAAAAATCCCAGCTTTGTGCAAAGAGCTTTTGTACAGGCAATAGTTGATCTCACACCAGTGCTGCTGTTACCCGGCAGCTCCCAAGACACCTTGGGGTCTCCAACCTTCCCAGTGAGCAGTTATGGATACCCTCCCTGGAGATGGACTTTCGGACTGGAGTCAGGTATTGAGCAAGCTCTGAGCTTCAAATGAGTGGGAGCTGTCTGACACATGTAACTTGTGCTTCGTGCCAGGGCTGATTGAAGCACTGACTGAATGTCTCCTTATTTCTTCCCCTCCCAGCACTGCATAGTGCCAAGCTGCTGCATTTCCTCTGCTCATCTCTAATTCAGGCTCTTTTTTTCTGTTCTTTTTCCTTGCAAGCATCCATCGTCCAGTCTGGGATTTCACAGGCAATCTGGTGCCAGGAGCCATTTGGATGATGCCAACCTGCTGAACACACCCAGGTAAAAGCCCAGTGCATGCTTTGCTGGGTTGAGCCCATGCACATCCTCCCATTCAGGACCACACTCTCTTGTCCTTACCCCAGGGATGGCACTGCATGTTGGGATCTGCTCATGGCTGCCCCCTCTTTTGGCATCACCTCTGCCCATCAATGCCTTCCAGGGACATATTCACACTTCTCAAAGCCACAGCTTTGGAGTGGGTTTAAAATTTTCCCCGGGCACATTCCTAGGGCCTCTGGTTTCCAAACTGTCAGGAATTTGCCACACAAACATGCTCCTCCCCTTGATTTGTTTCTTCCAAGTAATTAGATCGGGGATTGTTTGTTACCTGTCATACCTTGGTTTAAGCCATTTGGGAACAAAGTGGGAGAAGAAAAAAAAAATGAGAGGCTCACAGTGGATTAAGACTGCTGATTGTAGTAACAAGAGAAGGTATTTTAATGACAGGTTTAAGACTTGCTAAGTAACTGCTGTGAGGATTATGAATATATTTTGTAACAGGGTAAGATTAGCAGATAATCCCTTAGGAAAAAAAAAAGAGAGAGAGAGAGAGAGAGATTGTGAACTTTTTGAATCTTTTTCAAAAGAAAAATAAACTACAAAAACACAAAAAGCCTTAAAAAATTCTACACGTGGAAAATTTTCCTTTGAAACATTGGCACCATTAAGTATTTCTGGGTCAGTATCTTTGGCGGGATTATGCTGATGTACCTTAACGTGAGTAAAGAAATGCTGATTTATAGCACATTTAATTTGAGCGTTTCTTAAAGGAACTAACGTGCTTCTTGCCAAGGAGCAGCCTGGCATCTTCAGCTGCAGGGAGCAGTCCTCAAGAAGCAAGCTGACTTTCTTAGAAAATGAGCTCTTGCTCCAGAACAATGCAGTCATTGATACCTAAATGTCATATGGAAATTTCGAGGACACTTGGGGCCTTTCTCTTTCCTGACTCCATGAGACCTGATCTTAACCCTCGCCAAACAGGATGTCTGACCAACCATTAGCTTTGGATTTGACCCTTTCTTTCTATTCATCGTGAGGAAGGGAAGCGATGCACAAAAAGCTGTGTTTTCATTAATTATCAGCAGTAGGAATTCACTGCCTGAAACATCTTCTTCTTGGCTGTATGTACATGTTTCTATGTTCATGAGATCTGTGTGGGCAGATCTCTGCTGACAAAGGATGTTTTTCCAAGCAGTGCTGGAGCTCTGCAAAACCAGCTGAAGACTTGGCTGCTTGAAACTGATGAGGGGTAGTGTTGCTCAGACCTCTACCAACTATGATGCAAACCCATAGAATCATTAAGGTTGAAAAAACCAATAAGATCATCTAGTCCAATCATCAGCCCATGTCTGTGACTGCTCTAGAACTTGTCACTCAATGTGACACCCACCCTTTTGCTTGAACATCTCCAGGGATGGTGACTCCATCAGCTCCCTGGGAAGCATGTTCCAATCCCCTCAACCCATGGGGAAGGATTATGTCTATTCTCTGGCCAGCAGAATTTGGGTCTGATTTCCTTTCCTTTTTATTAAATGCCATTTATTCAGGTCTGAAGAGCACCGTAAGCAGATTTAGAAATGAGTCAGAAGTGTTTCCAGGAGAATGTTATAGGCTCATGGATTTGCTCTGAAGCTGAGCATCACCATAGCTCTTTTCCAACTGCAAAATCTTGAGTCACTAGATGCAACAAGACTCAGAGCTCATAGGGGAAGTTTCTGAAGTACTATTATTACCATCTCTCGTATACGGACCTTCAATGACTTACTTCAGTATCTCTTCACATAAAATCAGCAGAACAAAAAGCATTCCATGGAAATAAAAAGAGGAATTAATAGGGTGTTTTCAGTAGGAAGCATCTCACTAATATTTGTGCAATGCTGAGTCCTTCTCAGCAGAGAGACTTGAAAACAACAGCCAAACATCAAACTATAGGATAAATCCCAATGGCCAAAGGCTTCACTCATGGACATGTTTTTCCCCCTTTCTGACCAGTACAAGACACACCTCACATCTCAGAAGCAGAGGCAAAACTCAAGCTAAGTCGCTGCTGTGACATTAAATTATGTTTTAGGTCCACAGAAGGGCTTTCTGAGATTAGAGAGGGAAATGAAAGCCGACAGTGATTTAAATGAAGGAAGGAAACAGAGCAAAAAAGGACGAAGTGCTCTGGATAGAACTTTCCTCAAAGCACACTGAGATCAACGCGAGCCATATTTCTTATCCAGACAGGTTTTGCAGCAAGCCTGTGGTTAAATGTCCAGTTACAGTCTTTGTTTGGTCCATGGCCACAGAGAAGCAGAAACTGCTTTTTCTCCCAGAGAAGCAGTTCCTTGCCAAGTATCCCCACACAAAGAAAACAAACACAGGAGAAGGCACCATCGCAGATACCCAGGGAGATAAGCTGCAAAAACATGTGCTCTGGGCAAAAGTGCAAGGTGCAGAATGTGAGTTCATGATCTACATGTGTTCTTCACTCTGTTATGTTTATTTTTGCACGGTTTTGATGTGTTAAATTAAGGGATAGTTCATGGCCGTAAGTCATCTTCTTGCTGTCGGAAGCCAAATAGTGGGAAGCAGGTATCTTGCACATCAGAGGCCAGCTGTTTCACAGGGAGACTTCAAATGACTAAAGCGAGAACATGAGTGGTTGTGCCATGGCTCAAAATATTGAAGGAACTCCAAAGTTTTCGGAACAAAAATTGCCTTAGGTCTCAACTGCAAATTAGAAAGGGATGAAAATATCTGCTCCTCAAAGCGTTTCAGTGATTGAGATCATCAAACTATCCGAACTGGTTTCCATGAGTTTCCATGATCTCTCTTGGTACAGTTCCTGCTCCAAAGGCTTTATCTGGAGCAGAACCAGCCTGTGCAGCACGTAGCGGTGAGTCCAAAGAGATGATCCCAGCCCATGGTTGGCTGTACTCTGCTTTAACATTCATCTGACCTTACTTTCAGCATAGTGGAGGAAAAAAATGACCCATCCTAACCCAGCCATCCAGTTTCCTGCTAAATCTGTGGGTCCAATTGCCTTCTGATATTCTGTGTGCAATATGAGGTGGAAATCTTTAGGAAGGCACAACAAAGAGATCCTACAGTTTGGAGAGGAGATGGATTTTCTCAGCACTTACAAATGGAAACTTGGACATTTTTCTTCTCCTTTTCCAAAATATTTTTCCCATGCAGCAGCTGACTGTATTACAAAATTAGTGCAGCACTGATCTGTAAGTGCAAAGACACCTTAAGGAATTTGGGATAAAGTCTCGAGGGGATCCTGCTCAAATCTGCCTGTTGGCTTTTGAGAACCAGCTTGAGTTTTCCTGATGTGTGTTTCCACAGTGCTGGTGGTCTTATTAACCATGAAAAGTTAGGCAGCAACAAAACAACAAGGAAGAATCAATCCTTTTCCAGAATTTTCCATTATTATGGGGAAAAAACTGAGTATGCAGGAGTCACAGCTACTGACATTTAAAATCCATCAACATTTTAGTGTAGAGATCCGTGCTGTAACTTGGTGGTAAACTCAGTGGCTGTATATAAAGCAGAGTAGTTAAGCTTTGCTATTGTTTAAACATGCTTCAGTGCCCAAAAGAGTTTGCATAAAGCGCTCTTATGGACTAATCCATCAGTGTGGATGGGGATTGAATTCATCTATTAATTTGTTTCCAATTAATAACCCAATTGATTCAGAACAAAAAATACTTTTTGCATCCATTTTGTGTTTTCCTTTCATATTCAGCATAACTCACCAATGCCAAAAAAACCGCCGGGACAGGACCAATGGCAGCAGTAATTGTGTCACTAACTCACAGCTCAGCATCAAGGTTGCAGCTCTCCTGTGTGTTTTCCCAAATCCAATTTAAGCTCATAATGTACTTTATTAGCTGAAGACAGAATATTTAAACTCAAAATATTTTGTTTTTTAAGTTTCATCTTTTGAAATGGCAATTGGCAATATTCAAGCCACATGTTAGCCACTTGTTTTTAGGACAGAGGGTGTACCTTAGTACAAACCTTTCTCTGTTTCTTGAAAAAACAACAATAAACCACCCTTTGCCTTTTATCCACATCTGGCTGCAGCAGAAACAGTGACCCATGGAATTCAAAATTTCATACTTCACTGCTGCAGGCAAAGTCCAGAGGTTATTCTCACTGTGTTTGTGAAAGATGTAGCGCTGTCAGGAGGAGAAGTGCTTATTGAAAAAACACGTGGGGTTTCTGTGTCCAAAAGTTATGGAATTAAGCAGTGATAAAAGACTTTTTAATGCCCAGTAGTTGTTCATGGGATTTAATAGGGAACGGCTCAGTTGCTAATTGCAAAACAAGAGTAAACATCCCATGTCAGATCTCATGCATGGAGCGCTACAGCTCAGCAGATCTGCGATGCAGAAATCTCTCTTCAAGGGTCTGCAATTCCAAGGAGGCTGTTAAACATAAATTACCAGTAATAGTAACCTCGATTGTAAGCTTATGCTAAATATATTGCAATACCATAGTAAGTCAAGTTTTCCAAGAATTCAAGGAGGGTAAGAATTATCAGAAAGAGGAGGATGAATCTAAGTTATTTTCCCAATGCCGCCATCCAAAGATCATCTTTCTCCATTTCTGAGAGCTGTGAAATAGAACTTAAGGTTGGTCTGAACTGAGAAAATAGGAGTAATAGTCAAATCCTTATTCTTTCTCTTATTTTGTCTGAGTAGCAGCCTGCTACAATTACTGCTTAACTTGTAGAAACCCTACACATGAGATGGCTGAGTCCAAAATCTACCATCATTTTAGTGGCGTGGTTTAATGCACATGGCGATGATGGGTTGCTGGTTGGACTACGTGATCTTAGTGATCTTTTCCAACTTTAATGATTCTGTGATTCTATTATTATTATTTTATCATGCCTCTAACCTATCACTTGCCCAAACTCATCACTCAAGTTGCCTTCATCTGGTGTAAAGGACTCCCCGCATTTAAAGTTGGACAGTTTTGTGGATGGGAAAATGCTGTCAAGTGAATGCATCCCTGTTGGAAAGAGATGGGAAGTCCTCTGGCTGCCTCAACATTCCTAAGTGAATTTTCGCCCATCCTATGCTTTCTCCCAGCAGGATCAACACACTGCTGCTTCGAAGGGAAATGTCTGATTCCCAAATCTAGTTCTGGCTGGCATGCTGATCCTATCATCTTTCATGTGTGTGCAGGGAGGGGGGACTTTACAACTTTAATGATTGCAGAAAGAAGTTCATCTGCCAGTGCGACCTTTAGGAAGCACATTTCCTTCTGCCTCGCATGTGATTCTGAAAAACATTTGGTTGACATCTTTCTTTGAAGCTCCCCAATCATCTTACGTATCTACAAAATCCGAACAGCAAACCATTGACAGAACCACAGTTTCACAATATTTTGATTAAAGAACAACTCGTCCTCTCTGCTTTGATGCTTCCCTGTCTGTGTTTCCTGGAGGCAGAATTTCAACACTAAGCAGGACATTGGAACTCAGCCATTTAAAGGGGCAATGCTTTTTCTTTGTGACATTTGATAAGGAAAACACCCTGTAAGCAGGGCGTGAAGCAGGTATTTAATTGCTTTCCTTTCTTGGGACACTCTGGAGGATGTTCAAGTCCTTTCCTGACTAATCACCTTCTTTAATTACATCAAACATGTATAGTGTAGATGCAGAATACAAACAGCATCCTTATATTTGTGTTTATGCTTTCACAAAAGATTATGCACTACAGTAACCTTTGTAATTGAAACAGTGACAAGTGAAACAATCATTCCAAGTAGAAAAATGCTTTACATATATAGTGTCATTGATAATTTCTATTAGAAGAAGGAAGATCTGAGTAATAAACTCCCTATTATTTTTTTTTAAACCCCAAGCCAGCTAATGCATTGTATCTTGTTAGTCATATGGGAATCATGGAAGTATTTCTTTCCACTCAGATTGCCTAAAAGTTAACCTAGGCGAATGGCAGAGCATGCTGATGACACCAAGACCGCATAGATAAATTTCATATGCTTTCCAACACCATCACATTTGGTTTATATCAGCAGTACTGAATTCCTCCATAATTCCCAAAATTGCATTCCAATTAGTTGACATCCACATTAGCTAGATGTTAATCCGGTTAAAAATAAATGCAAATGAACTCATATGTGCTTGGAAAACAAGCTATTCCCACTTTGCTGTTTTTTGGGAGGCATCAGCCGTCTTTATTTCCCACCCCTTCAAGGCCACTTGAGGGGGTCACATGAGAAAGTTGTGCTGAAACACAAGAACAAAGGACAGAGGCAGAGGAGAAATGACTGCCCAGACTCACTGAAGGCCACCTTCCTTCATCCTCACCTCCAAGCCAGATCCAGGGGTTCACATAGGAACGGCCTCACCGCCCATCCAGTTGTCTGTTGCCAAAATGGCACGGGTTGCTGGCTGTGCTGCCATCACTACAGCATTCTCCCAGCTGAGAAGGAATGTGATTAATGACAACGCTTTTTTTTTTTCTGGCATGGTACGAACGTTTCTAAAAGAACTGTAATCAAATTGTAAATCTTGCTTTGCCTTTTCCCCCAAGATCTGTTTGCCCATCGTTCTGTTTCTAGGGTTATCTATGCTAGCACCATCTGCTGCATCCTGGAGATATTACAGGCTTATGAAGAAAGCCACTTTTGTGAAACTGAGGGAGCATCAAAGGTGTGAGGGATATCTGCTCTCAGGTGGCTTCCAAGGAAAAGCTCCAGGTGATGACAGATGAGCCCAGGCCATACAGCACTTACTTCCCAACCTTATTTACTTGCCCAGTTTGCTCTCCCAGAGCTCCCTGTGTTCCCATGCAAAAATGCACAGTGGCATTTCTATGAGCCTGCAAGGGGGCTGGCCCATGCTGGGTTGGAGTCTGTGTCCCTGATTATGAGGGCTTTAATGTCCATTTCCCTGCTCCTTTGATCCTGCCCATGGCATGCAGAGGAAAGGAAAATCTGGCTTTTGTCTGAAGCACGTTTAACCCCGCTGCCCAGAAATGGGACCTTGTCAGTCAGTGGATTTCATGGGTGGATGAATGAGATCACAACAGTTTTCAGTTCATTAAAAATAAATGGCCTTCCTACCTCTTGCTTTGGGTCTGTTAGGAAATTAACGTGTTTGATTCAGACCTTAATGGCAACAAAACACAGCATTATTACTATTATAAGACAAATACAAGCAGTAGCTATGTAGCTCATCATCTCCTGAGCTGGGGTGGATTTCAGATGAGCTCCTGCTGCCCAGCTGGTACAAAATCCCAGTAATAGGCCACAGATGGCACTGCTGCAGCCAGGGGTCACACAGGCGTTCTGCTAAATTGCTCCACAGGCTCTGGGATCACATGGCCTCATCTCCAGCTGCAATTTCAGACGAGTTTGAAATCAGGAGAAAAGCCTGCCCAGAACTTTCTTTCTTTTTTTTTTTTTTTCCTTAATTATTTTTTCTCTCATTTTGGTGAATTCCAGAATCTCGACTGATTTGAAAATTTCTGTAGGAATTTTTCTCTTTGAAGAAAGAGGAATGCATGTGTGTCCTCCTCTATGTCTCCCCCCCTGAAATATCCTGCCTTGGTAGCTGCTTGCTGTGTGCACCACGTGGAGTAAGCAGCTTCTCCTAGCTGATATTTGGTAATCTCTCAGAATAAAGGGAAGCCCAGGTATGAGCAGCAGCTGGAGTAGCAATATTTCCAGCCAGAAGCTTGGCGTGTTTGAGCTGTGAGTGCAGCAATCCATCAGGACTCTCCCAAGCAATGTGACTGATTCTTCATCACTTGAAGGCTTCCATCCAACACTGGGTTCCGTGGCACTGTTGTGTTCCTGCACATGGGCTTGATATTGCAGGTCTCCTGTGTGATGCAGGAGATGTGAGAGGTGAAGATGTCCATGACAGGGATTGGAACTGGATGACCTTTAAGGTCCTTCCCAACCTAAGCCATTCTATAGCTCTGTGACTCTATGATTCCAAGTGCTTTATTATCTTGTGTGATATCGAAACAGAGAGCTCTAGGAGAGATCACATCTCAGAAGTCGTATGTTGATACATCAGCATTACGTTAAGGTGGCATTCAAGGCTTCCTAGTAAATCCAGCAATTGTCAGCATTTATGGTTGCTAATTAAGATGGCAAATGTTTGATGGCAGAAATGCTGTGGTTATATAAGCAAAACTCAGCTTGGCACTATCCAGTGGGCTTTGTCCCACCTGCCCTGTCTGATTTAGGGGAAAGGAGGCGTCTGTCAGTGTCTGCACAGACGTCACCGACAGAGCGAGGCCATTGCATCTGTCCTGTGTGCTCCAACTACAAATAGCTAAACCATCTGATTCATACTTAGCCTAATTACATTAATCCTAAAGCAAATAATCCCAGCTCTTATGCTGTCAGCATGTAATTTTGGTGTTATTACGAGATCACTGAAAATAGGACTGGAAGGGAGCTCACCAGGTCGTGCTGTATGGTGGTGCCAAGCTCTCTGGTCCATTCCAGGGGGGCTGAGGTGCTCCAAGCAGCTGCATTCACACCAAGTAGCGTTGGCAAAACCCTGAAAATCCACACAGAACATCTCTACCTTTACCCTGAATCTCTTTCTCTGCAGATGAAGCTGTGATTTCTTGCCTCATTCCCCAGTGGACTCAGAACCAGTTTATTTCTTTCCTCTCTGCTTAAATATTTGAGTTATAATATCATGTCTTCCCCCTTAGTCCTCTCTGCTCAGGATGACATGAGCTCGGTGCTGGCTGGCTTGCAGCAGAAATCACGTTTTCTAGAGCTCTCCTCATTCCCTGCTGAACTCTCTCCAGATCTTCCCTGAGGTCCAGATTACAAAGTTGGACCATTCACTGTGGCTGAGGTTTGCCAACCCCCGGCACAGCAGAAATGATGCATGCAGTGGTGTGACAGATAGGTGACATATGTGACAAATTGCACTCTGCTTTGTGTGCACCAGAGTGGTGTCTGCTTTTCATAGATGCCATTTGGCACATCAAACTGTCTTTGGACCATTTCTGGGATGGCTATCCCAATCTGTAAACCTTCTCAGCTCCCAGTTCCTTCTTTGCTCTCTACATCTGTCCTATTATGTACCAGCACTGGCTTTTTTTCTGCATTACGTAGCATCTTCTTTATTTTAGATGGAGACTTTTGGGATCTTATCTCGACCATGCAAAGGCTTACAGCACCTCTTGTCTTGGCCTCACCTTAATACTCTTGTTTGAAAGTACTTCAGGACAAAAAATATATACTTTTCTGTTTGGTTGTAGTTGTTTTCTTAAACAAACAAACAATAAGAAACTCCGAGCAAACACTTTATGGCTTTTTCCAATCAACTCAAGAGCTGATTGTCAACGTGTTTGTGACCATGGTAGATTTTCTCAAGATTTATCCTGCACCTCCAGGCTTTGGCTGGCTGTGATGGAAATATTGGAAGAACTGGTGTTATTTATAGTAGTGGAAATCATTATTTCCACTTTCTTTCCCAACATCTACACATCTTTGAAAAGAATTGGACACTTCATTTGGGAGAGAACTCTAGCTCAGTTTTTATTTTATTCAAATCTGTTTGCTTGCTGTATTGAATTAAGCGGGCGTAGTGTAAAATCAGGATAAATCTGAAAATGAATTGCAATGTCTATATAGTCATTTTTTAGTTTCAGTTCAAGCAACTCAGCAGAATCACAGAATCATTAAGGTTGGAAAAGTTCACTAAGGTTATCTGGTCCAACCATCCACCCATCTCCACCATGCCCACTAACATGTCCCTCACACGGGGCTGATCAGACCTAGAAGCATTTCTCTGGTGCCTTCATAGCTATCCCACTTGCAGTACAGCATAGGTATGATAAACAGGATATTCTAGCTCAGATAAATTGCTAAACATTGTTGTGAGATCAGCAATTGCCAAACATCACAGCATAGGTACCTACCCACAGCCCGTCCTTGCAGGGCTGTAATGAATTGGAACATAGAGAGGGAGCAGGAGCAGGAGATTTCGCAAGTGAAAGAAAATGGAGCCAAGTATGACATTAGAAATACAACGAGGGAATAAGTGTTTGTAGAATGAGGTCTTTAACATAATTGCTCTCTGAATGATTAGTCCTGAAGATAGGAGAGTGTGTCTTGTTTCAGGGCTGGACTGACTCTGAGCATCTGGGGCTGTTGCAACAGGTCCCAGTCTCCCTTGGCAAACATTAGGATAAAGGAGGGCTTCTCCAGTGCTGGGAGAAACGGGCCCCACATGTGCACAAAGACAATAGTCCTTGGCTAATGCAATGAAAACCAGCCCAAACTCTGAGAGTTTCCAAATCCTGATGAAACCCCTCATGTGCAATACCAGGAAGATATAAAACCACCTGGGTTTCTGAAACTGTATTATTTATTTCCCTGCATGAGGGCACTGAGGTCAAGAAGAGCCTTGCAGAGGGCAACAAATTATGAACTTGCTTTCAAAATAAAGCTGGGTCTGTTCACGGAGCATTTACATGAAGCCTTAGCACGTGACAGCCTTGTGATCCATGTACCAGGCACAACAAACATATAGAGCAATGCACACAGTACTGTGTGATGGTTCACAAATAAATAAATCAGTGCTTTTTGACCTGTACTTTGCAGACCCATGGGCGTCCATGGACTATATCCAAGAGGTCTGTGAAATGTAGTGTGGGAAATCCAGTTTAGATGAATTGCAAGGGGATTTGCATCTCCATTAGAGAATGTTTAAGTGTCTGTTAAAAAAGTCAAACCACCAAAAAGAGGGGGAAAAAAAAGGTTATAATTCTACGTTTGCAAATGACTGCTATATTGAAGGGATAAATACCCAGGAGTAAATACACACATTGTGCAATACTGCATTCAAAATAAATAAACCCTTCAAAACCAAAGTTCGTCATAGGAGCTGTTGAGTTACAGATGAGCTTCACAGATTTGTGTCTTTTGTCTCCGTAGCGTTGAGTCTCAGCATCTGTCAGTGAGTTATTAACCAAAACTGAAGCAGATCCCAGCCATGCTGGCCCAAATTCCTGGCTGGGTATGAGAAATGGCCAAGGCTTAATGAGCCCATGCTATGGCTTTGATGTTCAGCTGTTACCTGGGTTTGCCATTCATGGGAAGGAAATTGCTGCTGAGCCACTGGAGCTGTGGTGGCTCATGGAATCATGGAATATTCTGAGTTGGTAGGGACCCATATAGATCATAGAGTCCAGCTCCTGGCCAGTCTTGCTTAAGTTTTTCTGCCTGGCAGAGCACTCATGTGGGTACAAGTGCTAAGAGTAAAGCTCTTGGGATTCATCAAGGTGAGATGCTTTTATGGTAATGTGAAAAACCCGATCTATGCACGGAATTATACATAATAGTTGGGATCATATCTGAAATTATGTCAGGTAAAAGAAAAATACAAGCCAACAGCAAGTAGAAACCTACCTCCTGTGGTATATTACTGTGTAATTAGTTATGTGTGACTGGGAGCAGATGAGGATCTATCTTGCTATGAAGCACCATTGCAAAAGAATGCTAAAAGCCCAATAAATTCCTAGACATGACCTATCTTCAAAGATCTATCTGCAAAATGCACAAGGCTTTTTTTCCATCTCCCTTCATGAAAAATCCCCATTAGCAGTGCTGCAGGAAACCAGCCACTTGCATCCCTTAGGTCTTATTATGCAGGAGAACAGCATTTTGGGGAGGTCATGACCCAGGATTGAATACTAGATGAGAGCAGTCCAGGAACAGAAGGTATGATCCCACATTGCTCTACCACTAAATAATCCTACCGCTGGGGATTCACTTCTCTGCCAACCACCCCTAATTAATGCTGTTAGGCACGACTCTAATACCATCCCTGCATCAGTCCCACAGACATCAGTGGCAAACCTGTAATTTAATTCAATAATAGCAGGACTGAACCACAAATACCCACCATCACCTGACCTTCAGCATGCAGGCGAGTCATGATTTCTCTGTCTTTGGCTTTACTCTTCTCTTTTCCCTACCAGAAGTTGCAGGAGGACTAAAATTTGTACCTGAAGTGGCACTGAGAGCTGTGGACACCATGCATAGCCTTCAGCATGAAAGAGCATTTTAAGAGAGGTATCACTTAATGGAAGTATAATAAAGGGTTTACAAAATTAATAACAAGGAAGGGTTTTGCATGACCCAGAAGCGTGCCACATTTTCCAGAGATGTGCCTCCCATCCACTATGGAAATCCAACCCGAGCCTGCTTTGGTGTGGGTGATTGCTGTTCCCACAGCTCCTGCCTCCTGCCTGAGCACTGCTGTGCATTTACCATCGAGTCCAGCAGTCATCCATCTCCCCTTTGCTTCTCCCCATCATGCATTTTGGGGAGTCCCACTGACTTCAGGTGGCAGTAAGCATTCCTGTGGAGAGCAGACACCCTGGTATATTAACTTTAGCATTCTCCTAGCTGTTTTTAAGGGGTTTTGTTTGTTCAAATATATGTTTGTATGGTTTTTTATATGTTATTAATGTTTTTAATAACTATTTACAGGACTGAGTTTAACAAACAAAACCATTTCTCAATTCTGATCTTCCATTGGAAGCAATGGGGAGGTCTCATGGCTCTAGAAATGACACAGTGTGTTTGTTGAAAGCCCAACTTCTCCACAAGGCAGCTCATCAGGATCCACTTGCCTTTCCCAGCAGCATTGACACAGGAACTCGAGCAACGTCAAGTTGTGTAGATTGGTGTAAATTCTGTGTGACTGGTGAACAAATTGACTTCTGAATTGGGTGGTTTTCCTCTTCCCACAAATGGCATTTTGCCTTGTCCAAATTCACTTCTCGTTAAATCCTCCCACTGAACTGTGCTCAGTGTTTAATAATAGATGGATTGCATGTTTAAAGCAACTGATTTACTTAAATTAGCTCTGCTGAGATTTAGCAAATTTGTGACAAATATCTCAGTGCTTTCTAGCTGAACATAAATATGATCCAGGGAGTAAAACTGTCTGCCTTGTCGTGATGGCAGAAAAATGGAATATCAGAATCAGGCCCAACATTTTCAGATACACTTAGGACATTTTGTGGATAAATTTCCACCATATTTTGTTCTTGTGTTTTTTTTGTTTGTTTGTTTTTCACCCCAGAAGCCAGGAGTGAAACATCTTTGTAAGAAAGAGGAAATCAAGCCTGGATTATAGTAACAGATGCCATTTATTCCCAGTCTGGCAAATGACCCTGGAGTATATGGTAAAAACTTTGAATAAAACAGCACAGACCTCTTCACCAGAGATTAGCAAGTCTGTTTATTTGCTCAGCTTACACAGCCCTTGTTTTATATTTGGATGTATATGAAGCACAACAAATAATTTAGCATGTGACAGCTGCTTTGTATAAGACCCCAACTGCTTTTCCAGCCAAGGCATGCTAGAAGGAGTGGAGGTGACTTCCCACACCAGTTTCTTAATGAGCCTTCTTCCTCTTTGAGATGTTGTAGCAAAGAAATTGTTCCTCACAAATGAATGGATATATTTGCAACATTTCTTTGATTATTATTATTATTATTTTTTAATGATTCATCAAATAGATCTAGGTAGAATGCATGTCCACGGATGGTCTGCCCTTGCAGCCCATCCCATTGGGATCTTCCCAGACCATACAATGTGACCAGCATGGTTAGGGTGAAGCTGCAAAAGATGTTTCCATTGAGCAGTAGAGCAATTTGTCCTCACCAACCCTCAGGGCCAGGAAAGAGGCTGGTTCTGAGCTTCTTCGTTTCTGCTTATCCTCATTTGCTCATCTAGAGTTCCTAATTTGTAATATTCTGCTTTAATATCATGCATTAAGCCTAAGCTTATAATGAGCGTGGTATGGGACGTACATGGCAGAGTGCATTATGAACAGCTCTGATTGACGGTGCCGTGCAGCGATGACAGCACTGTGTTTTCCTTTCATTTTTGGAGACTAAGTGGCTTACATGTGGTCCCATTTAGAGGATGTCTGGGTGGCAGCTGCATTCTCCTATGTGCTTATGAGAGGGAAATGAACTTTTCAGTCTTGAAATGCTGTAAAAAGGGGTTATGTAAGAAGGCTGCATGCAGCTATTGAAGGGGGAAAATATCCTCTCCAGACAATGTGACTTCCTGTTTACAAAACAGAAATGGTTTGGACTTGCCTCTGAAATGCCACGCAAGACTTCTGATGCTTTCCAGAGCAGTGTCCGGCTTTGGGATTTGAATGATTCTTTGGGGAGTGCTGTCCTCAGAATAAAAACCATCGCTGAGGCCGTGCATCTGAAACCACCCATCCGTTTCCCGGATTTCAACCTCCATCTTTAAATGCAGAGGCCTCATTTTTAGGGAAATGCTTTGAGACGTGGCTCACATAAAGTGCCTTTCTCCGTCATAGCAAGCAAACTGTATTTATCTCTGCTCTTGTGCAAGAGAATCATAAAACCCGTGTGGAAGCCAGTGGTGGGAGACGTTGCACTGAGTGACATGGTTTAGAGCAGTCACAGACATGGGTTGATGGTTGGAATAGATGATTTTAGGGTCTTTCCAGCCTTAATGATTCTGTGATACTATGAAACAACCCCTGCAATTCTCTCTATGGACCATGGTCCACTAGGACCTGACAACACACATCTCTTCTCTTTTTCTGGATGCTGGCAAGCAGTTTTTTTTTCCTTTTTCATTTTCTGCAGCGTGAGCTGTCCCCACAGCTCAGCACTCATTCAGAGGGGAAGCCAAGAGCAATTGAGGAGTTGTTCTTGTGGTGTTTTGGCACCAAGGAGTGAGTGAGTAAGTGACCGAGTCCTGCCAAGACCAGATGGTCCCTTTGAGTAGAGTTGTGGCCTCTGGTGACAAAGTGCAAGGAGGTTGCCAGCAGAGGGCTGACCCAGCAAAAAGCTGGTTTATTTATACATTTCAGCATGTGCTGAATGTGTGTGCTGAGTGGAAGGAGTGAGGGAGAGCAGTGTGTTGAAAAGCACGCTTTGCAAATAAATGGATAGTAGGGTTGCACGTTTGAGATCTGTGCACCAATTTCCAGTGAGAAAACGTCCCATGGGAGCTCACAGAAAGAAAGGAACCAGTTCCCAAGAGGTCCCTGCCCCCCACTCAACAATCAGAGGCTAATGGTACTGGGCACATGTTGTATCTGATTTCCAAAAGATGAGCTGGGCTGTTAGATGGCCTTCCCATCCCTGGTGCTGTGACCCTCAAAACTGAGAAGCTGTGCTCATTTGGGACCAGCTACCTCCTTCCTTTACTCACCTCTGTAGTACAATTGGGAGTCAGGGAAAAAGCCTTGGTGTCTATGGCACAAAACCTGCACAACTTTGAATCCTGCTTTTTACATGCATATAATACTGTTGTCATGAACTATTAGGTCATGGCCTGAACCAGTGATTGAACACCTGGTGAAGGGGAGCAGCCAGCCCTGAGAGCACAGGTGGAAGCAATTCACCTGTGCAACCAGAAGGGTCCACCCCTCCCTAGCCTCATTTAAGGGCTGGCAGCTGTAAGAGAAAGATCTCTGCTTGGATATTCCTTCTTTTGGAGTGTTTGGTGAGCCTCGATCCTTAGAAAGGGGTAAGTGATTCTTTCTTTTTTTTATTACTGGAACATGACTGCTGTTTTCTTGGGTTTAAAGCAACTGTGTCTGCTGCTGCTTACATATGTTAAACAAGAAATGCGTCTCGCTGTGTTTGGCTTCTTTGGGATTTGTGTTAGCATTGCTGATGTACTTGTTGTTATACTGCTAGCTGGTAAGCTGTGTCCAGGAAGCATGCCTGCTTGCCCTCAGCGTTCATGAGTCATTGGGTCATTCCTATTGCATGTGCAGTATACCTGAAATGATTCTTAGATACTCAAAAAATACAGTGTCCGTGTTTACTGAATTGGCTTTTTTTTTTTTTTTTTTTAAGTGTTACAAGGCAGGCATGGAGAGGAGACCTTTCTCAGGCTCCTTGTTTCTTTCTGCTCCCTGAACAACTCATTAATCACTTGTACAATGTAACTGAACTCCAGGCTACTGCCTTCTGCCTTGAAAGCAACACTGTCCTTTCTGAAGCATCTGTATCTGGGAAGCATGGTCTTTGTTGTTGTGTTTTTTCTGCAATCTGATGTAGCCTTGAGTGTCTGTCTTGCTGGGAGCAACAAATGGGTCCAAGCTTTGTCTACATCTGTGAAGGTTGTCTGAAATCTTCCTTGTTGATAAGCTGGAGAAAAATGTGGTGCTCAGTCCTTCATGCACCTGTCTTGGATGAACTTTGGGTTATGGTATGGACAAGTTCTATTTGGGTTCAGAGTAGTTGTTTTTGTTGCTGAGGTTGATTTCTGACGTTTCTCACCCTGATCTCATTATGCTTCTGCCCATTAAAAGGCCACTTCATTCCCCTCTGGTCCATGTGGGTCTCTGGAAGTTCATCAGATGTCAGGCTGAGATGAATTGCCAATGGCCCAAGCAGGGTATTAAGCTGCGTATGAAGAAAACCTCCTTGACCTGATGAATCCCAGAGCCAGTCAGGGAAGGTTATTGACAGAGAAGTCAAAGCAGAGCATGGGGAGTTCTCATCTGTGGGAAAACACCATGGTGCTCAGTGAGAGGAGGAGAGGCATGGCCTTAGGGTGCCTGGAGTGCTTCAGTGGCTGTGGTCTAGCTGCAAACTGAAGGATCTCTAATAGAGGATAAGCAGGGAACCTGTCCTTTTCACCAAGAAATGAAAAGGAGGAAAAGTGAAAATAAACTTTGAAAATGGAAACTAAATTCAGAAGGAATAAGTTTAGAGGGGGGGAACAACCATCCACCAAAAAGCATTGCTCTGCTGAGGTCAAGGCAGAGAAGTGTCTACGTGGGGTTAAGGCACAATATGTGGTGAGAAAGGGAGATGGTGGTGAAAACAGAATGGGAGAAGACAAAGACACTGCTTCCCCCATGCTCCTCTGTCACAACAAGTCTACTTTGTGACCCCATCACATCTGCCTCAATCTGTCTTCATTTGGCTCTGAACAGCGATAGAGAGCTCAGCAGGTTTTCATTATGGCAATGTGATTAGGGCTCGTGATGACTTGGGGAAAATCCTCCCCTTTATACAAAAATGGCTAGATGGGCCTTGCTGGTTTCATGCTGCTGCTGGAAAATGGGCCTGGGAAGGCTGACCAGAGGTTGGCACAAGGGGGAAGACTGTATTTTCCTTGCAATTCTTTGCTTTTAGCACTAATAACCTGGTAATGCCTCCCAGCTTGCTGCTTCCTCCAGCCAGCCCTGTGCTTGTGGTTAGTGCTGAAGCTCATTGTGCTGAGCAATTGCACTTTGTTATTTTAAAAATTACAATACAAAAAAAGATATTTCATAGTGGGGAAGAAGCCAGTCTTTGCCACGTCATGCTAAGTGGAAGTGAGATGCTGCTCCACTAAGCATCACAGGATGGTCAGTGTGAGGCAGGTGACTGTAGAGTCATGCCAGCTAATTCTGACACTAACAGATTAATAGTCCTTTAAAAAAGAAAACTTGCCTTTATTGTGCAGGCTACAGGAAGCTGCAATGAGCTGATGTAAGCCTGAGGAGCATCCAGGGAGTATTCACACCTCTGCAGCTTTGTGTGTCCACTTCATATTGTTGGCTGGCAGCATCTGTTGCTTTATGTTGGTGTCTGCAGGCGGCCTGGTGCAGAATGCTTCTGGGAGCTCAGGAAGGTGTTGAGTTCTTCCCTGCATGGAGTATGATCAGGCTGACACCCTAATATTCCATGTCACCTGGCATCAGGCAATGATTTACTCTTTCAGAGCAGTGCACTAACAGCGCTGCATCACTTATGAACTGCATCTCTTGCTCTTTGGTCCAAATTTCAGCAAGGAGAAATACCTCATATAATGTTCATTGTCACTATTACCTGTCTTTCTACAAACACTAGAAGCATGTCCCAGTGAATATGAATTGCCTCATCCCTAGAACACCCAAGGTCAGGCCTGATGGGGCTCTGAGCTTCTGATGGAGCTGTGCTCATTGCAGGACAGATGGGCTAGATGACATTTAAGGGTTCCTCCCAACTCAAATGAATCTATGATTCCGTAAGTGCTGCTTTTCATTGGGAAAATGCAAAAAAAATGGCAGTCCTTTCTTAGACATTCTGCTGTCTTATGAAACAGACATGGCTTGAGTCACATTTACTGGGAGGGAGGAAAATGTTCCCACAACCTGGTATGTCAATGTCTTCTTGAGCTCTGAATAAGTGTGCTTGGAGCCCTGATAACAGGGCACCAATGATATGTTTTGTGTGGTGATGGGTTGATGGATGGACCAGATAATCTTTATGGTCTTTTTGCAGCCTCTGTCATCCTATGCCACATACTTTCTCCAACTCTGTGGACACTTGTATGCCTTCCTAGAGGAACAATTCCTCTTTGGAGGCAGAAGAGATGCATGTGCTGATGACCTTTTGTGTCTTTTTACATGTGCATGGATGCCCTGGATGCACTTGACTAGGTCAGTGAAAACTGCTGACTCCATCCCTCCCCCCACCAGCCATAAAGGGGTTTGGGACTTGGTTAGAGGCTCTGACAAACATCTCAGGACTCTGGTGGTAAGACAACATGAGTTGCTCCCAGGTTGTACCAGGGCTTTGCCAAACCTCCTTGACTTCTTGCAATGAAATTTGTCCCTTTGGGTGCTCAGAGCCAGCCTAGGGCAGAACAAGACATCCCCACTGGCTGGTTTGGCAGTTTCCAGCTCGCTGCTGCCCATCACAGCTCTGCACCTTCCTTTCCAGCCACTAAGATTGCAACAGACTTTTCCTTTCCTTTTATTTCTCTTTTTCTTCTGGTTCAGTGTGGATTACAAATAATGTCTGAAGCTCATCAAGGAAATGACTTCAGGTTTTAAGTTCTTTGCTGGGGTTGCTTTGAATATGTGGGTGCTTTTCTGCTGTTTTTTTTCTTTCCTGTGCATCCGATAAACAGCTTCCCCTCTAGAAATGAATACAGGATGATATCACAGCTCAGTGAAATGCACTTGTTGCTTTAGCTCTCCTTGTGTTTCTAAGAGCTCACTCAAATTTCACCAAAGTTGGCTCTATTTCAAAGCCTAAGATGATGGATCATTGGGCCAGATTTCTCCTCTTGCTTTTACTATTCCGGAGCCAGAAAAATTAATAACGCTGTGATTTTACTAGGGAGTGTTATACGTTACCAACCATGAACACTTGAATGTAGGTATTTGCCATGACCGCCTTGCTGGCTCATTTAACCACTTTCCTCGAGGTCTGGGTCCTTACAGCAGATTTTTCAGGTGGAGCTGTGTTTATTTCTATTTTGTGGAAGGAAGGAGGAAAACGCAACTTGACAGAGGGGTAGGAGCCACCTCACCTACCTACCAACCTATGTTAGCTAGTGCCCATTGCAGTCAATGAGGAGATACAGGCTCCTCAGGAGTGTAGATGCCCAAAACACACTGTAGATATCTCAGTCTTTTCACTGAGTACTGATGGAGTTGGGGGCAGTGAGATGAAATCTGCCTGAGCTAAGAGACAACGATTTTTTTTTTTTTATATAGTGTAAGAACAAATTAAATCTTTCTCCCACACTACTAAGTTTGAGTTTTCTCTTCAGAGTTACAGCACTTTCCTTTGAACTCGGTGCTACCCAAAACTCACTGAGGACTGGATCTCTGGGACACCTACAGAGAAGCATTTGCAGAATAGGAGTTAAAGTCATGTTCCATGGGTATAAAGATTCTCATGGCTTTGCAGGAGTGGAAAAAAAAACAACCCTATCTATGCAGGACAGGGTAACTTTAAGTTAAATATATTTCAGGGATGGCTACTATTAGGATTACTACTGTACAAGGATCTGTCTTCTGTTGCATAAAACAGCATATTATTTAGGTGGTTGTAATATTAATTAACGATCACCCTCTGAGGTGAGTGCATTATGGAGTGATAAGTGGCACTTTGTAAAGACTGGTAATCAAAAGCCAACTGATTTTTTTCTGATCCCATACAAAGTTCATCTAGAAAATGGGAGATTGTTAGAAACCTTATTTGAGAAAGACTGGCACTTTTTTGTTGTTTTTTTTGAGAGGAAAGGGAGGGAGATTTATGGCTTTCCCTTAAGGAAATTATGACTCCATCACACAGTTACCAATGCAGAAAGAGAGCAATCCATGATTCTTGCCCTTTATCTTAGGGATGTTAATTCAATTTGCATCTTGGGAAATAAACTTCATTTCTGCAAAGTCCCTGAACACCTCACACAGGCAGAAGTCAGGAGAAAAACTGTTGAAGAGTGATCCTTGAGAAGTCTGGATCCACAGGAGTGCTGAGGAGGGTTGAATGTCAGCTCTACATCCAAACCTCAGCCAGTAGAGAAAGGATGACATCTCCGTGATTCAATTTCTCCAGCTGGTTTCTTAATTCCTTTGCCACATGGATGTGAAGTGCTACTTCCTCCTTTCTCTAGCGAGTTCAGTAATCTTGTTTGTGCACCAGTGGCGATTAAAAAATGGAGTGCTCAGGTTGAAGGCATTTCAAGACCAGCAGGCTGGCTAAAGCAGATATAGTTGGTTATGGGAGACTGGTAAAGGCCCACATAGAGTGGCTCATTACCTCGAGACACTGTGACTAATGTTTTGAGATTTGTTTGTTGGCACTGATATTTTGAATGGCCCTGATGAGTTCTTGTCAATGGTGCTCTGTCCCACTGGGGCAGCTCCTGGCATTTTTCTTCCCACACATTGCACTCAAGACAGCATTTTGAGACTACTGGGACTGAGAAAATCATTCCTCATCCAGACCATAACTGAAGAAACTTCACAGCCAGATCAATGCAGCTGACTCCATTTGGCAGTTTGGACAAGGATGAATATCAGTCTGGGGCGGTGGGAATCAAGAGTGGTGATACAAGCAGTGTTAAGCTTAAAATGGCATTGTGCTATGCCAAGTTTTGCTGGATGTAAACATCCACAAGCAGGAAAAGGGATGTCATCATCTTGAAAAATGAAACAATGTGAAGAGGTTTCCAGTTTGGTGCTGAAGGTGTTGGTTGGTTCTGCACCATTTGGGTGTGCTGTTGAGTACAGGTGATATCATCCATCTGACAGCACTCAGCTGAGAATTTCTTTCAGAACAATTGAAATGAGCTGCTCATACCATCAAGGAAACAGCAAGCAAGCAGAGAAGTTAAAAAGCCAAATCTCCTTTCAGGACAAAGCAGCAAAACCATCACTGAAATATGAGCAGTAAGCATCAAAGAAAGGCTGATGTGGTTTTTGATATACCTGGATGTCACTCCTCCCCCCCTCCATGTTCAACATATTGTGTCAGCTGAAATGCATTGGGCCCCTCCAAAGCAACAGCAAATATCTGGGAACAGATCCAGCGTTCAGGAGAGCCTTTCAATAACTGCAGTGATCATGAGCTCAGGCCCAATGCAATAGAGTATTGGTTTGCTCACTTGGTTTTCTGTTTCTCAGGTAAAAACTTTTTGCCTCTCTGCTGAGAGAACAAGTCATTCGACTTAAGTTTTTTTGTTTTTTTTTTTTTTTTTTTTTAGGATCTCAACTTGCTTGTGTGAGATGACAGCCCAAGAGTATTTGCCAAAAGTTGGGAAAATGCCAAGTTTTCATTAAACCTCTTGTAAACCCCAAATTGCCGTCCTGCGAGGCTACATCTGGCAAGGAAGCCATCTGTGATTCGTATAGTCTTGCTCCAACAAAACGACAACAGTGTGAAAAACTCTTTTCTCTGGTCGGCAGTGAACTGTAAAAGTAACATTAGTAATAGCTTCTGCAGGCTCAGTAATGACATAATTGACATTGGCTGAAAGCACAAGCCCCAACTGCGGGGTCTTGCCAAGGCTCTGGATTGATTCATATCATCCTTCAAAAATACAGGTCGTAGTCAATAGCCCTCTTGGATGCTGCTTCTCACACTGGTGTTGAGACTGCTCTCCTTCTGAGCTGTGTCTGCAGTGAAGTCTTGCAGAGTATGAGCCTCCTGACCCCAGCCAAAAAAAGGGGGCTGTTCTGCTTGACTGAAGCCATTTGCTTGATCCGTAAACAAGGTCTGAATTTGCAATTGTTTGAAAACCTGCAGTTTCACAGAGAAGTGCACACTGCACCTAGTAATCTCTTATATCTGCAGCAACATGACCCGGTGCATTTTATTTAATGCAGAGCTCTGGTAAGGAGGCTGGGCTTTAAGCCATCTGCACATATGCTTCTTGGATGCCTGATATTTTCATTTTCCTTCAGATGAGCTGCACTGTGAGGGGGCTCCCATTTATAGCATCCGGGAATCTTTCCAGAATAAGTTGTGCTTGCCTTGTCTGCAGACCTCTCCTCCCCCCTCAGTCCCCTTCACCTCCATGACTCAAAAAATACAGACCCCAGCAGATGTCCATAGGAGGGGGGGGAAAAAAAGTGAGTCAAAAAGCACTGATTTGCTCAAATCTCTTGCTAAGAAAACCATTCCCCAGCTCCCTTTGTGTTTAAAAGCTTGAGGCCCCTGGTTTAGAGAAATCCTAGAAATACAGCTTAAAGATCTCAGTGGGATTGTGCTGTGCTGGGGGGCTGCCTGCTTACTGATGGGGAATGTTTGGAAAAACAGCACCTAACGCCTCCAAGGTTTTCATTTGCACCTCTCCTGTTCTACACATTTCATGGAGAGCCTGGCCTGAGGAGAGGGAGCCTTTTATGTGTTATTTAGACAAGTAAGTGACAAAAAAGCACTGACTTGTAGCCTGAATGCTTTGCTAAATCTTTAGGTCTTCCTGGTTCAGGTAGAAAGAAAGAAAGGGCTTACACACTGAGGGAAGACCAAAGGAAGATGAAGTTAAAGTTAGCAGAGGACTATGAGTAACACAGAACTGAGTGCCTGACCATGGGTGAACCCAAATTAGTGAAGAGCAGTGGTGGCTCTTTGTGGGCTGGCAGGCTCCAGGACACAGGAGCTGGAGCAGAAGATCTCATCCCCACACTTACAAAGCTCCCTCAGGAGCTTAGAGATCTCTGAGCATTGCTTCCCCTGATGCCAGAGGCAGAGTCCAAACAGACTGACTGCCAGACAGTGGTTCCAAAGCCAGCACTTGAAACCAAGGCCAGGATGCTGTAAACCAGCTCTCAGTATGCCCTTCTATGGCTATAGGGTCTGTTGGATCTTGCCTTTGGCGTGGTTTGAAGCTCCCATGGGCTGTAATCTGTGGTCTCTTTTTTGTTTTACACTGACTTTACAACATGAGCCTTCAGGGGATGTTCATGGCTGACTTACTGGGTGGGAAACAGGGAGTTCATAAGCTTACAAGGGTTTGTCTGCCAGAGCTCCTGACTGTGGCAACACAACGCTGCTCCACAAAGAGAAGGTCACAGACCCTTTTCAGTGCAACTACTATTGGAAGGTTTTGCAAGCCCATCATGCGGTAGGGATGGATCCCCAGCATGGTTTTGTAACACCATTATGCTGAGGCAATAGTACTCTACTGATGCCTTCCAGAAATAAAGCCATGTCCTACCAGGCATGGCCTGAGGGATGTGGGACTCAAAAGGCTCCAGTTTGTCCAGCGCTGTTAAACACCACATCTCTGCTGCCAAGGAAGGACCGATGTCACCAGTAAGGCTAGACCCACTCTATGGCATAGGGAAAGCCCAACTTTTTTTGCTGTTCCTAGGAGATCCCAGCCAAATTATCCTGGACAGTGGGGACCAGGTGCTAGCCACCTCACTGCCTTCTAGCTCATCAGAAGCCCTTCTGCACTGACACTTTCTGATGAAGGATACTCCGTAAATCATTTCCTGCTGCAGGGGGATTGGAACTGATGATCTTTGAGGTCCCTTCCAACCCAAGCCATTCTGGGGTCCCCCAGGAAGCTCCCATCCCCTCCTCTCTCATCCCCTACTCTCATATTCTGGTGGAGTATTTGTTCCTTAGTCCTGATAAACCAAGGTTGGAGAAGATATCAAAGGGGAAAAATGCATAATGCAAGTAGGGAAGCAGACAAAATGAACAGAAATCTGATCATGGGTGGTCACTTCCTCCATTTGTATGAGGATTCAGGAAGTCCATTACAAAGCACTTTATCACTGTCACTTAATTCCAACTAGGTTACAAAAGATTAATTAGTTTGGCTCCTCCTATCCGCTACCTGCATGTTGCAGAAGGAGGTGTTAGCAGTGAAGCCCTGCAAAACTCCAACTGGCACACAAGAAGCTTTCTTTTTCTCTCTAATACCTTAATAATCTGAGCCCAATGATCATGGGAGCTGTTAGCATCCTTCTAGGCATGGAGATGGAAGAAACGCACTGGGAACTGCAGACATCCAACATTGTCTCTTTGGGAGGCAGCCTTTGGCTGCCTGAAGCAGGGAGCCTCGTTTTATTAGGCTGCTCCTCAAGCTCATGTTACTATCACAGCACTACACAGCCCATTAATAACTCTTGGATACAGCACCAGGGTGATAAGCAAGTTCATTACACGCTGCATTCCAACATTTGGCTCCAAATTCATGGTCCTGAGGAATTCTATCTGATCTCCTTACGATGATTTATGGCCTCCTCTTTTTCTTTTCTACTGATCTTTTCCCTGGTAACCTGAATTTGATGTGAATTAGCTTTGAGTAGGAAAGCCATATCCCATTGCTGAACAACTTCAAACAGAAGTGGGCACACCTGCCAAAGCTTTCACACTTCTACTGTCTATATTCACATGTTGCACCCAAGCGTCAGGCAGCCTGCTGTTATCATCTGGACATCCTGTTATTATGCAAAGAGATCAGTAGTTTCAGAGGTTCCTCCATCTCCTGCAGGACCATGATGCACTTCACCTGGCAGCTCACCAAGTAAAATCATAGAATGATTGCATTGAAAGATCATCCACTTCCAACTCTACCGATGTGAGCATGGTTGCCCTACACGCACTAAATCAGGCACCAGATCAGGTTGCCCAAGGCCCCCATCTAACCTGGCCTTGAACACCTACATATCTCACATTTAGCAAGAAATACCAGTAGCATCAACAAGGTTTCTAGGCTTTTCTCATCTATTTCAGTGCAGATACGATACCTGAGCAGGACACAGACTGATATTCCCTCCCCACTGATCAGTGGACTGCAGGACCTAAAGGTGGAGAAGCATAAGCCAAGAATTAATATTACTAATTTGATAATTACTGACCCTTGAGTGTACAGGCAGATCTTAATGGTAATGAGGATGGGTGCGGTGCTCCTTGGTTCAGTATTCAGTGGCATGGACTTACCTCTGTCTGTTCCTCCAAGTCTGATCTGGTTGGGGATGCCAAAATACCCCGCTCAGCTCTTGCTCAGGGTGGTGAGTAGACAGATAATAAATAAAACAGATGGCAGGAAGAAAAAGACATTAGACCAAAGATCCTGGACACAAATGTGCAAGTTGTTCTGATTAGCCCCTGTAACTATCAGAAAGATCGATGCAATGGAGTGCTGTTAAATGAGATGTAATGACTAGGAAACCAGTGCAATAGAAAGGTGTTACAAAGGAAAAAAGAAAGTACTTGCCTGTCTCTGAAGATCTGGGCTTTTAAGGGAAACCGCCAATGGGAGGAATATCCAATCAAAGATCCTTCCCCAGGGGCAGTCAGCCCTTAAATTAGGTATAAGAGAGGTGCAGCCAGGTACCACCTTTCCCAGTCACATTGCCTTCACCTGTGCTCCCAGGTCCTTTCCCCAGGTGCTCAATCTGTGGTTCAGGCTGTGGCTCAACAGTCACAATACAACCCCCTTTGAGAAATTGTCTGCTGAAAGATTTGGGTGCTTCTGTACCTTCTAGTCTGTGCATAGTAGTTTGCATACATTGTCCAGAATTCTTCTTATTGTCATGATCATATAAAGGGTCTTGGTTTGCCACTGAATTGGGATTTTGTGGTCATAGCAAATGCAAAGACTAATCCCACACTGTACCAGAAGAAAAGCATGATCACAGAGCCGTTCTCACATGTTTTCTCAGGGCTGGCCCTTAGTTCACCACTGGCCAAAAAAAACCTGCAAAGATATTTTTTTTCTTCTTCTTCCAGAGTTTCTTATTCCACTAAGGACGTATTATTATTTCAAACTTAATGGGAATTTAATCAGAAAGGAGTGATGCAGCGACTAGTCACCAGCTGAGCTCTGCAGAGCCCTATAGATGGGGCCAAGCCCATGTGCAGCCCTTCAGTACTCCCTGACCATGTGAACGCTTGCCCTTAGCCAGGCTTTTGGGTTTGGAAATCATTACCACTGCCTCCCTCAGCCATGGCAGCTGATTACAGTAATAGGGGAATTAAAATCCTTTACCTGCTATGGCTCTTGCTCAGCTCCCCTCCCTGCCAAGTGCTATCTTTGTCTGTAACAGCCTGCAAAAGCCAGTCGTGCCTTAAAACAGCAGCAGATGTTTTGTTTTAATAGGGGAGAAGAGAAAAGGAGAAAAGGGAATCAGTGACAGGCTGTAAAGAATAAAGGTGGGAGGGAAATAGCAAAATGGAATGATCCTGTCTGCTTTTATTCCTCTACTGCCCAGCACAGCAAGTAACTCACTGTTCCTGTGTCACAGGAGGTCTGAGGGTATTTCCAGGTTTATCAGTATTGTTTCTTCTGAAAGTTGCACTCCTAACCCAGCATTTCTGTGTGCCTTGTTGATAACCAATGTCTAAAATAATAGAGTGACTGTGGGCTTGGCTGGGATCCACCAGCCTATAAAAGGACATTCCAGAGTTGTTAATTTTTGCCAACTACATTCTCACCAAGGAGGCTTCTGGGTTGTTGAAGACCCCTCATATCCTCAGGCATCTCTTTTTAGCCAAGGACAATCCTCTCTTCTGTCCGCCTTTCCCCATAAGAATCTCTGAAGACACCCCCCTGTATTCTTTAGCTTTGGAGCTCCCAAGCCAACAGCAACACCAAAGCAATTTCTATAGCTTCCCATGTTAGCAGCTATGGAAAGGAAAGGTAGGATGCCAAGGCTGCACTGGTAGGGTAGGAAAGTATGAAGCTTTTAGCAGTACACTTAGAAGACATACACAGCCAATACGGGCACTAGACCTACTTCCAGTGTATGTCCAGCTCACAGTACATTTTTAGAAGATGTACCAATTATATGACTTCTTTGTTTCTTAAAAAGAAATCAAGGATGTAGCCTTCTTGTTCTTGTGCAGAAGAAGCAACTTGATGTAACGAAAACCCACCTGCTTTCCATTTTTAGGGAATTTTTTCTTTCTTGGGATAGACTGTGGACAATTGTCTAACTGCATAAAAGCTGCTCTATTTCCCCTCAATTACAAAAAAATGATATGCTGGATTTGCAACTGTTCTGAGGACAAGTTGTGTGACAAAAATGAATGACTCCTTTTCATTAGTACGTATGTCTCTTAGCTGAGCATTTTTAGTGGAAAAAAACTGCTCTAAAAGAAGCATAAATGTGACTTGAAGTCTGATGCTCTGCTAACTTGGCAAATGCCAGATGACGAAGTACAGAGAAGAGCTAACCTATAAAGTATCCTATATTTTAACAGCCTGTTTCTCCATTAAGCTTTCTTAGACATCAATAGAACAAAGTGTCCTGTAATGTACGTTAGATGTCTGTGTGCTGTAAAAACATTAAAGCTTTTGTCAGCTCACTACTTTAACTCTTGAAGATGATTGGTGCTCCAGCAAAGTCATCACCTTCTGCATTTTTTTTTTTTATTATTATTTTTTTTTCCTCAGAAGGCTGCTGTTGATTTTATGGCTGTGCAGCCACATCATCATTAGTTTTCACCCTCAAGACAATCCAGATGCGGGTGGTGACGTTATTACTGTTGCTGTCATTATTTGCTGGTGAATTCCTCCATGGATGTTGATATGTTCTTAGATGAAGAAATACCTAAATACAAAGCAAAAGACCCCAAAGGCTGTTTGGGGATAAGTTCAGCCTCAGTAAGGCATATTCTACAGGGCAGGAACATCTGTACAAAGAAGCTGGCAAAAAAGCATCTGTAAGCCATTACAGTTACATGCTCATCTGTAGCAATTGGACAGATCAACACAATGGGAGAGGCATTACAAGAAAGACACAACAGAAGGACAGGCACAATAGAAAGGTGCTAAAATGGATAGGAGAAAGATTGCTCACCTGTATTAGAAGATTCTAGTTTTGCAGGGGAAAGCATCACCAAGGAGGAATCTCCAGGAAGAGATCCTTCCTCAGTGGCAGTCAGCCCTTAAATGAGGTCTGAGAGAGGTGCAGCCAGGCTCTACCCCTCCCAGTCACACAGCTGAATTGCCTTCACCTGTGCTCCCAGAGCTGACTGGGTCCTTTCCCCAGGTGCTCCATCACTGGTTCAGGCTGTGACTCAGCAGTTGCAATGCACCATCCTTGGGCTCTTTCACCCATAAACAAAGCACTGCAGATGT
Organism: Tympanuchus pallidicinctus; assembly: GCF_026119805.1. NCBI lineage: Eukaryota > Metazoa > Chordata > Aves > Galliformes > Phasianidae > Tympanuchus > Tympanuchus pallidicinctus. The sequence continues at coordinate 4,198,639 of NW_026294791.1, read as the reverse complement.
AATTCTAACCTCCATAGCTAAAGATATAGAAGAGATATAGGGGGAGATGGGGCTCACCTGTGTGTACTGACAAGAAGAAGCAGTGAGGATTTAAGATTTAAGGGCAAGCTTAGGACAGGCATGACTTAACTAAGGTCTCCCCTTGCTGACAGGGCTCATGGCGCTGGCCAGACTTTGAACCTTCTCACCAGGATTTTTGGCTCTATCTTCATTTCTTCCTGCTTTGTCCTGGTGCCAGCGACTCTCTGAATGTCCTGCTGACCTGAAGCTCTGATAGCCCCACCAGCAGCTCCCACTCACACAATATTTGTGGCGTCCTTGTGGCTTCCTGAATGCGTGACCTGGAGATAACCACCGCTCGCCCTGGCTGTGGGTATGGCATCTCAGGCAGGTTCCCACCAGGCAGTTGCTGTGCTTACTGTTTGTATGGTGGCTGCTCTGCAGTAATTGTCTGTGTGCTCATGCTGACCTGCAAGAAACTCAAGTTGAGTTTTAAGGACCCTGAGGTCCCACCACTGTTATCCCAAGACCAGCACTGAGACAAGGCTGCCACATTGGCAGACTCATCCCTATACCATGTTAGCTAAAGGACATGCTTGTTTTCAAGCCATCGCTAACAATAGGTTCATGATATGATGGGTCTGCTGGCAAATGAAAAAAAAAGAGACTTTTTCCTGCTCTTTCTCATAGGCAAACCTATGGCTTGCCTGCTCTCCACAGCGACATGTGGACATGAAGAAACTATCATCACTGAAAGTAATTTTCTCTCTCTTTCCCTAACAATAGAGTTTATAGTACAGATCATCTCTAAGATCTAGCTTGCAAGGGGTAGCAGCTGTGAGAATAACAAGGAAACAACCAAGTAGCTTTGCCTGATCAGCCTGGGGAAGGTGTTTGTGAGGAGTTTGTGACTGAGCCCTATGACGTAGGTGGTCCCTTCCAGTCCTACGTGCCTGCTGATGGTTGTGGCTCTCTTCCATGTGCCGTTGCCTCTGAAGTGTTTGTGTTCCTTGCCACGGTATGTGAAGCAGCTTTACTGGAGCCAACAGCCTTTATACCTGGAAGTCACATAAGCAACTCCCACACAGATCTGAAGAACGCACCAATGTGCTGAGAAGGAAACAACTGCAAAGTCTGCACACACTGTCACTGTGGGGTTCAGTAGGGAGAAACCCAACTTACCCCTGCCCTACCCCTTTGTGAATATTTTGCTCTTTATCTCAAGGAGCTCTCTCTGCTTGCTGAGGAACATTGAGGATAGAAATGAATGCGTCCCTCTCTTTCTCTTTGTGCTCAAACATGGGAGTTCACATCCTCTGCCTCTTCCTTTCGGCTGCTGGCCCCCTCGAAGAGCAGAAGCACACCCCAGGGACAGCACAACAAACAGGGTGAGGGGTGAGAACAAAAAGCCCTGCGGCTCTGTGAAATGTTGGCCTGGAAAAGGGAGTGTGTTCCAAGGCCATACCGGTAAGGGCATTAAAAAAGCACCGGGAAAGCAGAACAAAAGCAAAGATAACAAGGCTTCAGTGGTCTTCTCGTGCATGTCTTAAACTTCATGCCTGAGTGGGTTCCCATATATATATATTTCCAGAAGGGAAATGTGAGCCTTGCTTATAAAAACTATGAGCTTTCTTCAGAGTTTAACCTCTACCCTTCGAGCAGCAGCCTTAGGAATTGCTTCATGCAGGGCGAAGTGTTCCTCTGTGGCCCACGTGGCTTTTGAAGGGAATAAGCAATTAGAGATTTTCTCACCCTTTTCCTGTCTGCTTTTGTCTCTGCTTTTGTGAAAGGTAGGAGCTTTGCAAAAAGCTTTGGGACTTGCAGTTATTGCATCATTCCCATCTTGGCATCCACATACCACCTCCTCTTCCTGTGCTTTTCACACATAAAGTGCCAAGAGCCCTCTAGCTACCTTCACTACATACCCTTGTAACTAGCTCTAGTAATTTCCCTTGTGACTAGCTGTAGTAGCTATTTCTTGTAACTGCCTCTTGTATATAGCCATAGTACTTCTCCTTGTAGTTACTTCTTGTAACTATAACTCTTACTCTTGTAGGCATAACCCTAAGAACAATGTGATAAACATATGTATGTCTACATGCCTGAACTACCTCATGTTTTAGGCATGTAGGCAAACAAAGTGATAGGCAGGAGTTTAGCTGAAGAAGAGCTGACTTTGCAATAGCGTTGAATTTCACAGGAAAGGTGTAAGCTGGGAGAAGCAGGGAGCTAACATGCTGCCTATAGGGCACTGCTGTGGTCAGACACAAGTGCTCTGACCAAAAGAGAAGATGAAGAAGCATAATTAGGTGCCAACTGTTGGTCTGTGATGCTTTTAGCCTCCTTTGCCATCTTGGTAGGAAGCAATCAAGTAGTTCTGCCTGAACCTCGAGCTGAGAAGTGAAAATTTAATTCAGAGTCATTTCTTACAGCTGTTGCAAGATTTTGTATGGACAACAGCCCAAGCAAGGAGGGCTGGAGTTGGCAGTGATACCACTTTAATCCAGCCACTAATCTCACCTTGTGTTCTGCTTTCCCGTTTCCCTTTAAGAAAATCTTCCCTCCTGTTAAACTCTAATTTGAGTTATTTGTTAATAGGGGAGATGGTAGGCACTTCAAAGTATGAAGACACAAAATTCTCATTTGCATTTAATCAGCCTCGTTGGATATCACATGGCAATGTAAATTAGTACCCTACTGTGACCAGGACATGAGTCTTCAGCCCTGAGCCATCACCACCCATGAGAGCCCACCCTAGACTTAAGAAGGAAAAACACCACTAAAATTCATTAAAACTCTTAACTGAAAGAAATCGGGTGTTGCAATATTGGTCATAGCTTTTCTCTCAGGAAAACTCCAGCTGGGATCACCCAAAGATTTTTGCTCAATCTTGTATTGCGGCATCTGGGTGCCCACTAACAAAAGAATCTAACCAGACTGTTGCATAAATGTGAATTTTCTTGCCCTGAATCCACTGTTTCACTTCACATGATTCGCTGAACAATTCCATTGGAGCCTGTAAATAACTACCCACCATTATTACCCTAATAATTCTCCCAAGATTAAAAATGTGTTTATTTTGATTCGGAGATTATAAAACCACAGGAATAAAGCAAGTGTAGGCTGCCAGTGCTTTATTTAATTTCTTGTTCTTTTGCTGAAGTTCTGAGAATAACTTCTGTTTCCTGCTGAAGAAGGAAACAGTATTTTCCTTGACTTATGTATATACGACGTTCCTGCTTGTGAATTTTGCCAGGGCTGGAAATAGGCAGGAACCTTCCCAGAGTCTGAAGCCTGTTTATAACATTCTGGCCCGCACCAGCACTTTGGGTTGGCTTGGAGGGCTGGGGCTTCCCCCTAGAGGTTAAGCATCTGCTGAGTCCTTATGGGCACACAGAGCCAGAGCAGACCAAGGGGAGGTGCCACAGGAACCTCCCTCCTGACCAGTGTGCTCTGACTTCATTTAGACCTCATTTGGTTCTTCCACATTCTTTTTTTTTTTTTTTTTTTGTCTTTGCTTTAAGTTATTTGGCCATAACATATAATCAAGACTTCCCTTACCAAGAGGAGCTGCAGCAAGAACAGAGGGAGTAAAATATAGGCTAGCCGTGTAATGGGAGCGTGTGAATGTGGGATGGGAAATGCAAACAGGAGGACAGGAGGGCAGAGCTGCAGTATAAAAGCAGCACTGACATCAGGAGTTATTTCTCTGGCATGTATATAATCATATGGTAATATCCAGTTGGGAGAACGTGGTAGAGGGTTTTAAACAAAGGAGACAGCCGATGCCTGGAGCTCCTCTGCACATTTATTACATCAACATAATGATATAGAATAATAGAAGAGAGGCAGAGGCTGGCGTGAGTGAGCAAGAGTGGCTGCTACTGTATATAGCACTGCTGGGAACATGCCTGGCTGGGGCCTGACATGGAGGCTGAGCTTTGAGAATGGTGAATTAGTGGGAGTTTGGGAAAACCCTCCTGAAAGCTGATGTTGGAACACTTTGTAAGGGTGAGCATCTCAGTAGCTTCATTCATTGAGTGCCCCAAGAATGAGGGAGTGAGGTGGCTTCATCACTAGCAGCTGGGCTCATAGCAGGGAAGGGGTCGCTGGTGGCAAATCTCTTTGCCCAGACAGTGGAAGCATTGCTATGGCTGGAAGCTGGGCCCAGATAAGATCAGGCTGAATGGGAGATGGAAACATTAAACCCGGTCTATTTGTGACTCTTAATGGGTGACTGCAGCTCTTGCTGTGGAGGAGAGCGCTTCTTGGGGCCATCAGGTCAGGGCTTTTTCTCAAAGTCATACTCTAATGCAATCAGGGAATTACAGGCTTGATGCAAAGATAATAAAATTTAATTATCTAGCTTCTGTTATGCAAGAGGCCAGGAAAGATAACATTCCTGCCCTGCCTTTAATCAATGATGTTCATGTTTGCAAAGCACTGAGTGGTATGGAGCTCTCTCAGTTCCAGGGTCCTGCCGCCAGAAGGTACTTCTGTACCTATGGGTACCTATGGGGAAGTGCAGCATCTGCCATTGTCTTTGCAAAAACCAGGACTGAAACTTGATGTTCATTTCTAAAAATGATGTTCCTTTCAAGTGAACTCCAAATCTAGAAACCTTAAACCCCCTGGCAGCCATCGGCCCCTGCCTTTGCCATAAAGACAGTGGTTTTCCTATAGCTTGACTCTTTCATATGGTGGTTTTCTGCATTGCTGTCTCCATAAATGAATCTTTACACCTGAGGAGAACATCCCTCTGCTTCCCTGCCAGGGCTGTTTTTCCTCTCACTGTACTCCAAGCTGTCTTGTAGTTATTTTTGTATTTTTCAACTTTCTTTTTCCTTTTCTTTATATTACTGCTGAAGTTGTGGCAATTCCCTGTAACAATATAATCTTGTGCAACTTATCATGATAAATCTATTCCACAAACAAAATGGGGTCCCTAATTACTAGGGAAAAAAAAACTTCTATAGGCAAGAAAATTCAGTGCAAGGCATACAGAACTTATGCATCACTGCAGCTGAAGAACTGACAGGGAAAAGCTCTCCTTCTGCTGATAATCCACTACAATGCATCGCTGCTGTAGTCTACTCATAACCCTTGCAATGAGATTTTAATTCCTGAAGTCTTGAACAAACAACAGAGCTGCAAAGAGGGAGACCCCGATGTGGGAAAGAGGAGCAGTGACCTTTGCAATTGAACTCACAGGGAAACAATACACCCTAGCCCAGTCCTGATCTTTGGGTTTGGGCTTGGAGATCTCGGAAGTCTTTTCCTACCTTTATGATTCTACGATTCCAGGCATCCCTCACCCCCAAGAAAGTGACAGAAGGGCTGAGGTGTTGAGCAGGTTATGACTGGGGTTGGCATTAATCATGCTCTGTGCCCGGTGTTCTGAGGAACTGTGCTGATTTCCATATAGGATCTTCTTTGTACAGCTCAGAACATCCAGAAGGAAAAACAATGAGGAATGTGGCCCATTTGTGGTATACAAGATGTGTAATTTATACAAGATGTGCAGTATAACATATAAGATTTGTATTATGCACTATGCATACAGCATTAAGGTGCCCGCTTTTTATTTTGAAGTTGATCATAGAATCAGAGAAAATCCTGAGTTGGAAGGGACCCATAATGACTTCTGAGTCCAATTCCTGGCTCCACACAGGACCACCCAAAACTCAAACCCTTTGGGCTTTGGCATTGTCTTGAGCTCCGACAGCTTGGGGCCATGCCCACTGCCCTGGGGAGCCGTTCCATGCCCACTGCCCTCTGGTTGCAGAGCCTCTTCCTTGCACACAGCATGACCCTTGGCTTCTCTCCAGGGGAACCGAGCCCTGTTGCCCCATGTGCCCCCTCCACACAAGACCCTTGGCATCTGCAGAAACACCCAACCGCTGCTCCTGGCCCTCATTGCAGGGCTCCTCGGGGTGAGGCTGTGAGCGCTGGGGAAGGACACATGTTTCCCATTACTGTATAGAGCTGTAGTGACAAGAGATCTGACAGAAGAGAGGGGCCACAGGTGGGGGAAGGCTCTCCTGTTGCAGGGGCCTCATGATTAATAAAATAGTGGAGAAGGTGAGAGCTGCAAATGAACTCAGATTTGCAATGGGTCTCTTTAGCCCGAGCAAGCAAACAAAAAGAATTCATTTTACAAAGCAGACTGGCCAGGTTTGGGGATGTGCTGTCCAAATCCATGCTGTATCACTCGAAACCGCCGCAAGAAAAATACAGTACACCAACCCGCCCTCTGTTTCTATAAATCACTTCATTTCACCAAAGTCACTCCCAGCACCGCTCTCACGAGCTGCTGTCCCACTCCTCACCCCGCTTGGAAGCACTCCCTTGTTTCCAGGATTGTGTTACAATCCCATTTGTTTTTCCCTATAAACCCAGCTCATGACGTGGCTCTTCCCATCCCTGCTGTTACAATGCAGTATGCAATTTTGCGTTTGCTTATGACACACCATGATCCGAGCAGTATAAATATCATGGCCGATCTGGTGTTAATCATCTCGGTCCTGTCGATGGGAGGGCTATTGGAAATGCACGATAGCTCTGCAGGTTATTCATAGCATCAGCTCACTAATTTTTACTGGAATGCATTCACATCTGAATGACATGTTTATTGGAACTTCTTTTGCAGTCAAAGAGAGTTATTGTGGGCATGGGCTAAATGCATTCAGCCATTATATTCTGCAAGCCACAGCTAAATGCCAGATTAGGGTTGAGCTGGGTTGGAACAGCCCATCTATAAAGTCTCCTTCAAGTGTCACCAAAACAGACTTGCTAAAGAGTCTACAGGCTACTGGCTGTATATTAGCCCCATACATTAGCTCTTAGCCTAATAATAAAATAATAATAATTGTCAGAGCTACAAATGTTGCAGCCAGGCAGGGAGTGCTTGGAAAATGCAGCTCTTGAAGAGAGTAGGTCATCAGCCAAGAGAAATAAATTTCCTTCAGCTCCCAGCACGCCAGCTGTGCCTGAATCAGCTGTGATGTGCGATGTGCGCAGACGGGTTTATCAGCCTGGAAGTGGAAGGAAGGTTTTCTTGAATGCAGCCAGCCACAGTGCCCTCAGCCCCTCTGCTCCCCAAGGAAATCTGTCTCCAATTCCATGTCTTGCCTCCATATCCGATCCTAAAGCCCTGTGGTTGCTTTGCATGACTATGATAAAATCGTAGACTCATCATAGCATGGTTGGGTTGGAAGGGACCGCAAAGGCCATCCAGTATTGACTCCCTGCCATGGGCTGGTTGTTCCCCACCAGAGCAGGCTGCCCAGGGCCTCATCCAACTTGGTCTTGGGCACCTCCAGGGATGAGGCATCCACTGCTTCTGTGGGCATCCCGTCCCCTCCATAGTGAACTGGTATTCTGATGGGTTCCATTAAAAAAAAAAAAAGACTCCTGACAATTTCCCACTGGCATGTTTTTATTGGGAACTTTTGTACCTCTGCACCACAATTTAATTTCTCTTTCCATCCTTGGGAGTCTTGGGCAGCAAAGAACAGCATATGGTTCTCCTTCCTCTCCTCAACAACAGAATTGAATGAATAGAGGCCAGCCCAAAAAAATTGTCAAGTGCCCTTATTTGCAAACTACTCACTTTTCAGTCTGTATGTATAGTTAGTGTGTAAGTCAGGACAATAAGAGCAACAAAAGCTTTCATGGAGTTGATTCAGAAAGTATTAAATTAAAATGCAGACTTGAAAAATTACGAGAAATAACTTCTTTCCATCTTTGAGATCTCAACTCCTTTCTGACACCAAGTAGTGAATCAAAAAACTGGAACAACTCTTGCTGGGTTATTTTTGCAGAAACTCTGCACAACTACAGGCAGGAGCCCAGAGCATTGCAAAATGCAAAGCACAAAGGACTTTATGCATTGTAAACCACTCCAGATTAAGTATTAGTAGAACTAATTTTTCTTATTGTTGTTTTTTGTATTCAAGAAGACAATATTTCTTAATTAAAAAAAAAAAAAAAAAATGCTATTTTTTCCCACAGCTAAATTTTGGAATGAAACTGGAGTCTGATTAGAAGGGATGTGAAAAGAAAATTGGGTAATGCAGCATTAATGCCTTTCTTCAGAGGACACAGTGGAGGATGGTTTTGCAAGCTCGCATTTTTGTGTTCCCTCTCTTTCCTCTGCAGCCCTCGTGTTAGAGGGAACAACAGAAAGGGGCCACTCAAGGCTTAAATATAGGCAGATGGAAATTTCCCATGTGAGGACAGGCAGAAAAATTTGCTGAGACATCAAAATGTAGCCCGCTTGCCTGGAAGTGGATGCGAGCAACAGCACCTTCCAAAGCTAGTAGATAGGAAGAGAGCTCATTTCTTGCCCCACAACTGTTCACAGTCCAGATGAGAGGGGTTATGAGCAACTGAAATACTCTTTGGAGAAATGGTTAAAGCAGGAGTATGATGGTGAGGGAGGTGGCAACTGCTCTGTGTTCTGTTTGGATGAACAGAACGCAGCCTTTCAGAGTTTATGGGGGGAGGCTATAAGAAAGAAGAGGACAGACTCTTTAAGAAGATTTGTTGTGACAAGACGAAGGGAAGTGGTTTCAAACTAGAAGAGGGGAGATTCAGATTGGAGATTCAGTTTTTAAGAAGGAGAGTGAGGCACTGGCACAGGATGGCCATAGAGGTGGTGGTGCCCCGTCCCTGCAGACACCGACCATCAGGCTGAATGGGGCTCTGAACACTGAGGGTGTCCCTGTTCATTGCAGGGAGTGGGACCAGATGGCCTTTAAGGGTCCCTTCCAACTCTAACAATTTTATGATTCCATACAAAAAGAGAGATCAAAGCATAAGTTTACAATTGAAACTTCCCATCCGTCTCGCCATCAGGTTTTGGCCAATCTCCTGCTCACCCATGTTCCCTAACTATAGTCCTTCCAATAGGGACCACAGGGTTTCTGGTTCCCACCATCCCCTCCCCTGATGCCGACTCTGTGACAAGCAAGGTGTTTACCTCCCCTTCACCTCATTTTCTCTGCTGGTAATGATGGGCAGTGATGATTGCAGCCTGCTTTGATGAAGCATCCTGTGATCTGCAAACGAAAAACGCGGGGTAAATGCAAGAAGCATAATTATTATTATCACTAAAGAAGCTGCCTGGTGACCTCGCCACTGGGGTATAGATTCATGATTGGTTAGGATCGAAAGGGCGATGAGTCAATGTGTTTAAACATGCTGTCACATTCTCTGTACACCCATGGGCCTTGGTGTCTTGGTGAACTGTAAATATTGCAAGCTTGGTTAACCTGTGTTTTGGAACAGTGCAATTACCTTTGCCTTTGATAATCTTCTGAGCCCTACCAGTCAGTGCTGGGGTTTGGAAATTCGCAGTCGATACTCTGCCATACAAGCCAGGTTAGTTTTCAGCCCATGTTTTGCTACAACAAATTATGTGCAGACCTCAGGAATGAGAACCCAATACTGCTTGACATTTACAGTGAGTATTTAATTTCAGAAAGAGCCTTTGTGTAGAGCAGAATAACACAGCAATGAAAAGCCCCTTCCAGCCTGAAAAGCAGCTGCTATTTAGTGTATTATAATCATTTTATGCTGCCCCCTGAAACAGAGGGTGAGGATTTGAGTGCTGCATCCTGTTAAAATTACAGAAGTCTCGATAGGCTGAAAGCTATTTTCCAAACGGGAGTTTAGCTGTAATTATGGGTCAGACAACTTCTCTTAAGCAAAAAGCCCCCTGATTTAACGACGTGACACAACATCACTGCAGGGCCTTTGTTTTTCAGCCTCTTTTCCTACCTCTCATTTATTAAATTAATCTGGGCAGAAGGAGGAAACAACACAACCATGGGAAGGCTGTAAATCTGCCTGCTTTTGAGCATAACTCCAGCCCTGAATAGAGAGAGGTTGGGAAGCCACTTCCTCCATCGACAGGTTATTCCATAATTATCCTCCACCTTCCCCTGCAGCCTGGGGCAGGGATGCTCAGCATGGGGGACACAGCACCCAGCCCTTGTGCAACACAGCTCTGCTATCAGTGTCCTCGGCGTCTTCCCACAGCCGAGACAAGAGCTCCGTGGTTATTTGGAGCTGTCTGTAATTTGTGGGGTCCTCCCATCATTTTATTTGCTCTTAAATATAGGACTGGGAACTCCTGTGTGGAGTCGTCCTCATAGTTCATGGTGTTTCCTGTGTACTGAGCGTGCTGTGTGCTGGCAAAATAACCATTCCCCTACCCTTGTTTACTGCTCTCAAAGGCTTTGGCATGTCATACATCAGGCCTGGCTTCCTCCCCAGCCCCTTGTAATCATGATTACCTGAATAGGCAGTATGAAAGGCTTTCAGCAGTCCTCCCAAGAAAATCTCTAGGATGTCCCATTCAGCGTCTTTTGTAGAAACGATGGTCAGTAAACCTCTTGGGAATATCGGGATCATCTGTCATTGGCTTCCAGCTCATCCCCCTGTAGCCAAACTGGCTCCTGGCTGGTTTCCTCCTTGGATATTTAAAGACTGTTGCAGTATTTATCTCTTTCCTTCGCTATTTGTGTGCTAGATCCTCAGGCTCACAGTTCATCGCTATTTCCATCACTTTTCCCCTGTTTCAGGAAGAGGCAGTGCTTTCTCTGGAGGTTATGGGTGGAGGGGGAGAGCCATGGACAGACTGAGAGCAGGGCTGGGATGGTTGCAGCCTGTGAGCTGTTCCCATGGGCTTTACATAGAGTCATATAATCACAGAATCATTGAGTCATAGAATGGCTTGGGTTGGAAGGGGCCTCAAATCCCATCCAATTCAGACCCCTGCCATGGGCTGGTTGCCTGCCACCAGATCAGACTGCCCAGGGCCCCATCCAACCTGGCTTTGAGCACCTTCAGGGAAAGGGCACTCATGTCTTCTACGGGCAGTATGTTCCAGTGCAACCCAACCCATGCAGCAGCCATTTCACATCACAGACTCTGAGATGGGAACCCTTGGGAGAGCTGAGCTTGGGCTGCTTTCACCTCTTAAGGCTACAGGCAGTTCTGGACCTGTGAGCTGCAAGGAGATAAACCCGATGATTTCTGCACTAAGCCACATAGTCTCCTCAAACAGCTCCTTAATGTGAACCATGTGGCTGTTGAGCCCCAGCCGTCGGTTCTCACTTCAGCTCAGCCCGTGTTTGTTCTAATGTTGAGCACTGTCAGGCGACAGAAGTTTTGGGGTAAGGAAAGCAGTATTCCTGGAAATCCTGCTGCCATAAGAATGTCTCCAGGACACTCACCTAAAGGGTTTTCAGACCCTTCCTGCTAAAACCTGCACCTCCTCGTGTTGCTCTAGGGAAAGAAAATGGCTCATTACAGAACGTATCCCTTTCCTTACAGGGTTAGGCATAGGGATGGCCGGATCATTTCTAGCATCTGCTGAGAACTGGAGAGAAATTCGCCCAGGGGAAGGAGAGAGGCATGCTCTGCTGCTGAGCCCGACAGCTGCCAGGAGCACTTCATTCTCCTGAGCTCCAGGCAGCAGCTCCTAGGTTAAGGAGTACACATGCTTTGCATGGCCATCCCTTCATCAACAAAATGGAGCTCATCCTGCTGCTCCCTCTACCCAAGAGCAAGCCTTGCTGCTTTGTTCAGATAAAAATAGTGAATCTTTTTTTTTTTTGCTATTTGTCTTAGGTATTGAAGAAAACACAAAAACACTCCTTAAACATGTAGAGATTATTAGCCAGTGTACGGACATGATCCACCCAAAGGGTCTCTCCTTGCCCATTCTGCAAGCCTTGCAGAACTGTGTACAGGGACAAGCAGATCCAAGTCCATGACGTTTTTCCCCCTTCTTTAGTACTTCTGCTAAAATAGCTGCTCGTAAAGATAACAAAGCTGGGAGAAAACATCTTGAGGCAAACTGGAAGCTCATTACAGGGCCTGTGCTGGAAATGGTTGTCTCACATTTCCAATAAAGCACAACAGGTATTTGGGCAGGTTGGCTCCGAGCAGCCCATCCCCACCAAACCCTCTGGCTGATTGCAGAGGTGTCAGCCCATCGATGGCTGCACCGCTAGGTGCTAATATCTTCTCCTGGACAGCCCTGTTTCAGTAGCTTAAGCACTAATCCACGTTGTTTGTATTTGTATGGAGACCTGCTCTGCAAGAAAGCTGCTTTCCATGCCCTTTCCTGAACAGTTAATCCACCTGCTAGTTCCTTGCCTGGCCCACTTCTGTGGGGAGCTGCTCTCTTTGCAGGATAAGACATGCATGGCTTAATGCTTCCAGTGAGAGTGCCTGCCTTATTCAAATCTTAGACATACAATTGCCTTCCTGTTGTCAGTGCCAGCTCAGACAAGGAGGAGGCACACAGTCATTTGAATGTTTTGTTCTTCTTAAACAGGGCTGAAAGTGTAACCCTCCACCCAGCATCCCTCGCCTTGCCCCGCTGGCCTGTTTAGCACACAGTGGGTGGAAAGAGTTATGCAGCCCTTTGTTCAGCTCACGTTCGTTGGTGTCTGTGCAGATACCCGTTATCAGCCTCGTGTGCTGCTCTTTGCTTTCAGCAAGGTCACATCTGCTTAAGTCAGCTGCATTGAGAGAACGCGGCATAGAGGTGACTTCTGCTTCCTGTGTGGCTCCTTTGGGTTTGGATTTCTTTTGGAAATGATTATCGGTGTTTCTGCCATGTGAGTTTTAAGGTGCATGTTGGCCCATGACAAAACCATCTTTCCAAGACACCCTAACAAAACAGTTTCACGTCGCACTGAGGAACCATCTCCAAACCTCTGCAAGTCTTTCACCACACGTATCTTAGCTCATGGTGGCACAGTTCACACACCGAACAGCATCACATCTGGCTTATGCTGAATATAAAGTGAGTAAGAAGTGATTTAGTGACTCCATGCTTAAAAGTGCCATCAACTCACCTACATTGCTCAAAGAAATGCATCTTACACATTGTCATGGAAGTCATGGAAACACAGAATCATTAAGGTTGGAGAAATCCTCTCAAATTCCCAAATCCAAACCCAACCCACCCCACCATGCCCACTGACCATGTTCACAAGTGCCACATCCCCATGGTTCTGGGACACCTCCAGGGATGCTGACTCCACCACCTCTCTGGGCAGCTGTGCTAATGCATTACTACTCGTTTGGAAAAGAAATTTTTCTTAATATCCAACCTGAACCTCCCCTAGGGCAATATAACCTTACATCTAATCTTATATGGCTAAAACTCATCTTGAAAAGAGACCTCTTCTGCAGCTATGCTCAACCCCATGAGAGATGGCTACCCTTCCTTCAGAGGGCAAGCAGATCAGCCCTCTGACAGAAGAAGGCATGAGCAGGGTGAATACTATCAAGATGTGATTCTCCCAGGGCCTCCAAGGGGTCAGGACCTGATAAGGGATCTCTCCTCTTTGAGAGCATCAGATTAAATCTGACCTACAGGCAGAAGGTGCTCCTATCTAATTGCTTCTTAAAAAAACAAGAATTGGTCCTCAGCTATTCATTTCCCCACCAATTTTGTGTTAATTTGCAGCCTTTCTGACATTTTTGGAAAAGCCTGAGCAAAAACTGAACAAGCTTTGGACTTAGAAAGCATTATTTATGAGCAAATCCCATGAAAAGCAAACTGGGGGAAAAGCTGTGATTTAGCGAGAATAAGCTTTTCTGATAAAGAAAAACAATAAGAGACAAGAGAATACTGTCAGTTAATAATAAAAAATAAGGGAATTAACAACACATTTGTAACAGTGAGGCCAAGGAGCCAGTGAGACAACTGGTCAAGGGATGTATAAATCCTACACAATTTGACACCTTTGCATCAAGTCTGAATGTCTTCCTAAAGGCCGTACAGTACCTTAGCCAAGGGTTGTAAGGCCAAGCACCACAGATGTGGGATAGAGCATCGATGTCCCACTGGCCTGAGCATTGATTGAGTGGTGTACCATTGATGCTGACAATCTCAGGAACCAGTGAGCTGGATGTGCCATGGAAGTGCCATGCCCAATTAGCCCAGGCTGGACTCTGCATCCATTCAAAGGACCCCTGGCTGGCTCTGCTGAAAGGATCTGCCTCTCTTCAATTAAGCAGTGTTTTTCCAGCTGCTATTGTCTCATCTTTTATGAGGAAAACTTTCATAGACTTTTTCTAGTTCATATGATTTTCCCATGGCAAAAACTACTTTGAAAAGAAAAAATATCAAAGCAATGCCCATTTTTTTTGTTTTAAGGAAAAGCTTCAATAGGTTATTTTCCCCCTAAGCCTTGGTAGCCATTCTTGCTTTAATTTGAGCAAGGCTTATAGCAGTCAAAGTTATACTTGTGTTTACTTGACTTGAGGTAGACAGGACTAATCCTGCTTAAAACTGAACTAAGAATATCTACATAGTTTAATGAAATGGATTAAAGTTTACCTCATATTAAACATTAATAATCTGTCTTGTTCAGACAAGCCCTGGGAGGCTGGAGCAACATAATTCATTTGCCTTCATTGAAATTTCCTTGAAAAGAAGCAAATTAGGCACTTGTGTAGCGGGCAGGGCCCTTTGATATAATGGTGTGCTCACAAGAGATCTGGCTCCCTTCCTCTGTTGGATGAAAAGAGTTTCTTTTCTTAGATTTTATTTTATTTCTGAGTGCCTTATTAAAACAGCACAACTCTTCCTGTTCCATTTGTGAGGTTTCTTTAGGGAACAGCTCAGCCTAGCACGAATTAAATGCTCCTTCAATTAATTTATATCTCTGAATGGCCTCAGCTGGCACGCGCTCATGCCACACACCTGGAGATGGAGATGTCAAAGTTTGGGTGGAAAGCCAAGATGGTCACACTGGTTCCTGCACAAAGCAATGGCTTTGTGAGGGAAGTCACATTGTTTCAAGGTATACTGTGGCTTTAATTGCTTTAAAGAGCAGGCTGAATTCCTACCGGTTCCTATTTGTTCCATCCATCTGTGTGTGTGTATGTGCATTTAGAGGCATGGTTAGTGGGCATGGTGGTGATGGGTTGATGTTCAGACTGAGTGTTGTTAGAGGTCTTTTCTAACCTTAATGATTTCTTTATATGTTGGCGTTTTCGTGCTTCTCCTCAAATTTCTGCTGACACTTGGGAACACCAAAAGGTGTTTTTCTTCCACAACCACCCATTGTTCTGCTAGTTATGAACCCTCAGCACACAACGAGATCAAACCCTGCAGAATTCACGCCTTTGCTACCACCTGGCAGCCTCCCACTTCACGTGCACCAAAACAGCGCCGAGAGTCACTTGGTGAGCGATGGAAAAAAAACCAAAACATCAACACGAGATTGTTCTATTCCGGGGAAAGCACAAAAAAATGAAAGGTTCAGTACGTCCCCACCACTATATATTAAAAGCAGTGCTGCCTTTGAGCTACTGCTGCGGTTGCAGTCGGCGGCTCTTGAGCAGGGCAGGAACCGGCAGAACGGGACTTTCGAAGGAACCCAAAGGACTCCGGGAGATTTTCCTCCTGACTTCGCTCCCTTCTAGCTACAGATAGGACTGGGCAGGTCTCTGTCACAACCAGTCTGATCAGTGCTACCCAAACACAGCATAGGTGTAGTCTGTGCCCCGAGGAAATCAGAACTTCAGACAAGCTCATGCAGGCACTCCCACGCCAGCTGGTGCCAGTGGGGGTGGCGTGAAGGTGATAGTTGAAAGTCATTGGGTTTTGTGGTTGGTTTGTGTGTGTGTGTGTGTGTTTTCTTTTCCCTCGCTGAATCAACAGGGAGTTGTTTTCGACCTTCTGTTTCCTTCAGTGAAGGTGGAAGCTTGTCTTCAGGCTTGGTGAGAAGAAAGGTTGGGCACAAGGCTGTGCCAGGAGCATCACCTGGCACCCTGGGAATGAGCACATGGAGGCTTGGAGGAGCCAAGCAGCAGCTTGGGTCCATGAGAAGGTGCCCAGATCCATGAGGAGGTGATCAGATCCATGTGGAGGTGTCCAGGTCCACGAGAAGGTGCCCAGCTCCTGTTTACAGGAGTGGTTCACTTCATGCATGAAACTTGAACTAGGCTCTAGAGGTGAGCTAAACCCCAGTGAGGCTGCAGGAACTCAGTCCTGCTTGTCTTCCAGCTACAAACAGCTGGATGAAGCCTTCAGACACCCAGACCAGGGCAGGCTTGGAGCAGGGGCTGCAGGTCTCTGCTTGCAGCATGGATCTAGTCCCTCCCCCTCCTTATTGAAAAGCCTCCTAACCGAAAATCATGGAGCAGAAGTTCAACAGCTTCAACAGCTGCAGGCTGCCAAACATTCTTGCTGAGTGAGGCTGTTTGGGCACACCGAAAGATGGCTGAACCTGGGGCTTGCGTAAACCTTTCTTACCTGGAACAAAAGATCTGCTTCCATGGCAGTCAGGTGCATGCATGAATGGGGTGAAAACAGGCTCAACCGGTCCCTGTGCAAAAAAAGACAGGTTTGACTGGAAGGGCTGCTTGTGCAGAAAGGGCCTGCCAGCATCAAAGGCAGATGTGCTGGGTGCTGCACAGCACGATTTGTATCTGCCGGAGCAGAGCCCAGTTTTACAGCACTGAAGGCCACAACTGGCAGCCAGCCTCAGGCTCCAGCAACGCACCTGGTTTGCATAAACGCGTCTGAGTCCATCCATCCATCCAACTCCCCAGGAGAGCTGCAGCACCAAAACCCCAGTGCTGCCCGTGCCAGCCAGCTGCAGCCCTGTGGCTGCTCACTGCCCATGTTAAGGATCTAACCCTGCAAGGTGCAAGCACAGATGTTCTTCACCTGAAGAAGTGGTTGCTTTCAGATCCTAGTGCTGATATGATTTGGTTTTGTTTTCCATTTCACCCATTTCTCTTTCACTTCCTTCCTGCCCTGCAGGAAGAGATGGCAATAAATATGTCCCTTCACCTGCTCCTCCTGATCAGAGGTGGCAGCTCCTGGAGCCACAGGACAAACCCTGAACAGTCCCTGGAGAGGAAAGAGCTGAGGTGGATGGGACATGGGGGAAACAATGGGTAAACCCCCAGCATCTGATCACCTCCCATGCTGCTCTGTGCCCTCCTGTCCCCCATCCACCTATGCACACATTTTCATGCACCCATCACCACCGAAGCTCCTATTTTACATGTAGGACAGGTGGAGATTTACTGACTTTTTCCACATGCAATAAAATAGTACTACTAATTACGATAATAACAGCAAGTGCTAGCTGCACTCTGCCTGCTTAATTTCCACCTGCTGTTTATTTTCAGTTTGATGTGGTATTTGCTTCCTGTCATGCATTCTTGCAAATCGTTTCAGTGCCGCCTTATCTTGCCTATGTGGTTCACCCAAGGAGTGGCCGAAACGTGGCTCTGACCAAGGGTGACACCAAGGAGGAGTTCCTGTTCTTCTCATCTCCTGTAGGAGGGGAAAAAATTGAAATTTCTCTTTTCACCTTCCACCTACATCTTTGCAATCCATCAAGCTGCAAGGATTTTTGTCCAGCTGCAAAGCATCTGTTCTTCATGGAGAGGTGTTGGCACAGCTGTAAGCCCTACAAGGATCAGGTTAAGGGGCTTTGGGCTTTTTGTTCTTAGATAGTATTTCTTTAAAGCTTGGAATATTGGTAAAGAGTAAGAAATGCAATCAATAAAAAGAGATGCGCTCAAAGCCTCAGCATCACCACAAGCAGCTCAGTGCAAACCAAGGACTGCATCCATCACATCCTTCCCAATCAGGAGCTGGTGGGTCCTTCTCACATCCATCTACAGTGGCATTGGGTCCCTTGCATCTAACTGCCCCAGTGTACAAAGTCCCAAAGGGTGACCCCCATTTCCCCAGCAGATCCCCGAGGGGCTCAAACCCAAAAGCAGGAAGCAAGGCACACTGAGCTATTTTAGTTGTGTTATGAGCTTTTATTTAAAAAGCACATTTATACAGCAATAATTTCGCAGATACAAACTTTCATTTTGTATTCTACAAAAGTCTTTGAATATTCTTCTCTTTACAAAATGGAACATTACAAAAATACAGACAATTTAATATGATTTTTTTTTATACAAATGTCTCTAATTGTAGTTATTTTCATTAAAATATTACTACCACAGAACTACAATATTTTAGTCGACTATAAAAAAAATTAATTCAATGCTTCTTTAAGCAGCAAAATGTAAATAACACAGGTCAGGACACAGTTTATAGTCATAGTGGATATATCTAAAATTGTTTCAGAAATAATATTTTACATAGTTAATTTTTAAGGTTTTATACATTATTTATATAATATTTATATATAAAAAAAAATCATAGCTTGCTGTAGTTGAAATGATAGGACGGATTCTGTAAGAAGGATGTGCAAATGGCCATTCTGCATGCTTTATGTGATCCCTTTGCAAATGCGCTCTGTGAAAAGATCTGCAAGCCAAAAACTTGTGGTTTCTGGGCAAAAAAAAAAAAAAAATAATAATAATAATCCTACAAATCACACTGGGTAGAGGCACAGCTGGCTTCCCACTGGTGTCATCAAGCAGAGCACCAGGATGCCAATGGGAAAAATGGGGGTGGGGAGGATGTACAAACGGACTGGACACCCAGGCTGGGACGTGCCGCCCAGCAGCCCGTCCCAAAAGGGCAGAATTCAAGGTTCCCCAGGACTCAGCCCTGAGGTCGAAGTGCGAACAGGTCTCCAGCCAAGCCGCCGCTACCCAAACCGTGAGCGTGCAGAACGCCTGCTGCCATTCAGAGGGGGGAGGACCGGGAAGCAGAGGATGCTCTTTTCCATTTTAGGGCCATTTGCAGCTGCTGCGCACGCCCGGTCGGCTCAGGATGAAGCCTCGCCAGGAAGCGAGCGAGAAGGAAGAAATGTGGGTTTGTGATCCGAGGGTACATTTGTTCAGCCTCGCCGTTCATCTCAGGACTGCTTGTGAAAGGTGTGTGGTTTGAACAGAGACCCTCCGGAGATCCTCAGCTGGGCAAGCTCCTTCTATACTAAGTCACAGTATGGAAAAGAGGAGGCAGAAACAAACTAAGAAAAAAAAATAGCAACTCTTACAAACCAATCCCAGATCTTGACTCAGTGCTGTTGCTCGTCTGTAGTGCTATATAATTTGTGAGTTGTTTTTTTTTTTCCTTGCCTGCATTAGAAATCTTCATCGTCAAAAATAATAATTAAAAAACAAAACAAAACAAAACACAACCGAGATGGCCAGCTTTCCAAAATCCCTTAGTGTTCTTTACGCTATGAACAATTTGGCGTTCACTACAACATGAACACTCAAACCAATTGCACATCCAGAACTCCGGCACCTCTTTGCTTGCTCGGCTTTTTGCTGGGTGTTTGTTTCTCACTGTTGCTTTTAGTTGATCACCACCACTCCTTTCCTCCAAATGTCGTGAGTTGAAAAAGACCACAGAGTAAGACTTTACCGGTCGGGCAAGAAAGTCTCTCCCTACATTCTACTGTCTGATGAGATTTGAGAGCAGCAGGTAGTTGCTGTCAGCAGTCATTTTTGCAAAAAAATAAAAAATAAAATACAACACCAATCCGATTGCTCAAAGGCCTACACCATGTTGTGATGGTTATTGCGTTCGATGATGTCCACAGGTGAGAGGATCTCCTTCCGGATGGGGGGTGGAGGCAGGCAGGTCTTGGGCTTGGGCTTGAAGAGGTCAGAGACATAAAACACCTGTGGGAACAAGAGGGAGGGTAAGCTTAGCCCCACTGGGTGATGCTTCATTCAACAGAACACACAGTTATTTAGGTTCAAACACCTGTTGTGCAACTGAATTCCTTCAGAGAGCCCCCGATCTCAAGCGCCTGCTACCACCTTTCCTTACAAGATGGAAAAAGGTTCAGATGGCAGAAAACAGCATAAAAATATGATGAAAAACAGAATGGCTTGGGTTGGAAGGGAGCCCAACGATCATCAAGGTCCAAACCCCCCTGGCACAGACAGGGCCACTGACCTCCAGAAATGAATGGTTCAAAATGGATGACGGATCCATTT
The DNA here is from genome assembly GCF_026119805.1 of Tympanuchus pallidicinctus. Classification (NCBI taxonomy): domain Eukaryota; kingdom Metazoa; phylum Chordata; class Aves; order Galliformes; family Phasianidae; genus Tympanuchus; species Tympanuchus pallidicinctus. The sequence goes on along the minus strand of NW_026294791.1, from coordinate 4,178,722 downwards.
CATTTATCGCATTGGCGAGAGCGATACCCCAACCTCTGTGAACGGGGTGAAAAGCCAGGAAACAGATACACAGCTCACACTCACAAAAAAACAAAGGTCTCCAGCCAGCCTGACTCATGCTGCTGTTTTAGGGTTGGGATCAGTGTGAAACAACACATTCAGGCAGACATCAGGTAGACCTGAAAAGACTTCAAATCCAAGCCACACTAAAAGCTACATGCAACAAACCCATGGTGAGCAACGCTCTCTTCTTGTCCCTTTCCCCACCCCACAGGGAAGAGAGGAGGAGCCATTCCCAACAACTATTTCCTAAATATCCCGTGATGTCAGCCTTCTCCCGGATGTGAAAAAGCCAGCACTTGGCAATTTTGGGAGGCAGCAACACAATAAGGAACAAAGTGCTGGGAGGAAACTTCCACATCCTCCTTTGGCAGCCGCTGCACAAAGCTTATCAGCACCGGCGCACCAGGGCACTTTCTCCCGTGCCAAACCCCAGCCCCACACCAGGAGGAAAAGGAGTCAGACAATGCAGATGCTCCAGAGGTGATGAAAGGCAATGAGGGCTCTTCTTTCTGTTAGTTGGTACCAAATCTCCAATCTTAGGTCATGCTTCTGCCAAATTTGCTGGCTTCATCCCTCGGGCATTGTCAAACACTGATAATTCAGGGCAAGGTGTGAGCAAGCAAAGCTGGGAAGAGCAACACATAGTGCTGGGAAGTCATAGGAATTAAAAGCATATTTGACTTCTCTCCCACAGGTCTCGCATGCAATTTCTAAACAACAAGCCAAATTAGGGGAAAAAAAACTATGTTGCTCAAATAAATGATATCAGATTGATGCCACTGAGTTGGTAATATGGGGAAGAAACTAAGATGTTCCTCTGCCTCTCTGTGTTTTCTAGCTACCCACAACTCCAGTTGTCCTTGGAAACAACTTCTGCAAGTCTGTATCAGCACAGGCAGATAAGAAACTGAGCTGAATAGACACCGACTCTGCTATAAATGGCAATTCACTCCTACAGTCGTAACCACGGGGTCAGGAAGCTCAACTGTTGTTGTTCAGCTTTTATTGCTTCATGGAAACACACGGAAGGAGCTGACAGGCAAAACAGCTCTTTTCTCAGGGACTTGTTGGTATCTGGCCATATAACAGAGCTGACAAAGTCACTTAGGGGGCATCCAAGTCGCAGTGTCTGCACCTCCAGCTCCATTGCAGAATTCAGCAGGACCTACAGCAGATCACAAGCCTGGATCTGGCCTCTTGCTGCAGCATCTCAGTGTAAAGGCATCTTGAATTGCTCTGGCAATGGTTATCTGCTCAGCTTTAATAAGCGTAAAACCCCTGCTAGGCCGGCTCGGCGTGTTTTTGGTGCCAGTTTGTTTGTGTGCCCACCTCAGAGAGCTGGATTCAATCAAAACGATGTCCAATTTCTGCACTGACATGGCCATGACAAATTGATTTACAGGAGGAGATGGCTCTGTGCAAGAAGCATATGGGGATAGCTGAGTCTGGTCCTTGTTTTGGACAGGAATGAAGTATGGGTAAGTGTCATCCTGCATATTTCAGCTTTTGCTGTGCTGCTCGCTGCTTTTCGGAGTGTAATTCAGAGACTGGGTAAGAGTTTTCACTTCTTCTCAAACTGCATTTCACTTCAACGTGGCTGGAGGTTATACAAATACTTATAGGAATTATGAAACGTGATCTTTTGGGGTTGAAGCAGTGTTAAATCCTCCTGATGTTTGAAATGTTTTACACAAAAAAGGACTAATAAACGTGCAAAATTTTTCACTTGGATTAGTTCCATTTCCTGTAGAAGGTGCTCTCCACCCGTAAAGAAAACTTGACAGCAGAAAACCAAGCGTCTGTTACACCGAGCAATTCGAGATGTTGTATCACCACTTAACATTTCATATTCCTTCTCAGTGCTGAAGAAGTTGTTAATCACAGACAGAGCGGTTAAAACAACCATCCAAGCAAATCAGAGCAGTATCAGGAGCACGTCCTTCCAACGCCTGCCCTTTTCTCCCTCCATCAGAAGAGACAAACTACGCGGCACATAGCAGGCTGCCTACAATGCAAGCGTAAGAACTATTTCCATTTAAGCAGTCCTCATCATATTTCACCCTGGAACTGAGTCTGAATGTTTCATCAGCTGGAAGTGCTTGACACTAATGTCTTCTGCTTGTTATTTCAGGCACTGGAGGACCAACGCGTCTGCAGCAGCACAACCTGGATTTAAGTTCTGGCAGTCCTCAGAGATGAAACCCACAATTGGCTTCTAGCAGAAATTATAGCCTGATAACTGTGGTGTTTTAACAGCCATCATCAGACGTGCTCTTGAAGGTTTTGCTGTGGGAATGGAAAGAGCAGCAGGTCCCTGCCTCCACTTCAGAGCATCCTCCGCACAATCACACAAACCCAGAGCTGGGGACAAGCACCCCCAGGACACTGCTGTGATCTCCATCCACCCAGGGAGCCTGCAGTGAGGATTTCCCAAATGCTGCCTCCAAAAAGCATGGAAACAAGCTGGGAAGGGCAGTGCCAGCAGATCCACGTCCATCCATGAAGCTCCCAGCAGCTGCTTCCGATGCCTCGGCACAGGAAAGCCACTCCAGCCTGCTGTTGCCTCCCCTTCCCAGCACAGCCTCCATCTGTTGGGGGAAAAGGCCAGCTCTGCTGCCTGTCCCAACCAGGAAGCACAAGGATGTCTGCACTTAGCATCCGGAGAACTGCTGCCTTCCTGACACCATGATCCGGCCAGCCATAGCCCTATGCCTTAAACACCACTTCCCAACAGAGACACACAGAGAGGTGACCACCCCCTGCTAACAAGACCCAGTGATGTGCACTTGATGTGTGCACCTACTGAGTATCCTGGAGAGGAAAAGATTCCCAGGATGTGTACAAAAACCCTGGTGATGTTTCTGTGAAAGATAAAGGAACAGTAATGGTGCTTCTAGCAGGCAGTAAGCAGCAGCACATCTCTCTGCTGGCTTTCTGAATGGGACACTGGCACTAGGCAATGGTCAAACCCAACAACCACTGCTCAGCAGGTTAATAACACTTCAAAAAAACTTCCCAGCAATACCATTTCTTGACTTGGCTTTGGATTGTCACCAATGAGTAGAAAGGACATGAATAACCTTGTTTTTCTCCTTGCAAAATAAAACCTTAACAAAACTTGCCCCCAGGTATGCTTTACTTTTACATCAGTTCAAATAATGATAAAAAACAGAAAGCAGTAGGCTGTTAAAACTTTGGTTTGGGGAGTTGGTACGGAGATGTGAATAACCCCAGCCCCTTTGTTTCTGCACAAGGCAGCAGCCCTGAAAGCAGTTGCCCCCCGGCCCCAAGCATTCCCATCTGTCACTTCCAGTTATGGGGCTTGCAATCGGGGCACTCCTCTGAAAGTGAATTGCATGAGAACAGCCCAGGCTGCCACAGACAAGCGGGAACAGCTTTTGTTAACAGTCTTCAAGGACATCAAACACCCCAACACAAGAGGGGGGAGTTACTGGGGGAGGAGGTAGGTGCAGCAGTGCTGGTGTCCCCTAGCAGCGCATCCCCTCCCGCACAATTGCCCCTGTTGGAGCAGGACTTACCACGCAGTAAGCCACCAGGGCTCCCTGTGCAAAGCCTGCCAGCACGTCGGTGGGGTGATGCTTGTGGTCTGACACACGGGACAGGCCAGTGTAAAATGCCATCATGATCAGTGTGAATTGCAGCAGGGGACGGAGCAGGCGGGCGCCCTTCCACGTGAACCTGGCCTGCAGATAGAACTGTGGGGAAGAGAGGAGAAACAAAAAAGGTTGTGTTAATTTGAGGCTTCTTCTGCAGCAGGGAGGAGGTAGGGCAGCTTGCACTGCTTTAATACAAAAGGGAGCGATGCTTTTGCTGGGTTCCCTGAAACCACAAATAACTTAACACCACCATTTACCTACTGAAGCAGAATTAACAGAAAGATGATACAGGGGAAGCACTGCATTAGTGGATTTAGCTTGTTTGGCTGTTGCATAAACATTATATTTACCCCTTTTTTGAAAGAATATGCACCAGGCTCTTCAGGGGAAATGAAACATCATGTCCTTGGAACAGAGCAGATGCTCCAAATTACCCAAACTGTTGTTAGCCAATTAGCATGGAAGAGAGCAGTACCAAAACAGCTTGGTGCTGGCTAACAGGCATTATAATTCTGGGGAGTATTTCTGCAAACCACTCAGAGCCTGGGAACAGGGCCACATCCCCATTGCACGCTCCCTACACCATGCAAACTGGTCCATGCAATGCAGTGGGACGAGCTGTAGCTCTTGGGTCTCCACAGCACCCCACATATCTGCAGCCTCCTGGGCTGAATATCCCTGCATTAGGCCACTTCTCTGCTTTTTGCAAGTGATTTCTGTGCCTGGGACTAAGATGACTCTCCAATCTCTTTAAAAGTCTCCAAAAACAAAAAACAGCATTTGTTGAGTATCATTTCTAATGATATACAGTATTCTACTATTGCCATGGGTTAGGCTCAGGAATACTTCCAGATCCAAGGTACAGTGCAAAACTCAGTTTCCAATATGTTATTGTAGAACAAAAATAGCTCTGAGTATTTTATCATTTCAACTGTTACTATTAGTTCTACCAGGGAAGTTTGAAACCTAATAGCTTCTAATACCATTGTATGATTCTATGGTCTTACTTCAGGCTTTGTCCCATCAAACCCTTTAAGAAAGGGATTTGCTGCTGGATCATCTGATGTCTGTCCTTTATGCACAGCTCTCAAACTAAACCCCCAATCTTGGACTAAGCAGGTAAGTTATGGTTGAAAAAGCAAAGTATCAATTAAAAATTAGCAATGAAAAGCACTGAATTTGAACACACAAAGTAGGCAGTATTTGGAGGGCGAATAGTTCTATAAAACAAGGGAAAACAGCAAACCTGAGTGAGATCTGTGCTTTGGTCAAAATGGCATCAACTAGATTATATTTGGATTTTACATTTTCTTCAGAAACAATCACAGAACTGCCCAGCCTCTGCCTGAGTCCCCTGGCTCCGTTACCTCCTGCTGCAGGCACTGGCCAAAGAGGTCAGAAACCATCAGAGCAAAACACATTTCTACTGCAATGTCCATTCCCCAACTTGCATGCCACTTGCACACCATCCTCACTGAACCTCATTGAAACCAGCCCAGGAATTCAAAACTTATCAGGATCTGCAGGCTGCCAGGCAGACAGACAGATGCGGATGGTGGGGTTGCCCCAGTCCTGTTTGCATAGGAAATGGCACTGAAATGGTGCAAGGGTTTGTTTGTGTACTGATTCACTCCTTCCACAACACGACCCTGGGTCGTGTATTTTGTGCATATGCTTTAAGCGTTTATGAAGGTAGAGAAGCACTGCACTGTATATGCTGGGAGACACCAAAGCACCCAGTGCTAATTGACACATTTCTCTGAAAATCTGCTTTTTTTGACCACCTGGAAGCTAAAGTCTGCTAGGTTTGGATGGGAACAAGGGGCTGGATGGAGCCCTTCCTTGGAGGGGTGGGGAGCAAGAACACAGCCTGGCTCATCTCCTCCACAGCTCATTACAAGGCAGCAGGAGGCAGGAGCAGCAGCAGCCACAGGAGCAGCCTGGAGAAGGGGTGGATGAAGTGAAGTGAGGTCATGTAGAACCTGAGTTTGTTTGGAGCTCCCATCTACTGCCTGGCTTCTAGCAGGGGCTGAGTTACCACAGAGCAGATGGCTTAAAAGACATCATTTTGCTTTTCTCCTGCCAGGGGACTTCCAAGTGTTGGTGGGGACAACCCACAGTCACACACAGCCCATTGGGGAGGAGTTGGTATGGGATGTAGGCTGAGAACATCACCTCCAGTCCTCTGGGGCTTTCTGCCACCCAAACATCCCATCCTGTTCACACTCTCCCCACCACAAGTCTGAATTCCATCAACCACATCCCTTAGTCACTCTAAGGCTTCCTTCTGGGAAGTGGCCGGGCTTGTTCCTGACCTGCAGTTACCTCTTTCTCCAGCCCCATCTGTACCCATACCAATATGGGGCAAAAGCCCTCAAACCTAAACTCAGCCCTGTGTAACACCCAGCCTCGTCAGGGCAAAGCCAGCAGGAAGAACTGCAGAATCCAGCTTTTAGCACCAGGTGCAAGGACAGGAGGGCCAAGACCTCCCAGCACCAAATGGAAGAGCTGGTTGCCTTTCCCACCCCGTTGAGAATCGCCATCGGTCCAGCAATGCAGGTCACACCTCAGCCCTGGCCTCTGACAGAAATCCACTTTATTCCCTTACTTAAGTTATGGCTAAGCTTGAGTCCAAGTCTACAACCATCTTCACACGTTCACATCATCACTCAGCAGCACAAGGGCACTGGGGCTTTCTCTGTCCCTCAGCAAAGCCATGGTTGTCCAGACAAAAAATCAGCAACACCTGTCATTTTCTTTATAAACCAATAGACCACAGTGAAATCCACTTTGACCTGAAGGCTTCAACCTCCCCCACTGACACTCAATAAATACATAAGCTACTCTCATTTTCTCCAGAATCAGTCAATAAATTGGGATATAATTTAATTTTTGTTCACTCTCCAAGTGGCTGGCTGTGATTTCAGGAAAGTTCTTGCTGTAAAACAATTCAGCATTATGATCTCAGGTGTTGGACAGGCGTGTAAAGCCCCAGTAGTCCCCCAAACACAGATACACAAACCCAAGGTGTGGGTCAGGTCTGGAGCTGTGCATGTAGTGAGCTATTACAGATCTCCTTCCTCAGCCTATTATAAATATGAATTATGGACTCACTCAGCCAAGGAGCAACAAAGCAAGGAAAATTAAGACAAAGAGGATTACCCAAGCATAATTTCCCCTTCTAAGTTTCTATACAAAGGACTGATGTTAATTTGGGACTCTTGGTGACAAGAAGGCTGCAAGAAACAGCCCTGAATTCTCATTGTTTATAACCAACTCTCAGAAGCTTTGGCTATGCAACAAGTGCCTTTCCATGGGATTTCTCCCCAAAAATTCTTCCAGAAGTTGGTGGAATCATATTTCCCTATTGAGATCCCATGACCAAACCAAATGCGTAGGCTGGCCACAGGGCTTGATGCTAAAATAGGGCGCTTGCCACTGTGCCAAGAAATGGGAACGCCGTGGTCACCCACTGCCCTGCTGCTCCTGCCCAGCCATGAGCATCCTTTGCAGACCTAACACATGCCAGCAATGGTGGACTCTGCATTTCTCCCCACATTTCTGGGGTTATTCCTCCCCACAACGGCATTTCCTAGCATTCTTGAGGTCTCCAGTTAGATCCTACTTGCAGGCATCCACTATGCTATCCACCATAAACCTGTTTTGGAGCAGGGGATTATGCATACCCACGCATCACTGATGGGCATATATATATATACACATACAAATACACACACACACTCAGCACACCTCCAATGAAAATATCTTTCTGCTCATGTATGGACACTGCATTTTGAACGCAGCTTGATTTCAAGCGTGGAGTGATGCAATACCTTTTAATGAACCAACTAAAGTTTTCTGAACCCACAAAGTCTGTTAGGTGGGATGAAGGACTTAAAAACACCATCAGGCAGAATGAGCTGCAAAAGCAATGCCAGGAAGTGACTTATCCTTGAAAAAATGAAGTATTGTTTAATACAGAACTTGGATGTTGCACTTAGGACACAGCTGAACCTCTGCAGCACGCACTCAGCCCTGCAAATGCCTTCAAAGTACCTTTGCCACCACCAATGCCACAGTTTGCAAAGCTTCCAGCCAGTTCCCATAGCACCATCACCAACCTGCCACTACACCAAAGCTCTGCCACCTGTAACCTCTAAAAAATTCACTCAGTTGGGCAAGACAGCAAGGTTTAGTTTGCACTAAAACAAAAAAAAAAAAACACCCAAAAACCAAAAAACACAACCCTGGGATAACCTGGGATAATATAACCTCTCTCTCTTTTTTTTTTTTTTTTTTCTAATTTATTACCAGCCTTTCCAACATGACAAATTTTCTGCCTGAGCTCCAGAGCTTCTTTTCGCAATGGGATTTTTCTGGTGGTGGTCAAAGAGCCAGAGTGACAGCACAACTGCTGGTGCTAACAGGCAAGCCATTTTCTCACCCTGATACGTACTGCATAATGCTGTCTGCGTCCCAAGTTGCCCTTTTCTCCCTTAAATTTGTGTCCAAATGTTGGGTGTAATTTTTCCCCTGAGTTTTTAAGGCACAGCACAACTGAACAACTGGTCAGATGGAGCCTGCTACCAGCCCTAAACCAGTAAAATATAAAAGAAAATCAGTCTTAGGGGAAAAAAAAATCCCTCCACAAAAATGGGTAATTGGGGCAGATGAGGAAAAGAGCAGAAGCTGCTGGTTGCCAAGAGTTCCAGTGCTCCCACGTGGGGACAAGCAAAGGAGATCAGAGACAGCTTTTTGCTCCATGGCACAGCCCCCAGAGTCACACAGGGGCACTTTCTAAGCCTGTTGCAAAGTTGAAAGAAAATCAGGCAGCAAAGCTGCATTAGAGAATGAACCATGGATTTTCCCACGTGTTGAAGGCATGCTGCGGTTATGGGGTCTCCAGCCCAATGTCACCAGTGCCCTACTCCTGCATTCCCATTTTGCATCTTGCTTGTTCCAAATCTTAGAATATGCCAAGTTGGAAGGGAACCCATAAGGATCATCAAGTCCAGTTGATGGCTCCACAAAGAAACACCCCAAAATCAAGCCCTATGTCTGAATGCGTCATCCAGCCGCTTCTTGAACTCTGGCAAGCTAAGTGCCATGACCACTTCCCCAAGGAGACCAAAACTCAACACAGTATACTCCAGGTGAGGCCACACCAATGCAGTATAGAGCAGGACAATCACTTCCCTCATCAGCTGATACAGTTGGCCTTCCTTGCTCCAGGACACACTATTGACTCATGTTCAACTTGCTGTCAACCAAGACCCCCAAATCTCTTTCAGTAGGGCTGCTCCCCAGCATCTCATTTCCCAGTCTGTACATATAACCAAGGTTGCCTCTTCCCAGGTGCAGAATCTGGCACTTGCTCTTCAATTTCATGAGGTTGGTGATTACCCAGCTCTCTAATTTGTCTAGATTCCTGTGCAAAGCCTCACTACACTTGACAGAGTAAACAAAAACCCTTTCAATTAAGGATCACCAGCAAACTTGTTCAAAACACCTTCTCGTCCATTCAAGGCATTTATGAAAACATTAAAGAGAACAGACCCTAAAACTGAGCCCTGCAGAACACACTGGGAACTAGCCATCACCCTGATGTAACTCTATTTACTAAAACCAAATGCTGGCTTTTCAGAAAGAAAAAAAAAAAAAAAAACCACCAAAAAAACCAAACTGGTGAAGCAGAGCAGTCTGTAGAGTCTGTAAGGAGTTCAAGTCAGTCAGTAAACAGGTCAAGTTCCAGCAGCTTTGGCCAAAGCAAACAGGCAGGATCATGGGATGGGGCTGAGCACTTGCTGATGAAGCCCATGTTTGTCCCCTACTCTGAAAGATCACAAGGTTGGAAAGGACCTACAAGATCATCTAGTCCAACCATCCTCCCATTACCATTGCTACCACAAGCTGCTAAACCATATCTGGTTTCAGATGCTGCATAGCAACAGGTGATGATGCTGGGCAACAGGTGAGGAATCAGGCTGGGCTTCCAAGAAGGCCTCAATCTTAAAAAATAAGTAATATTTGCTACGTATTTGGGGAAATAAACACCACCAACTAAACGTGGACTGGCAATACTTGCTGTTTTCATATGTTAGGCTTCAAAGCCAACTTATCTGCCTGCCTGCAGAACAACTGTAAATAAATACTGCCCCTCCTGAAGCAGAGCAAGTGATGATTTCCAAACTCAGCTCGGAAAATTTTGCAAAGGCAGGACAGGAGGGCTGAGCCTTCTGCAAAGCATCACCACGTCACCTCCAGCAGTGGGGGATGCTCACCCACATCGCCATCCACTGCCCTTCGGGGTGTGCAAGCGGAGCTGAGCCTTTGCAGGGGTGCTCAGTGCTGAAGGAAGGGCTATTTTTGTGCAGTGATTTTTTTGTCAGTGGGGAGGGGAAAAAAAAATAAAGAAGCTGTGGCAGGGAGCTGGTTTCTGTTTTATTTTCTGCCTCATCCTCCCCATGCTGGCTTCTAATAAGGGGAATGCAGTGGGAGCAGCCAGCTTCTTCCACAGCCCATCACCTGGCTGTGCTTCAACCTCATTATTGTAAGTCGGCTGGGAGGAGGAAAGGGACGAAATGTTTCCCAAAAAATCCAAAGTGTTTCAAGAGTGGGGGAAAAAACGTAGGGGGAACAAAGGAAGAATTTAAACCCTCCCCCCACCCCTTACACTGCCTGGAAAGCTTAGTAATTAAATTAAAGAAACAGCTGCCAGCCCAGGGAGGGCAAATCCAAGGATTAAAAGCCAAGAGGGAGCAATGGTAATTTATCTTTTCAGAAGGGAAAGTAAAGAGATGGGGGGGAAGCAGTGCTCAGAGATAAATAAAAGTTCACGTTTAATGTTTTTACAAGCACAGCGCTGTTTCTTTGCTTGCCAATCTGAGCTTATGGGAGATGGAGGGTACAGACCTTGAATGGAATCTGAAGACTTTCTACTTACTGTTATTTTTAAGCACAAATCACTACCCAAATCATTCCCCCCCCCCCCCAGCCCCAAAACTTTCATTCAGGGTCTTTAGTGGGGACTGGGGAGTGGTACAGGGAGCAGCCCTGCCAGGAAGCACCTTGGCATGCTGCAGCAGCCCCAGCCCCACACAGGAAGGACAGAAGTCATTTGTCACCAACAAGGGGAAACACGGCTCAGCCCTCTGTTCTGGATCCGGCCAGGCAGGCTGCTTCACCTGCTCTGCCTCCCCTTCATGCCTAACAGAGTTGCAACAGTGCATCCACCTCCACAACCAGTGCAATATTTCAGTACCCTCCAAACGGTCCCCAATGGAAATCACAGTTAGGGGTGAGCAAAATAGCTCAAGTCATCTACAGGGTTTATAGGACTCTGATTTAATTGCAGATTTGGCTGCATTCAAAAGCTGCACAGCTCAACCATAACTGGGAGTCTCCATCCCAAATAACACCATGGGGTCCAAGAGTGGAATTTTTTTCCCCACCACTGGCACATTTAGACTCTTAGAATCTTTAGATTCCCCAGTCCTCGTCATGTCACTACTGCTACTGAATGTGGGTGAACACCTTGAGTGGGGAACTGGGGTTGAATCAACTGAGGTCACTTACCACCAAATACAGCATGGTGTAGAGGGAGAAGGATGCATGCCCAGAGAAAAAGGATTTCCTGCAAAACAAAGCAGATGCTAAGAACCAATCATCATAGCATTCCTATATGACACTGTAATATTATGTAAGATGTGGTAACCTGCCCACTGCTACCACCAGGGTGCCAAAACAGAAGGAATCACAACCCCCATTTTCTGAGTTATTAAAACCCTGTTATCCACCCTGCTCGTCCCTCAGGCTGAAAATGAATGGACGGACAGGATGCATGCATTGTTTGTCCCTTCCTGGTCTATTCGTGGGACAGCACAGTTATTTCCAGGACAGCACGATAACTCATCATCTCGCCTCAAATAGCCAGGAAACTGTAAATAAATGAAAAGCAAGCACTTCCCCAGTTGCTTAATTACAGCACTCTCCTAAAAACGTCAAAATCGGGCGTGTGATGGGTTTGATGAAGAGTGTGAAAGGGAGGTGCTGGTAGCCTCTCCTGCTGGGAAGAAAAGCTGTCCCTGCTGCACCACGGGCTGGATAGCTTACATCCAGTCAGCTCTGATGGTGAATTCCCACATTGAGTAACCTCTCATGAAACAATGGTGTAGGAGTAAAGAAAAAGGAAAAGGAATATTATTCAGCTGAACCCTGTGACTCCCAAGGGAAACTGCCCGTTGCTAGCAGATGGAATTACAGCCTTCCCAGAGTCAGCAGCAGCAAAACCACCTATTGCTGGCAGAAAAACCCTGCCAGAAGAACGCTTTGCATGAGGCATAATATTGGCATCGGCAACAAGACAAGTGCTCTCACCTGGCTTCCTGGACCTTGCTGTCACTTCCTCTGCAGGTGTAGTTCTGGATGTAAACCCCCTTTGAGCAGTTGATGGTGGAGAAATCCAGGTCGCAAACCTCAAGGAAATGTGGCCGCAAGCGCCCAACGGACACTTTGGCAATGTCTGTGAAGGACTGGCTGATGGCACAGCCAAAAACAAAGCAGCCCACTTGCTTGTAGAGAGCTGCCACGTAAGGGTTCTGGATAAAGGAGTGTGACTTCTCCTTTAGGTAGTGGATGCGGTAGAGCTCTCCTGTGATGATCTGTAGGGGACAAGGAACAGAGAGAGGCTGTGGTTAGAGAGCAGGAAAGATGCTTTCCAAAACTGGCTGAGACAGCAAGATGAAGACGTGCCAGATTGCAAACCAAACCAGGAGAGACAAATTAATTCTTACAACAGGCTGGTGAATGATTTGTCAGCTTAAAGCCAGAGCTGCGTCTCACAAAGGCAGAAAATCTGAACAGTGCATATTTATCTGTAAATCCCTTCTTGACAGCCAGTGATGGTCTCAGCTGGGTGGGACTGCACTGTCCATGCACACCCTGTCTGCATCCTTGCTTTTTACACCAGATGAAGTGTAGCTCAGGCAACCTAGAGAAAGCTTTCGCTATGCAATGCTCTGAGATAGATCAGTGCCTCCTCTTCCTCAAGCTCACACCTCACCCAGCCCACTACAGACACCTCCAAGCATTTCCAACCAGCTCCTGGTGCTCTTCATCTTCCCCTTTTTACCGTCTCCCAGGAAAAGATTGTAAATTATACTCCATAAAGTCTTGTTTATGGAGAAACTCCAAGAAAAAAAAAAAAAAAGACAGATCTAGGCTTAGTGCATTGATATATCTTTACGTAAGTGAAATTGTGCCCCAGATCTATAAATTTTTATTTCCACGACTTTGTTAACATAACACAGATAAATAATCAGTGACTGTGTGTGAAGGAGAAGCCACATTCACTGCTCCTTTATTCAATTGATGGTGGGGTGGGGAATGACTTCCAAACCTGTCTTTCTGAAATCTGTGAATGTAAAGGGTAAGACTCAAAACTGTGCTTTCTAGAATCTGGACCCAGATTTGCTGCCAGCAGACTCCATTTCAACCATACAAAGCCTTCATAAACACCAGGTATCACTGGGGATCTCAAGAGGTTCTGCAGTTGCACAGCAGCAAATGATGCACTTGTGGTGCCACCAAAGGCTTTGACAATATGGCCATAAATCACTGTCACACAGCAGAGCTTCAGCTTCTCACAATCCCAAACACTTAAAGACAGCTTAATGAAAACCAGGTGGTGAAACCAAGCCAAAACTTCTTACCTCTCCCAAAGAGGCTTAAATTGTTCTCCGCCACGTTACACATCTAGCTTTTGAGCTCCAGATTTACAGCTTTAGGATTTCATTCATTACTTTAAATGTTTTTATACCTGACCGATAAAGCAAGGCAGGCTTTGGGGATGTTGGGTTTTTTTTTTTGGTGTGTGTTATTATTTTTTTGGCTGCCCCCTCGTCTCTGCCCCTCTCTGCTCTAGTCACAAGGACTGCGATACGTAGATCCAACCATCAGGAAAAATGCCTTCATGTTAATCCCTTTCTGGAGCAGGCAGCAATATTCCTGCTGGTGTGGCAGCCTGCCAGCAGTGTGCAGGAGACAAGGCTCTCCTGCTTACCTTTTAAAAAGCTTGGCACAATGTTTGGAAACTAATAAACTGGAAAAGTATGGCAATTAGACTGAGAGGAGATGAAGCTGTATCATTGTTTAAACTCACCCAAACCGTGGCTTGAAAAAAAAAAACAACAAAGGTTGACCTAAGACATCTGAAATCACAGCTAAGCAGGCTTTATCAAGAAGAGATACAAGGATAATAATAAAAAATAAAGACCAAGCCAGAGCTTCCAGCAGCCAGGCGCAGAAATATATCAGGCAGCTGCACCATCATCCTGGACTTACACGTAAAAGCCAACATGTACTCTAGGAAGCCTGATCATGACCAAGTATTGCCTGGAGAACTGGAGCTAACCAGCTCCAGTGTCATGTTAATCCTCAAGGACCCCAAACCATCATTTTCAGAGTCTTCATCTCCATTCTACCTTCAAGTCCAAGCTGGGAGCCAGGAAATCTCCTTGCATGAGAACCACAGAAAAATGCTAGCATGTCTAATTCTCTTCCAAAGGAGGCAACATCGGGGCATCCTGGATGGATGAACGTCATTGACACTGTTGGGCCCAAGGCCATTTGGAGACTATTGCTCTCGCCTGATGCATCTCCCTGGGCTCACTCCCATGCTTGTGCCAAAACCTCATGGGCACATGGTCTCTGCCTCTACTGCACCGCAGCTGCTGTCCACAGCCTCCCAAAAGCCTAATTATGAAAAGGAAATTGTGACAAGGCTTAAAACTCCCAGATTTTGCAGAGGGGAGACGAGCTGACTGACGGGTGACATCTGATCCTGGCAGATGTGCCATTGCTCCCAGCTCACAAAACAGATCCACGTAAAGCCCAGGCTCCTGGCCTCGGAAAGACATGTGACCATTTTTAGCAGGGACCAACAAAAGTCTGGGGATTAATACTTTTCTCTCACCTTCGGTGGTCTTGGTACGAGTATGCAATACTCGTAGCAGATAGTAAACTGTGTGCCCTTTTCCCCGTTTTCAGTTTTTCTGTCCTTTTTGCCATTATCATAATTCATCAGCAGCAGCCCAATTAGCCTGTAATTACTTACAGAGCCTTTCTAATCCCTTAGATCTTTGCAGTATCGTTCTCCGTGTCTTAATCACATCGAAGCCTTCAATTGTGAAACAATCAGCTGATCCAGCTGAATTTCCTGGGAGATCTGAGTTACACATTTTCTTTGGTATTTTCCCATAGGTACTCACAACCTGTCAGGTGAGGGGCTGGGGCTGCACAGCAGTAGCAAGGAGGAACAGTATTTCCCATCCCAATGATGGTCAACCCATTTTTTTTTTTTTTTTCCACCTAAGATGATCAAATTAATTCTCCAGCGGGAAGAGTAGGAGATGGGAGCACACAGTCTGCATCTTCTGGTCATCCAGAGAATTATTAAATCAGTAAGCATATAGGTACTAAAACCAGATCCATATCCTCTCATGCCCTGATGACAGCAAAGGTCTTCACCTCTGCATTTACTTCGTAAGTTGCCCAAGTGTCCTCAAGACATTTAGAACATGACCTGGACCTTATTCAGGGTTAGGCTGTCCACCACACCACATAAAAGAAAAGATGTGAAATTCTGGCATTGCCACCCAAAATGCCATCCTCCCGGCCACTGACCTCACTTTAAGGCACAAAGGTTTGAGGAAAAAAAAGAAAAGCAGCAGAGTCAGTGCTTTGTGGATTTGGAAGGAATTCCTATTATGCTACAATAATTCTGGTATCTGGGTTACATCTGAAAAAGAGGTCAGACTGACTCGAATTTTCCATGCGTGCTGCCACAGCACTGAAGTCTGTTTCTTCGATTCCTCGTTAGGCTTTTGTTTCACTCACCAGCAAATAACGGAGCTTTTAAATTTACCTTATTAAGTTACATTTGTTGTGGGCACAGTGAAACCAGTGCAGAAACGTCTAATTCTTTGGGGATTTTCTTTTTCTTTTAATTGACCTGCTATTTCGTGGCAGAAAGCTGATGGATCACATAGGCAGCTGATTATGTTTCCAGTTTCTGTTCCAACTCCTGTATTTGCCACCGCCTCATTACTGATCTGAAGCACACTCTGCATGCAGCCAGCATGACGATAGCTCGGGCAGTAATGCGAAAATGAAAGGCTTTCTCATTTCATTTTTATGGCTTTTCCACACTTGGGGGTAATTCACCTGCAGGGTAAAACTCTGCTGTATTTATGGAATCGGGGAGTTGTCACCTTTTAGGGGTTGTTTTGAGGAGGATGGGGATGAGGAGGCGGCAGTTTTGGGGACCTGCGTTGCTAAGTGAATCTATTTGGTCAGGAAATGATGGAGATGTGGGCACAAAGTGGCAGATGTGCAGCACATCCCTCCACTGCCTGCAAGCAAGCCTACAGCCCACTGATATCAAAACAAGAGGAATGGGATGGCTGGCACTTCTGCTGGCCATCACGGATGGGAACATCAGTGCTTCACAAGAAACCAAGGTCAACACAGCCAAGCTATTCTGGGAAACATTAATGAGATTTGATTATTTTGGATGGTCCCTTCTAACTGAACTATTCTATTCTATCCTATTCACCACTCTCAGCAATGAGGCTGAGATGGGTTATTACCAAAGCAGGTACCACAGCATGCTAAAACATCCTTCAGCAATGACATTGCTCCTGCAAGAA
This sequence comes from Tympanuchus pallidicinctus, assembly GCF_026119805.1. Classification (NCBI taxonomy): domain Eukaryota; kingdom Metazoa; phylum Chordata; class Aves; order Galliformes; family Phasianidae; genus Tympanuchus; species Tympanuchus pallidicinctus. The sequence continues at coordinate 4,162,335 of NW_026294791.1, read as the reverse complement.
AGGATGAAAATCAGGGGGGTGAGGGGAGAACAAGTGCATCTGACTTCTTCCTCTCCAGCACTCCCAGATGAAGGAATGAGGAGGCAGCAGCATCTCTGGGAAAGCACCTGAGCTGTGCTGGCAAGCCAAGAAAACGTAGGTACTTTTCATGAAGTAACACTGGGGAATTTCATCTGCAGATGGAAGTGTTTGACTGCAAGCCAGGAGACAGGTCCTGCCTGAGCACGAGACATGTGGTGGTGGAAGGAGGCTCAGCTCCATAGGTTGAATTCAGTTTTTTGGCTGAAATAATAAAGCTCTCAATGGGCAATCATCTCCTAGCACAGCTCTAGGAAAGCTGGCAAGAGAAAAAGAAAGGAGGAGACGTTGGAAAGGTGGCATATTCAGTACTTTTTACAGAGAGGGTTCTGGGAATGTGCTGCCTGCACTAGGTTTTAATTGTCTTTTTAATATGCCAGTATTATACAAATCTCTTTAAGTATAATACTAACCTGTGAAACTTTTCCAGGTACTGGTTAGCTGAAAAGACACATCTTTCTATTATTATTTTTTATCCTCATAAAATAGGCAAATATCAAGAGTTATTTGAATAGGAACAAACCATGCCAAGTCCTCACTGATTCTTCTTGCATCTACTCTGAACTCCTACTGCAGGGTGAAAAAGCTCCTGCAGAGCTCCCAGACTTGCCCAAACAGCTTTGAGCCTGTTTACCAGTTTCAAGAGTAATCTCATTCCTCTCATTACAAGCTTTCATTTGCAAATGTTTACTGCTTACATGGAAGTCAGATAATCACCAAGGAGATTCACACTACAATGCATAGCATGGACATATCTGCAAAACCATGTTAAACCCCAAATGTGCTGGTGGGGAACAGGCTGCATCGTTTTGCTCTGCTTTCCATGAAATTCAGAAGCTTTGACTTTCAAGAAGATGTCCACAACATACAGGCTTTTTAGTATCTTTCCTTTGACAAGCTCACAGCTCTACTGAGTTTCTGAGCTTGGAAAGCTCTCATAACCACCCCAGCTTGACAGTGTGCCTCTGATTCAGCATTCCAGGCAAACCCGCGTCAGTGCCATCAGCTAAGGTGTAACAAAAAGGTGTTGGAGATGCCCAAGGGGCAGAAGAACAGATTTCAGAGATGGTACTTACGGCAAGGATGGCAATGAGGATGCCTGCAGCACACAGCACCGCGTCGTTGATTGTCTCCATTGACTTCAGTGGGTACCTGATGCTGTCATCGTCGCAGTAGAAGCCCCGCTGATAGGGCTGGATTGTGCTTGTTTCGATGATGAGGAAGGGCAGTCCAGCTAGAAAGACAAGGAGACAAAAACCAAAACCATCAGTGATATAAGGCAAATAGGAACAACCTTCTGGTAAGGCAAAATAAAATAAAATGACCAGGTACCTTTCCTGATGCTTTTCTTTTTGTATTGCTATCTTTCTGAAGAGAATTTGGGTTTTGTTTTTTCGAGTCTTGTAGGGAAAAAGCATCTCCCCTGATATGGTTATCAGATGTCTGCAGTGCCTGGTTTCAGTTAAACCTCATGCATTGCAAATATTAACTTACAGGAATGGACCCCAACAGCAATCCCTCTGCATAAAGCCATGAAAACAAATCTGGCACTTTTCTCTGTGGAGGGCTGATGCCTGCTGCCCCCAGGCAGGACGAGCTGTGCAAACAAACACTGAGAGATCGGGTAGCAGCCCAGTGCTTCCTACCTGACCAGCCCCACTAAACTCAATCCATACTACTTCTAGGGCTCTGAAGCCCCCCTCTGCTCCTTCCTCTCTATTTACAAGGTAGATGTATATTTGTACCTGCAACCGGTCAGCTCAGCTGGAGCTCTGCAGAAGGCACAAAGCAGATGGGCTCAAAAACCTGCAGCCAATGATTAAGACACACGAAGGGAGACCTCAAGACTGCTGTGTGAGTGAAACTCCATATTCTTATTATTTTGGAGAAGCACAGCATTACCTCAAGCCTCAAAAGACAGCACTGAGGTATTTCCCAGTTGCTTTGTGCAGGGCACACACATTCATTCCTCATGCCTCAGCTTTCCCATCTTTGCTGTTAAGCCCATCGCCAAGAGAAGAGATACATCCCCATCCAAACAAGCCCCAAATTCCCAAATCTCATTCAGAATAGATCACAAAACACAATCCTCCTCCCACTCACAGACCGAAACCCGGGCAAAGCACCTAACACATCACAGCTCAAGCATGTCAAGGATTGGGCCAAGGCAAAGCAGAAAAACAATGAGGCACAGCTGAAGGAAAGCAGTGGATGTCATTTAGGTGACGATGCACAGTGGTTCAAAGTTTTAGCCAAAACAGCGGAACTCGTGCCCACATCCTGCTAAAAGCACATAGGTGTATTTACTGACCACCAACTTGCTTAAGCTTCCCTTTGTTCAAATTGAGAGATCAGACAGGCTTTCCTTATTAAGATAAGGAAAATGAAGCACTATTTGGTTCTGATCAATATTTGTCTCCAATGCATTTGCAGTGATCTTGTCTGCTCAATGTGATTTGCAAAGGCACTGTATGAGTTAGCATGTCATCAAAATAATGTTCTCCATCTCAAGATGAGCAAATTTTCTTTCATCTGGCTCCTGTTGCTCTACATTAAAAGATTTACTAGAATTATTAGGGGCTTTTGTCAGTCTTTAAAAATGAAGGACAGCCCCAATCACCGATTTTCCCAGTCTGAGTGAAAGGGGACCAACGCACACTGACCTGAAGCCCTTTTGGAGCATTCAGAGCCATGGCTCAGGACTCCCTTCTGACCATCTCCAAAACTTCTGGGAATGGGTTAATCGTAAGCAGGGCAGCACAGTTTCCAACAGATGTGAAACGGCAAACAAAGGTGTCAGACCTGCCTGCCCAGCTCAGATGTGGTAAATAAAATCAGACACCTCACGTGAATCCAGTTGATCTTCATTCCGCTATTTAACTGTTCTGAGGCACAGCCAGCTTTGGCCCTGAAAAGCACCTCTGATGCCAGCAATATGATATTAATAGGCCACTTAAAGAATCCTTATTTTCCCAGTGAAAAATTGCAGCAGAAGAACTAACGGCACTCGGCGAGATCCAATTTCACATGCACTTGAAGCAGCAGCCTAACGGTTGAACTCGAGGAGTAGACGTGCCACGGTTACGTGGCTTATTGTTATTTCTCCAGTTCCTCTTGTTAATAGCTTTCACATGACAGGTCTGTAAAACACATGTTCCCACAGACAATAAAATACATCTGAAAGCTAAAACTGGCTTAAAATAAAATAAAAAAAATTATTAAAAAAAAAAAAAAAAAAAAAAGACAATAGTGTTCCTATACATGATGTGAACCCAGGAATAATAAAGATTTGTTTTCCCTTCATTCATTGAACAGCATGGGGTAGTATTTCCGCATTTCAATTATATGTAGGTTTGCCACAGCTATAATAAGAGTATAACTGACCTGTATGGTATACATTTTCTTTAAGTGCACATAGGCATAGTTTAGAAAACCCAATGGTTTTGTTTTCTCTCCTACAAACTTGTGGTTTAGTGGGATATTGCCAATCGACTCTTGACATTTTTCCAGCAAAACGGTAACCTCAGATTCCCCCTTTTTTTTTTTTCCCTTTTCCCCTCCCCTTTTTCAACATGAGAAACATAAACACACACCAGAACTGAACGGATATTACTTAGAAGGCACAACGTGCCTTTGATTTTGAGGGTGGAGTGGGAGGCTGTTCTTGCAGCAGTAATTACCCAAACAACAGAAGACCCCAGCCCATGCTGGACAGCAAATTACACTCAAGATGGTTCTCCTTCCAAGAGATTATTGTTGGAGCACGGCTTGCCTACTGGACTAGGTCACCATCCACGTTGTTTGTTTTTTTTTTTGTCTGGCAAGGGGCTTTCAGTACAGAGAAGACTGAAGGAGTTCCAAAAGGCAAGTAGAGAATGGGTTTTGCAGAAAACATGAAGGGAGTGAAGTCTGGAAGAACACAAAATTAACTGTGGAGCAAGATATCTGAAAGATCCCTCAGCAAAACACCACTGAGATGTTATTCACACCAAGAGACAAAGGTAGCTAGAAGTGGGGTATAGCCCCACACACCCTTAGAAAAGTAAGAAGTGACACAGGGCTATACCACGGAGATTAGGTTTGTCCTCATGACTTCAGATGCCCCAGTATAACCCAGTTTAATGTTTTAATAGAAAAATAAAGGTTATGCAGCCCTGGCTGTAGTGACCTGCATCTACAGTTCAGCATCTGCACTCCCTGTAACGGTGCTGGTTTTCCAACCTCTACCATTTTCCACTCCCAGTCACGGAACAGAACTCCTGAGAATAAACAAGGTATGTCTCACAAGGTGGCAATGAACAGTGATATGCACTGAACAGATTAACAGTCCTACAAGGCAGGAGAAGGTGCTACGCTCATTTTTGGATGGTCCACTTTCTTCAAAAAATGGTCCTGTTTGGCCACTCTGTGGCTACAAGGCAACAGCATTCTCAGATCTGCTGCAAGATCTTTTTAACAAAACTGCAGAAGGGCCTCGAGTCCTCCCTAGTACTGGTATCATCATGCTGAGAAATTACACAGCAGCCATTGGACCATCCCCTAATTCGTCGAGGCCTCTGGCATATTCATACAGAACTGGGTAACCAGAGGTGCACTATTATTCCCCTTTTAAACACAAAGAAAACCAAAGCATAGAATAACAAAGGGATTTGCTTATTTCAATGCAGAAAAGGTAAATGGAGCTGAGATCACCTTTCTGAGTAGTAACAGCCCTCAACAAAGTAAAGGAAGGTTTTTTCCTCCTTCATTTAAAGGGGAATTTCTACTTTAATAACAGAACCAGGAAATCCCAGCTACATGCTTTTATCTAACTACACTGCAGGAGATCAAACGAGACTCCAAACCATGAGCATAACAGAAATCTCTCAGGGGCTGCTCCTGCCCCATCCAAACCCACAGGAGTTTTGCCATGGGTCTGCATAGAGGGCAGCCCAGTGCAGGTGTGGACACTAACGAATTGTACAAGGCACCACAGGACACCGTGAGGCTGGACATTGAAAAATGATGTTGCTTTTGTTGGGAGGAAGTCCAAATGACTTTGTGACCTCAAACCGCTGGTGTCCTACGCTAATATTGGAGGGTTTAAATTTATTTATCTTCTCATTTAATAAAGGCAATTGAGTTTGGAAAACCTAGCACCAAGGGGAAAAATATTCCTTTCCTTGATCAGCACCTTTATCAACAGGCAGTTAATAAGCAATAATCCTGGGAAGGCTGGCAGAAAGCTAAAATCCCACCCCCAAGCCCAAAGAAAATGCCTTGCAAAACCCCAAAGTACTCTGATCATCTTGAGAAGTGCAGAAAAATCAAAGGCAGAAGAAAGGGCTCAGTGTTGGGTACAGCACTTTAAATCTTGAAGCCTTTGGAAAGTTAACATTAGTGCAGATTTAACAGGGAAAAATAAAAATAGAGGAATAAGCTTTCCTTGGCCACACATTCAAAAAAAAATCATGGAGGGAACAGGAGGGGAAATGCTGTTTCTGCAGTGACCCACCCATGCAGCTCTCATCTTCCCAGCCCAAGCTTTACCTTTGCACTAAATTAAACACCCTCTCAGTACATTTTGATGGAGACTCTTTTTTTTTTTTTCCCCACCCCTTAACATCTCAGAAAATAAAAATCTTCATTCTTTAAACATGGCAGGTCAGCAGAACGTTGCTGGCCAGCTCAAGAAAGCAACGTAATTTCTAGCAAGCATTCTGTGATGGGTTTGGCTGCCAATGTCCAGGCTCAGGGCATACTTTTAAGGTTTTGGCAGATTAAAGGTCTAGCTTAATGAATAAAAAAGGTCATTAAAGAATTTGGCAGGGCTGAGTGGGGCATCTAATTCCTCATTCAAGATGTACCGTATAAATATTTGCATTCCAGCAAGTAACGGGCTATCCTTTTGAAGCAGTGGTTGATCTTGGGTACATATAAACCTTATTTGGTTGGCTGTATCTGTACAAGTGTCACAGTGCATAAAAATTAGATTAGGTGTTTTAAAGTTGGCTTCCTCAGCTGTTAGAGGAGAATTGCATCGCTGCAGATCAGGAAAAAAAAAGAAAACGCACCTCAGCTTTGGTAGCTGCTGCAAGAGTAAACCACTCTTGAAACCAGTTGACATGTACACATTGATAACATTTGATAACACAAAGAATAGAAATATTTCCACATTTCTATCATTTGAGGAACATCCTGACAATCACTATATGGCCTGAGTGTACCAGCACCATCAGAAAGAGAGGGGAAGGAGTTCGGTCAACAAAAACTGAATCTCAAGGGGTCTGATGCATGGTCCAACAACAGCTAGAAGAATCCTGATGCATTACACTGATATTTCCTAAAGTCTTGAACAGCATCACTGAAGTGTCTCCTTCACAATGTTTTTTGACTAAACCTGGATACTTGATGCTCATATATCCACTGGAAGCCAGTACATAGAGTACCTCCTGCTTCATGTTTCATTACCTTCTCAGTCTTAATGGTTTATCACGCCTTGGTTCCAGCTGTCCAGAAGACTGCTCTGGGCATCTGCCTCTATTTTGGAAACATATCTAATGTCTTTGTTTTCAAAATAGATTCCCATTCAACTCTAATACAGTTCCACTACTCTCAGCTACATAGAAACACATGAGGATAGAAGATTCTCTAAACATACAAACAAACCCTAGACTTTACCATAGAGCAAGTACCTGCTTAAAAAACATCTGTAAACAAGGATCAGCATATATAGCATTTCACTGATTTGACCTGTTTGGAGAGATCCCGGGACACAAGGGGTTGATTTCTGCCAGAATCAGGACTCCAGTTTTCTCTACTTGCTGTAGATTCTCCCAAGCAACCCATATTAACTTCTGATGTTGCCTGTGTCAACCTGCCTGGTGCCCTTCCTCAAAAGTGTAACGTTCCCATTCACTTTATTGTTATTTCAGCCAATTCATTGGACTCAAAGGGAAACTTAGATTTTTAGGTTTACTAGCTGCTACTTGGGTTTACCGTCCATTTCAACCTAGATGATGATATCTTCTATAATTTTTGTTGACCTCCCCCCAACAGCTCTTTAGTAAGAACTGGTTCTTCAGGAATGTTGGGGCAATGCCTTCTTACACCTACAAGAACAGCAGCAAATGAAGAAAGCAGAGAACATTCACCTTCCACACGGATAACTGTAATATTTAAGACCCCAGCAGTGGCATGGAATATTTGAAAAATGCCTCTAAAAGACAGCATCAGTTGATGGAAGGATTGTGACTAGGTATCTTACAGGTATCTCTATCTTGAGACCAAAGAAGCCATCATTCAGCAACATAACCCGTCCCATCTTTCACAGTAAGTACAACCCAGAGCGCGCTCATTGACCCAACCATTCTGGAGAGTATTAAGAGGAAAGTTCTCTTGGTCACAGAAACTTTAAACCAAATGTCAAATTATTCTCACGCACCACAAATTCCTCTGGATTCTAAACCTCTGCAGGAAATGCTTTCTTGCACAGCCGAAGCTCACTGTGCCAGACCTGCATACTCACTCTCCAAAGGCTGCAGACGACTGGGAGAACTGCCACTGCTTTTGCTGGGAGGAATATTGCTCTTTTAGATAGTACCTGCTGTCATTTCCAGAAGTAAACAAAACGTACAAAGAAAACAGCAGAGAAGGGAATTCTAAGCAGTATGTTAAATTGTTCCTTCTGGCAGTCTGGCATGAGCTGATGTATTAAAAGAGCTTTAATATAAAGTGTGCGTATATTTTTAATACCTAAAAAATGTACTAATAAGAACAAAGGGTTTATCCAAGCCACAATATCTAGATACATATAAAATTATGCATTTGTGGGGTAAAACACACCGAAGTCAAACTGGCCGACCAACAGAAGTTGGAGAGGTGAATATAAAAGACATTACAAGTGGGAACCCAGACCCAGTGCCAATCAAACGCAATGAAAACAAAGCAACCATCACATAGAATAGAACAAGGAATAAAATGCCACAAAAACCCCAAAGCATCAGGATCTTTTGAGGCACCTCAGTCCATCCAAGTGCTGTGGAAGTTCTGGCAGATATAAGCCTGATCTTGGATGACCCAACTTGAATAGCGAGGGGAAAAAACTAAAAACACGTCTATGGACTCTGCAACACCCAGGGCAAATGGACCACGTGAAAAACACACTGTGGTGACTATTATGTTTTCAATTACAAATGAAGCAAGCCTTGCTTCCTTTGCTGCTCAGTGGGGTTTGGAAGGAGCTCTGTCTCAGCATGGCTTCCCTGGATCTCCCTTTGAGGAAGGGCACACACTGGCCCAGTTCATGTGTTCTACCCACAGGAGCCCCTCAGTTTTTCCTTTATAACAAGCCCAGTCAACTCCAGCAGCCCCTACTCTTCAGGAAAATTTTGTGGGCTGTGCATCTTGCATTAATATATGAAATACTCAGCACAGACTCCTTACCTCAGCTTAGTGCTACCAGACACTACCAGGTATAAGGCACTCTTCCTTGACAACCCAGAGGGTGGAAATATAAAAAAAGCAGCCCAAGCAATGCTGAATCCTATTATTTTTTAAAAGAACAACAAAAGGAGAAAATGTAGAAATTAAACCAGCCCACCTGATCAGTGTAAAGGCCCCTTAAAGGAAAAACAGATCTCTCCTGCTGAACTTCCTGAGCTTCCTCCTTGCTTGCCTGGAGCATCCTGGCTAAGAACTGCGCCCGTAATTGAGCACGTTTTCGGGAGCAACTTCTCCTTTGCCCGAGGAGGCCTCAAGTAGCTTTGTGACCCCATTCTGTCAATGTACCTATTGTAAATGCAAAATCCTGCTTTGGATTTGCAGCAGCAGCCACCTGCACAAATAACACAGGGTTATAACTCTGTAACCAAAGACAAGCACTGAAAGCTTAAGAAGTTTGTAGTCCGAAACACACTTCTGACCTCTTCCTTAAAAGTTCACTAATCACTTTTAATTCAAAATTTATTTCCTCTTAATATACTTGCTTTATAGAATGCTCCCTCCTTTTTCTTTTTCCTCCTCCTTCCTCCTTTTTTCTTGAAGTTACCCAGGAGAAAATGGTATTACACAACTCCCTTGATTAACTGGAAATGAAACTTTTCCCCCTCGGTAGTCATGATCCTGTTGGTACAGCTTCCAGAATATAACATACAGTATACAGTGACGAAAGAAAGTAAAAGGAAAAAAAAAAAAGCACGAGTGCAGCTGGAAATGGTTCAAGGGTCCTTCAAGCAACAGGAGTTTGACATTGGTGGTCCCTATAACAGATCCCCATAAGGCTGTTCTTGTGCATCAATGAGTTAAAGAGGTGCAGGGTTCTCTTTTTTTCTCTCTCTCTCCTGTACTTCCACATTATAGGGAAGAAAGACCTTGTAGGCTGCAGAAGTTGCATGGGTTGAATAATTCCAATGAAAACCAGCTGGGAATGGGTTACCTTCATGGCAGCAGTCACCTGCAGCAGAGATGCCCACACCATGCTGCTAGCAAGGGTGGGAATCAATTACATCCCTATGACAGCTGCTTTGTGGCCAAGTGACACCAACAGACCTGTTCCCTTACGGCACAAATCGGGCTGGATCCTAATGGTGCAGGCTACAACCAAGCTGCTATTGACATGGATCCTGAGGACACAATGCAAACAGTGTTCTTTAAAACCCAAAAATGGGTAACTCCCCATTTTCCTTTCCAACCCCCCCCCCAGCCCCCATAAACAACGCCCTGCCCCACTGTCAATGAACGCGTGAATAAATTGGGGAAAAAAGGTTGAAGGAGCCCAAGGGAACAGCAGTCCCTTTTTCTTTATTGCAATTAATTTTGACAAAGACTCCACTGTTTCCCCTATCTTATTTATTTATTTTTTTTCCCCTCCTTGAAGAGCTTTGTGCCAAGCTGCATTATTCCTCTTCACCATGGTACTGCCATGAAACCCGCCTGGTATGTTTCAAAATCACAGGTTTTCATGGAAATTGCTTCTTCCTTCAGCAACAACTCCCTTTGTCACATCAGGCACGATGAAAAGAGGAGCAGGAGGGCACAGGTCTGACCACAAAACACTACAGAAATGCACCCACAGCCACCCAAACCATGCACCAACTGCCTAGCATCACAAAAACCCCACAGGCACCCTCCAAAAATCATTTTCCCACCTCCACCACAACCTCAAGATCCACGCAAAATACCACAATCCCCTTTGCACAGCTTCTTTTCTAAGCACTTTGATGCTTGGGAAAAAGCCTATTTCTCCCCATACCACTGGCGGGCTTGTTTTGAAGGAGGTTTTTAAATGGAAATAGTTTCTTTTCTTGCAGCCCATCATGGCAACCAGAGCCTGCTGGCTCCTTCCACTGAGGCTGGAGCTCAGCAACTTGTAGGGGGTGTCCTCAATCTCCAGCCTATTTACTGCTCTGGTGAGAACGGCGCCTATAGATGCTCCAGTTCTCAGATCAGCATTTGGAGGGACTCACTTATTCAACAAACCAGCCTTTTCTAAATGCTGTCAAAGGAGTGATTTGATGCCTTTCAGTGCTTGCTATACAAAACGCTGAAAGACCAGGGAACTTCAAAAGCCGCAGAAGCGGAGCAGGAGTTTGGCAGGAGTTCATTAGCTGCCTGTGTCCTTCTGTGTGTGGCTTGTAATTACATGCAGACCTGATGCCAAATCCTAATCTACTGAGGGGTACCCATTAACGTGCTGCTGGATGATTCACAGGTAGCTGATGTTGAGATTTATACAACTGGCATGTCAGATAATGCATGCATTTCTTTAGTTTTTCTTTAAGCTGCTCTTCCCCCCCCTCCACTCCCCCTCTTTTTGGGTCAGGGTACAAATGAGGTTCTGGCAGCAAAGCTGGGATAGTCCAGATCAGTCAGAGGCCACACAGCAGTAGACCTGACCCTGCTGTCATTGCAGGGATGTCACATCCTCTTGGTGCATGGGCTACACAGAAATCACTGGGGTTTTGCTCCCACACTGCGAGCCATCAAAACTCACTGCAAGTTCACCAGGCTCATCTTTCTTAAAAATAGGATAGTAGTAAATTACTCACTATGGCCCATCTGCTTCTGCTGATACCCCCAAGGGTTTGTAAGCCCAACCACCTATCATAGTTCGCCTTTGTAGAAGACAATTTTTTTCCCTTTTGCTTCAGGGTAAAAAACACTACATTTAAAGTGCAGGTTGCTCTCTATACTCGCCTTCACTCTCTTACTGTAGGTAGCGGATTAGTGACAGCAGGGACCTCAACAGCTAACAGAGAAGCTGAGCAATCAGCAACCTGAAGATGATCACTCACTTTCAGGAAAAATAGATGCAACATACATTCCTCCTATAGAGGAAAATAAAGCAGTTAGTGGATTGTGGGACCAAAAAAGCCCTTCTCTTACTTGAGATCTGTATCACTTCGCAGCCAGCTGGCTCCCAGAGCAGCTCTTGGCAATTAAAACCTTGGGAAGTCAAACACAACAGCACGGAAGCTAACCTTTTATTTTCCTGCTTTTTAATTCTTGTCCTGTATTTGATCTCCAAGCACCAACTGTGGGCACCAAATTCTCAATCAAAGGGGTAGCCAGTAGAGCATCTCAGCACTAAGTTGGACCAGATCCCTGCCAGCAGAGCCTTTCACTTCAGGGAGTGTATCCCCATGCACGCCAATTTGTCACCACCACCGGTTTTCTGATTGAGAGCAAAAAATCCAGTCCTCATTTCCTTCTCCTATTTGATGTTCCACTTTCCAAAAGCTAAGGCAAGTCCACTGAATCTCCCCTGTACCTGGTATACAGCATCTCAGTGGTTCTTACCCCCAGAAGCACCATGAAATGAGCGATCCTAATGAGCAGCAAAGTTCCTACAGCAAGAAGGCATGTCAGCAGATTTATCTGTCACTTACTGCCCATGAAGCACTCAGAGACTTGAAAATCCACCGCCCATCCAGACTCAGACTTGTCCTTCGTCCCTTGGGTGCCTGTCATGGAGAACCACATGCCTCCTCTGGACTCCCACTCAGTAAGAAATTGTTACTGGTTTCAGTGGGTGCTGCACTCAATCCACAGACTGTGGAATAACAACAACTGGGGACCCCTATGACATTTCCTAAGCAAGCAAGATAGTCAAGCACAGGACTTCTTCAACATGTATCTGAAGTCATGTTTTACAATTTGCTTCCAAAGAAAGGGATGAAAGGAAAGACAACGAAGATACTGGCTTGTTCCTGAGCTGCCTCACTGCCCAGGAGCCCTGTGGATCTTTACTTCACATTACTGGAGGTTTGATGCTGCTGACCAAAAATGAAGCAGGACACGTTGAGAGAATTTGCAGAACTGGTCAGCCCTGATACCTCTGGGAGCAATGCTAACCAGCCAGAGGACAACTACGTATTCAGAAATACTGGTCTGATGCATTATGGATATACATACAATATCCAGAGGCCCTCATTGGGAGCAATTCAATACATTTGGCTTTTCAACATTTACATAACAGCCAGCTTCTATATTAATTTTTCCTCACAGTTTTCAAGCAGACATGAGCATATGTATACCATCACCCCTCCAGAGACCACTACTGCCATACTCCCCTTACATTTTCCTTCTTTTCATTGGATAAGCCATTTCCCCATCACACTTGTTCCCCCATATCATTGCAAAGTGCCTCCACTCCAGTCCTGCAGGACAACTCAGGGCAGGATGAGCTGCCAGCACTTTTAACCCAGTGCTTGCACTGCTTTATCCTCCTAATAAAGCTCTCACTGCATTTGACATGATACAGCTCTCATTCAGCCATGAAAGCTTCCTTGCTTATCAGTAAGATTTTTAATCAACTAGCAGGGAAAATGTGGCCTGGCATTTTATTGCTTCCTTACACTCTGCTTTTAGATGTTTTGGTTTTCTCCAGTTTGTATTCTTGCTAATTTCTTTAAGCAGGGAACCAGTGGAAAGCCCCAAGCCTTTCACAGCCATCAGCTTTCCCTGGATAATTTGAAGGCAGGGGAGCAATGGACAACAAGGAGCATGCATGATGGGGTGGGAGAAGAAGGCACCAAGCTCTCACCCTCACTGCAGGGTCTGGGACATGGTTTTCTCCTGGCCACAGTTCCAAAACAACAAACAGCGTCTGTGGGGAAGGGTCACAAGAAGTTCAGCTCTCCTCTATTGAAACCATCTGGCTCCTATAAAAAAAACCCAACTGGTTGGTTGAGATGGTTGGTAGCACCTCCTCCTCGCTATGTTTTTCTTCCCATTTCTCGAGAGCATGGTGGCACTCAGAAATGCCATCATGTGGGACAGGGCTTCCACAGGCCATGGTTTACCCTGCTCTCAGCACAGTGCCAGCAGGCAGCCCAGTGAATGCAAACCCTACTTAGTTATGAAGAAGCTACCTTGGCATCCATCTCACTTCTTTTCTCCTTATCTGAGCCAGATGGTTCCTTATGAGAAGCCTGGCCCCCCAAATGGTTTGTCCAGGTCAGGAAAACCAATAGGTCAAATAGGTCCCTCTCCAGCAAGAGGCGTCACCAAACCTGCAGGGGAGGCAGAGCAAGGGCAATGAACCTTTACTATTTTTAATAAAAGGAAAGTATTCAAAAGCCTAAATCTCCCTTTTGTTTCCAACAGAAATAAAAGGGGAAAAAGAAAAAAAAAAAAATAAAGAAAAAAGAGAGAGGAGCACTTACAGGCAGCTCCCCAGCCTGTAACACAAAACCGTGCTGTGCTGGGAAACCTTACACCATGCTGCATCCAGCTCATGCACTCCCGCACTGCTCACTGCCTCCCGGATGCTTCCCCAAGCCCAAACTGCCCTTGAGAGAAGCCAAGCCTCAGCCTCTGCTGAAAAGCCTCTTTGTTTGGATTCCCTTTCCAAATCAGCATATCCTGAGATTGAACTCCCTCCCACCCCTCTGCAGGGCTTTTTAATGTTCAGATGCCTTGGCAGCGGCCAGATTTGCCAGCAGGTTTGTGGCCCTGTAATAGCATTTAAAACCTCGGTGTTGGGGCATGTATAGCAGCAGAAACTTCCTTCACGTTGCTGGAGAGAGGAGGGGAGAAAAAAAATAAAAATATATAGCAGAATTACTTCAAAAGGTCCTTTAATCGTGAATTGTGACCAGAGGAGCTAAGTTCTCCTTAATTAAACAACAGCTTTAATCTGCCTTCATTAGGCTACGGTAAAGCACAGCAGTGAGCTGCAGCAGATTCTCAATGGGAAGTTAATAGCATTTTCCTTCATTAGTCCACTCTGTCTGCAAGCTTCGGGGGAGAATTGTGTTGAACTCATACAGGCTCAGCGTGCATCTCAGCCCCATCTCCCTTGAGGTTTGCAAGCACCTGAAAAATCCTGCAATGCCCCAAGGATGAGGAGACACAGTGCACCCTCAGGAGCCCTGCAGCATGTTATGAGGCAGTAATTCCAGTTACTTGGAGCCAAGCATACCAGGCCTTGCAGCAAGAGGCCATAACTCGCCCAAGAGCTCTCCCAGTGTGCCAGCATCGTGTTATGGTGACTGTGCCAGCACTCAGCCAAAAAGCAAGGCACAGTGCAGCAGAATTCCCCTCCATACAAGAACCTCCACCAACACCAAAAGGAAAACAAGCCTCTCTCTCTGAAACCTCACATGCAGAACCTGAAGAATATTGCTAGCAAAAAGTTGTTTCTCACTTACAGCAAGCTTTTTAAAAATAAAAAATAAAAAAATACATCCATCTCAGCATTACATCTTTCCCCATGAAAGCAAAATGCTGAGCATTCAAGCAGGTGGATTTTCAGACTGCAGATCCATTCCTACATTCATAAAGCCAGTCCAGTTCTGCAGATGACTTCAGTGAGAGCAAAAGCAAAGTCTCTTATGCTATATCCACAATCCAGATGCATCCCATGGTCAAATTCTATCCCACTCATCCAACCACTTGAAAAAATGCGGCACCCTGCAGGAGCTTTAGGCACTGGAAAACTTTTTTGTACCCATGCATGTAGTGATTTATCAAAACAGGCACTAAAATGCTATTTCCATGGTTTGGCGTTTCACAAAGATTCACGCCAGCTCGGTAAGAAAAACAAATGCCACAAAACTTCTCCTTTAAGGAAAAAAAAAACCAACAAAATACAACAAGCCTCCCAGACCAGTGCTTTAGAAATGCTTCCACATGCTAATCAGCCTCCTATTCAGCTCCAGACTGAATAGGACTCCAACAATGACAAAGAAATACGCTGAACCTATTCCACATTTCATCCCCTTCACTCAAAATGTTGCTGTTACCTTGGTTTTCTGCTGCTTTGTGGGAACTGCAGCGGAATGACTGCTGCATGCTAAAGCTGCAGGGAGGGCCAAGAAACGGGGAGTGTAAGGCAGAAAAATAGCCATTCTGGATTATGAGGGTGTTGGGGGGGGAAGGATTATTTTAAGGGGCTGTCACCGATGCTGCAAAATTTCCTAGGGAAAAAGAAAAAAAGCCAGGCCTAACATAGAATGCTTTGGTTTCAGGAGGGGCTGCAGCCCTCCCTTTCTGCAGGAGGGGGGAAGCATGCAACCAGGCCACCCAACTATGCTCCCACAGGAAAGGAGGTAGAAGTTCTGCGGATGGGTTCACACACTTGTCCTTAGGCCAGGGTTTGGTCCAGCCTCGGGGCTCACAGCCCTCCTTTCTCCCCAGCAGTGCATCACTGAGGGTCAAAGCCTCAGTGCCCAGTTCACAGCATAGACCCTGAAGCTGAAATTATCAGGAAATGCCTGAAGTCATTGAGATGCATGCTGGTAGCTCAGCAAACCTTATGGGCAGCTGGGGGTGCCTTCACTCTGGCTCTCTCCCATTCCTCCATGCATCAGGAAGCACAGATCTCCCTGGCCATGACAGCAGGCTCCCACCTCTGCACAGGATGATTCCTTTGGTCCTTTGAAGCCCTGGGGAGAAACTCAGGAAAGGAAAGGAGCAGAAAGCTCTGCTAAAACCCAGGGTCATCTGATCAGTGATCAAAGAGCCGCTTGAGAAACCTGATAGCAGCATACTGATTCACAGCTATCGACTTCGGAGATACGCTGCCTACCAGCAGCTTGCCAGCATCCAAAATAGCCCAGGAGCACCACTCAGAAAATAAACCCACCTGGTGTTCACTAAACAGACCTGCAAACCAGAGTTTTGAGAGAGATTTTTGGCTAACCCTTTGGAAATGATCACTTGAAAGAGCAGCGGGCTCAACAAAAAGCCTCGGAAACCCTTAAGAATCCCCCGTGCCAAAATGCTTGGGGTTCAGGATTGGTTGCCACGGCCACTGCAGTGGGAAAGCAGAGCAGGGCTGGGCCCACAGAGCAGAGCATCAAAACAGCCCAAGAACAGAGGTGGTAAATAACTGTCAGGAAGATAGGAAGCTCAGACCCCATTTGTCACCACCAGCTTTCAAATTCAGTGGTTCATTTTGAGGCATGCAAAGATGTCTCAGCTTTGAATAAGCACGCGCTGAATTAATGGCAGTGGAATTAATGCCTGCTTGCGGCGCCTGCCTCCAACACATGCACCATCATATGAAGGCAATGCTGTGAAAGCTTTCAAAAATGACTGTCGTTCTGACTAATTTACAGTAAAACCAGTTGAAAGCTAATTACAGGGAGTGCAGCTTGTTGCTTCCTCTGCACGGCAGCCAGCTACAACCCTGTCACTGTGGGGAGAAGCAAGCCCTCAGAGGGATCATCATTTGTGTCAAGAGGGACATCTGCCCAAAACCACAAACCAGGGACTTTCACTTTTTCTGTTTAACCTCGTGGAAGGAAGCATCGTGCTGTGCTCAGCTCCTCCAACCAGCAAAGCTGAAAGTCTCCAGAAGAGCAGCCTGTCTCTAAACACTCCCAAAGGATACCTCCATGCCACAGCTACCTGCAGTGTTCGGGACAAGGGTAGAGTTTGCTCAGCTTTACTTGAGCTAGAGCAGTCTTATTTCAACCTCTTGGGCATTGCAAGCTAAACCTACCTGTGTGTGTTAGCAGAAAGACTGGATGCATCTCCCAAGCTTCTCTATGATGCAGTCAGTGCAGCTTTCAGGACTTTTTTGGGCAAGGGATAAAAAAAATGATGGGAAGGTACTACAGGATTAAGTATACTCTCCACTGATGTAGTATCATCAACACTGTCAGACCAGCTGCAGCTTCCTTTGGGCTCTGGCTGGCAGCCCAGCCCAGAAGCTCCTGACAGAGGACACCATATGCTCTGACAAGTCAACCTCAAACATAGGCATAAGCTATAGGCAATACTGGTACAAGAACACATGGCATAAAGAGTATGGGCATTTTCAGAACATCACAAGCCTTGGAATTAAGTTACTCGATGCAGAGTCAGTTTTCAACCTTCTGTCTTCTAAACATTCAACACATGTGAAAAACAAGCCCACTTACGTGACCGACTAGAAAGTACAGAGGTATTTCTGGAGGGGTTGAAACTAGATGATCATTATGGCCCTTTCCAACCCTGGCAATTCTATCATTATATGATTTTGACAATTAGAGAGCCACCAGACCTACCTAATTTTCAAACTTTTTCATGCATCGCCTTGGCAGCAAACTTATGCTTAAGACAGGTTCTCCAGTGGTTTGTGTCATCAAGTGCTACGAAGACACTTCAAATTCCTCCTTTTTGGCAGCATTCTTTCTACTCGGGTCTAACTTGAGAAGCAGCTCTTGCTGGTCATGACACCACAGCTGCAGCTAAAGCATTGCGTGCAGCTGAAAAGCAAGAAGGGATTCGTTAGCACAACCTTCCCTCAGCTGCTCCAATAAGGCCTGCCTACGGTCACCAGAGCTTTTCACCTGCTAAAATCGTGGTGATGGCATTCTGCAAGGCAAGTATCACAGGAGAGCAAAACTGAGGGCTCTGTTGGTTCTGCTGTATGAGGGATCCCACAGTTCTGCCATCCAAAAAATATAATACTAGATTCAGAAAACCGACTTCAGACATCACTATTACAGCATAAACACTGGATTATTTTATTTACTGCTTTCTTGAGGCATTATTCGCTCAAGTCACACTCACTTTTTTGAGAAGTGTAACATGAGCTATTGAAAAAACCAATGCCACTGCAGCAGTCAGGGCCCTAAGACAGGACAAAATAAAAGAAGAAATTCCAACTAAACAAACAGTGCTGATCCTCAAAGTCTAGCTAGCATCCAGAGGGAAAGCACACAGGGAGGGGTTGCCACGAATCCCCCCGCCCCCTAAGGGTGCATGGGGCTGGGGAAGCTGCAGCTTTCAGTGCTGGCTGTGTTGAGGCTGGGTGGGAGGACTCGGAGGCTGCTGCCTCTCCCTACACTGCCTGCAACAGGCATGGCCTTGTTCATGGTAGAGGCAGACCGGGCGACCACAACGGTCCCTCCTGGATTACCATGGATGAAGCAGGAGCATTGTATGAATGAAATGGAGAGGACGGAGTCTGCTCCTCCACAGCAAGCTACAGCAGGGCTAAGCTTCTCCCCCCATCCCCCCGCCTTTTAACTCATTTCAGACAGAGGTAAAGGCATGCAAACAGCTTTCCCATCTCAGATGCGCACGCTGAAGAGGAGCCCTGGTTTGCAAGGCAGTGCCCATGCAGCACAGGTTCCCCAGCTGTGGTATGCAAACCATCTCTGGGCTGCACATGGAGGCACACACAACTGGAGGATGCACCATCAACCTGTATCCAGACAAAGTCAGACCAGAACAGCCTCAGAAAGGCATGCATATTAAATGGAGATTTAAAGGGTATAAAAATAATCTGTTTGATCTAGGAGTGATGTTTATATTATTTTCTGTGCTCACTACAAACAGATATGATTACAAGTGTCATCTGCTGTAATCGTCATCCCATCTCCTCCTGTCTCAGCAGCAAGTACACAAGATCCAAAGCACTCCTGGCCACGAAGCAGTTGCACACAGTTCTGCTTTCCTGGAGACACATCTTCAGCCTGGCCAAATTCCACCAACTCAGAAAAGTAAGCAGATTCATACCCCCAAGGACTCAGTCTGCCATAGGTATAGCACTTCCTTGTTCTGCAATTAACACCTCAGCTATAATTGTCACTAATAACCTCCTCTTGATAGCTGTGCTTTTTTCCCCCCCCCCCCCCCCTCCAGCTTTTATAAAGCCTACACAACATGTTTTTGGGGACGTTTAAAAACATTTTTCTCATCTTTCCTTCCAGCCATCATTGGCTTTTAGTTTGGTTTCTCAAGAAAGGGGCAAAAACTGATGATGGCTATCATGCTTCCATTTTGATTGCTGGTTGAATAAGATCTTTTCAAACACTCAGCATCTCAACCAAGGCACGGTGGGATGCCACCACACAACCCCTCGCCAAGATGCCACCTCTGCAAGACTTTCTTTGCCAGAGCACTTCCAAGGCTGCTGCCAACCCTGCTGCTTCACAGGGAGCACGCTGCCACAGAGAGATCCTAGCAGGATTAACATCAGTGATATGTAAACATGAACAACCAAACCTGATCTAAGGATGCTCCAAGCACACTGACGGCTCTCCACCCACACAGCTCCTTGCGTGCGGTGTGTGGGGCCAGTCCTCCCCAGCCCATGGAAGGCAACACCGAGGCGTTGGGACTGCCTGGCTGGTTTAGTGCTCTCATAGCTTTGTGTCCTCGGATGAAAAATAAGAAACTGTTGATTCAGCAGTTTCTCCAGGCACGTCTGGAGAGATGTTACCTACACATCAGTGAGCCCTGCACGGCGGGGCAGTCTTAAAAACGAAACAACAACAACAAAAAACAAAACAACCCAAACAAAGGAAAGTTGCTTAGCTCATCAAATTCAGCTTTACAGCACCCAAAGAACTCTAACCTCATTCCTCATCTTTAATTCCTCCCACTCCTTACAATTAAATGACAAAGCCAGGCCTGTTTGCACTGATTTTTGTGATGGCATAGCAGGGGCTCAGGTGGAGCTCCAAATCTTTTTATTTGCTCCTGCAAGCTGGACAACACAATTTCCTACACAGGAGGGGAGAGTTAAGAGTAGCCTAAACTGTTATCCCAAATTACAAGATTATATCCCCGCTTACATAAACATTTCAAGGTCCTGCTAGCGTAAATATTTACACGCAAAGTTCATTGTAGCATCAAGCTCACTACAGAAGAGATGCCAAATGAGTGTGAAAGCTGAAGAGATACTGAGGGTGTAAGAGGCCCATCAATATGCTGCTTCTAAACCTCCTGAAGGCAGCAGAACTTTTGTTATGCAGAGTAACTGGGATTGGCAACAAAGAGAAAACTATTTAAGACAGAAAATGAGACCCACAGCAAGTTACCTGCAGTTTACAACTCAGCAGCCTTAAAGACATGCATATGACCTGATTTCCACAGGAGAGGGGCAAGCCAGATGAAATCCCACTATTTTATTGCACAGGCAGGACGTTTTGGGAGTTGTCATACCTGTGCAAGCTGCAAAAACACGCGCTACTGGAGACCCCAGCGTGCCCTATGGCCTTGCTGACACAGCCCTCCCCTCTGCTGGCATGAAACCCTTCTCCTGCAGGCCACCAGCAGTGCACAGGTGGCTGCTCACTGTTGGCCTCATGTGAAAACAGCAGGTCCAAGAGGAGAGCACATTTAACCACAGATGCTACTTCCGTGGGAACAGCCTCCAAACATCCCACACCTAAAGGGTCAGGGGAGGAGGATATCCTTACCTGGCCCTTGTCCTGTGCAGAAAGAGGATGGCTGGTTGAGCTCTCCACGCAGACAATGGCCAACTGAATGTGGGGTCCCCCATCACACCTCTTACTTCTGCTGCTCCCCAGACCTCCCCCGTTGCTCCTCAACTCCTCTGGCTTACAGAGGGCCGGTTCAGCCCCGTTTTCAGATGCACTGAAGTGAACAGTGAGCCATGAACAGGACAAGATGACTCTACCACACAACCAGGCCCTACTGCAGCCCTAACAATCTCAGGAAGCATCCTCTAATTCTCTAAACAGAGCCCTCCCTAGAGGAGGAAGCAGATGGAGAAAGTTATTTTCCCTCCCTGCGCACTCAGTCCTTTTATGCCTCTTTTGCCCAGGTGAACTCTGACACAAATTTTCGGGGAGGTTCACCGGATCTGTGATGAAATCTCTGGTTCATGGCACAAGGAAGCAGAGATTTGCCAATATGGATGCTTGGCACATTTGCATGCCAAGTGCACTCGTTAAGAGTGGGGCATTTGGAAACACTTAACTCTCTGCCAGCCCAACCCGAGCTGGAAATGCAGAGGAAATGTGGGGTCTCCATCAGCAGATCTTCAGCCAACCCACTGCACTGCCAGCTACCAAAGCAACAAGCTCCTGCCCATGGCTCCCTAGCTACTCCAGTGATCCCCAAGCAGCAAAGATACAGATCTTCCCCTCATGAATTTGCTATCAAGATAACCACTGTACTTAATGAGCAGAGACAAAGTGGATCTTTCTAACACTCTCACCAAATTACAGCTGAAGGAAGCTCCTGATAGCACTGCTTTACTTATTCTGACTTTCTTAGATGTTTATGATGATTGTCTCCTGGGTAATTTGTTTAAATTTGTATGTAAACAAAGAAGAGTTTGTACGCATCTGCTGCCTCACAAAAAGCATGTGTCATTTCTCAAAGGCATTTCTGCCATAGCTCATTCTTTCCATTTTTCCCCTACAGAATACTCATCTGGGGGGCAGAATTACAGCAGAATAACTACAGCAGAAGCCAATGTGGAGTCATAGCCCTCTGCAAATCAAATGACTGGTTTTAATATTTCCTAAAGCAGCCCTCGAGTGAGAAAAGCCTTCTGTTTCCCCTGTTACTCTGAAAGTCTTTGGGCAACCACTCAAGAGGTGTAACTGAACTGCACAGGAGGCCACTGGCCATGCACACGTGCACCAGCAGAAGATCTCTGCCAAGTACATCCACCTCTTTAAGGTCATTTCACCCAATTCTTCTCCTCATCATCTCGCCTAGAACTCTATTGCTTTACTGAAGATGTAAATACCCACCAACAAGTATCCATCCACCTTTCTCTTACACGCTTCAGCTGGAGCATTTGTTTTTCCTCTCTCACCTCCAAAGTGTTTTCTTTGTGACAAGCTCAGGAAGGAAGAAAAATGGGAACCAAGCACTTGGAAAACTGCAGGAAAACTGCAAACTCTTCATTTTCCTGAGAAAAATGCAGAGCAAAGAGCAAGCCAAGCCCACTGCAAGCGGGGCAGCTGGATGTCACAGCAACCCAAGCAAAGATACCCATCAACAGGTCTGCTGCTGGGTATATTTGAACAGCCCATCCGCTCTCCATCACACAACCACCACCCTTATCACAGCCCACCAGGGCTCCTCACCTGTGTGTCATTAGCCAGATTTGAACTCTTGGCTTCAGCTATTGAATTCCTGCTCTTACTTTCAAATGTTCCTCACCCCAAAACACAACCCTTGTGTTTACTCTCTCATTTCCACCTGCAGTAACATGAAACAAAGCAACAATCACAGCTTTTGCTGTATCACATTACTCCCTAACAATACCTTCCAGTAATGCTTGATAAGTTCTGTTTACCAGAACTATCTCAAGTAGAATAACACATGGCAATTACTTTTTTCATTTCAGACTCTTAGTCTGGAGAAGGAAAAGGAAAAAAAACACAGCACAAAAAAACCTTTACCCATTTAAATAGCATTTGTGTGTGCCAGGAATGCCTAAAGTCAAGAAAACTTGGGTAAACAAAAGTTTTAAAGTTCTGACTCCAAGCAGTTGTTTTACTAGGAATGCAACCTTCTGTTTCAATAAGTGAGGTAAGTCAAGCTTGCTGTGTTTCTCCTTACAGTAGCTTCACATGTATATCATAGAATGGCCTGGGTTGAAAAGGACCACAGTGATCACCTCATTTCAACCCCCCCCTGCTTTATGCAGAGTTACCAATCACCGGACCAGGCTGCCCAGAGCCACATCCAGCCTGACCTTGGATGCCTCCAGGCATGGGGATCCACAACCTCCTTGGGCAACCTGTTCCAGTGCCTCACCACCCTCTGGGTGAAAAACTTCCTCCTAAAAATATGTAGGA
The DNA here is from genome assembly GCF_026119805.1 of Tympanuchus pallidicinctus. NCBI lineage: Eukaryota > Metazoa > Chordata > Aves > Galliformes > Phasianidae > Tympanuchus > Tympanuchus pallidicinctus. Next base: position 4,139,269 of record NW_026294791.1, on the reverse strand, counting down.
TATCAAATATTTTCAATTTTTTTTTCCAGATAGACAATGATGAAGCTTTCTGTGCTGGCCTCTATCCTTGTGGGAATATGAAGAGAAAACCATGCATCTCTTCTTCATATATTAGTGCCTCGTAATACACACCAGATGATCAATAAACTACATAAAGATTAAATCAGACTGACAGTCCTTAAAAAACGGCCTCTAAGCAGAAACAATTGTTTTAAAGACTGTGGCGTCTGGAGCATTAAACTCACGTGCTGCCATGCTATTAATCTCTTTGTTGGAAGCCGGTTGATTTCCCCTGCCTGCATCTGTCAATTAAACATTCAGCATTGCAGCCAGCGTCCAACGGTGGATGTTTTGGCGTGCAAAACACCTCTTGGAGACGGCCTGCTGGCAGTTCCCGTGCACGCCGTGCCACTTCCAAAAGCCAAGCGGGCTGGCAAGCGAAACTCCACCGTTGTGATCAGGGGATGCCCGCGAGCGCTTCAAAGCAAAGCCTTTAAACCGACAGCGCGCGAGGAAAGCCGGACCCGTTGCTACAGCACGGAGACGGAGCTGAGAGGGGAAAAGTTCCCCTGTTTCCCCAACGCGGAGCGCAGCGCACTGCCTCCACCTGGAGCTGCAGCGCTGAGCCGCGGGCCGGGGGCCGCTCCCGGGGCGCCGCGAGCCCGTATGGCTGTGCCTCCCACCCCCCCACAAAGCCCTCCCTTTACTTTGCACGAGAGGAGAACAGCGGCGGGGAGGGGGGAAGAGATAAGTAACTAAAAGTAACGAAGAGAACGATACAAAGAGAAACAGAAAGAAAATAAAAGAAAAAAGAAAGAAAGAAAGAAAGAAAGAAACAGGAGAAAAAGAGTAGCGTTGTGCCGTGGGTTGTTTGCGTTAAGCAGTGAGGCGGGGGTCTGCTCCCAGCGGGGAGGGTCCTCGGATCCGCTCCGCGCCCCTTTTGTTCGCTGAGCGGAGCGGTCCGGCTCTCCCCAGCGGGACCCGAAGCGAGAAACCCGGGGAGAGGAAAGGAAAGAAGGGAGAAGGGGCACGGAGCAGCTCCGCGGCAGCTCACCCATGACGAGGCAGAGGAAGTCGAGGCAGATGAGCAGGACTTTCTTGCTGCTGCCCTTGGTCGGGTTGTTGTTCAGCGCCGGGCTGCCCCCATTCTTGCTCTCCGGCGCGATCGCCTTGTCGTACTTGTAGCTCTGCATTATCGGGGGCGAACGCCCGAGCCGTGCCGTGCTGTGCCGGGCCGCGCCGAGCCGAGCCCGCACGCGGTGCGCCGGGGAGGTGCTGCCCGCTCTCCCGGCCTCTCCGCTGGGGCACGGGAGGAGAAACGCGGGCGGGGTCTTCCCAACACCGACACCGCGGGAGGGAAGAGAAAAAAAAAAAAAAAAAAAAAAAAAAAAAAAAAAATTTGGAAAAAAAAAAAAGTTTGAAAAAAAAAGTAGCAAAACAAAACCAAAATGAGTAGAAAATCACAAAAAAAAAAAAACAACAAAAAACACAACAAAACAAAACAAAAAAAAACAACCAAAACCAAACCAACAACAGCAAATAAAAAAGAAAACAACAACCAGGAGCGGGGAGGGGAAGGGGGAGATTTTGCGGGTGTCCCAAGGCAGTGGAAAAAGTCCTGGAGGAAAAGTCGAGGGGAGGGATAAAAATGGAGAGGAGCGCGGATGGGTTACGCGGAGGTAAGAGGTGCGGAGCGCTGCGCGCTGCCGGGGGCAGGTGGGCTCCGCGCTGCGCTGCGCTGCGTTGGGGGCTCCCGCCGCGCCCGCCCCGGCCGCTCTGGGAACCACTGGCTTTGGTGCTGCACTTTTATTTCGCGAAGTCCTTTCCACCCCTTAGCAAAAAAAAAAAAAAAAAAAAAAAAAAAAGGAAAAAAATGGGAAAAAAAAAAACCCAACCCAACAAAACCCAGTCACTTCGCCTCGGATGGGATATCCAAGTAAGCACGGCCCCTTTCCTGCTTCCCTACATCTGACATTTTACATAGATAATTAAGTCCACATTTTTTTCCTGAGGGAAGTTTTTAAAAAAATAAAAGAAAGAGAGAGAGAGAGAGTCGGGAACTAAAAGTTTTTCGCGGAGCCGAAGGAAGGAGGGAGCCTCTAGCGTCTATGGAGCGGAAAAGCGCAATAGGAGGGAGAGGGGGAAGGAAAAACAACCAGCTCTGCAAGGGAGGACTCAAAAGGTGATTATGGCGCAAAGTGGCGGCAAATAACTTTTTTTTCCTTCTTTTTCTTGCTTTCCCCCTGTCCTTCAGCTCTGCTCCGTGTGCTGAGATCCTTTTGCAGGGGATGAAGCACCAGGGACCCCAATGCCCATCACAAGGCCTGTTGGGGCTGAAGGATCATGGAATCATTAAGGTTGGAAAAAGGCTGCTAAAGACTAATCCAAACATCACTGGATGGTTTGGTGAAGGCTGAGTACCACCACTGAGTTATAGCAGCCTCGTCCCCCTGCAGCAGCAGCACTACCTTTGTGAAACAAGGGTAATGAGAATGCTAGAAGCAAGGTGAGGGATGATACCTTGGCTAATTGCCCCTTTAGTCTAATTAGAAATTGCCAAAGATGCTAACAATGTGTTTTCCATGAACCTCAGCTGGAGGTGGGCTGGCCATTTTGCCAGCTCCAAGCAGGGATGCAGAGACAGTTGGTAAAGCCTGTGGGTGCCCAAGGTTCAGGTCAGCATCTGACCTCTTCTCTTCTCCTTTTGCCACATAGTTCCCCTTTGCATGCTGGGGAACCTGAGGAGCTGCAAGCTGAACCTTGCTGAGGGCAGGTTTTCCAGGAATCTGTTTAGACACATTCCCGGGCACATTTGGGCCAACATGGGAGGAAGAAAGCAAAGAGGCTGTTTTAATATTTTACTTGTATATGTGCGGTGTAAAATAGAAAGGGCAAAGCAGACCTTGGGTTTTTGTCCAATTCTTTCATCACGGTGCCATCAGGTGCCATCTCCCACATTGCTCTCGAGAAGGCAGCTCTCCCTTTCGTGCCACCTCACAGTAAAACCATCAGTTTTGTACCCCAAATCATTCCCTGTGGCAATGATCACCAAAATGTGGCCCTGGCCAAGGGCATGTCTCAAGGTCTCTGTCTCCTTCTCATTCCTGCAGCAGAAACATGGGTGCCAAATTTAGGCTCTCCAGCTGCCTGGAGCGAATGGAAAGAATCCTCACGTGGGAATTATGCCCTGCCCAGGGTTGGCCCCAATGCCCAGCCCTGCTCCCCTCCCCATGGTCAGCACCAACCTGCCCCAAGGAGCTCAGAGCTCCCAGCACTGGCTGCAGCCACCCCAGATCTGCTGATGGAAAACGATCCCTATTGAAATCCCTTGGGTTAAACTCAATTTTAAAGTGAAGAGAAAGAGGAATAAGAATAATAATTGTTATTATTATTATTATAAAGACCTGTCGTTGTAACAGCAAATGAAAAAAAAAAGAGCCTTTATTGTACTTGAAGGGAAAGTGGGAGTTACTGAAATTAAAGTTTTATATTTGCATTTACAAGGCTCCTTAGGCTACTAATGTTTGCGTTTTCATAACAAAAAGATTGTGCTGTTAATTGACGCAAGCAATGGTGCACAAATAAGTCCCAATCTTGGATGATTTCTTAAGGGAACAGCCACTACAATTCCCCATTGTCAAGTGTGAACTGAGCAAGTCATCTGTGCCAAAAAGCAGCTTCTGTGCCTGGGTCAATAAAATGCAAGAGATTCATTGGTAATACTTAATTGTTTATTCATAAATGCAATTATTGAATACACCACGCACCAGCCTCCCTTCTAGGGCTCAACTTTTCCTCTCAATCTTATTCTGCATTCTCACTATGGACCGTTTCTTTTTTTTTTCCTTCTACAGATCAATCAAAGCCATTGCATTTCTGTTATCAGTGCATTTTGCCCCACGTTATTGGAGGTCTCCCAAGATCTTCACCATCTTCCAATCTGAGCTGGACCAAACTGCCAGGGAATGAGGAATGCAGCACTGGGACAATCTATCAGAAGATAAAGCGTCTGCAGTAAAACTTGTTCTTGCCCACATTTGTGCCTCTATTGCAATGTTTCACAGCCCAACAATATTAGAACAGAAATTGTGTTTTATTCAGCCAGTGAGGACATTTTAAGAGAATAAGCTTCACTAAGACCAGTCTTGTAGTACAAAGTAGAGCAGGAATGGGATGCTTGTATCCCTTGTATCTCAGGACATGACTTCAGCCACCCCGTGGAAATCTGCTCATTGCATGGCAATAATTTAGAAGTGAGAGCAGCTCTTCCTCATAATCACTTGTCATGATTCAGGTCAAAAGGTCACGCTTCTGAAAGAAAAAAAAAATAAATGAAGAAGTCAAAAAGTTCCTGGTTTTATTTTTTTCTTCTATAGAATGTGTCAGAGGGATGTGCCAGCAGGACCTGGTTTGGGAACAGAAACTCCAGTGACAGCTGATGCTCTCAGCTGGTGCCTGGGGTATTTTGGGGGGTGTGCTGGCAGATTTGGGGAATTCCTCTCATCTTGCCCCAGGTGCAATGGGCAAAGTGAAGTTGCAGAATGGCTGGATGTTTGGCACCTGGATGGTTGCATGTTTACTGCTACCTCCTCACATCTACAGAGGGATTTTATATAGCAATCTACTTTGCTTTTCCATCAAGGGGACAATGTGACAGCAGGGAAGGACCAGGTGCTGCCTATATTTCAGAGTCATTCATCTCTATGTCTATGGGAGACCTAAAATAAGAAAACAAACTATGCTGTTTGCTGACATATCCATCCGTTACTGAGATTGTTCCCTACCAAATGGGGAAATCAGAGCAAAGTTGCATGCTGCCCATCAGGTGGCCAGAGCTGGAGTCACAAGGCTGAAATACCAGCACTCTTCTGGGAAGCCCAGAGCTGAACCACTGCTACCCTGCCCAGGGGTATTTTTAGCACCATCATCTGCTGCTCTCCTGCAGAACATCAGCAGAGGGGCTGAGCAGCACGGAGGGATGTGGGGCATTGCCAGCCCTGGCCTCTGTGGGTTTTAGGGTTTCCTTGCACCCACTGGTGCCTCATCATCCAACCTGCCCTGGTAGGAAATGTTTGCAAAGGTTGGGCTTGGGTCTGTCCCTGCAGTAAGGGAGCTACATAGATAGAAGAGGGATCCATAAGGAGCCTAATTCTGCATGGGCAGCGTCTGGTGGGCATTCTTGGTGGGCATGGTGGGGATGGCTCTTGCTGGTCTTGGTGGTCTTTTCCAACCTTAACGATTCTACAATACTGTCAGCCTAAGCCTCATAAGTACCCAGTTAATTTCTTTTAAAAAATTAGCTGATAAATGTCACCTTAATGTAGGATTTTCTGCCATTCGTGAAATTGGGCATGCAGATTTGTGCAGGCCAGGAGAGTCAGCCCTCAAAAACGTGCCCTGCTGACCCACAGGGTAGATCAGCGGTCAGGGAACTGTTCCTGGCATCCCAATCACCAGTGTCAGATGCATTTGATTTGCCAACAAACCTAAAGTCCAGCCTGTGTTGCAACCAGCTCTTGTCCTGCCGCCAAGTTTCACAATCTTGGTGTTTCTCCTTAATTTAATTGAGTTCCCATCATCTTGATGTGCTGTGATTACAGGATTCCAGCGCTGTTCAAAGAAATAAATACAAGAGACACGGTTAGAAGGAAAAGAAAAAAAAAAAAAAAAAAAGCCTCAAAAACTCATTAAAAAATGCACAAAGTGGAGGAAAGGACGCCGGGTTTTTTCACTCGAAGGTGTGGCAAAGACCACAGGAACCCGATTTGGGATGCGGAGCCCCTGGACCAGCATCTCTCGGAGGCTGCGGGTTTCTCGTCCTCAAAAAGGAGACGAACAGCACCATCTGCTGCCCTCCGGCGGCATCTGCCCTATAGACATCAGCACAGCCATCCCATAGCACCCATAGCCGTGTTCAGGGATCAACCCGAGCCATCCTGCGCGGCGAAATTAAAGAAGCGCTTAATTACGGAATACACGCGTTAATTACGACGAGAGCTCAGTCCTGAATAATACTCACTCCCCCCCAGCTGGTGGCATGTAAAGGGAGTTCAGTGTAACAGCATTTTCACATATTTCCCTCCGTTCCTTTCATGTGTTTATTAGCAGAGCCTTAAAGAGCTGCCTGTATAATTCACCTTTATGTGCAATTCCTATCCAGGAAGGCATTTTCACAGTCAGCAACAGCTAATGAAAGGGGTGGCACATCACTGTGCAGCTCCAGCCCCTCTAAAACCCAGCTCTGTGCTCCACGCTGGCCACCTCCCAGCAGTTTGTTTGAAAGTCAAGAATGTGCCATGTTTTACTGACGCTTCGGGGTCAGGATCTCAATGAAAGCCCCGTTATAAGCAGCAGCCTCAGAGGAAAGTTCTCCACTCCAGACTGCAGCCCTGAACTGTTTACCAGTTACCTGGCAGTAGTTAACACGTTGGGAATGTCTCCACTGGATGTTGCCCAGGTGTTTGTTGCAGGATGCAAATGTGTTCGTGGTTTATGATGTAAACAGGTAGATCTACATTTTTTTTCAGCCTGGTTTGATTTCTGGTCACAAACCTTCTAAATAACCCGCTTGAAAGTGCTCAGCATCCATCTGAAAGGAGAAGGAAAAAAAAAAGGCATGTATTTTTTTCCATGTCTAGACCAAACCAATTTTTGGTCCCCACGATAGCTTTCAGCAGAAGGTGTTGAAGCATAGAATCATAGAATGGCTTGGGTTGAAATGAGCCCCAAATTTTGTCAAGTTCCAACCCTCCTTCCACAGGCAGAGCCATCAACCTCCAGGTTGGTCCCAGACCAGGTTGCCGAGCATCCCATCCAACCTGGCCTTCAACACCTCCAGGGATGGAGCATCCACATCCTCTCTGAGCAGCCTGAACTGTTGAGCTCCTGTCCATCTGAAGCAGAACACATGCACAGAGCAGTGCTGGGGTTCATCAGTTCCCCAGTCCTATGTTGTAGGGCTGTGTATCGTGAAGATGGAGACATGTTGGGCAAAGCTTCCACTGCAGTCCCTCTCTCCGCTGCCCCACGAGTTGCGAAGGCCAGGCCAGATATTTGGATACAATGCACAAATCCCTGGGCTTATCTGCTTGCCAGTCTCTATCACGACAATTCATTCAATAATTGTTCATTGTTAGGTAGCCCCGTCCCTCTGGGCTGCAAGCCTCGTGCCGAGCCTTGGATGGGCACAGTGCACACAAAGCCAGCAACCTTCAAAGCCTGCTCTTTGCTCCCATTTATCTTATCTAACACTCCACTGAAGTATGGATTTACATAATACATACCTAATATATTAATGTTCCTATTCATCAAGAGGATCTCAGTCCTGTTTTCTTTGAAAGCCTCACCAGTAATGATCAAACTCCTTACAATAGAAGATTGTTTTATACCTCTGAAAAGGATTTTCTCCCCTATTTGTTTTCTGCATACTTTCACTGGGGTTGTTTGATACTATGATAAGAGCTTGGCCCAAAAACTGGGAGTGGTAGCATCCACACTTTGGGTTTGCATCACATTACAAAATGACAGCACTCACATTACTCATTCAAGGTGAACCACTTGGTCCACACTCTCTGTCGACAACATCTTCCCAAATTATCCTGCAGTATAGCCTCCAAGCTGCCAATGGTCAACTTCCATTTTTCACACATTTCCATGAACGTGGTTAAATGCCCTTTTTTACAACCCTTCCCTCTCGCTTCACTTTTCTGTGTAACTTTAACTTTACTTTGGACACTGGATTTCAAAAGGCTGAATCACAGGATTGTAGAATCATTTGGGTTGGAAAAGGCCTCTGAGATCCCCAAGCCCAACCCACACCCCAAGCCCACTGACTACGTCCCTCAGTGCCACATCCCCACAGTTCTTGGACACCTCCAGGAATGGTGAGTCCACCACCTCCCTGGGCAGCCTGGTAAGAGGAAATGCATACAAAGAGGAAACAGCACTGGAAGAAGTTATGTTCAAGGTATGGTATGGACCTTAATGCAGCCCAAATGACTGTACAAAGGCATGCAGGCTGCCTGCACACCACATCATCAAACCTCTAAAGGATGCTGCTCTGTTTTCTCTGTAAAGCCATGCAGATTCACTGCAATATATATCTACTCTATCTTTTGCTCTGTTTTTTTTTTTTTTTTTTTTTTTTTTTTGGAAGAGCTAAGGAAATACTTGCTTTTATATGGATGTTCAGGCGTAAGTCTTCTAGCCAAAGGCACACAAAGAAAAATGAGGAGTAAATTACCCATTTTATTTTAAATAGTGATAATGATCGCATGTTGGAACAAACTGTTGGGTTAGTGGTTGATCTTTCTGCTTTCATATCATGCCTGAATGCCTTTCTGAAAGATAGCTAAACACAAAGTATTGGGCTCAGTACAGAAGGGGATGAAGTTAGGTGGATGAGCTATCCAGAGACCCAGACTATGGCATTAATGGTCTCTTCTGATCTCCGAAATCTGCAAATTTACTCTGAACCAGAGATTATGAAACAGCAAAGAATAAATCCCTTTAAAATTGCTAGTAAATGTCAGGAAATACACTTTAAACACACAAAGACGCAGAGTCGCTGACGGTCGTTGCACAACAGATCACAGATAGCTTGTGTGCTCTGTCACAGGCCACTTTATCTCCCTTATCCAGCCCTGCCAACACCAAACAGTAAATGTCAAAACCCTTCTCTTTCAAAACCCTGGGATTGTTTCGAAATACTGAGATCCAGCAGTGAAAGAAGCTGATCCCCTCAGCTCCTGATAGAGGACCTTGGAAAGAAGGCATGATCTCTTCTTCCCCCTTCTTGATCCATATCTGGTCATGTTTCCAACACTCAGACGGCTATCGCATGGCTATCCCAAATTGGCTTTCATGTCTCATATGAAGGAAACAAAAAAGAGTGCCGATGAGCACCGGAGTTAAACTCACATGAAAAATAATTCCATAAAAGGGGAATCCTGCAGCTTAAAATAGCCTGGCACTGGGCTGTAACAAGAAACTTTTTGCTGATGCCAGCCAGGGAGCACGATTCTACGATACTGTAAGTCTAAGCCTCAAAAATACCCAGTTAATTTCTTTAAAAAAACACAACACGACTGCCCACCCTCACCAGATCTCAGCTGGAAAAAGCAGAGCCACCTCCACCGTGACTGATTGGACAAAGAAAGCAATAAACAGCACCGTGCTTCAGAAGCTTCATGGTCTTTAGAAATTAAAGCTGGCTGGAGCTCTGGCAGCCAAAAGGCTATTATTACTGTGCCTTCTTGTGTAGATATGATCTAAAGAAAAACACACATCTAGGTCTAACAATAATAAATAGTAAAGCTATTCATACAGCCCACTGCTTACACGATGGCAATTTTGCCATAATTGTAGGTAAAAGGAACAAGCACACAAACAGGAGTCTGTAGTAACTCAGCATTACCTGGTGCTTGGGAGCAGCTATTTCTTCTAGGTATATACCTTTGAGAAAGAAAACTATTTCAAACTCTGAAGGAACATCAGCAAAGCTCTCCTGCATCCTCAGAGCTGTATTCACACCAGAAAATAAATAAAAGCAGGAGTTAATTCCCTCACAAGGGGTTGTTTTCCAGCAGCATTTCCAGTCACCTGCAGCCATCCCCAGCCTGCACACCTCAGGGGACACCAAGGGGTGGCAGATGAAAAGACAGCAATGCAAGCAGCATGTGGTATTCAAGCAGCTTGGAGGCTGGCAGCATTCAGTGGAAAAACAGGCTGCGAGTAAACTCAACCACTGGGGCATCCTCATACCTTGACTTGGGCACAGTGCCTTCACTCTCCATTTCCTTGCCATCATTCCCTATCCCGTGGCCCGCTGCTCAGCTCAGAGGAAAAACCCCTGTGAGATGGCAGAGTGGAAATCACGGGATCATTTAGGTTGGAAAAGACCTTCGAGGTCATCAAGTCCAGCCATCAACTTCACTTATCCTTGTCCCATCACTAAATAGAATCACAGAATCATTCAGGTTGTAGAAATACTTTCTTCATGTATTATGAGAGGTGGTAGATTAGAGACAAAGCAAGCACAGAAGAGCCTGGTATTTGAGAAGCAGAAAAATGACTTGCAACCAGAAGACAAGGAATGAAGAAAGAAAGAAAAAGAAAGGAATTTAGTATGTATTGCAATGTCTTTGTTTTTTTCACTAGAAGCAAGTTCTACTTGTTCCTGCTATTTTTATAGTTTTCTAGTTACATGCCCTCATACAAATGAACCTGGCCATGACTTCCTGCACAATCTCCATGGGACGAGCATTCCATCACTGAGCACAGCATGTGCCAGCCCAAAATGCCCTTCCACCACACAACCTCAATCCTCAAATGCATCACAAGACTTTCTGAGGTTGGACACCTCCCTGTTCCTCCTCCTCACCCCATCCCAGAGCCAAGGACACACATCTCACATCACACCCCTGCTGACCAAGAGCTCAGGTTTGCCTCGCCAAGTCCAGGTCTCAACTCTATCCTACAGTGTAGACATACCCTTAGGGCATGTCTGCTCACCAGGCTCAGGCAGGGTGCAAGTCAGGTCTAGTTTGGTAGCTGCAGAACAGCATTACAGCACGGAGCAATCTGAATTTGCCTGGGCACTGTGCCACATTAACTTTTTCACAGAAAAGACAAACCAGGCTAAATTTTGCTCTCCTTCCTACCCATTCAAATTTAATTTACTTTAATGGGGAAAGAGATGATCTTGGCAGGCCAGGCTCATCCCTGCTGTGTATTTAAGCCTCGCTGGATGGTGCTGCCTGTGAAATAACTGCAATGACCCCAAACTGGATGTTGGAGAGGAGGCTGGAGGGCAAACCAAGCCATAAGGATGCAGGGCAGGATGCTGCACATTCTCCCCATGGAGGAGGAAGGTTTGTGTTGGGCTCCCTGAGCAATGCCAAGCTTGAAGCTTCAATAGGTATCTCATTTACACTCTGCTTGGTTTCTTACATACTGTAAGTAGTCCCATTTACACCCTTGCCTCCCCTGCTTCAACACCACTGTTCTGCAGGAGAGAAAAGAGATACAAGGAGCCCAAAATGTGTGTCTGGATATAACGTGGAGAGAAAACAGAACTTCTGCACAGCTAGAGATGCTGGCAGATATTGCCCAGTGTCATCCAACACACAGGCAACTAGGCATCCTCCACCTGGGACAAGTAACAGAGTTTAACGTAAGATAAACCTATACAAAAAGGTACTACGATTTTATGCTGGTTTTGACCTGTCATAGTAAAGCTTGGCTCAAATCGATGAGGTGTTGTTTTAGGATAAAGTGAAATCTCAAAAACAGGAAGGAGCATCGCAGCTCACAGTCCTTTTGTTTCCTTCTGAGACACTTTGCTGCCGCTGCTACACAGCAGCTTAATGGGCTGCCCCTTCCCAGAGCCACATTCCTGCTTTCTCTCCTGGTCCTGCATGCACGACCCTGCCTGGGGTGCCACGGTTTTTAGAAGTGCTCAGGTCATGGGTTTTGTCAGAGCGAGCTGGATTCATCTGTAATGCATGACAGCTCATGAATCACTGGGAGACAGGAGCAGAGCAGCTTCCCTTGGATTTGAAATGAGCTCAGTCTTTTTTCTCATAGACCTACTCCATCATTCTCCATTTACAAAAAAAAAAAAAAAAGAAAAAGAAAAAGACACACTCTTCATTCTCTCATGTCAGCCAGCAAGCAGAAGCACTACAGAGAACGGGTTCCCTTTCTCTATTAAAAACTGTATGTACATTGTTGTGCACGGTACCATTTGATTTATGTGTTGCTGATAAAACACAGGCTCTGGTGTAACAAATCAATACAACAGTCCTGTTCAAAGCCCTCCCCCTGAGCAAAGAGTTTCTTGATGTTAAATATTTCCTTATCTAATCTTCCATGCTTCAACATTCCTTCATTTAGAAACGTTGATAACTGAAAATGCAGAAGGGGACAATCACAAGGAGAGATTAAAGAATATTAGCAAAATATTTGAAGTAATAGTAGCATTACATGTCAGAAAACAATGTTGGTGCCCTTATTAACCAACTACTGTGCATAGTGCTGAGGGATCCCAAGCCATGGCTTAAAATCCCACTGTTTGGTGCTAGGCAAAGGCAAGTGCTGTTTTAAAAAGTGTGGGGCACATTCCATACTGGATAGAAAAGGCAACCTGTCAGAGGTTTGCAGCTCCAATTTCTTTGTGAAAGATCCTTAAGTTTTCCTTAGTCCTTATCTCAAACTATTGACTCAAAATTTGGAGTTCTCAACTCCAAAAGTTGGTAAAACACTGCATGAATGAAGACTGTAGGAGTTCCACTCTTTCAGCTACTCTGCACTTCATGGAGAGAGACGTAGATCAGATGATACATCAGTTAGAAATAACTGGGAAGTATGAAGGAATCCTAAGTATAAAGTTTGCAGATTTTTAATCCTGCAATGTCTTCCAATCACGTGTAAGAGATGAGTCTCACTTTGGCCATTGAAAATGGTCTTTGCAGTGTGTTCTGTTTTGGTAGGGTTTTGTTTTGGAAAGCTGGTCTAACAGACAGTCCTCTGTTAAAGGCATCACAGCTGGAGTAGAATGGGATTTGAGGGGCTTGGCTGAAGATGTACTTTACATGGAGATTGAAGAGCATCCTTTGTCATGACCCTATTTAACATGCTGGCTACTACTGACCAAAGAGAGAAATCCAAAGACTACATGAATACCATAGCTATTCCATGAGACAAGAAAAATACATATGCAATTCAGTATAAAAATCTGGCCATCCCTAGTCATGCTGCACAGCTAAACATGATACAGATCTATTTTTTATTTCTTCCCCTTAGGCACAGTACAGCAAACCAGCTCATTTAAACCACCTGAGGGGAATCATTTTTACAATAGCTACAAGATGCCTTAAATTGCTAAAGTAGCCATTAGACAATGACATCCTGATCCTATCTTAGCTCAGGTCAACTTAGAAAGGAGGAAAAGCAGCATCCATCACATACAGGGAGAATACAATTGAAATGAATACTGCTTCTTAATTAATTCAGAAATCATTGTAGACATATAGTGAAATATCCAGTAAAAACATCCTAGCTCAGCAATGGAGCTGTCTGCTTCTCATGCCTTTACACACAAGAACAAGGGAAAGCTTGACGGCCCAACTGCCTATAAGCATTTCTGAAGAATAAAGGCTGATAAAATATATGGTCAAATGAAGGATAAGAGAGCAGGAACTGGAGGACAGAGAAATGCAATACACCACTGAGAAACTCCATAAAGAAAGATCCTTAGCATTAGGATGCAAAATTCTACTGAAATAATCCCTCTGCCTTTACCCACCCTAGCAAACCTCAGGCCTAAAGCAGCATTTGAGACATGCAGGATAAAGGAAAGGTACAGTAAAAGAGGTGAAAAAGATCAAAAACTGCATTTTTTCCTCTATAACCTCTTATATTTTCTAGCTGCACCTCATCAGAGTACATGCTCATACATGGCACAACCTTCAGGAGGTATGTTTGTAGGTTGTCCTACATGACATGCTGTCAATCATTGTACAAATCATTGCTCTCCATTTCTCTCATGCTTGTATTTCAAACCAGACTTTCTCAGCAAAAGCTGCTGTTCAATCTCAAAAAAGGTTAAGTGGTTTTCCAGCTGATCCTTGGCCACAGTTTCTATCTACTCAGCTCAAAATAAGGGCCAAATCCTAGCTTGGCTCTGAGCCGGCTGTTTCAATATTACTCGATAAGTTCCCTTTGTCTGGAAAAACCTTCAGATTTATCTTCCACATTTCCCCCATTCTGAGATAACAGCCAAATAGAAGTGCCTTCGCTGAACATGTGCAGCTCAGATGGTCTCACAATGTAGTGGGGCTCCGTTTCCACAAGACCCAAATTCAGCTGCTGTTTCCCCCTTCTCAGACACTCCTTTGCAGTCCAGCTATGACCATCAGAGATATGTAAGACCCCATTTTGTTGCTGGTGCAGCTTTGCCAGAGCAGTCGCTGGGTCACAGTGATACATGATTGTGTAATTGGGAAAATCATGAGATTCCACCTCCATCTGCTTATCCCAGATCTTTCCTCTTGACCTAGCAAACTTAGCCAAGATATTTTGATTTCTACTCAAATTGCTTGAGAAAAAAACTAATGTTATCATGTTGGAACAGGTCTTCAAAGATTTCTGGAAGGATGCAAGTATGGCTCCCATGGCCAGCCAGCCCCCAAGGCTCACATTTGAGAGGGTACACTCAGACTGGAAGTGCTTCCCAACAAAGCACAGGGGGGTTGATCCTCAGAAATGATAAAAACAGATTAGGAGTTCTAATCTCTAGGCACCAGAGGGAAAAACTGATGGGGAGGCCAGCTGTGAAAGTGATGTTCATTAGACATTGTACTAGAATGGGACAAAAATGCTACTGTAGGGAGAATCAAAGAATCATTAAGGCTGATCACTAAGATCATCCAGTCTAACTGTCCATCAAACCATGTCACTCAATGTAACATCACAGTTTTCTTGAAAACCTCTAGGGATGGTGACTCCATCACTTTCTGTATCATGTGAGCTGGTCAGAAAATATTTTCAGGATCATTATAATATCCCGTTTCTCAAATTGATCCAGACGTACTTGATACAGCATGCACTGAAGTTCATGGAAAAAAAGAACGTACTGCTTTCAGTATATATTGCAACAAGCTGGAAAACTACATTAATTCTCAAACTTGAAATAAGACATTAGTAAAATTATATTCCTGCTTATAAAAGCAGTCTTGCCAAGCAGACTGTACAATTATATTGATGCACTAACATGCAATAAACCCTAAGTAATACAGTAATATCTTTGCTATACAGTAGTGCTGCTGCTTATGTCTAGCAATCATTAGTGTGTTATGAGGTGGTTACTTAGACACACAAAATGTAGCCGAAAGGTTGTTATTTCTCATAAAAGAGATTTTGGGTTTGTTTGTTTTTAACATGGATGGCCAGATTCAGGTTTATTTTCCCAATACGCTGCTGAGTTATTAAAGAAAGCACTGGCTGCAGTTTAGCTCAGAAGCCTGGGAATCAGGGAAAACACCCTTTATTATGTGTTATTTGGGGTTTATCTTCTGATCAGTAAAATATGAGTAATGCCCCTTTGGTGAGGCTCTAAATTCATTAAGACTATACACAACAGCAAGACATGCAGGTTGAAGAGGAGTAACTTATGGGTGCTGTAATTTGGAGAACTTACATGCCCTCAATCTGCTTGCAGGGCTTTGGCACGCAGTTGTGTTGCAGCACTGCAAAATGTTATCCCACTTTGGCAGATCTACAGTTACTGCCCCTGTAAAAGGTCTTACATGTTTATGAAAGCAAGACAACCCAAGGCAGCTCACTGTCCATCTGCACCAGTGTAAGCCTGGGCACTGTGGAGCTCCTGTGGAGCAGTCGATGGCTGAGAACTTCTTTCACAATGGCAACTTGTTCACGTACCAAAGCCTTTAGCAATTATTGCCCATCAAAACCTCTAGATAATTACGCCCTTTCCCCAAATGAGTGCAGCAGTTCATTGCTGCCTTGTTAAGCTTGGTGACCTACATGAACAATGCTGCCCAAGCCTCTGACATGCCTCCATCTCACAGACAAAAAAAAGTGCCTGAATGCCTCGTAATTACCTCCAAGCATCCGTCTGTGGGAGCCTCTGCACAACCACTGCAGACACTGAACTTTTCATCACAGAACATGACCCCACCAGAAAAGCATTGCTGGCATGCAAAGGTGTCAAATGCCGTTCGGATACACTGTGGTCTCTGGGAGGTGGTGTTACTTATTTCTGATCTGGTTGGGATTCAGAATAATCTCTACTGCTTCTGCAAAGAAATCGAGCCATCCTGTTGCCACGTCATACTCATTTATAAGGCAGAGTTGCTGTTTCACCTGTCCTTGTCGAGCATAAGTCTAGGAAGATATGGGAGTGCTGCATCCACTCTGCCTTAATGACCCCACAACCTACATGTAACTAAATTCCCACCCTCATTTTCATGATTCACCTTCACAGTCCCAGTGGGTGAGATTTTGCATTTCCCCAGAGTTTTTCCTCTCACTACTGGCTGCATGCAAGCCAAAAATCTGCTCGGCAGGGAAGTACCCAAAATCCCTGTACACAGGGCTGATCCTTGCACAGAATCACCAATTACAAGCACTCCAAATCCTTCTCCCTCAAAAAACACCACTTTCCTCCACAGTGCTGTGAGCACACCCACCAGGAGCATCCTCCTGTCCCATGCTTGCCTGGTGACAAATTGCCACCGCTCATCCCTCTCCCCTCTGCAAACTGCAAACTCCCAGCTCCACCAACCCACAGCTGTTACCATGGTTTCCTTTTTCTCTTACTCCTGTGATGCAGTGAAAAATGCTTGCCTAAAACCTCTTAAGATATTCCCATGCATGGACTGTGGTCCTGATCTTGTCTTCTCCCTGCTAGTTGATTTATTAGAGCACCAAACCTGGGGCATAGCAATTCCTCAAAAACACCCCCGAATGGTACCTGAAGGGTAAGTCTATATAAAGATTGCAGGGATGGGATTTCACTGCCATAATAACTAGGGAAATGTCAAATCTGGGTACACAATCACATCCAGGCCCTTGTAGATTGAAGTCATCCATCTTTCCTTTTAATAATATTTGAAAGAAGCCACTCAAGCCTCTCCAACCATGATTTCTGATGCAAGAACTCCACGCCGCAGACCAGAAATAGCAGAATTATGAGTGCTAAAAGTGTCTAGTGAGGCTTTTATTTTAATTCATATTTGAGAAAGGTTTCTAGCAGCTGGAGAAAGCAAGAGCTGCATTCATAAAACCCTTGGCTATTTGCCACACAAATGGTGCTTTTAAGGAGCAGGGGGGGGGGAAAGGGGGTGTGTGGAAACACAGAATGTGCCCATTCCACATCAGGAATGCATCTCTCCAATTCATAAATCCTCCCCCTTTCCCCCAGCTGAGTGAAGGAGACCTTTCTCAGTTGGCCACTGAGGTGAGAGAGGGTGAGAGCAATTCTCCGGGCCCAGAAAGAGGCATTTATGGGAAACAACACTTGCATTAAACACACACACAAACAGTGCTATGTGCTGTGGTGTGCAGACAACTGCAAGGACAAACGTCTCCGAGGAGCAGCCAACCCACCATGCCAGCAGCCTGCCACTGTGTGTCATGGCCTTCAAGGAATACCTAAGTTTCAGAGCAGGTCAAAGAGTTTCCAGGCTGAAATACCCACACAGACATAGGCTGGAGTTGCGAGGATGAGGAACTGAAGTGCAAAGATTTATGGCTCCATCCAAAAAGAAATGATCTAGATTTATTTTGAAATTGAAGAGGATGCCTATCCATGACTGGAAATAAAAGGGAACTAGAATTCAGTTCCTCTAACAAAGCTCTGTCCCAAGCTGCAGGAGCCATGAGGTGCCAAAGATGCTGCCAGCACTGAGGCACAGGGGAGGACCAACACTTAGAACCATTAAGGTTGGAAAAGACCACCAAAATCATCTAGTCCAATCATCCATCTACCACCAATATTGCCCACAAAACCATGTCCCTAAAGCTTGGGCTGCTCTGAGCTGTGTCAGCTCCAAATGGGGCTGTTTGGGTTAATAACCAGTTTTCTGACTTCTGGCAGATTCCCAGCTGGGGAGCTTAAAAGTAACAAAAATAAAGCAAAAGCCACCTAAACATTTGGACTTGGCAGCAGCTGAGTGAGAAGCTTGAATCAGGATTTTTT
The DNA here is from genome assembly GCF_026119805.1 of Tympanuchus pallidicinctus. Classification (NCBI taxonomy): domain Eukaryota; kingdom Metazoa; phylum Chordata; class Aves; order Galliformes; family Phasianidae; genus Tympanuchus; species Tympanuchus pallidicinctus. Next base: position 4,121,547 of record NW_026294791.1, on the reverse strand, counting down.
CAGCTCACCTCCATCTCTGTCTCTAATTGCACGTAGCCCTTAACAGCTTGCCTGGCATCCCAGAGGGGCTGAGCCCAAATCAGGCCCTGGTTGGGATGTGAAGCAGCCACTCAATGAGCTCGAAGCATCCCTCTGCCCCAGGAAGGAACATCTGCACTCCGCAGCCCCATCCAAATAACATTCTGATGCTTCACCAAGCCTCGTTTCAAGCATTTCTTCATTTAATACCATCTGTGTGTGGTTTAATTTTAGCCCCATTCTTGTCCTAGCCATTGTGGACGTGGGGAACATATTGTTCCATCCTGACTGATGCAAAGCAAAAATACAAAAAGGCGAGGAGGTAGCAGACTGATTCTGTGAAGCTGTGAATCATAGAACCATGGAATATCCCAAGTTGGAATGGACCCATGGCAGCATTTTATAGTGAGGTCAAAAAAGGGTAGATGGACCATGCAGCCAAATCCTGAGATCTTCCTGAATCAGCCCAGGGAGAATATCCTCACTGGTGCAAACTGAATGGTGCAAAGTAATGGTTAGGACACATTGAGAGCTCCACCCCATCAGCACGCTCTTTCCCAGCTGATTTAATTAGGCAAAGCCAAGAGAAAGTCTGCCAGCTCTTGCAGATTATGCCCTAAAAGAAAACATAGTTGGCAAGGCACTGAGAAATGCTATAAGCAAATGCTTTCCCTCCATGCTTCCAGGATTTGGAACAGTTCTGCCTTCTACTTGTAAAGGAAGGGAGGGAGAGATTGTGATTTCCTCTCCATAGAGGCCAACCCAAATCCATATTGTACTTCGTAGTCATAGATGCAGCATAAAAGCTCAACTCCATGACTTCAGGAGAAGGACTCATGCATGGATCTGCCTTAAAAACGACCCTAAGCACCCAAATAGTCCACCACAGCACATACAAAAAAATAACAGCTACTGATTGCTATTGACTTCTAGTGGGATGGGGTATCTCATCACTCATTAGACCTCTGAATTAGAATTTTAAGGGCATAAGCAGCTTCTTTTCAGCACTTTCCTCTCTAGAACAGTTCAGTATCTAAAAGGAGTCTATAAACAGGAGGGAAGTCAACTCTTTGAAAGAGTAGATAATAGTGGGACAAGGGGAAGTGGTTTTAAGCTGAGGGAGGGAAGATTTCAATTGGATATCAGGGGAAAGTTCATTACTATGAGAGTGGTGAGGTGCTGGAACAGGCTGCCCAAAGAGACTGTGGATGCCTCGTCCCTGGAAATGTTCGAGGCCAGGTTGGATGGGGCCCTCAGCAGCCTTGTCTGGTATTAAACGTGGAGGTTGGTGGCCCTTCACGCAGCAGGGTGGTTGGAGCTTCGTAATCCTTGAGGTCCCTTCCAACCCAAGCCATTCTATGAAAGTGTTTTGTTGGGAATGACAGAAGTATCACACTCATTGCTCAGGTGGAGTTTCCATCACACATCCCCAGTGGAGCATCATATATTGCCGTACCATCCAGATTTCTCTTAATACCAAAAAAAAAAAGCCATCACAGGCTTTGGGCCCATGTGCACTACATTTTTGGAACACGCTTACATCACAACAAACCAATCACAGGCTTGTTTATGAATAACTAACCTCCAGAAAAGTTCATTTTCAATGCTGCAGTCCAACATCTGCTCTTGGCCAGGGTATGGAGCTTGATAAATAACGTCAGTTACATAACACAAATGGAAATTGCTTGGTTACAAATCTAAAGCCTCTGATGCACGTCGTTCCTGAAACATTCAAAATAAAGCATTTCACGTGTCACAGTTCACCCACTGCTTGCATTATCTCATTAACTATCTCCTCCAAACAGCCCGGGATATCAAATCCTGCTGAAAATCCACAGATTTAGGGCACTTACAGGGGTTAGATGGCATGGCCCCAAACCTGAGCTCCTGTATAAATAGATGCATGGCATTCCTCATCTTTTTTTGGTCATATTGAGCTGGAAAATGCATCCTGAACCAGAAAGGGCAACATCCTGACTCATTCCTAGCTGAACTGCCCAGTCTACATTTCTTTTCTGCATCATTCACTGCGCAAAGGGAAGAGATCCCTGTCCTGCTCCACAGCCAAATGCAATTTCATGTGATCGACACCAAAAATAAAGATACCACTTCACCAGGCACCGGAGCCTCCATCTCCTAGCAACATTGCCCCTCCCCAGCATCGCTCCTGCTGGCAAACACAGCTCCAGGTGCATAGATGAGATGGGTAGGAACACAGATGTATGTGCACAAAATATGTGTGAACATCAGAGGAAAATGAAGGAGAAGCCCCCACCTGGGGCACAGGGCTCCGTTCCTGCTGCACGCTGGGCTCTTGGCTCACCCACCTGGTTCAACGTCTGCACTGAGCAATGGGATCCTGGAAATGTTAAGCATAGAAAGCATATCCTGTAGAGCACAAGCTTGATTAGTATTAACTCAATATTTCTATTTACCAATGTCTGTGTGTCCAATAGGCTAAATGCTCACAGCGCATCAGTCTGCTCTTGAGATTTAGTCACCAACATTTAGGAAAGAAACAAGAAGGCAAAGCAGCTCATCACCATCCAGCAGCTCCCGTTCAACATGTGAGCTCAACCACCAAAACAACACCATCCGTGCTCTCACTTATTTGTTGTGGTGCTTCGTTCAGGCAGTCAGGGCTTGCCAAGACTGGAAGCAGAGATCAAACAAACCCCACAAGCTCCTGTATGCAAAGAGCAGAGAGAGCCGCTGAGATTTTGCTCAGCAGAGGCTTGCAGGGATGGACATGCCTGCAGCTGCCTGCAGACCCTGCTGGGTTTTCATCGGCTTTCCAGGAGATAATGCACTTTAGATAAGGCAGTCATTTTGTTATTTGTAACTTCTCCTATGCCTTGGTGCACATCTCTTGCTCTGATGGAGCTGATACGGTTTCACTGCACCACGCGTGGTTTTATATCACAGCAACTTTCTTGTTTCTACCCTGAGATTGCTATTTTTATTTATATTAATGGGTTTGTTGAATTAAATTGTCTTTTTTATTATTTATGGCAGTACAGTTGCAGAGGCTGGTCATTATTTTATCACACAGCTATTGTTTAAACACATATTCCCATTCCAGTTTCTCAAATAGCTCTATTATTTTAGAGTGTGGATTGCCTTTCTTTTGGGGTTACAGCTGTCTTAACAAGTAAAAGGGGAAATTTTCATTACAGGAGAGAGCTGGGACTGTTGAATGGGTGTTTCCTTCTGGACAGGTTTTCTTTTTTTTCTTTCTTCTCATTTCTAATGAGACAGAAACTACAGCAAGAAGAATCAGCCCACTTAACAAAGCTGTGTTATTATCTAATTTACAATATTACAGCAGCAGACAGTGGGCTGTCCCATGGCTGGAATGCAAAGGAATGGATAATTCCATCATTAGGATGAGCTGTTAGCCCATGAGAAGCAGCAGCTGACAGCACTGCCAGGGTGTGGAGATGGTTTCAGCTGGCTGCACTACTGATGGATTCATGTTTTCTTCCCTGTGAATCTGTTCTGCTCCTTTGTACTACCACAGCTACGAACCCATGGGGCTTCTGTTGCTGCTTTGCCAAGTGCAAACACTCAGCCACCACCACATCCTTACAGCTGCAAACAGTGAGCACCACCATCACCCCAAAACAGCCATGCACATCTGCTTACCCCCACACACAGCATCTCCATCTCTGCAGCTCAGGGCTAAGGGCAGCGAGGAGGCACCCACATTGCCACCTCCCTGCCACCTGCCCATCTCCCAGCCCAAGCAGCATCCCTGCTGTGGGGCTGTGCCCCATCAACTGGATGCAATTGGCCTCTCAGGGGTCACCCCGTGCAAAGAGTCACCATAAGCTGAGTGTAACCCCAAGCTATGCCATAAGGAAGAATCAGCCCATGGAAAATATGCCAATAGGAGAACACCCCTCGTCCTCAGGGCAGATGGATTCATCCTCAGGCAGGTGTGGCATCCCCAAACGGGTGCACCTCCAGGCAGGTGTGACATCCTCTGTACAGGTGCCCCCCCCGGTACCATCAGGAGACTGCACCCCTTGGCCAGATGGCACTCCCTTCTTCACCCCCATACAGACCCCACCCCCCAGAAGGCGGAGGCACCCCAAGGACAGCGTCCCCACCCCAATGCAGGGTGCACCCTAGGGGCAGCGTCCTTCCTCGGAGGCTCCACCCCGAAAGCGCGCAGTGTCGCTCCCAAGCAGGTGCCAAACCCAGGGGCCACCGTCACCCTACAGCGGGTGCTTCTCGTCGAGGTGCCCCCCTCTCCATCCCCATCCCCACAAACTGCCCCCAGCCCCGGAGCGTGCCCTTCCCCGCCTCCGTGCACCCTGCACGGCCCGGCCCGCCGCTCCCCGCTGCGCACGCCATATCCGAGCCGTGCCGTTCCGACCCGAGCTGTGTCGTGCTGTACCGTGCCGGCCCTGCGCATTGTGGTCCTCCGCCGGGGGGGCGAAGATGGCCGAGAAGCAGCAGAAGCACGACGGGAGGGTGAAGATCGGCCACTACGTGCTGGGGGATACGCTGGGGGTCGGCACCTTCGGCAAAGTCAAGGGCTGAGTACCGAGGGCTGAGGGGAGGGCGGGGGGGAACCCCTCCGTGCCGAGCATCATCCGCGGGGCGCGGCGGTGGGGCGGGAGGGAGGAGGTGACCCCTTCCCTGGGAAGGGGTGAAGGGGTCCTGGGCAGTTCCTGGAGGTGCCCCCCAGGGCAGCACCCACCGAAACTTTCCTCCCGCGGCGGCAGGAAGGTGATGCGGGGGGTGGGTGCCCGGGCCGTGGCTTTTCGTTGCCGTTTGAAGAACGCTTAGGACCTAGGGGGTGGGGGGTGGAGGGTGAGGAGGTTCCGCTGCTGCCCCCACCCACTGTGGGGGCTCAGCGATGGGGCCGAACGGGGATGGATGTCTCTGGTTCACGGCTCTGGCACCCAAGCCAGGCACTGGCTTTGCTTTTCGTGATGCAAAGATTTCTATTCCTTTTAATTCTACCGTTATGTGCACATTTTCCCCCCGAGTCATGATATTAAAAAAACAAAACAAAACAATAAAACACCTCTACACAAACGTGTGATCTGAGCAGAGTGAGGAGCTGTGGTTCCCAGCAGAGAGCAGGTCTGGGTGCTGGGGGCAGAGTGGAACCCCATCCTGCTCAGCTGTATCTAAATAACCCCAAACTGACAGCAGGGCAGAAAAAACACCTTAATCACTGCAGCTAAATCCACCTGTGGCCATTAATCAGGCTCCTAAAAATATATGGCCAGGTTTAATCCCAAACTGCGAATTTACCAACTAAAGAATTATCAGAACAAACACTTCTAAAAGAAAGGACCATTCAAATCACTCCTGTGTACCAACAGACCTCAAAAAGTGCTCCAAAGGTGATTTTTTTTTTCTTGCAGACCAAATGAAGCCTATTAACAACAGCCTGATTTCCTTAAGGACCCTTCAGGAGTAGCATGAACATCTCCCCCTCCCCCCAACCCCATATATCACCCAATTGGTTAAGAACAGACTTCCAAAGGACGTATAAAATAACATAAAAAGATTTCCAAACTCCATCCATTGTGGCTTAGCAGCCTTTCTATGTGTATATTTTCCCCTGTAACGCCAGTTAGAGTTTGACAGGAGAAATGCAGAATAGCACTGTTTTAACCTAATGAGCCTTAATGTGTGCTCATCACGTTTGGCAGGAAACATGGAAGAGGAGAAGAGACTTCTTTTCCTGATTGCTCCAAGCTTTGTGTCTATTATATATAATAAATTTGCATTAAGCAGGCCGGTGCCATCAGCAGTGTATTTCTTATTGCAGATGCCCCATCCCTGGAGGTGGCCAAGGCCAGGTTGGATGGGGCCCTGGGCAATCTGAGCTAATAAATGGCAACCAGACTATGGCAGGGGGAGGTGGGACTAGATCATCTTTAAGGTCTCATCCAATCTAAGCCTCTCTATGATTCTATGAAGTAATGAGGGAAAGGATGTCATCTCCCCTCCTGGCAGTGGGAAGGAGCCCGTGGGACACATCAGTGCTGTGCGTGCACCAGGCACATCCCATCCCACACAGAGCTCTATCCCAACCACTGCCATTGCGTGACAAGCAGTTCTTGGGTGATGTTTGTCTCCATTACTTGGGCTCAAGTTGAGGTCAGTTCCCATTTTTCTGGAAGTTGCTGCTGAAAGACAAACACTGCAGTGGGCGATGATCAACTGAAAGAGGCTGAACGGATGAAAGAAAGGGGAAAGGAAGGGTGATACAGCATCTAAGCAAGTGGCACTGGGACAGAACAAACATGTCATTGCTAAATATATGCTTTGGATTGATTTCATTTATAACTTCAGGCTAAGATAAGGGCCAGCACAGCTGATAGGGAAGGATTTTGCTTTCCCTTTCCTAAACTTTTAGTAATCCTTGCAAAGCATTTGGAAAAAGCTGAGCTGGTCATGCTACCTGAGTTTCACCAAACACACAAGGTAGATGTGGCACTGAGGGACATGGGCGGTGGGCATTGTGGGGATGGGTTGATGGTTGGATTTGGGGATTTTAGATGTCTTTTCCAACCTTAATTATTCTGATTCCATGCATTCAGGAGAATTCATAGGTATCTGCTGCAAAAAAGCTATCTGCCAGAGGACTTTAATTATCTGAGCTTACTCTAGGATAAATCTCTCATCTTTTTTCTCCTCTCTTATAAAAATAGCAAAACACAGAGGGTCTTCTGTTAGAAACTCAACCTATTGTATCTCTTCCCTTGTTTCTCCAGCAGCCTCCAGTACTGGAATAATGCAGGCAGTCCCATGCATAAGCAGATGCAGTAGGAGCTAAGGATGCTCACACCATGTCTGCTTTGGTGCCAGGTTTTGGAGTTTACAGTCTCTGTCCAGTGTGCAGTACTTTCACCTCAGTGTCAAATCCATCTGCTGTGCCTGCCCCAATGGAGCTGAGTTTGCTGATTCTAAGCTGCAGGGAAGCTGACTGGAGTACTTGTCACAAGAAGACAAGACACATGCTCAAATCCCTTTTCCTAATACTGCCACTCAGCCCTCCCTCCTCTCCTCAGGCTTTAATCCAGGCACTGAGTGAGAAGGAAGGAGCAGGCTTCCTCATCCATACCTGCCATCACCACTGCTCAACCTGGGTACCAGGAGAGGACAGTCCCGTTGGCACAGGGACTCTCCCTTCTCCATGTGGCAGAGATGGGTTTGCCTTGGCCATGCAACCTCCCAGTGCTTCTTCTCCCACCAGTGTGTGCTGGGCTGGAGAATGTGAGCAAAGGGAAACATTATCCCCAAAGAGCCAAAGGTTTAAAGGACTCCCACCGCATAGCAAATTATGTTGTCTTTTCATCCCTCTCTCAAGACACTCAAGTAGACTTAACAAGCCAGTGGGGACTGGAACAAGAATATCTCCGTATCTAATGCTTACTGTAAGCAAAAGGTGGATTACAAAATAGTCTGTTTGGTTTTAATTATTGGTGTGTTTGAGCTAGAAAAACCTTCACAGAGTTGCATGTTGTTTGTCATGGATGGAAAGAGGATGAACTATTGAGCAGTGGGATTAAAAACAGTAATTATTCACTCCAGGCATGACCTTTGCTTTTTCTTCCAAGGGTATAGTATGAATTTTTCAGAGCTTGTGCTGTGGTAAGGGCAGGAAGAGTTGGAAAGATGGAAGGGATCAAGGTCTTCTTCCTAGTTCTGCCATAAGCCACTTTGCTGTTCCTCAGTTTCCCTGTTGCCTTAGCGCTCCAGTTCTTGAACAGGACTGAATGAATCATGTGCAGCTGGCAAAATGCAGCTTATTGCACTCCCAGCCACGGAGGTCAGCCAAATCCAAAGTCTAGGAGATGTTGGCTGAAGTTGCCCAACACTCCCTGCGCTGCCTTCACCAGCCTCTCCTGTGCAACGCCATGACCACCTCAGCAAAGAGAGATGAATGCTCTTCACAAGGCTACTGGTGGCCAAAGCACGACAAGATGGGGAGAATTCCTTGCAAGGCTGTGTGGACCCCTTCCTTGCAAGGCTATAGGACCCCTATAAAGCTTGAGCGGGTTGCTGTACCCCTGGCACCCATGCCTCCCCAACTTGCCCCGCTTTCCCCTCCCCAAGGATCACCAGGGAAAATGCCTCCTGGGACTATTTTCAGTGCTCTCCTTGTACCACCCAGGAGGAATTATCTGCCTACTTCAGCCCTCTGCTAATCCCTAAATTGCATCCGAACGGCGAAGCTTAGTTTATTCTCATTTCATCTGGTAGTTTGAGTATTACGAAGGGATGAAATGGGCATGCAAAGTGGAGCTTTTATTTTCAAGAGCAGTAAAAAGTGTTTTATTTTTAGGATGCTCTTATTGAGGAAAGAATCTCTGGCAGGTCTTATCTCGTGGCTAATAATAGTGACCTCGCGTGCCCTGAGCAGTGCTGGCGTTGCCTCCTGCCTTCCCCGGCCGCCTGCTTTACATGCATTGCTTCTCATCAGCTCCTTAGAGGCTCTGAAATTACTCAGTCTAATAATCTAATAACAGAATTTGCTCATAATTGTTAACAGCTTCTGCTCTGTGTTATTAGTGATGGGGTAGCACTCGTAATTAGACAGCCTAAATGCATGCTGCGTGCAGGTTTTCTCTGCTGCCTTGGAAAGCCATCCCTATGTTACCTTCTTTAATATCCATTTGGAGATCCTGAGAGGGGGCAGCTTGTGGCCAGAGCACCCTTTTAGATGTAAGCACCTGTTCAGATGTAAACTATCTGTTTACAAGCAGTTTCTGCTGTTAACTTCATTATAAATTTTACTTCCTACACACAGAGCATTTTCTTCCACAGGCTGTTGATAGCAAATAAGTCAGATTCTGAATTCAGTTTGCATTAGCATTAAACTAGTGTGATTCCACCAGTGACAGTGGTGCTTCTCCTGGCTTGTGGTCACCGTTTGTCCCTACACACATCAGCACCTGAGTGCACCAAGAGCATGTCATAAAAACACACGTTGTGTTGTGTCTTTTCTTAAGGCAGAATTTGCAGGAGCTGTTACACTCCAGCATGGTGTTCCTGCAGCTTGTCATCAAAACGAGAAGCATGCTTGAGAAAGTATAAATAGAAATTCATTTTAGTAATGCAAATCCTGCAGTCCTATTCTGGGCAGGGAAAATCCCTGTATCATTTTTTTAAAGAGGTGCGATGGTCTCGTTTTAAGGCAGGGTTTATTGGGGATTCACTCAACCTGTGCATTACGGTGGAGGTTCTTCCCCACCATTTAAATGTATTTGTCTCTGATCAACATAACCTTTCTGAGCTATAAATCCTTGCAAATTACTTTGGGGTATGGCCACCTCCACTTATTCTGTCATATTTACTTAAGTATTTTTTTTCCAATAAGTCCCCTCTTTTCTTTTTTTTTCCTACACTGCAACAGGAAAATAATAAAGCAAAGAGAAACAAAGTTTTGGAACTAGGTGATCTTACAGATCCCTTCCAACCCAAACCATTCTATGATTCTACGATTTAATTATTCTTTTTCCCAAATTCCAACATTGAGTATGTCCATTGGGATTTCCCTTGTACAAATGACCCCAATCTGGTTTTGAAGTCATTTATACCTTGTGCACTCATTTCTGCATTTATAGTTGAGGCACTGTATGAAATGGTGCATCATTTTGCTTCCTGTAAACCTGCTGCATTCCTGGGTGTTTGAATCTACCTTTACTGCATAGAATAGGACTTAAGAAATGTAGAAACAGTATCTATAAGAAAGGTGAGGAAAATAAACTCCTGATATCCAGACAATACTTAAAACACCCCAATTTCTAATGTTTATTGCCTTCTTTTGATTATAAATCATCCATCTCAGTATCTTCAATCTCCTGTATGTATCTTGCTTCTCTGCATAATGACTTTGCAATGCCTTCTTTCCATTAGTTGGCGAACACCAGTTGACGGGGCACAAAGTAGCAGTAAAAATCCTAAACAGACAGAAAATACGCAGCCTGGATGTGGTTGGCAAGATCAAACGAGAAATTCAAAACCTAAAACTCTTCCGGCACCCTCATATTATCAAGCTGTAAGTACATGTTCTGCTCACGTTCAGCTGACTCCTCTATCTGCAAAGACTTCACACGTTGACTTGTTTTCAAGAGATGTCTTATAGTACAGTATAGTACAGGACGGTAGATGTGTGGTCAGGTTTGTGCATGTTGAAGCCAAAAATGCTGCTTTTTGAATGTCCTCCTGCTAGCTTGCATGGGAGCACAATCCACACATTGAGGAACTGTAGAAGGTGTTTTTCCTATTGGAGTTTGGGCCATTATAGCAACTATGAGACTTGTCCTTGTGCCAAGTTTTGCTCAGCTAAGCCTGCCCAAACATCCACTTTTCCATTCAGGAGTCATTATAAAGGTGCAGAGAGAGGATCTGTGCTTTCCTGCATTGGGATGTTATGAGGAGTCTCTATGATTCTCCTTTTTTGGGTCAGTATCTCACGACTTGAAATGATGGAGAATTGTGCCTGAGGAATAGCAGCTTGGGCAGGCTCTTAGAGTGAAGCCTTGGCCTGAAGTCAGTAGGATTTATGTTTTCATGGCCTGATTATCCAGAGCTTAAAGGAACATATATTTTTTTATTTATTATTCAGACGTAAGTTTTCAACATTGCCATTCTGATGAACCTGAATTTAAGTTGTAAATCAGCACCTGCACTCCTGCCTCTGGGGTTCCGTCTCAATCCCTGGTTTGTGCAGCCAGTCCACATTAATGAGGCACTCGATAATATCTTTGGCATTTCTATAAAAGAAAGCTGTTGAACGGTAACTGCAAGGATAAGTTGACATTTAGGTCAGCCTTAAAACTGGCATGAGATATAGCAAATACCTGGGACTTAGAGGCAAGGGAAAACAAATTCTCCCTAAGTTAAATAACTAATCATGCAGCAACTGTTGACTTTAGAGTAACTTCAGAGTTCCGTGGATTTATTGGAGAACAGATTGGTATTATTTCATGAAAAAGGCAGCAAGAGTCGTCGGCTGATCATCCAGCATCCTTCCAGGCTGCACACACATTCATCAAGCAGACCATTAAAGCCTGGAAATTAAATTCAGTTGATCAGTCTCCTACGATAAATACTTCAGCCCTGAAATACACCGATAAAGAGGTGAAGAGGAGTCTGTGGCACATGAGGCTCCTCTTTCAAACGCTTGTGGTGTCCCATCACTTTACATATATATACAAGAAATGGTCGTGCTGTTAACTTAGATGTCTGAGTGCAAAACACTTTAGAAAAGCTACGTTGATCCTATTGATCTTTACTGGGACTATCACCTGTTCACTTGATCACTTCTGAAAATGAGGTCTATTTATCAGCTGTGAAAAATAAATAAATAAAATAACAAAAGCAAACAGTGTGTCTGAAATAAATCACAGGGAGCCTCAGCTGGTGCTGCTATGCATTGCTACTGCTGCTTTGACCTCAGCTCATTGCCGTCAGGTTACGCCGGATGGGAAACTGAAGTGTGTTTGTAGCACTTGGGGATCATTTAGTGGAGGTGGAGGGTAAATTTGCACATCAAGGAGGATATTCTTTTACTTTCCCTCACATTTATCATTCTAGAATGTAGAGGAGCTTAATGTTTGAAGGATGATGTTAATCTTGTGGGGTGCTCATCTTTGTTTCTATGTCTTTCCAAGGTTAGCTCCGCCTAGTGTCTAGATTTCCTTTTTTATATCTTCAGTATGAAGAAAACCAAATATACTCTGTTCCCACTCCCATTTTAATAATTTTTTTACTTTTGGAGATGTTGTTGCACATCTTAGCCAAAATGGAAACTTGAATGTCAGGACAGTCTTAAACGCAATGGGGTTATCTGGCAGAGATTCCAGAGGATTATTTAAAAGCCTGAAGCAAAAGGGTGAATCTGTGAAAGAGATCCTTTCATAGACAAGTGAAAGATTATCCTGACATGCCCCTTGAAATAAGAGATGGCTTTTCAGAAATGGAAAATGATTATAAACACAAGATCCAAGCATGTGCTTATGTTAAGAATTGATTTGAAGCTAATAATCTGTTTCAAAGCCTTTCCCTTTTTTATTAAGATGTTTTTTCTTTGTGTTTTTGAAGGTACCAGGTCATCAGCACACCAACGGACTTCTTCATGGTCATGGAATATGTATCTGGTGGTGAATTATTTGATTACATCTGTAAGCATGGACGTGTAAGTGCCAGTACCAGTCAGCCCCAAACTCTTATATGGGAAGAGGATGGTGGTCAGAAGTAAAACGGCTGCTAAAGGGAAGATTTAGGCCCAAAATAGAAGTTGCTTTGCAGCAATCCCATCTGGAGATCTCATCTCATACTCACACATAACTTGTGTGCCATTTTTTTTGCAATGTTCCATGTTGTATTTCGATACGCAAACCGAAATATCCAAAGGTAATGTGTTGCTTAGTGAAGACATTTGGAAAACCACCATATCTTTTTAGTTTTTAGCTATAGGTTGCTTATCCAACCCCCTGGTTCAGCAGCAGATTTATGTGCATGCCGGGCATTGGAGCGGGGGAGCACTCAGTGTGGTCTCCATCCCAGTCCTTTTCCTCCTCCCGACTCCCCTTTGGCTCCTCATCAGGCTTTTTGAAGACTTTTTAAGGATGTGGCTTATCTGAGCAGCATTTTCAAATGCCAGTATTCCTACTGGGTATAAATCATCTGAGGAGTAGGCTGAGCACTTGAAACATGATATTATGGTTATAAAATGACTAGTGAACATTCTCGTGGATAGGAAGAAATCAGGGGGCTAAAAGGAACATCCAGAATCGTGCTTCAGGTGAAGGATCAGCCCAGTGTATATATCTTCTCTATACTACAAAAAGTCAGTAATTGTCTTAGAGTAGCTCACTGGTTGATGGAGCTAACTCCATTTACTTTCCTACATACAGTTTTTATTTCCAGCTCATCTTGCTCATTCGGATCTTTTCAGTGACCAATTTGCATCCCATCTGAACTCCCACGTTCAGAAACTATTTTTTCACACAGGGAAAAACAAAACAATCAGTGTCCTGATCATTTTATATGTAGTTTTTCTGTCTGTATGTATCATTGCTGTATTCCACTTTTGGCTTTTTTTTTTTGTTCCCCAAAGCAACCTTCTCCATTCGTCCACGAAGAACTGTTCCCCATGCTAACCTCTGTGGTGTTTTGACATGGTTAATGGGCATGGTGGTGATGGGTTGATGGTTGGACTAGATCATCTTTGAGGTCTTACCCAACCACAATAATTCTGGGATTCTGCTTACAGTGTGTAATAGAAGTGGGCCCACTGGGAAACCAGTGCCTGATAGGTGGCACTGGTAGGCTCTCCTTGACGGCTCAGCCAAATTTATTTTCTAATTTCAGCTCATTACCATTAGCTCTGGGCCATATCATTTGAAAACACTCACTTACAAGGGGGAAATCTATTCGACAGGGGGAAATCTACTTTCTTTGCTGCTCCTGATTCCAGCATGGTCACAAGCATGCTCTAATTTTATCTCCACAACATGGAACACTTTTGGCTCCTTGCTAAGGCAAACCTCCCCTGCCCGGCCCCACATGCCTTCAGAACTGTTTCCCCTTGCATCTGTAGGTTGAAGAGGCTGAGGCTCGACGCCTTTTCCAGCAGATTCTCTCCGCAGTGGATTACTGTCACCGACACATGGTTGTCCACAGGGACCTGAAACCAGAGAACGTGCTGCTGGACGCACACATGAATGCGAAGATAGCCGATTTTGGTATGTGACCCCAGCAGCATTCCAGAAATGCAGCCAGCTCCCAGCCGCTTGCTGGAGCGTGTCTGCGTAGCACGCCTTACAAAACCCAGAGTCTGTTTTCATAACCACTTGCAGTTTCTCTACCTGAAAAGCCCACAGTTATAAACACTGGCCTCTTAGCAAAAGCAGGGATTACTTATTGTAGGCTGCTTCTGTGCTCGCATTAATAATGGAGAAGGAAGGTCATTTGCAAATCTTCACTGTGTTTCAGTATAATCACCTAATATAAGGCTTTAGCTAATTTATGTTTAAGACAGACTCGGCGCAGTTAATTTCACAGTGAGTTGGCTGCACGTGTTTATTTTCATGTGTGTTCTCCTTAGTAGTATGGCCGTGTGCCTTTGGCCTCACTTCATTTTAGAAATGAACAGTAACAAGAGCCTGTAAGTGGCATTACAGATTGAAACCCGACGTAAAAGCTGAGTTGCCAACCCTGTTCTGTTCAGTGCTGTCTAGCAGTGATAAATCCTTTTGAAGATTTACACATTTCACAACCGTTCTGTTCTCTGAAGAGAATTATGTCTCTTTTCTTCTATGGTAAAGAAAGAAAGTTCTGAGGTTTGCAACTCAGAGAAGCAAAGTTAGTTTGGAGTCAATGCTACTTGTTTGGAAAGAAAATAAGAGCTCAAATAGCAAAGCAGCTCAAAGGTGTCTACTTAGATTACATCAGATTTCTCCCTCCTCTTGCACTATCTCTTCTCTCTGGCTGGATGTCAATACATAGGCAACACCTTGTTTTTAGGACTGTCCAACATGATGTCAGATGGTGAATTTCTACGCACCAGCTGTGGTTCCCCAAATTATGCAGCCCCTGAAGTCATCTCTGGAAGGTAGGACATGTCGCTTCCAATCATGTGAGTATGTAGTCTTTAAATTTCCCCTTGAGATTGGAACCTGCTCGTAGTAAAGCAGCTGAATGGTTCCAGCCAGTGTTTTGTGTTTGGGTGAGTCTACTGGGAATATCTGAAGGTCTTGCTTGTTGTATTTCTCAATGGCTGTAGCAGCAAAACATGTTTTGCTAAAGATGTTTACTTTGGAGGAATTATTAACAGCAGATGTTTACTGTGTACATTGCTAATTAAAGGGAATGAAAATTACTCTTTGGGTGCAGATAACGAGGTTTCAGAAAGATAGGCTTTTCCAGACCACCCCTTTCTCTCCTGCCCACCTATATAAAACACAGTGTGAATGAGGAAGACCACTCATCAAGCGAGCAATCAGTATTCTGTTTAATCACTTCCCCACACTGCTAGACTCTTGTATTGAAAATCCTTGTCTTCAGGTTCCTTAACTTTCAGGCTTATTTTCCTGACAGCGGGTTCAGTGGCGGTTGCTTTGTCTTGAACTGATGAATTGAACTGACAGAACTGTAGAGCAGTGGCATCTCTCAGGTGCATCCTGCCAGGCTGCAGCAGCTGCTTGGTATGGGGCATTCTGAACGCAGGCTCTAGGGCTGAATTCAGTCTTGCCCCATTGATACGGTCATGCCACCTCCCGTGTTTTACTGTTGAGACCCTAAATTACATTGATTTTCCTTACTCTCTCTGTAAAAGCATAATGGAGTTTACAAATACAGGTTTTTGAATTTACGGTCTTCTGTATGGTCCTTTGAACCGCCCATCTCCTTAGCATCCACTCCATCCTTTTGAACCATTCTTTGCATGAGTGCTAGTTTTCATAATCCAGTATGTCTTTGCCTATAAAAATCCAACGTTTTGTTTAATGTTGTGATGATGACTGTTTTATGCCTGTTTACACAGGCGCATGTGTTGGCAGAGTATCTTAGGAACTAGACCAGCATCCAAAAGCCTGTTGTGACTACAGTTCTACATATGAAAGCAAGCAAATCCTCATCGTCTAGAAGGGCACAAAACCAGAAACTCTACAGTGATTCAAATATTATTCCCATGTTTTTTTTTAATAAAGGCCAAAATCACTTTTTTTTTTCTCAGTACATATAGGAGACAGAAAGGAACAACCTGCCATCTCCACCAGGGGTAAATGTGCTGCTGGAGGTGGATATAGCTGAGCTTCTCCCAGAGCAGATCCAGTATGTGAGACCTTGTGTTTCGGCATCATTAAAGTGTACATCATTTGGGCTTAAAAGTCCAAGCACAGTTCAAACAATGTGGCTATCAGCCAAAAAATAGGCATCATTCTATCTGTTGAAATCAGGCATAGACCGGTGGGACTTGGAGCTGATTGCATTAGCAGAATGCCCTGACTTTGCTGCTGTCACTGTTCTCAGTGGGGAAAGTCTCAAACATGAGAGCAGAAATGGTATTTTGTTACTTGGGTAGCATTCAAAGAATGACAGTGTACATGGTTTTTGTATACCAGGTGTGCATGTAGCAGAACTTTTCAAGAGGAGCAAGTGCAGGATGATTAGATTTCACAAACAGACCTCTATTGGTTTTTACAGTCCAAGAGTGTCTCCCAGACACTCTGAGAAATCAGCAGTTTCAGCAAAAAGCAGTGAACCAACAAATCAAGCAGGCAAGCAGCAGCAAAACCCATATATTTGGGGTATCCCGACTTGGTGATGCCAGGAAGCACATTAACAGCTTGTCGGAAGCTGGAGCTCTTGCATACCAGCACACAAACTTCAACTGAAAGTAAACACTCAAGAGATATAGTATCTGCTGCTGTTTAATCTGCGTCTGAATGAATAGAAACTGCTGGCTGAGTCCCCCAGCCTCGGGGGCAAGGAAGCAAGCAGCCTGGCAGAGCTCCTGGAAATGTAGGTTTGGGCTTTTTGGTGGGTCTGGTGGAGGTGCTCATTTTCCTGTTCCATGCATCACGAAGGAGCATAAACAAAAAGCAGCTCTGCGTCATTCTCCATCACACTCGGGTGGGTTTTTGGCTTAGGAAGGCTAAAGATGCAGAAGGGAACGAGAAGGGTTCTGACCCATTTCTCCTCCCTCACATCACACAGGCTGTATGCTGGCCCAGAGGTGGACATCTGGAGCTGCGGTGTCATCCTCTATGCCCTCCTCTGTGGCACTTTGCCCTTCGATGATGAGCATGTGCCTACCCTCTTCAAGAAGATCCGTGGAGGTGTGTTTTACATCCCTGAGTACCTCAACCGCTCCGTTGCCACTCTGCTCATGCACATGCTGCAGGTCGACCCTCTCAAGCGCGCAACCATCAAGGACATCAGGTCAGCCCACAGAGTGGTTTGTAGGAGCTGTCAGTTAATCCAGCTGGGTTTGGTCCTAAGGGATTTAAGGAGCCCTCCTGCACCCTTCTGTGCTGGCGAGTGCTGCCAGCTGGTGGTGGGTGATGATGAACCTGGACTTGGTGACTTCATTTCTCAGTGGCTTCACCAATACAAGTGAAAATAGGCAATAGTTGCTTCCTGCAACTTATATACAGATAATGCTATCTTAATGCATTATAAAATAGCCTCAAAAATCTGTTAATAGTGCTTAACAAAACCAGCTCTCTCACACAGTAATCCTAGGAACTCAATATTCACCTGCCATTTTTCAGTACTTTATTTCAAGTACATCTCCCTTTGGATACCAGTTCAGAATAAAAGTGTAGTTGTTGCACTTACTATCTATCCAATAAAAAAGGAAGAGGAACACAAGAATTACTAGCTAAAATGTCAGACACAGTTCAGCAAATGTCTTTAAATGATGCATTTCTTGTGCAGTCAATGACTGTACTGCCCATGAAGGGGAACAATTGGGCACTTAAGCAGATATTTGTTCCTTCAGATATCATGAAGTGTTCATGACTGGTAACACAGCTTTGAAAGTTTCACAAACTGAGTAATTCTAAAAATATTGATTTTGTGAAAGTGGAACCCCATATGCATTTTGTGGAATTTATAGTAGTCGTTACTATAACGTGCTTTAGTAGGGGGTTGGACTGGATGATCTCCAGAGGTCACTTCCAACCCCTATGGTTCTGTGATTACATGTAACTGCTGTGCTAAGCATATGCATAAACATCACAAGTACTTACAGGACATCATGGGCTGTTAATACTTTTGCAATTGATGGCCTGAGTTTAACCATTCAAATAGAATCTGAATTATAAATGCCTTCTAAACTTCACGAGTCCTGAAGAGTAGATTTAATTATATATTAGAGCAACAGCATGCATGGCAAGATTACCAACTGATAGGTGGCACCTATAGCTGAAGCTTGCTCTGGCATTTACCCACTTAATTACCATTGACTTCACTGTAAACCAGTGGGAGTGGTGGGCCTGGGTAGCTTTAAAATATAAGAAGGACATGAAGATATTAGAGAGTATCCAAAAGAGGGCTGCAGAGATAGTGAAAGGTCTGGAGGGCAAGGTGTATGAGGAGTGGCTGAGGTCTCATAGTTTGTTCAGCCTGGAGCAGAGAAGGCTGAGGGGAAGCCTTGTGCTGGCTACAGCTCCTCAAAGGATATTCTATGATTCCTCTATGAAGTGCTGTGTCTGATGGTGGCCCCTCTCTGCCTTCCCCCAGGGAACACGAGTGGTTTAAGGAGGAGCTGCCCAGCTACCTCTTCCCAGAGGACCCTTCCTACGATGCCACCGTCATCGATGACGACGCGGTTCGGGAGGTCTGTGAGAAGTTTGAGTGCACCGAGTCAGAAGTGATGAACAGTCTGTACAGCGGTGACCCCCAGGACCAACTCGCGGTCGCCTACCATCTTGTCATCGACAACCGGAGGATCATGAACCAAGCCAGCGAGTTCTACCTAGCCTCCAGCCCCCCAACTGGCTCCTTCATGGACGACAGCATGCACATCCCTCCTGGTGTGAAGCCGCACCCCGAGCGGATGCCACCCTTGATAGCAGACAGCCCCAAGGCACGCTGCCCTTTGGATGCACTCAACACCACCAAGCCTAAACCTCTGACTGTCAAAAAGGCCAAGTGGCACCTGGGGATCCGCAGCCAGAGCAAGCCCTATGACATTATGGCCGAGGTGTACCGAGCTATGAAGCAGTTGGATTTTGAGTGGAAGGTAGGAAATGTGCTTTGGGGAGGTTTTCAGTTGTTTGTTTTCTTTGATTATGACTTGAGTTGATTGGGGAGGTCAGTCTATATATGGTTACAGCCTCAGCTGTTTCCAAACAAATGCCCACAAGATGTTCTGTATCTGTGCCATTTATTTGTGGTGTGAATAAGCGTTTTTTGTTGGTTTTTTTTTTTCCTGAATGCCCTAAGCCTCTGTCTGGAAAGATAATTCTGTCTTGTTTAGCTGCAGGGATAAGAAGAGCTGGTCACATTTCTAATTTTAGTGGCTAATTCCCTGCGAGGTCATCTCGAGTGCTCCCAAGAAAAGCATCTCCTGTTATTTCTGCTTGGGTCATAGTAGTTGCATGTCCTGAAATGGCACAATACATGTCTCCTTGTTCCTACTTACGTGGTGGTATCACACTGATGGGTAGCTAAGCTCTGCTGTGCTGCTCTCTCGATCTCCCTCTTCAAAAGAACTAGGGAAAAAATTCAATGAGAAAACTCATGGATTGAGATGAGGATAGGAAGATCACTCACCAATTACCGTCACAGGTAAAACATTCTCAGCTCTTCTCTAAAACTCAGTGCAGTTATACGAGCTCTCCTGGCCTTTCACAACAGCCTTGTGCAAGCATCAGCACCAAGAAAAGGAGAATTTCTGCTCAGATATTCATCACCGGAGTCAATATCCTCCTCACTCCATGTCCAGAGGGTTTTTGCTGTGTGAATGACCTCAGCCCTTGAGAAATGCTCAAATTTTGTGCCTGTGCATCTTTAAAGTCTCACATATCCTCCTTATTTTGATAACATTGTTATGTATTTAAAGATTAGTAGCACCCAGAACCTGATTTCATGGCACCATCGAGGAGATGGACTGCCTCCAAATGCATGTGCCTACAAGAGCCAGACATTTCTTGGCTGAATGGTTTTATGGAGAGCTAACAAACCTAACGTATTTCTGGTACATCTCCACAGACTGATTCAACCAAGTGCCTTTATGTAGGCAGTGGAGCTTATTTTATAAGAGGAGGTTTCACAGCAATCTTTCCCATCCTAAGAATAACTTCAGGCGTGACTCTTAGCTCTTCCATCTGTGCCACCACTTGATAAATATAGCACAGAGAAAGGATCTCATTGCGAATGAGATGCAGCAGATTGTGGGGTGGGAAGTGGTGAGAGAAAATGCGTAGCACAGCTCAAGACTGATTGATGAACACTGTTTAATTCTGCTGATGGGAGAGGCTATGATTCCCTACCATCCATCCCGCCTGGCTTTCCAAAGCATGGTCCTGGTATATGGGTCTGGGAGTGGATTCTGGCTCATTAGGCCTTTGTTGCTGTTGAGGGAACAGTAATATTGGTTTGGTGCCTGGAGAAGAGTCTGCAACAGCTTCATCTGCCATCAGGGCTGGTGGATCAGAGCCCCAAGAATTGTTTTCCAAACACAACTGTAAGAGGAAATAGGAGAAGAAGCCATTTGCTTAATTTTTGAAGAAGTGCTCTTTCTAAAACCTGTGTCTTGCTAGTCTTTAAAAAAATAATAGAAGGAAATGAATGTTGCTCTTCTTGCCTTGAATGGTATTCCCTAAAGCTGGTTGCCCATTGCAGGTGGTGAACTCCTACCATCTCAGAGTGCGTCGGAAGAACCCGGTGACGGGCAATTATGTGAAAATGAGTCTGCAGCTGTACCAGGTGGACAACCGCAGCTACCTCCTGGACTTCAAAAGCATTGATGGTAAGCAGGAATTGATGCACTGTGAGATGTAGAACACATTAAACAGCAAGCTCGGAAGTTTTGAGGAAAAATAATAGTTCTTTCAGTTCCTGAATGCTTTTGTAGGATGTGATGCTGTTTCAGGTCAGTTATGATCATAAAATATTCCAAGTTGGAAGGAGGCCACAAGGATCGCTGAGCCCAACTCCTAAATCCCTTCTGATCCATTCGTCTCCACTACTGTTACTAGTTCTTTAGTAAAGGGATACCACACTAATGCTGTTACAATTATTTCTTGCTTTTCCTATTGCCTTAAAGACGAGGTGATGGAGCAGAGGTCCGGCTCATCCACCCCGCAGCGCTCGTGCTCAGCAGCTGGCTTGCACCGGCCAAGACTGAGCATTGATGCTGCAGCAGCCACTGAGTGCCAGTCACTGATGGGGTCCCTGAGCGGCTCCTTCGTGGGCAGCATCTCCTCAGTGCCCCCACGCCTGGGCAGCCACACCATGGACTTCTTTGAGATGTGTGCCAGCTTGATCATGGCTCTGGCTCGCTGAGCCAGGCGCCGGACTCCCAGCACATGGCATTGCACTGTGAGGACCAGCTCCAACGTGGCCGTTGTGTTGTTCTTCTGCTTCCTTCCTTCTCCTCACCACTCCACAGCCTGCAGCGCAGAACCAGTTCCTCTGTTAGAAGATCCCAAGTGCACTCAAAGGACACAGCCCCTCAAACGAGGCATTGAGGAAATCAGGAATGACTTTGTTTCACTCATTAGACCAGAGTGAAATATATATGAGCTTTTTTATCCTGAACCCAATGGGATACGTGGGCAGGGCTGTAAAGTAGCAAACATATCATTGACTTTTGGTAGAGAACTCCCTCCTGGTTGATCCTGAATTCACAGAGCCTTGGGCAAGCATTTCTTTCCCCAGCACACATTGATTCAGGTTGTACCCCCCATACAGCCCCAAGCAGGGGGAGGACAGGGCTTCCTGGAACCTCTGGCAATGCTTTCACCCTAAAACAAGCAGCTGCTGCAAGGACCATCCCACCCTCTGTTCTTTTTCCCCTACTAAAGAAGGGTGAGGAGTGGCATGTGCAAAGCTCCCATTGCAGACATGGGTAGGATGGGGCAGGATGCTGCTGAGTCCCCCAGATCCGGCTTTGCATCATGGCTTCGGTGCACTTAGCTCTCACATTTCCCATAGGAAGATTTTGCCTATGTCGCCACCCCAAAATCTCTGCCAAAACTGCCTGCCTTCACCTGCCAAGGATCCTGCTGTCCTGATGCAGAACAGGTTGGGACCTTGCTGTGACATGAAGAAGGCGGAGATATCGCAAGCATTTCACTGTTTCTTTGCTACTGGCTGTCCGAAGGACAGGGTTTTATATTTTAAAACAAACTGTGAGGATTTTTCAGGTTAAAATTCTTGTTATTCGAGGGTAAACTCTAGTGCATGTGTGACAATTCCTTTGTTTAAAAGAATGATTACTTCTCATTGCATAGGCTTAATCTAATGGACAGCATTGGCATCTGCTTGGCTTTGCTACGGTATTTAATTCCATTTGATTGCAAAGGAACTTAGTCTAATCAGTCAAGGAACAAACGCTTTATGAACACTTTGCCAAAAAGTCCTGGGAGGGTTATTTTCTTCCTTTTTTGGTTTTGCTTTAAGAAACAAAACAAAGGAGAACGTTAGCAACGTTGCTGGTCCCAGGTATGCAGTCGTTCAACTTTAAAAACAACCCTGAACCCATCGTTTTGATAGTTTTTATGTCCCTAGAAGTTTTTTGCTAAGGATTGTTTTTTTTGTACAGTTGCACTTTAATTTATACTTTCCGAAAGTTTCTATAAGCAGCAAGGAGGAGAATGACACATTAAACCTTTTGTACTAATTGTCTTAGGTACTGAAGACAACTACGGGATATTTTTGCCATCTACTGGCAGATAAGTGGACATTTTCAGTGTGAAGTCCCCTTTTTTTAAGAACACAAAATTGCCTTACTTTTGTTACAGATGACATTTTGATTCTCACTAGTGTATATTTCCAGCTTCAGTTTTATCAGAAGCCGCACAAAATAGAAACCTGCCAAAAAAGCATCAGTTTTGCTGTTGAGTTCTTGTATGCAGAATCCAGCACAGCAGCGTTCGGATTACAAACAGCAGAACAGTCTCGTTTTTAAAGGAAACACTGGAAATCTTTGTATTTATCCTAGGTTTTGTAATAGGTTTTTATTATATTATCGTTATGAAATAAATACGATTGGGTGGAGGACAGCTTTGGTAGTGTACCTGGTAGGCATCAGGCAATGTGCATCTCCTGTGCTCTAGTAGGAGCAAGAATGGAGAATCCAGACTCTTCCATACAAAAGAACCAAATCTGAGCAGTGTCCAGCTCCTTAGCAGCTTTCAGATCAGCACTGAGATGTCAGCCCAGCCAGGCGAGCAGCATGGGATGCTTTGGGTGCTGGAGATCAGCCCCTTTGGAAAGGAGCAGGAGAGGGTAGCCAGGTGGCCAGGAAAGCAGTCAGAAATTTGGAAGTACCCCTGCTGTGAAACATATTTGAATATAGAAGGTTGTTTAAGTCATCACTCATAATTTAGCATCTTGCCAAGGTGCTTGTCCTGGTGGCCCTGCTGATAATGTATTTGTGTGGAGCATGTAAGGATGTCTTGCCTTAAAATTACCTTTGTCCTCCCCAGCAGGACTACGTGATGTTCAACAGCAGCACATCTCCCAGGAAGGAATATTTGCCTCCTGGAGGCAGGTGGGATTTCTGAGTGGGGGATAAAACCTTGGGGCACTTGGAGTTTTAGAATCATAGAATCACCATGGTTGAAAAAGACCTGTGAGATCATCTAGTCCAACCATCTATCTACCCCCTGTATTTCTTCACTAAACCATGTCCCTCAGTACAACATCTAAACGTTTCTTGAACACAAGAAATGGATCTTCTCAGAACCTTACAAACACTAATATATGGATTTGCAAAACCCATCCTGCCAAGGCAACAAGAATGTCTTGGGATTCCAGACAAATACCACCAGAGGCACTGCAGCCTTGAGTCAAGCCATGCCAGGTGGTCACTAGGTGCTCCTGCCCAGGACCTCCTTGGTGAACAACTCAGATAAAGCTGTCCATTAAACAGCCTTACCCATGTACACTCCAACTTTTGAGATATTTGGAGAAGTTTCACTATTTTTATTTTTATTTTTAATCTTGGCATAGGCTGTTTTCTGGTTCTCAGCTGCTATAAAGCTATCGACCTCCAATTATGCTTTTTGGAGTAAAAGTCTCATTTGTACACTGTTACACTGTGGTCTTTTTTTTTTTTTTTTTTTTTTTTTTTGAGTTACTGGTACATGCACAACCACCAGGAAAAGCAGGGTGTACGAGATATATTGGAACTAAACAAACTTGAATTCTTCCAAGTGCAATTCCTCACGAACCACTGACAGCTGTGCTTTGCAAGCCACAGATTCATCCCAACAATGCTTCAGCAAAACTAAGCGAGTGACAAAATGCAAAGGATAGAGTTCAGCGTTAACCTCCAGCTTCTGGATGGGTTAATTCAGAAATGGCTTGCATTGTACTGTTGGCAAACATATTTATGCGTTAGAAATGCGGGGCTGTTTGCCTTCCAGGGGCTGTGCAGGCAGAGGCAGAGGGAGTTTTCTTCTTTCATAGGTCTGAAATGCAGAGTCAGTATG
Source organism: Tympanuchus pallidicinctus (assembly GCF_026119805.1). Lineage (NCBI taxonomy): Eukaryota > Metazoa > Chordata > Aves > Galliformes > Phasianidae > Tympanuchus > Tympanuchus pallidicinctus. The sequence continues at coordinate 4,097,374 of NW_026294791.1, read as the reverse complement.
TGTGTCCTGATCATGCATCCAAGCACAAGGATGTGGGCAGGGTTGTACAAAAAATTAAGCAACTGGTTTGTAACTGTGGTATGTACTTTTTTTTTGGTGTGATTATAATGCCAATTCATATCAGACTAGATGAAGTTCGAACAAAATAACTGTTCTGTCTACTCCCTTTCATTTTGCTGCTCCTTATCATCAGTCATCTTTTGTGCATCCATGTAGAAGGAAGAGACTCCAGCACAGGACATGAACTCGTGCCTTCTCTTTAGGGCTCCTGGAAGATGCAGGTTCCCATGGTGCACGAACCCCACAGCTCACAGAGTCATACTGGTGAGACCTGAAGGCTGTGTGCCTAAATACTTGAAGTACCATTTGCTGTGCAGTTTTTAGCTTCACCCTTTTAGTGGTTCACAGGAAGGGGAGAAAAAGAATCTCCCGTCAGTCCTCTTCCAATGAGCCATACAAATCCCTGCTCCAGCTTCTGTAGTGTTTTTGCTGGAATGTCTTAGGATCCATTTTTTGTGTAGCTGTTATGGTCACCTTTCTTCGGGGCCTACTTTGACATGGGCTCTCCACTTCATGCTTTCCTTTGGCTTTCTGAGCCCTTCTTGTGTGAATTTCTCTTCATCTTTTATTTACAAAATGGAAACAACCTCCTGTAATTCTGAATTTTCAGTCCATCTCTCAGACTTGTGTTTAGCGGTTCATGGAATCGCCAAGGTTGGACCTCCAAGGTCATCCAGTCATTCAACTACCACCAGTATTCCCACTTAACCATGTCTCTTAGTACAACATCTAGAATTTTCCTGAACACCTCCAGGGGTGGTGACTCAACCACCTCCCTGTGCAGCCCATTCCAGTACCTGAGTAGAGAAGAAATATCTCCTAATATCCAATGTGAACCTCCCTTGGTGTAACTTGAGGCCATTCCCTCTCATCCTATCATTATGCAGGTGAAGAGGTTGACCTCCACCCTGCCACAGATTCCTTTCAGGGAGCTGTAGAGAGCTATATTCAGAGCTTCTCCTCTCTTCCATGCCTGAAAGATGAACTGTTTTCAGAATTCGACCAAATGCTGATTTTTGCAGCAGAACTGATGCTGCATGCACACAATGCTCGTGTCTTTGCTAGATTTGAGAATCAGAACTGGGCAGTCCACCAGAGCTCTGGCTGCAAAGCACGAATGAAGTTACAAAAGCAGTCTGTTTTCAACAAAAGCCTTGAAATTCCTGCTGAAGCTGCCTTAATTTAAAGACAAAATCAAAGTTAATTTGTAAGATTCATCTCTGCACCTTTTTAATTTGAGATATTTATCCTCATCTCACTAAGCTGTGAAGTAGGCACTGTAGACATGGTAATATATATTCTTGTTGCTGAAAGCATGTTCATGTATTTTGTATCATGTTCTATTCATGCATTTTGTACCTCAGTGCATTTGTGGTTTGGTTTTTTTCGAGCTCAAAGCAAAACTGAATCCTAGGATGACTGTAGTGCCACATCCCAGCAGTCAAGGGCAGACAATCCTCACCTCCACAGGATAGGAACCAGATTGGCCCGTTGCAATGTTTTGGTTGTTTGTACTACAAAGAGCATTTATGATTTTTCTTCTGTTAAGATACTGAACTGTAAAAGCTCCTAGCAGTGACATCTCTTCAGACATATCACTGATATGAAGCTCAGAAAAATACTAAAGTCTATGACTCCTCCATCTTTCTCAGCACTTTCTCAGCTGATAGGGAAAGTGTTGTTGATCAAGTCATTGAAATTGACACTTATGTCTAGCTATAGCCATGGTGGAAGGGCACAGAGCCTGGGTTCAGTTTTGTCCTTTGTACAAGTAACTGTGCGTTAGATAATCACAAAGAAGCCTTTTACCTTCTGTTGATGGTGTGGAAAGTGGTTCTCAGTGTACTACACTGCATGTGATAGCTGTCTCTGTGGTTGACATTTGCACTTTAATAAACTCAGAGATAAAAAAAGACAAAAGTATTCAATTCTTTCAACTAATGGAGCTGGACAAAAGGACAGGAAAGAGAGTTAAAATACATACAAGCGTAACAAAAGCAGCTTCTCTGAGCCAGAATACACATCCTGAGCCAAGCCCAAAGGTTTTCTTCAGTTTTAGCATGCATCCAGTGGAGCTGATGGACCTGACTGACATAGCACTGAAATATTTTAAAGATGTTTTGCAAAAATAATCCTTCATTACAGAAAAAAAAAGAACTTGGAAGATGATTTAGGGCTTGTTCATGTATGCCTGTGATGCAAAGGGATGCAAATCCCATTAAAGCACAAAGCTGCAGCAAGCATTCCAGCATCATCCCTATCTGCACACTTCTCTAATCACAATTTTTTGCTACAACCAGCTTGATGAAATCCCTTGGATTGAGCAAATTGGAAATGTTAGCATGGTGATTTTCATTTTGAGAAGGGATGTTGAGGAGCAGGGTTTACACCGCACACGCAAATTAAGTTTTGATTTGTTGAGGATAGAGTAGCAAGGCTATTAAAAAAAAAAAAAAAAAAGGAAGACTTCAATTTCCTAAACAGCATCTTGACCTAAGTATATCCAATCTGTGGTTTAATCAAGGAAATCTAATCTAAATTGCTGAATGCAAAGCGTTTGGTATTGTCTTAAGTCAACCCATATCAAGTGATTTCTCTCCGTACGTGTGCTGGAATCCATCCATGAAGAAAAACAGCATGAGTGCATTGCAAGGCTTCCTTGTGACAAGCAAACTGCTGGCTGCAGCCAACACCAATGCAAATGTTTGTGCTTCACCACGAGAGAAGAGACTTGCAGCACATGCAGCATCATTTACAGAGGTAGCGTTGGATGAGGACAGGAGGGCAAAAAAGCAATCAGGAGTTTTCCCAATGGGATCAGCTCTAAACATGATCATGGAGGAGAGCCCCCCAGGGAGCTAACATCTACTTGGTTACTATCAGGACAGGGCCCTGGGAGGTTGGGAAAGAAGGACATACACCCCCAGCAGCTCCGTGGCCAAGCACACCCCTCAGCCCCCCAGCTCTCCATCTCCCCTGGAGAAATCTAAATATTTAGGCTGGCAAGTGTGCAAAGCTGTGCATGTTTGAAGGGGGTTGTTTTATTTCTTTTTTTTTTCTCTCTCAAGGATGGATGGAGGCCAATACACTTAATAGTAACCACATGGTAAAATAAATAAGAATGCCTGTATAGACTTGAAAGTAAATGTTAAATATTTGCTCTGTTTTTCTGATGCCTTCGATGCCAGCTTTGAAATGGCCATGCGGCAAACAGCGTTTTTATTTTGCCATGTTTTCTTAAGCCTGGAACATTTAATAATTTCTAATTAAGCCACCTACATTTTCAGGGTTATTTATGAGCGCGCCGATAGGGGGCTGGGGAGGGGCTGCACAGCACAACTATGTTCATGTCCCTTTCTGCCAAAAGCCACGTAAAAACCTTACTGGAAAACAAACTCAGAGTTCACTTTATTTTTTTTTTTTTTTCCTTTCTTCTTTTGAAAAGGCATTCACTGGGTACACCGAGGAGAAGCCATTGGCAGTTTATATTTCTCCTCCTACTTTTAGGAGCCTTTTTCTGAAAATAAGCACTCAGCATTCCGAACACAGGGACAACTGTTGGGTGCATACCTGCTGCTGTGCAGTGGGGAAGCCAGAAGGCAGCCTTCACACGGCCTGGATGCCTATGTTAGCTTGCAAAAATAAAGTACATTTCTATTGAAGGCTTTATTTACTTTTTAACTTCTTCCCCCCCCCCTTTTTTTTTTTTTTATTTTGGAAAGGTACTAGCCAACTTTTCCACTATTTTATATACTTCATACATCAAGAATGTAATAAATACCTGTTGCCCCAATACTTTCAAGATGAAAGCAAACTCAATGTCGTGTGATTGGAAACCATGTAATTCCAGCACTTAAAAAAGGACACTAAGAGACGGACATGGAGCAACTAAACTGCATAAGACCCCTCATGCAAATTTTGTAGCCATTCCAGAGGTAAACAGGGAGGTAGAAAGAGAGTAACCCTAGAAGTAACTGATGTTGAGAAACATCAGAGAAAACGTTCAAAATAGACCAAAAAATAAAAAAATAAAAAAAAAAAAGTGTCTCTTGCATGCTTACCAGAGAAAGTGTAAAAAATAAAGCTTTATTTACATAGGCATCAGCTCCCCACATCGACAAACATGGGCTCTCCCAGGCTCAAAACAGCACTTTGGGGATGCTCCGGGGCCGTCAGTACTGCCTGTCAGAAAAAGAAATTTCATACCAACAGGCACCTTGGCAATAAGAGGCTTGTTTGTAGCAATCAGCCATGGGCATGCAAAGAAATGCTGTTGTAGCAGCGAGCTTAGGGGTGTGTTTTGGCAAGGCGATGCACAGGGAGTGGATTGTGTTTGCAGCAGATATGAATTAATATGGCATATCTGAAGGCCGTGAAAGATCTCCAAACTATATAGGTCATGACTGCAAATCCATGTAACTGTAATAACAGACTAAACCAAGAAATACTTATTTAACATTTAATACTGTCTACATCAGCGTTCCCCTGGCTTCAGAAGTTTAAATCACATTCCTCTATATCTCAAATATCCGTATACAGAAGAAGAAGAAAATGTCAGAATCATCGAATGGTTTAGGTTGGAAGAGCCCTTAAAAAACGCATTGCAATAAATAAAATCCAAGTTTACCTGAAGTTCAAGTACTCCACTAGGACATACCCATCTGAGAAAAGGGGGAAAAACAGCAAATTAGTAAATTCCTGAGCAAATATAGCAGCAGTGGCTCAGCACAAAGCACGTCATATTATCTACCAAGTCAATTTGCTCCTTAAAACCAGATTGAACACTGACTGCCTGTGCCAGTGAGCTCCTACAGACTTACATCTGCCCTCTGAATTGCGGCATATCACTGCGCTGCCCTCGGTGACATCGATCACATCCAGCTGTTCTCCAGCTGTGAGCGGGAGGTCAGCTCTCCTCATGCTGGGGATGGAGCATGCAGCGGTTGCTGTGTTGATGACTCGGATCTCCTTGTCATACTGTAGACAGAGAACAAGGACAGATGTAACTCCACACTGACATGCGATGTCTCTAAGGGCAGTGAAAGGGTGAGGTTGTGAGGCTTTGCTTGGGGCAAAAGAGGGGTCTGTTGTGATAGAACAAGGGGAAAATGACTTCAAATGGAAAGAGGGCAGGTTTAGACCAGATATAAGGAAGAGGGCTTTTAGAATAAGGCTAGTCAGGCACTGAAACACATTGCACAGGGAGGTGGTGCCTGCTCCATCACTGGAGACACTCAAGCCCAGGCTGGATGGGCTCTGAGCACCTGATGGAGCCAAGGGTGCCCCTGTTCACTGTAGGGGAGTTGGGCTAGGTGGCCTCTAAGGGTCCTTTCCATCTCAAACCATTCTATGGTTCTATGAAAAGCCTGGCAACATCGCTGATGGAGATCCTAGATGAGATGATGCAGCAGGCTAGTTGGACATCTCTGCCAGTGTAGATAAAGACAAATTTTCACCATGCTTCTCTTAATCCTTCATCCTCCTCTGGCACAACAAGTGCGCAAAAACAGACACGTACCAGAAATGTTTCTCTAAATATCTTCTCTTCATTTTCCATCTTATTTTTTTCTGCATTGCTCTTCTTGAATTTAAAGATACTTCTGCACCGAGAGAGAGAAACACACACTTCTGAGCATTGTTTAAATAATCCCTGGCATTGGGAAACAGTGAGAAATGCAACCCAGAGCCTTGCTCCAGGCTTTTCTGCAATGAACACTTATGAGAGCAAAGCACACCACTCATATCACTGTTTTTCATAAAGGGGTGAGTAAGTGACTCAAACGTGTTGGTGAGCATAACTTGAGCCATTTGGTATCTGCTTTTGGACCAAGCGTGCTCCCTGTAAATGGCATGAGAACAAATAAACACTTCATCAAGGTTTTCAAATCAGTTGAGTTTTCATAGACAATTGAGTTTGCCCCCAACAATTCATCTTGTTCTGTTTTTATTTATGCTCAGACACAAAGGGTCCCTAGGTAACCTTTATTGTGAGCCATTTATGAAGAGGGGTTCAAAAGTCCTGCCTATTTCTGTTGCTTTTTTAGCTCGTGGAGCAGGATATAACCAAAGCAGAATTTTATATGGCACTGTAAAATTAAAATTGGCTCTTAAAAATATGTGAAGGGGAGCAAATGCCATGGAGATGGAGATGCCACTCTTTCTGATCTGTACACAGATTTACAGCTGTGGCATTCATTTTAAAACTAAGATAGGAGGGAGAAAAAGCAACTTGCAGTAAATAAGACAGAGTTAGCTAACTTTCATGCTCTAAATTTTAAGAGGAAGAGGAACCAAGAGTTGAAATCAAGGATTTCTAAGCTGTTAAGAGATTTGCCATTGGCAGACTCAGGCTAGAGAACCTGTGCTCTGTAAGGAGCTGATGAAATCGCATCAGCTTCCTGGTGCTCTGTACAACCATACACACGGCCCTATGCTACACAACAAGCAGTGTTTCAGCAGCCCCACACAGGAACTCTGTGGTAAGAACCCAGAAAATATATCACTGACTTCTATGTGTTTGAAGTCCCAGGGACCGGGTCACAAAAAAAACCTCAGCTGCAGTGCATATTTATCTGATCTAAAAGGGAAATGAAATTGCCTGCTTCCTATAAGAGTCTTTGCAGCACCAGTAACAAAAAGTCTTGGTTTTGCTTGTTTTCAGGCTCAAATGGTACAACAAGAGGCAACGTGGTAATTCTGGCTGGGAAAAATAAAATTGAAAAGAATTCAATACTTTAAATTAAGGGCAAGGGGACATGCAGACTGTGGGGGGGTCTTCCAAAACGAAGGGTCTTGCCAAAATGGCAACAGTTGATCGTGATTGAAGACTGAATATTTGATCAAGGGAAAAATGGAAGGGGAATGGAACTGAGCACACCAACAAAGCAGCCCAATGCACAGCAATTACACCCTATTGTCTCAGCTAAGTGGGAAGAACAGGTACAGCTCCAGCATAAGACCCATAAGGCACCCCTCACTTGCATACAGCTCAGATCCAAGAGCTTATTCTGAATTCAGGATACTTCATGAAGTTTCCTAAAAGGGCCTCGGAGCAGCAGCCAAATACTAAATGCTTAAGCAAAGGCATCCTGCTCCTGCAAGTGGCTTCAGAGAAACACAGCACGATTCAGTACAGCATTAAACATGGGAGAAAAATATAACACCCATAAAGACCTTTCCACGTCATCACTGCTTCTCCGTCGGTCCTTCACTTCTTTTGCCATCAGGAATTTTGGCATCCACGTTTTGCACTTGTCATCCTTCTCTCTGAGAGGAGGGAGGGAAAAGCACTGCACTAATTCAGGTTTTGCAAGCAGGACGCATCCCCTCCCCAAACTCAGGCTGTACAAAGCCATGATTTTCCCCTGCCTCCTCCCAGCTCCCACCCAGACGCAAACATGAGCTCGCTTTGTAGAGGCACACGCTGCCTCCACCATCATCTGGCAGCCAGGCACGAGACATGCTGTTTCCATTAACAGCAATTTTTCTGACAAGGAGCTCGCCAGGACTTCGCTGATTATCAGCACTGGGAGCTGGGCTTTTCCTTCCTTAGAAAAACGATCCCAACTTTGCCGTGTGGCAGTGAGCAGCTCACTCCTTTTCACATCTCTGGCACTATGTAATGTCAAAGAAGCATTTGGGGGGGATGTTTCTTGCCAAATTAAACACACAAGCAGAGTGCATCTGGACTGTCTCCAGAGGAGAGGGTCCTGACCTGCTCCTGACCCTCACAGCATTGTAGGGTCCCCAGAAAAGTCATCTCCTTGGCCAGTGCTGGTAGAAGCCCTCCTCACCTGGGGTCTTTTTGCTCGGTCTCAGCATCGTCGTACACCATGTCCTCCTGGGAGACATCTGCTGGCACCCAAAGGCAGCAGAAAACGTTATTGGGAAGGTAGTTCTGGATCCAGGACTCAAAGCTATTTATTGCAGAAGAGAACTGAGGGTGCTGCAAGTCACTCAACTCAAGGGGGTAAAGCCAATGCAAAAGGAAGACCCCACAGCTCCAAAGACAGGCCACGACTCCAGCACAAGGCAAGGTGCTTGGGTTTTCAAAGCCCCAGCTGCACTATCCCAGAGTTCCCACCCCAGGGATGTGGGATGTTCACTCTATCACCATCCCCAGGCTTGTGCATGGGACAGTTGGTATGCCCACCCCATTTACAGAAGGCATGATAGTCCCTTCAATGGGCAGTTACTGCCTGGAAAGCACTGAAACTTTGCAGAAAGCTGCTCTTGCTCAGCAAGGACTGCTTCGCATGTTGCCTCACAGGATATATTAAAATCTGAAGGACCAGAAAAGAACAACAACAAAACCAACAACAAAAACCACCCTTAATTGCAGTGCAATCCCATATTAAGCCTTCAGATGAACACTGACACATTATTTTCAGAGAGCCACAATGCATAAAATCTTCTCCACTGTGCAACTCACCATTTCCCTCCCCCATACACACATTCCCAAGTGCCAGACATGTATGCTGCTTACCTAAATTTGGCGCTGACATGGAAAACAACCTGAAGATAGAGGAAGAGGCTGTTAGAAACCAGCTTTCACATCAGCATTGCCCACAAAGCCATGAGTACTGACACACTGGTGGCACACCATGCTTGCTGCTGAAGCAATGCAGAACGCTTCTGGATGCACGGGGTCCCTGACACCAACAGTATTTGTCAAAAGAGAGATGTGAGGATCTTAAGTTGTGAAGTTGTGCCAGGGGATGCTGCTGTCAGACCAGCTTCTGCAGGTTTCTGACATAAAGGAAGCCACATAGATGGACCATTGGCCACATCTGCCATAACAAATCCCCATGAGTTGACAGAAGCAGTTTGAGTGTCATTTCACAGGTAAAGCTGTGCTCCTTATTCCTGCTCTCAAATTACTGCAGATACAATGGCTCAGATTTAGAGGGTGGAAAAGGCTGAGCAACCAAAGCCTGCTTACCTTAAGTTTTCCTTGAACCTGGTATTTTTCAGTTTCAATTTTTCTATCTTAAACAGCTTTCCAAATCTCTTTTGTTTTTCTGCTCTGTCCAAAATAGAAAAGATTTTTAATTAAAGAGGCTCTGAAGTATGTGAACTGCAATACTCATATCCCTTGAGAACTTGAAGCTCAGAACCTCCTCCAGCAATACATTTTAAGCCTAACAGCATAATGAGGATGAACAATGGCTCCAACGGGATGGATAAAGATGAAGGAAAAGGTGATCAATTATAATGTCCAAGATCAAATCTTTTGTTTAGCTTCAAATTTTTCAATGATAACAGGAGCTGAAATACAGAAGAGGTGAAGTCTGTTCCTGTCCTTTTCGGACCCAGATGTATTTGGAGTTAAAAAATTCACAATGAAAAGGAGAAAAAATTCCTGGCCAACCACAGCTCACATTAAAGGAGGACATCTAGAAGGTTGTTCTATGTCCCCCCTCACCACACATTTCTTTCCTACACCCTTCATGCAGACATTCCACCACATGCATTTCTCTCTCAAGCTTAGGAGAGGTTGCAAATCTGTAGTGATTTCCAATGGAAAGACCAACATAGAACCAAGATCCTCACATGGGGTCATTATCCACGCACAAGTACTATTAAAAACATTTTATATGTATGTAAAAATTTCATTAAGAGTGGTTTGGGGGGTTCAGATACTGAGTTCTGAACTCTGTGAACTTGGTCCCAGCCCCAGCTCTCTTGTAAAATTCCTTTGCAAGCTCCAGCAAGATGCATTGCTCCTCCATTTCCCCAAGAATTATCATCTGTGGAGAAGTGATGCTGTCACCTTTTAATAACTGCCCCATCACCTTCAGGGTTTCAAGTTTCCTATAGTTTTTCCCCCCCCCCTTCTCTGGCGCACACTAGATTCGAATCCAGATGCACACCAGTACGAGTCCCACATTCATAGGGGAGAAGCAGATGTACAGAAACACCTTATTATTCCTCCCACGCTACTCCTTAGAACACAGCCACCAGATGCACTCACAGTAATTGTGTGCAGCATCAGCAGCCCATGTGCCATTCCCAGAGGCTGTCTCTATTTCGTTCAAAGGGACGCAGGAAATCTGCAAGAGTAGGGAACCTCACAGAGCAAATAAGTGAAAACACAACTAAATTCAAGTTTCACCTCTTAATCCACTAAGGAAACCCTAGCAACATATAAACCTGAGGCTGCTAAACTCATTGCTTTTATAACACGCCTTCTGGAAGCAAATATCACAAGAAGCCCTGTAAAAAGGAGCAGGTTGCATGTAACATAGAACATACCAGCTGCTGGCATTAGCTCACAACCTGGGCTCCTTTCAGCTTTCCAATCGTCTGTGATCCAAAATATTTGTTGTCCCTTTTACAAGGACAATGCCTCTGTTTGTCTCTTGAGCATTTTGGCATGTGAGGAGATGCCATTTTTCAGTTACAGCTGAACAACCTTTTTGTGCAAGAGGAGGGTCAGATTGCCCTGAGTATTTCATGCGAGTAGGGCTCTAGAAGAGGAATTGTTCCACTGGATGGAGAGCGTTACAGGCTCTCATAGGAAGGCCTTGCTGCTTAGGGACATAAATTTGGTAACTGTTATTTCGTTTCCTAAATGTCAGCCAAAGGGAAAAGAGGGAGAGAAGAGAAATAAATCCACCCATACAGCAACTCCTTGCAGTTGCATTAGGAAAATAAGGCTTCCAGCCAGTACCTGGCATTCAAGATCAAGTTTGAAATTCAGGCTAGTAAACTGCAACTTACTTCTCTTTTGCTGGATTATCACTCCCAGTTTCAACATCTTCATATGTTTCTTCATAGTTGCTTCCTGAAATTTAAAACCAAGGCAGACCGTTATCACAAGTCACACTTGGTAGCAATGAGGTGAGTTTTGCTGGGTAAAATGCATCCAGGCCTTTACATATTGCCCATACAGAGGCTTCAAAGTTGCTCACATGAATTCCACACTAGATACAAACATTGCTCCCCACTGGTTTAAATGGGAATTCAAAGCTATCAGGCCAGAAGGAGACATCATGGATGTTGAAAGTTAGATGGAGGTATTCACGTCATCTCCCAAGCACCATCCAAATTAAAAGCAGCCCCGTGTGCTACACTTACTGCTGTCTGAAGCAGATGGACTTGAGGCATCTGAAGCACGGCTGCTTGAAGGCAAGAAAGAAGTATTACATGGGTATTTATGGCAGCACAATTTATAAAAGACATTTCATTTCAGCTTTAGTGAAGAGTCGATCCATACTCACAGTCTGTCTTGAAGTCCCTCAACGTCATCGTACACATCCTCTGGAGTCAGCAGGAGCTGATGATGGTTTGGTCTTGAGGTTGGTCTGTCTTCGGTTGGTTCAGGAGCACCATAGTACACTGCAAATGAGAAAGGACCTCTGCTTTAGGAGCTTTTCTGTGTCACTTTTCTCAGGTCATGGGCAACTGTTAAGGTTGACAGGCGATGCCACACTAAATGAGAGCTTTCAGGTATACTTTCCATTCTAGGAGCCCACAAAAGCCAGTACTCAGGACTACTTTCAGAAGAACTTTAAAAGACTTCAGAAAAATTTAACATTTTAAAACTTGAAGATAAAAGTTTTGCAGTATATTAAAGAAATATAAAATATCCATCAGTATTCTCAGTTATGGCAGCTTTGAGAAGGTTGCTCCTCAGCTGAAAATATCCCAGGAGAGAATTAATGCATGTTTGCAGAAATTATTGTAGGAGAGCTTAGCATGGTTGGTAGCAATGCTGAGACAAATAATGGACCAATCCATTGAGAATATACCTGTAGATATGCTGGGAAGGACAAGAGGAGGGAGAGTCTCCCAGAAAAGTCTTCCACCAGGAGATATTCATTGGAAACAAAGCATGAGAGCAGCAACTCATGAGGTTAGGTAAGATTTATTCCTCAAGGACTTTTTCAGTGGCAATAATAAATCTTTGATGTATTTAAATGAGTTAGAATAACGCAGAAATGCAGCCACAAACATAATAGCAGATGCTGTTTCTAGATGAACACAAGGGCACACAGTAGGTCTCACCAGAAATGTGCAACACCACAGAATGCTCTAGTGAATCACAGAAATTTCTGCCAAACAAGCCACTAAGAGAGCAATTCTCCTTGAAGATGAGAAGGATGAAGGGAGGGGAAACAAGTTCCCAGAGCCAGCTTCTGGTGGAGCAATAGCAGGAGGCCCACCATTAACACTTCTTAAAAACTGCCCATCAGAAACTGCTTCCAGCCATCCAAGGTCAACCAACCAGCAACATTGCTTACAGAAACAGACTCCAACCAAATTACTGTGAAGCAGTTTAAAATAAAAATGAAATAAATCCCCAGAACCACACTAATAACAACCACAGCCAATTTGCACCTTCTCCATCACACCTCTGCTCTGTCCACATCGCCCAGCATAGCAAACCTTTCTTTCACATTAACATCTTGCAGGGGCAGCCAAGTCTTAGCAGAATCACAGAAACACCAAGGTTGGAAAAGACCTGCAAGATCATCCAGTCCAACCATCCACCTCTCATCAATAGCTCTCACTAAACCATATTCCTGAACACAACATCCAAATGTTCCTTGAACACCTCCAGGGTCAGTGACTCCACCACCTCCCTGGGCTGCCCATTCCACTGCCTGACCGCTGCTGAATACAGCCCATGCACTTCTACCTGAAGCTATGGAATAGCATTTACAATCATGGCTGGCTTGGACTGTGCAGCTCAGCATCTAGAGCTGTGCACCAACCTCAGAGCATCTTGACAGGGGAAGACTGAGGTCAGATGCCATAACTGTAAAAGAAGACTCACTGGAACCACAACCATACTCCATCCTAATGAGGGACAGGAGGAGACGCCAGGCTCTCCACGTGCTCACAAGTGCTTCCACCACAAGCCTCAGCCAAATGCTCTTCTGAGACTCAATAAATTATGAGAAGCAGAGGAGGTGGATTTCAGCTCCCTTGGATAAGGGTAATCTGTTAGGAAAACAAACACCTCAATTTGAGTTATGCAGATGGTTAACCAACTTAGGAAGCTATTTGCAAAACCAAAATAAATGATTCAGACCAGAATACAAATGCACATGCAACCTTTTGCCCTGGTTTAACTAAATTGGTTCAAGAGTTGCATTCAATTTTAACATCTTTTCCCATATGGAAGAGACATTTGGGCAACAGATGGGACTGAACATTGAAGAAACACACGACAGCCAAACGAGATACTCACAGGGTTTTGCTCTGTCTTTTGCCAGCCTTTGGGGGGTACTGGTCACATCCTGCCTCATATGCAACGCCTTCATCCCACCTCTGTCATCTTCCCTGGCTTGGTCACTGAGAATTATGTATTCATTTCCACCTGGCTGAGATCAGACATCTGATTCAGTTGATTGAGTATTCAGATACAGTTTTCTGATATATGTTAATACAACATACATATAAGCAAATAAGATATCCTTCTGTGGACTTAGAAGGGTTTCACACCCTCTTTCCACGAGGGATTTCCAATTGCCATATGTGACTCCTGGCAGCATTACATGCTTTTTAGGCAGTTCTGGTTGAGTAATGGGCAAACAAAGGAAGAGATTAAAAAAAAACAACAAAACAAGTAGTTAAAGAATCAAATATTTCAATTGCTTCATCAACAAAAGAGGGTAAAAGGAGAAAATGTGAGGACATAATATGTTCTCAAGAATATGATATATCGAATACCTTCTTCACTTCCTGTTTCTCTCTTTCAAGACTTGTTTTTCCTTCTTTCTCATCCTCTACTATAGCTCTTCTGGGACTGCAAATTTCAGAAGTGGGAGAGATGTCAGAACAGAGACATTAAGTGAAGTCACTGCCACACAGATTGCTTAATGACCATGTCACAGTAGGCAGCTCATTTTCCCTTTAGTGATGTAGGTGCCCATAAACACCATTGGTACCATCAGGGCAGATCCCAATCTTAGTTTTGGATTTGGCCAGTGGTTATTCAGGGTAATAGCAATCACTCTTGTAAGAAGAGACAAGCTGAGATGACTGTTCTCTCGTAGCACCATTGGACAAGCTAGATCCATGTGCCCACAGTGATACCTGGCTCTCAAGACTTGCCTCCTGCCATGCTACATGTGATTTAGAATACATATTAAGAGAACCAGAACGTGACATCTTTCTCCCCACAGCATCTTAATGATTCCCACTGAAATGGGAAAACCCCCTTTTATCCCATGCTTCTTCAAGTCCCACCAGCGATGCAGCTTTCAACCAGTGTCAATAATTAACACCACAAGGAGTCTGAAATAGGTCACTGGTAGGGTGACATTTGATGTGGACCTTGCCTTACAGCTTCAGAGCTAGAACTGTGTTTCCCATTCTGAGAGCTCCATACCTCTCCCTTCTTAAAGTTCAGGTTTCAGTATGAAAAGACAATATGATTTTTTTATCTTTTTATTTTTTTGCCAGAGGAAAGAGACTCAGCTTCCTCCAGACACGTTTTAGAATGAAAACAAGCTAAGAAGTCTTGAGTGCTGACACCAAAGGACACGATAATTTATCCTTTTCCTGGTCACTAAATTGCACTGAAACTTCAATCTGTTTCCCAGGTGTTACAATATCCCAACTTCAACCTGGATTAGCTGTGGGTTAGAAGCAGTTTAGGAGAAAGAAAAGGAAATTACCTGGATTCACCAAAGAGAAAATTCTTCTGTTTCTAGAATAAAGAAGAGGAAAGTCTTCAGCCCCTGTGCTTTTTGTGGCAAGTCAAGCTTCTACATGGTACCTAAACTGTCATTTACTATTTAAAGAAATATTTCTTCAGAAAGCTCATAAAGCTTTTACATTTGGAACAGCCATCAGGAAAGGATGTTTCCTCTACTCTACAAGACAGAGGATATACATGTTGACAAACTGCATGGAAATAGTGTAGCGGTGCAAGGGATGAGGCTGAAAGCAATTACAGGTTGGAGAGCTTACAGAAGAGGAGGGAGAGGCTTTTATTACTTGAAAATAAAGATTTTCCAACCTTCCGTAAAACAAGGCTACAGATGAGCCACAGAACCTCTCTGCAAATCATGCATAGATAAGTGAATTTGGAAGCCTGTGCTGCTTCCTAGACAAATTGATTGCTTTGCATGTCAGCATTTGAAAGTGGAGTTCGACATTTTCCAAAGAGCAGTTTTTTCCCCTTTCAGTAGAACCAGAACCAACACCCAATCATCTTCCTGCATGAGGTGATGCTCTCTCAGCCCACTTCCTCACTGTGAGCTGTGCAGCCACACAGGGCTTCCCTGGAGACAATTCCTGCCCTGTGCAATGCATCATCCTGCAGGACATCTCCACTACCACTGGTTTTGTAGCTAGGGTAACATGAGAAGAGTCAAGCTGCAGTTTGCAGTAAGCCATCCATGCAGCAGAGGACCAGAGTCCATATGGTTGTCCCCACAGACGTTGCCCTCACTTATGAGCCAAAGCTCAAAGTGCACTTCCATGATCAGGAAGCTCAACATTGCTTTTATGCCTTCACAGAGGGATTACCAGCACCAGCTCGACTTTGGCAGGAGCTTCCAGAGCAAATTCAGTGGATTTTGCCCTCAAAATTTATGATCTTGATATCAGTGCTTGACAATTACTTGGTCTGCCACCAAGGTCCAGATGACTTTACCACTTCCTGACACTTTTGCAGAGGAAGTCAAGGGGACTGACTCTCTCCCCAGCTGTGTTTGGAAACCTCATTAATCTTCATGTCCCCTCTGCAATTTCTTATTTATTCTTTGAGAGTCTTCACAGACAGCACACATACAGAAACACTCAGCATAGAGGAAATACAAATAGCAAAAGTTTTGAGGAAGGTACATACAATATACTCAAGCCTAGAATGCCAAAACAGGCTGTGAAGAGACTCACCTTGTGTTCTTGAGGTTCTACCTTAGGTACTAAAAAAGATAATTGTGAACAGGTATTAGTTTTTAATTGACTGCACCTCACTGTATTTCATGTTGCAAACCCCAGATTTATTCCATGCTCAGCATCCAGGCACAGATTCACAAGGTCCCTCCAACCATGGTCCCTGAATTTGCTATTTAGCTTTGGCTTATGTTCAGAGGATTGCAAGCAACAATTTTGGCTAGCCACAGTTTTCATAGCCCTCGAGGCAAATCCAAAAGGGCTATGGTGAGTTTCCCCAAGGAGGCTGCTTTTCTGCCATTCTGATGGTAGATTAAAACAATGAACAGGGCAAAAGCTAACAACCTCCAAAAGCAGAAGATTTTTTTAAAAAGTGGAAGATAGAACAGTGGCAATCCTGATAGAGATTATTATACTGGGAGAAAGTAGTGGTGGAGATGGAAGTGATCCTTATGGTAAAAATACCCATTCCCAAGAAAAAATTGAGGTCTGCTTCATTGTCTTCTCTACTTTCTCTTCCCCATAGGCAATACCTTACTAATTCTCCTCATGGCAATTTTACCATACTAGAATCATCTCATAACCAAAATCCAAATTAATTTTTGATCAGTACCCCAGTCCCTCTGTCCACAAGCCAAGGGACGATACAGACAGTCATTTTTTCTCACCCAAACCAACATTCAACTGCTTTCCCAAGCCGAAGCAGCTATGTTATTCCCCTTTTTAAGGCTGTGGCCCAGACAGCATGTAATTCCTTTAAAAGTCTTGTATTGCAGAGTACCTTCAATGACACACAAGGTTGTGGTGTCCTCAGACTGATTCAGGTACATCAAGGTTTTCTCGTAATTATGCTGCTCTTCACGTTGAGTGCTGAGAGGACAAGATAAAAGAGAGAACAGGGTTGGTGTTTCTTTTTTTTTTCCTGGCCCTTTCAGTAGTCTAAAAAAATTTATTCATCTTAAGGACGAGAACTTCAAGTGCTTTGATACTGAGCCCACAAAACAGCAAAGTGAAATCAGGAATTCCTCAGAGGGAAGGGAGACCTGCATCAATGCAAGGCTCAGCTGAGCCTCCCTGTGACCCTGCACTGCTTCTCCTTGATGAATACGGGGTGTAGTTATAGGGCTCAAAACACATCAGGGGACTTTGCATTGGGATTATGGTCTTCTGCCGACAGCGATCCCTCAGGTTGAAAGGGAAGAAAAAGCCCAAGGAAATCTGAGTGCCGCATCTTTCAAACCTCTTGCAGCTACTTCAAAATAAATAGCAACCCAGTTGCGTTGTTCAGCAGGATGTTTCTTGCTTAGGCAGGAAAAAAACAGATATCAGAGAGTAAATAAAAGATCCTTGTCCAAAGCCAATGACAGACTGCATGCCAATATGGCATACACCACACAGACTCAACATTGTCTCCCCAGCCCACGTCCCTCCAGTTTCCTTTTTCCCACTTCCCTCTTGTGGCAATTCAAATTAGCACCATTCTAGAATGGGTGCAAAGATAAATATCCCAGCCCTGAGGCAGAATAGTTCCCCAGCAGCTTGGCTGAAGATCAGACCAATGTTTATAGGTACCCTGGCCCTCCATCAGACCCATAATACAGCTGGGCTGCATTGAGTGGGGTGGTGGGTCCCTGCCTGGCATTGCTGACAGCAGTGTTTATCCCCAAACGTGGGAAAGGAGCCTGGGACCAGCTGGCCCAGGAGGCAGCACCAGAGTCTCAGTGGGATTTTATTACAGGTGAGGCTCCCACTTCTGGGCTTCAGGGATGAGAACTGTTCCCATTATTTTGCTGCTATGCAATTAAACCACGTACCTGGTTAATATTTAACAAGTGACCTATTGTAAAGACCGTATCACAAGTACCCAAGCTAGATAGCTAATCTTGATGTAATGTATTACTGGGACAGCTTCCTTGTGGTGCATGACAGCTAGAGGGCTGGTTATTTTTTGACCAGATCTCCCTTGAAAAGCAAAGACTGAAAGTTAGTCACAATGTAGGTCAGGGCTGGTGGGGACATCCCCTGATTGAAGTGCACAACTTCATGTGCTGTTATCCAAAATAACTCATTGCTTGGGAACCAAAGAATGGCCCAGGTTGGAAAGGATATCAAGGATCACAAAGCACCAACCCCCCTTCCCTCTCTACAGGCAGGGCCACCAACCTCCACATTTGAGACCAGGCTGCCCAGGGCTCCATCCAACCTGGCCTTGAACACCTCCAGGGATGGGGCATCCACAACCTTTCTGGGTAGCCTGTTCCAGAACTTCACTACTCCCATAATAAAAAAGTTCCCTTTGACATCCAACCTAAATCTTCACTCCTTTAACTTAAAACTATTTCCCCTTGTTCTGAAAACACCAAAGGTGTTTGAAGAATCTGGCACTTGTTGCTCCGGTTCAGCCACTCCACTTCTCATTTTCACAGTAAATTCATGCATTCGATGGGAACATGAATACTTCCCTATGAACCAGAGCTTCTTTTGGGACAGAACCAGGAGCACCCTATGATAAACCAGAGCCATAATGCAAACTGCAGCAGCACCAGGGGGTGGGGATGCTCACCATACACTCACCTTTCGGGAATCAGGTAATCCTCTTCCTCAGCAGCTGCACACAAACACAAGGAGGATTAGTGCTCGGAGGCAACACTGCTCTCCTGCAGAAACAGAGAGGCCTTTCCTCGAGGCAGCACACAGGGACAGGCATGAAATGGGATTGCCAGGGGATGTGGCTGTGCTAATGGCATTATTTCACGTTTCCAGGCAACAACTTCAGGTCTTCCAGAGATCAATAAGTGAGCAATATCAATAGGGCATGCAAATGGTGGCACTGAAATAACTACTTCCCTCCGTGCTGTTTACACATTTAGAAAAGGTAGGTACATTAGAAAAGAGTTGCAGTGAGAACCCCTTTCTTTTCCTTTAATTTTTACTAAGCTCAGCACAGATCAGTGAGCACAGCCACAGGAAAGCCAATGACGTTTTAGCTGAGCCCATCATAGAAACACAGCTCCCTTTGAATTCAGCAAATTTGTGCCTGAAGATCTGGCTGTGATTAAGCCTCTATCTATAAAGAAACAGCACTCAATTGCTTAATAAGCAGGCCAAAATATTCCTTTACCCTACATCAATAGGGTTTTATTATGGGAAACTGAAGCTTCGCATCACTTGTTGTTGGAACACTTAATGATGTTGCCCTCAGTTGTATTTAAAAACACAAGCAGGGGATTAGCAGACCGGTTTCTACTGATTTTATTGTGCCTTCCCACAGCTGTGTGCAGGCATTTTGCAATGAGATGGGGTGATAAGATCAGTGTGCTGCAGTGTGACGGCTAGCGACAAGGTGTTCACAGCACGTTGGAGTTGCAGCTGGGGGAGAGCTGCATGGAGTGAGCCAGCCAGCACAGAACACTAGATCCTTTCCCCAAATCAGGGGCAAAAACCAGTTTCATTGAAACTGATGGGCTCTCTTTCACGTCTGAGGAAGATTTGAGAAATGAATAACAGCCTCATATTTCCACTTGCCTAATAGATATCAATAAACCACATATTTTAATTTATTTTACCCCCACTCAGCTGAAAATAATAGAAAAAGACCTTATGGCTCCCTACGAGTCCCTGAAAGGAAGTTGTAGCAAGGTGGAGATCAGTCTCTGCTTTCAGGTAACAGCAATAGGATGACTGGAAATAGCCTCAAGCTGCATCAGAGGAGGTTCAGGTTGCATAATAGGAAAAAATTTCTTCTCTAAAGAGCAGTGATGCATGGGTGTAGGTTGCCTAAGGAGTGGCAAGGTCACCATCCCTGGAAGTGTTCAAGAACTGTGGGGATGTGGCACTGGGGGACAGAGTGGACATGGTGAGGTGGGTTAGGTTTAGACTTGGTGATCTGAAAGGTCTTTTCCAACCTTTGTGATTCTATGTTATCTCTTACTTGTTTCATTTTGTCTGTGAACTGAAGGTACCATGCTTCGGAAAGAGCTGAGATCAACCTTTGGGGGTCTCAAGGGCTTCCGAGGAGCAGGACCTAGGGATGCAGCTGAAGGAAGAGGTCTTCTCTTGGGTAGTTTGCTGCCTGGGCTGTCCAGCTGCGTCCCTGCTCCCAGCTGACTGTGGGGAGGCTTTGACTCTGCTCCAAAGAAAAAACACAGGCAGTCATTACCCCTCCTTGCATTGCTGCTAGCTGTTGCATAAACGTCTCTCACCATCACTGCTTCATCCCAAGGTCACACTCACATTACACAACAGGGCTCCTACCATTCTACTGCAATGTAAGAGCAAAGATAAACGGCCACTTCTGCAGATTTTTACAGATTCAACCTGGAGAATTGGTGAAGTCACCATCTGTGGAGGTGTTCAAGAGCCATGGAGATGCAGCAGTGAGGGACGAGGTCAGTGGGCACGGTGGGGACAGGTTGGGCCTCGTGCTTAGAGTTCTTCTCCAACCTTAACAACTCTATGATTGTACAGATGTTCCCTTTTCTCAGCCTTCATTCTACTCTCAGAATTTGAACAATTTCTTAGTGCAAGGTTTTGAAAAAGAAAAAAGCAGGAGAGTCCAGTAACCTTCCCTTATCTCTGGGACCTCAGAGAAGAACAGGAGCATTCCCATGGGCTAGTTCAGCATGCACTTTGAGGGTTCCAACTTCTACTAGCCTTCAGTTCCACCTGTTGAGTTTCTGACCACCTGTACATGCTTATATCTGTCTGTATATATATATACACATACATATAATTTATAAAAATTATAGCTAACTTTACCTTTCTGGCATTGAGATTGCAATGTAGTTGCTGCAGAGCTCCCAGCAGCTTTCCCATCTCCCTGGGCTGCCTGGGCAGAAGCCAGCCCCTGAGCAGGTGGGGCTGGTGTAGGATAGCTGCTAACTGGAGGCACCTTGCTGCCGTTTGATGTGGCAGGAGCACGCAGCACCCTCTGCCCTGGTCTGGGCTGCACATAGAGGTTCATTGGCCGCATGGCTGGCAGTTCAGTACTTGCTTTCTCACCACCAGATAAAGCGTTCTGCCACATCCGTAGTGCATGGTGGAAAGAGTTCAGGAGCGGAGCATCCTCAGGGCCAGCTTGGACTGATGCTTGCTGCTCTGTGCAATAGGACACTGGATACTTTGGAGAACTGCTTTTGGGAGAGCTCAGCCCTTTCATCGAGATGTTTCCTTTGTGCTCTTCATTGTGCTCCTCTGGATCTGTGTGGCCCATCTTGGCCCTCTGGGCAATGGCAGAAGGCTGGGATGCAGGACAGGGAGGTTCACTGTGGGGTCTGGGTACCAGCACATCTGCCTTACTGTTGGGCACGCCATCACCTCTGGACTCCAATCTGGGGCAGGGCTTCTGGCAGGGCTGCACTGGCTTGGTGGCAAGGCTGGAGTCGTGCTGAAATTTGGCTCGGAGGGCTCTGAAATCAGTCACACCTTCCTGGGCAGGGAAAGACAGGAAAGCACAAAGCAGATGCTCATAGAGTAGCAACAGGCAATTTGCATGATTGTTTCAGAGAAAAAGAGGCTACGTATTCTGCTCACAGTGATGAGCATGGGGTAAGGCACTCAATTCTTCTCTCAGTCACCAATTCCACAGCCATACATGATTTTGAAATAAGGTAACTAACCAACGACACTACCTTTTGAAATGGCCTGTAACAGGCATTTTCTCCCACCCTTCTTCCCAAACATAGAATCATTGATGTTGGAAAGGACCCCCAAAATCCCCAAACCCAACCCGCACCACCACGCCCATTGACTGTCTCTCTCTGTGCCACATCCCCATGTTTCTTGAATACCCCCAGTGACGGTGACCCCACCACCACTCTGGGCAGCCTGTGCTCTTTTAGAGAATACATTTTTCCTATGATTCAACCTGAACCACCTCTCATGCAACTTGAGGCCATCACCGCTCTTCCTATCACTGTTACCTAGGAGCAGAGGCAGACCCCCACCTCTCTACAACCTCCTTTCAGCTGTCCCATTCTACAGGAAGGAGTCCGTGGGTTTTGCCTGCAATTCTGTGGCTTAAACCCAGCCACAAACTGAACTAAGGAGAAAATATGAAGAACAATTTATGAGCTACTTAAGCCCTTCAACTGCTCTATAACTTTTTATATGCCATGATTACATTAGGTGCACTACTCCAGCAGCTTAGTTCAGCACGGAGGACTGCAGGGCTTCGTGAGGGCCTGTCCAATGAGGAAATTGGAAAAAATTATCTAGGACAGAACTTCGTTATTCTGAAAAAAGCCCCAGCCTTAAGTGTTAAGGCAGAACAGATGAATAGAATACTGAGGTTTTATTGCATTTAATTGCGCGATTTATTAAACACTGACAATTTCTCTTGAATGACCCCTTTCACTAACTTTATTACTTTCACAGGGCAGTGCATGATGTAAAGAGCCAGCCCTTGGTGGGGGGGGAAAGGGAGCGGGCTGAATTGCTCCAATTATATTTCATATTAGCGGTCAGCAACGCGATGCCACGTGAGCTGCTTAGACATAACACAGCAGAGAGCCCAAGGGGAATGGGAGCTTTCAGAGGCTCAGGGAGGATGAAGAGGGTTTAAAACAAACCCCACGTGCACCAGATCTCTGCAGCAACTCCAGACAGGAAATAAAGCGGCGTGGTGTGCCCTAATGCAATAGCACTGAGCTTCTGCACATGCTCGAGCCACAGTTGAAGAGTTCAGCGCTGTTTACCTCCCCTCACCAGTTTTCTTTTGTTCCTGTAACATGTAGTTCCACACTCGTGCCCTTGGAGACAGAGAAAACAGAAAGGAAAAAGTACCCACGTGCCTGTGCCCAGCACTGTGAGCGAGAGAACTTGTAAAATGGGATTTTTGGCCAAGCACTCATTGCAACAAGGTTCCCCTTCCTCTATCGACTTGTTATTCCTCTTTCCTCCACGTAGCAGCTAGTTAAAGGGAGAGCTATCACTTCTTGATGCATCCTACAGCATTCCTATGGGTGCCCCATCCCTGAAGGTGCCCAAAGCCAGGCTGGATGAGACCACGGGCAGCCTAATCTGATGTGACAACCAAGCCACAGCAGGGTGGTTGGGGCTGGATGACCTCTGAGATCCCTTTCAACCCAAGCCATTCCATGATCCTACAATCCCCAATTTCTGCACATAGCTGAGGTGCAGTGAGTTTTCTAAGTCTCTGCAGAGTGCTTTCCAGCCATGGGAGGAGTTGTACAGTTTGGATGAGAGAAGTGGGCAAAGCGAGGAGAATCTGATAATAAATTAGAGGGCTCACAGTATGCATTACTGCTACATCTGGCCAAATAATTCACCAGGAATAATAACACACTTGGCAAAGGAGCATGCAAATTGAGAGAGGGAGAGAACAAAAAGGAAACAAACTTTTCCTGGCCGGAAAGCACTGAGCATTACAGAGTCAGGGGACAGCTAAACTTTCCATATTTTCTCCCTATAAATAAAACAATCTTCTAGCATTAATATCATTCTAGGAAGCAGAATAAAGCCCAGCTTAGGGTTTCAATAAGGACATTTTTCTGAAGGAGCAGAAGTTGAAGCTCTGTGCTGACACAAGGACTGACCAAAAGAGCTCTGGGTTTTCTCCTTTCATAAAAACAACGGACCCAGGTAGAGGGACCCTGTGAGATGTGGGGCAGCAAAGAGGAAGGCTGCTTGCCCCCATGCTACCTTCATCCCCCCTGTCTCCATCACTAGGGGTGCTCCCATGAATCGATGTATAACCAGCACTGCCCTCTGCCCACACACCTGGAGCCATGCCCACGCTGCAGGCACTGACTGTTCATTAACTCCCTGACTTCCAAACAATTGCAAAAATTATAACCTACCTCTACATTCCAATACACTAAGATGAAGCAACTGTAGCTCATCTCAGAGCACAACTGGAAAACTAAAAGCAGCACCAGGAGCCCCTCGGCACCCTGCTTTGGGGAAGGAAAACATCCCTGCGCGGTCTCACAGAGAGCAGACACAGCATTGGGAACACCCACCTAATCTGATGACGGAGGCACAAGCCGGAACTCTACACATTAACGGTGGGAAACAGAGCAGCAAGCACTCCTTGTGGCTCACCCTCTGCTGTGGAAGGGGCAAAGGGAGCAACTCTATACTCACCACATCCATGGCCCCACCGCCCAGCACCGGCATCACCCATTCGCCACCCTTCTGCAGCCCAGTGAGCCTGAACACTCACACCTGGACCTCGACTCTGCCCCCAGTGTGGGAAGAGCCTCACCTGGGCTGGGCTGCTGCTCAGCCCTTCCCACTCATCTCATCAGCCCTCCAGCTGAGCGAAACTTTGCATTCTGCAAACAGTGGGTTGGGCAGTTTGAAGTCCAGCTTTCGGTTTCACCTTTGTCTCCAGCGCTGGAAAGGAACACTCAGCAGGATCGCACGTAGCTCTCGACTTCATCTCTTGCAAACTGACCAAATACAGAATCATAGAATGGTTTGAGGTGGAAGGGACTCTTAAAGGCCATCTGGTCCCATGCCCCTGCACTGAACAGGGACACCCACAGCTCCATCAAGTGTCAGATTCCCATCCAGCCTGACCTTGGGTTTCTCCCATCACCTCTCTGCACAACCTGTGCCAGTGCCTCACTGCCCTTTTTTTGCTGAGAAGTGGGGAAAAATAAATAAATATAAATATAAAAATAATAAATACTTGGTCATTGGAGACATGACTCAAAGAGTGAGTCTTGCTTACTCCACATGAAAAGCTCTGCTGCTGCATGGTAGTCTCAGGAAGAAAGAGGGATCCCACAGAGCAGTGTGCTGGCAGGGAAGTCCCCCTGGCCCAACTTGGTGTCACAGAGTGCTTAGAATGAATGGTGACTTTGTGCACAGCAAGCTGGGGAGGATTTATGAGCTGCCCAATGGGGGCCCTAAATTAAAGCAGTGCTAGGGAATGAGGAGGTTGTGACTTCAGAGCCAGTGTCTTGGGGAAAAGGACAGGGCTTGCATAGAGAAACCAGGCAGAGACATCTGGAGACAGCAAAACAGGACTAATTCCTGCCGGGATACCAGAAGAAATGCAATGAATCTGTTGGATAGCCCTTCCTCTCCTACCACATCTCTTCCTGCAGCCAAACACTGCCTAACTGGAGCATCTTCCAGGAGAAGGAACTTAAAGTCATATTTTTTAAAATCAGAATTTTATGGTTTGGATTTCCATTTTGCAGTAAATCAATTAGCATCTTAGACAACGGTCCACAGAATGAGAGCTCAGCAGTCAACAAATAAATGCATTTCTCCTTCTTTCTTTTCCTTTGTGACCAATAGAACTCACTATACGTTATAGGTGCATTATACAGGTCTGCGCCAATCCCTTTTTTTTTTTTTACTTCTTGATTTCACAAAGGTATTTCGGTTCTGATTTGCCCTTATTCTGTGCCCGGAAGCCTTCCCCACACATCTCAGCCCTGCTGCCAGGAGCAGCTATCGCAGGGCTCCAGCAGAGGGGGAGAGAGGACCGCTGGTGCCTCCATCACAGCAATCAATGAGAAACCGAAGAAAATACAGTATTATCAAGCCCTGTGTTCACTTTCTTTTCTGGGACAGGATGAAATGCAGCTCCAGTGAGGCCAACATATGTGCTTGTGGGGCTAATTCTCAAGTTCTGTGTCAAGCTCACCTATAACAGTCAAGAAAGTGCATTTAAATGTATTCTCATGTTCCGGGGTTTTTATCCACCCAAGTTACACAGTTGTCTCCAATCCCACAAACACTTCAGTGCATGCTTCTTTTTAAGTGCTGTAAGTCAAAGACTTGTCCCTGTGTTTAAGGCCTCTTGTGCTGGCTGCTCCAGACCCTCTGAGAGCCATGAGTGCTAGCAATGGGGCTACAATGGCCATCTGGTCCTTAAAAGGACCATTCCTACACATCTCACAGCCATTGGGTCAGTAACTGGGATGCCTGTTCCACCAGCACACAGTGACACAGAGCACTGGTGGCCTCTCTCAAAGCACTGCCTCACCACCAGTCCAAAGTCAGTGTGAAACGGCAGGGCTTGCAAGGGCAAAGCTCCAATCCCAGGGCCCAATCTCTTGATCTCACCTTACTGAACATCTCTGTAACCTCTCCACCTTGCAACAATCTCTGTATTAAAAACAAACAAATAAACAAACAAAATGACCTTAACTCCAAAAGAAAAGCTGCTTCACACTCATGCCTAGGGAACCATGAAAGCAAACAGCACGTGGCAGATGAAAGCCACATCTCCTAAAGCATGACAGTAGGGAACTGAGTACAGCATCGTGGGCACAGTGTGCAGAAAAGGACAGAATCATAGAACTGAGTTGCAAGGACCCTTAAAGGCCATCTAGTTCAACTGCCCTGCACTGAACAGGGACACCCACAGCTCCATCAGTTGCTCAGAGCCCATCCAGCCTGAGCAACTGGGTGTCTCCAGGGATGGGGCACCCACCACAATATAGAGCAAGACTCTATCATTAGATGGTCACCAACCCTATTTGAACTTACAGTATTGCATGAATAATGCCCTACAAAAAATAGAATATTGGCATAGAAAAGGTTAATGCTTCTGAGTATCTGTCTCCCACTCAGCAGATCTGAGTGGGCACCTTCCAAATGAGAATATTCTGTGATTGTATGGATATACTAAAACTAAAATGTTGCGTATTAGAAGGCTAAATCACTGAACAACAAAATTCTTGTAACATAACTGCCTCAGAGCCAGACTCATGCAAACAGACACACCACCAGAAGCGCTGCTCAGATGCTGTTTAGCAGATCAATGCATTTTGCAGGCAGAAATTAACTCCCCTTGCTGCAGTTAATACACTGAAGTGGATCAAAGTCCTGTGCTGCGTTTGGCAATGAAATGATGCATTCCTGCATCCTGGGCATGGGATGTGTGGCAGCATGTCCAGCTACATACTGGGCTCATGTGGCCCTGATTTTCCTTGCATGAGGATTTTAAATGAGGAGTTGCTTGTCTTCTGAGGAGATGTTGGTAGCCGAGTCCTTCTGCAGCAACAGGAATGGCCATGAAGTGCCTGATGCCATGCTCACCCTGCCTTTGACTCCCCTTGCAGTGCTGCAGGTCCCAGCCTGCTGCCACCCCCCATTTCCCATCCTCCAGAATGTGATGGAGCAGCTATCAACAGCACCTCCAGCACTGCAAGCCAGAGGTTTCGAGTGTTAATCCAGGCACAGAGACAGGAATCCAACATGCATTATAAACAAGCTGAATTCATAATGTTATAAATGGAACTATAATTTATATATATATATATAGTTTTTAGAACACAACACCTTTGAGAATGGTTCTTTAATTCCACCTCTAATGTGGACTGCATTGTTTGCAGCTCAAATCTCTCCAGTGCCTCCCCTCCAACGACCTCACTCACCAGTGAGGAATTGTTGCTGTGCCTGCTTGCACAAAGCAGCCTGGCATTTTATCTGGGAGACAGTCCACAGATAACTTTATATATATATGGCCAATTTCTGGTGCCAGTATCAGAAAAGATACAACGCTCCAACAGCCCTGCTGGGTGCTGAGGAGGAGTTTGATAGTGCAAGTCAGCCCACTGTATTGAAGGATGGCAGAAATTTGGAAGGAAGACAGATCGGACCAATGCCAGGATGGATAATGATGCACAGAGTGGACAGTGGGGTCCAACTCCACCTGACCTTTGTAAGCACTGCTAAATCCTTGCCCTGTCCTGCTGTCCAAGTGACACAAAAGCATGCAATGTAGAACAAGGAGACAGTAGTGGGGCACACATCAGCCAGTTGTAATCCCCTGCCTTTCTCCCAGCAAAAGCAATTTAGGTTTGATATAAAGACTAAAACTTTATTCGAGTTCTTCTTGTGTAGGCAGAGAAAGGACAAAGAATTTCTGAACTCATCAGAAGCACATTAGCAGGTAAGGATTACATTAACATACTCTTGAAGGTCACAAAAAGGCAATTCACATTTCAGTTGACTACACAGTTTACCCATGTGCTACATTTCTTCTTGTTTAGTGAAGACAAGCCCCAGGACCATTCTGAGCTCTAATTATATTAAAATAACACGGTAAGAGGTCCTTTTATTTTGATGATTTACAATGCCAGCTATTGAAATGTGCTTTGCAATTAATTTGGGAAATACACAGAGTGACACTTCTCTCCCAGCCTTCTGTGGGCAGAAGACAATTCACTGTCTGCTTAATAGCTATAATAGCTCAAGACCAGATTCTCCTACAATAATTACACTTTCTCTCAAATTTATTGAAGTTAAAGCTTGCAATCATCTGCTGGGAACACTTCATTTATGTATGAAGTACCTCAGCCTACTTTAGCAAAAGAAAAGCAGGGAGATATGGGTGCTTGTTCAAACACTAAAGCCTCCATAGAAAACTTTAATTTTTATTAATATATAATAACGTTACAGATTTCTTGTGCATTTTTTGTGCCTGCCTAGTCAGTCCTCAGAGGATAATTTTAAAAGCTATGTGCAACCTTGAGGCAACAGGTATGGGGCAACTTGGGCTACAGTATGACCAAGAGGCCTTCCAATGGCTATTTTTAATTTCTTCTGGCACATAAAAGCCAAATATTCTTATCTTATGACAGTTTTCTTAATAATGAGTAACCCACAGTGTTCCTGCTTCGTGTGGTGTTACTGTCTTATACCTGTGCACACACACATCCACCAGTCCTGTGCTGAGACACCAACCAGCCACAAGCATTAGTTGACAGATGGGATCACGCAGCAATTGGGAGAGGACATATTTCAGATTTAGGGAACATCTCTCTTGTCCCAGATCACTTTAAAAAAAAATTTAGGCTCTTCTGCTGCAGTACCTGTATAAGAACATCCAAAAGCTGTTCTGATCCAGGCGGATAGCGATAGGACAAGGGGGAATGGTTTTAAACTGAGACAGCGGAGGTTTAAGTTGGATATTAGGAGGAAGCTTTTCACCCAGAGGGTGGCAGGGCACTGGAACAGGTTGCCCAAGGAGGCTGTGGATGCCCCATCCCTGGAGGCATTCAAGCCCAGGCTGGATGTGGCTCTGGGCAGCCTGGTCTGCTGGTTGGTGACCCTGCACGTAGCAGGGGGGATTTAAACTGAGAAGAATCTTTATGCTCCTTCTTAACCCAGGCCATTCTATGATTCTATGATAACTCCCCATCAGCTTTGGACATGAGATGATACATTATGGGGATGACAATAGGCAAAAGCTCTATAGACAAATATATCCAAATATATATGCTACTGATAACATAATTCTGAATTAACCTTCAATTCCCCATGCTGAAAAACCTCTCCCTGGGCAGAGTAGATGAACCAAACCTGGAAATGAGTTTCCTCCTTCAAGTGAACTGAAGGGCATGGGCTGAACAGCAAACACTGCTGCACCAGTAGGGCTTCGCTGGCTGTCATGTGGAAACAGTCAGACAGTTCTCTATATTACCTTATCGTAAAATTGGGTATTTCCAAAAGGGGAAAGGCCCCTGGGATATGTTCCAATTCTCTGCAATTTGGTCAGTGTCATTGTCAATGATTTACCAACATATTTCAGAGCTCGATGGGCTCCAGGCTTTTTCCGGCAGCACCAACCCCACAGACTCCTGAAGCCTCAAGAATTTGCTTGCAGCTAATTTAAAGCAAACATTTACATATGGAAAAACAATGTGGTGGAGCCTGTGCCAGGTTTCTCCCTTGATTCTCACTATATGCTCTCTGTCTATAACATCACGTTGGGCCACGGCTGCAGCATGCGGGGAGCCGGCGGCGGTGCCTGCCCAGAGGTAAGCTTGCTTCCATCCAGCTTTGCATACAGGAATTAGGGGCCAGTCAGTCAGCCCATCAATTCCGCCCCGACTTGAGGCATGTGCACACTGCTCTCTCTGTAAACAGCTACCAGGAAAAGAAAAAAAATATATACATATTGGCTGCTTTCCATGCACAAGCTCAGCATCGCAATTCCTTCTTATATGTACTGTCTGCACAATGGTTTTTCTTTCACACATGACAATTAAGCCTTCTTTAAACTTTCTTACTGAAGTCGCCGTATCATTTTTGGTCACTTGGATTGAATTCCTTTTTTTTTTTTTTTTTTTTTTTTTTTTTACAGGAAAGTTTACAAGGGAATATTTTTCATAACTTTCCTCACAGTAATTATTTTGCATTTGACCCGATTCCAATCCAAGCCAGATTCCTGTTTCTCTATTTTTTCCTCTGAACAATAATTAACCTATAGGAACGTCACTTGGGCTTTGAAGGAAGAGAGTAAACAAGTTACTTTTCCTAAAGCTACAGTGTTATGATGGCAGAACTATTTTTTTTTTCCTACAGCTATTAATTTCAGGCTTGTTCTAAAGGCAAATATGATTTAGAAGGATCAAAAAGGGTATCAGTGATAATTGGAACGTGAAGACAAGGAGAAGGCAGAAAGGAAAGAAAATCATGGTAGTGATACACTTAATTATGAAGGCTTATTCTGATAATCCTTCCTGAAAATGAACAAAGACGAGATTTTTGATGTTTGATGAACTTATCAAACAAGGCAGAATAATGAAGAGGTAAATGTAAAATCCGATCGAAGGTGAACCAATTAAGCACTTGGTGAAGTGCTGAAGAACACAGCCCACAAATCCTCCTGACAGAGCCAGAAGGCATCCACAGCAGCACCATCTCCAGCACAGGGTCTTTCTTGCAGACTCCCTGTTCTCCTTAGGACACAGCAGGTTTGATCCCTCCCATCACCCATCATCCCTAACCCTAACCATGGTGCCAATTTAGTGGGCTCACTGATTAATCTCCAAAGTGCTCCCAGCTCCACTAATTATCAGTGTTTCTCTTTGGGCTGCAGTCTCGTAAGTGAAACAGACTGCTCATTAGTTAATCACTAACATCACGATAATAATGTTTTGACTCAGAATAACCCCTCAAAATGCTTTGAAGGCTGCAGCAAACTCAGAGCCACATCATTACACCAGGGATTTCTTCTCAAGACAAAGAAACACATTATAAAAACAAAGGTTGTAGGATTTGAGGCGGAAACACAGAGATCATAAAGACTGGGCTGGGTGGCAAGGCAAATATTTTCTTGCTGTTATATATAGCACTATTCAGTGTATGCTCAGAGACTATGATCCAAAGACTATTGTGATGCATTACTTCTGCCATTTCCCATTTTTATATCTTCCTTTAATTTCCCCCTCCCCCACATACAGAAGGTGTGCATTTCCTTTTAGAAATCATCAGCCAACAAATCCTCATGATTAAAACAGCTTTGTGCCTTGCCAACCAGTGCCACTGGTGCAGCCATTCCCACGACCACACACAGCATCTGAGCCTGAGGTCAAATCTGTTTGCCAAAATACTGACCATAGGTTCAGAACTGTGTTAAAGAGAAGTGAAATAAATAGATTTCAGATCAAGGTGGCAAGAATAACTATTCCCAGATTTTGTGATGTGCTCCTCAGGAAAAAGCCTATTGGAAAGGGTTGGTTGCCTTCTCTCAGGAAGGAAGCTGGCTGACTGCCTTCTCATTTCATACAAAATAAGTTCCTATTAGAAGAACACACAGATCTTATTCATAAAGCTCATCTTCAAAGCTCTCAGAACACTGCCTCTCCCTCTCTTTAGAAGAAGCATCAGAGATGCAAGTTCTCCAGCTCCTGTCAACTGTCAGCTGAGCCAGTGGTCGGAATGGACTGATTGCTTCCCTTGCCAAGGGAGAAAAGTAAGGCTCCACTGTAATGTATGCATTTATCTTCTGATGTGCACATATTGAGGATGTACACACATTAATTATACATATGATACATATTCATCATCCTGAGGCATCTGTAAACTCACCCAAACATGATGGAGGTGCTCCTCTCGTAGAGAGGCTCTTGCTTTGGTGTAAACTGGCAATAAATTTAAGGCAGCAGAGCTGCAGAACACCAAATCAAAGCAAAAGGTGGAAGAACCAGGCCAGAATATTTGGCCAAAACTTTCTCCCTTTTCAATTTCAGAATTAATTATGGATCCCCTGGTTCTTAATGAAAATATTCTAACGAGAAGAAATTCAAAGCAGCCTTCATTCATCAGTTCCTGTTCTCAAATTCTGATATCATTCCAGACGCCTTCATAATTCAAGTCTTCATTTTCAAATACCTAACATAATTTTGCTTTCTAATGAGTTCATATCCCTGTATTTTTGTTCCCGTGCTTTTAATCTGGAAATGATTTGGCTCTTCTCACCCCCCTCCCCCCCCCCCAGGTTTAAAAGCAGCAATCCTCATTAATAACCCGTTAGAAACATCTCACTATCAGTGCTGTAATTTGTATCTACGTCCATCCAAGGGAAACAAATTAGATGTTTCTCTCTTGTGCAGCACCGGCACCGGACGCTGCTGCAGCCAGCAATGTTTGGAGGGCAGCGCTGCGAGGGGCCCCTCTGGGATGAGCAAAGCTGCAGTGCTGGGAAGAGCTGTGCCAGAGCTCCAAGCTGTGGGAATGACTTCCAGTGCAAGGAGAGCGGTGAGTGAATTGGACTCAGACTCCAGCCAAAGGTTTTGGGTGGGCAGAGCAGAAGTCCATCCATGTTACGTTTCAACTATTAACAGCATTGCCCATTAACCATATCTCTCAGTGTCACATCCCCACAGTTCTTGAACACCTCCAGGGATAGTGACTCCACCACCTCCTTGGGCAGCCTGTGCCAGTGCCTGATCACTCTTTCAGAGAAGTTTTTCCTTTTACCCAACCCGAACCTCCCAGGGCACAGCTTAAAGCCATTCCCTCTCATCCAGCTCTCAGCTAAAGCAGGTCAACATTGCTTCATCCACAGCACCGTTTCTCTCCATGATTGCCACATCAAGGCTTTCTCCTACCCCCAAAACAAAAGCTCTTTCAAGCTGCAGCTCCTGCAAACATTCATTCTTGAACTGTAATCATTGCTATAAGCTCCTGATGGAAGAGTGCAGTGTTTACCACACAGCATGGCTTCTTGTGGCACTGAAATACAGATACCAAATACCAAAGCAAATGCAAAAAGGGTTCCTGAAGGTGGAAGAACAATTCTCTGTGCACTCCAGGTCGCTGTATTAAACGGCATCTTGTGTGCAATGGCAATACAGACTGCAGAGATGGGTCTGATGAAAATGACTGCGAAGATGAAGATGCTGAACGCCCCTGTGGCAATCTGTTCCCCATCCCAGGGTCTGAAAAAGCAGCACGAGGGTGAGTAATTAATCAATAGCTGCAACTTCAGCAATCAAAACAGGGCTGTTTTATATTGCCCGTCCTTAATAAGAGCAGTGCTCCATGGACTGATACCATGCCATGAAAAAGCCAAGGGGGAGTACCAGCCCTCTGTTACCATGGGTAGCAGTGCAGATGCTGGAGGATTCAGCACAGCTTTTCTTTCCCTTTCTTCTCCAATTTACTACCAGAGCTTGCCTCAGCCACCCTGAAGCCACACTTCTTTACTACTCTCTGGGTCCAGCTAACTTACAGCTTTCACCAGTTCATAAGAGCAAATACTAAAGGAAACAGTAGATATTGGAAATGCAGCATCCCGCAGAGACTTCCATCTGTAGAGAGAATATCTGACTCCAGGATTTAGGACTTTGAAGCACAGAGTCAGAGCAGAGAGCCTGAGCACCAGATGATGATAAGCTGGAGAAAGTACTTGTACGCATGAAAAGGTTTTATTCTATTATGTTTTTTCTTTTTTTTTTTTTCTTGTCACAGAATATGAAGAAAAAAACAATCTAGAATGAATTTTAAGTCAAGTTGTCTACTGTGGCACTTTTGCCATAGATCTTGTGTTTTAGGCATGATGCTACTTAGTACCATTTGGAGAACATGAGCTACAATATGACAGCATAGCCATTCATTGGGCAGTTCTCCAACCTGTCTGACCCGATGCTCTGGAGTCAAAGAGAAAAATGCTCAGAGCATGAGGGCATCCAAAGTTCTTCGTGACCTATGTTAATTTGCACTGAGCACTGCATTCAATACTGCTTTGATTTGTTTCCTCTGCAGAACACACACGCACAAAAGCAATAGCACTGTCTTGTTTTTATAGATGATTCCCTGTTGTGAGGAGCAATGCTGCTGTCTAGTTTGAATAATGCTTTCATTTTGAGCCACTGAAACCCCACCTGTTACTTAATATTCCAGTAATCCAGAGGGCAGCACTGTGATGGCTTGGGAGCAGGAACAGGGAGGTGTAAGGAAATGATTAACTTAGCAAACCAATAGGAGACTCCAAGTCCAGGGAGGGCACTAATTCCATTGAAAAAATAATAATAATAATAGTAATAATGAGACCACTGCTAAAGACAGGAGATGAAATTAAGATAGGCAACACTTACAGTGAAGCCAGGAAATATTTTGAGATGCACCAGATCTCGAAAGGTTCACTGGGACTGGAAGAAGCCCAATACTTGGGACTTCCACAACTGTACTCACAGGGATGGACTTCTATCTCTAGCATCTGAGTCCAAACCAGTGTCTGGAAATCAAAGTTTGCCTTCTGTTAGCTTTGGGAAGGAGAGAGCACACTCAGCTCTCAGAGGATGGTTGCTGCTTAAGGTCCAAGTTGGATGTAAGAATGGATACATCTGGCACTGTAGCATTGTGAGGACAGAAATAGCAACAGACTCTGCTGGAAAAAGAACACAGGAGTTAAAGATCACTTTCTGAATGGTATTTCTTTCAAAAGATACAACATCCTAACACAAGAGGAGAGAAGGTACATATATGATCCTAAATTTCTGGGAGGTCACTGTGAATCTGTCTACAATGGGGAGTGGAGGGCACTGAGGTATGATGCCACGTGTGAACGCCTGTACTATGGAGATGATGAGAAGTATTTCCTGAAGCCTTACAACTTCCACATATACCAATTCCTGGTAAGTACTTGGGTGGTCAAATTTGGCAGTGCTTCCTTAGCTAAAAAGCCAAACTTGTTGCAAAGATACTATGCACATTATAGCAGAGGAGACAACTCACTGCATGCTTGCTGTCTTTCAAATTACCTTGCTCCAGTTGTCCCCAAGACAATAGACAACTGGTGATATAAGAGCAGTTTTATAGCACATCAAGGCACTGATGTGCTTTATCATCCAGGCATCCCCACTTTTATTCTACTCTAGACAAAGCCAAGATAATTCTTTTTTCCTCTCTAAATTCTGAGTTTTGCTCAGATTAATGACCTGTAGAGCTTGCAGAAGAAACTTGCCTCTCCAGGGATGAAGCTGACCATACGTAAAATCAGAACAATGCTAGCAATTCAACCCTTGGAAGCATTTAAGCCCTTGGAATGGCTAAAAGAAACATTAGTCTGAATTCTGAGGGTGATAGTCTAGCCACCAGCTCAAAGAGGGGCAATACTCCTCTCCTTATCTGCAAGCCCCATATGCACGCTGTCTTCAGAGACACCAGAGTCTAGGAAGACACTCATAACCCATGGAGATGTCTTTTTTTCAGTGTTTGTAATTTACCTGGCTTTTTACAGAGACAGCAAGTGGCACAGCCTGAGCTCAGCAGGGCTGCTGAGTTCCACACACCAGCAAAGCAGAGCTGTCATGGAAAAGGTCACTTCTCTAAAACATGGGCAGAACAATGTTTATTTTCTAACTTTGCCCTCATAAGTGGTTGGATTACTGCTGTAGAATCTTTTTCCTAAGTAAATTCCTCCTGAAGCAGGCTGGAGTGGAGTGGAAAAAAAATGATAATCACTCAAAACAGTCAGAATTTGGTAGAGCTGTAAGGATACGGAAGGAGAGCTTTTATAATGGGAAGTTTCAGGCTGGCTTGATAGACACCATTAGCAGCTTTGCCTGTTATGACATTTCTTCTGGTGGTTAAACACAAACCATTCCCCTGCATGTGGATTGATAAAGCAAGATGTGTGGCTTTATCTGGAATTTATCTGTGCCATTTCCCACACACTTCCAAATGAAATGTCATGTGGCTGCATTCTTTATTCTGCTCTCATTGATAAGGCAGCATTGACACCATCAGGAGCATCACTGGATTCAACAGAGGTATGACCAACTCCTTGAAGAAATAGGGAAAGATTCAAAAGGAAAACACATGAGAAATTAATGTGTGCTCCTTCCACTTTAGGCTTATGCTGATTCTGGATTCTCTTCTGAGTTTTACGATGATTCAAAAGATCTGATTGATGCCCTCAGAAGCAGTAAATCCAAAGGAGGGGGTTTCACCATCGGGATTGGGCCTGGAAAAATAGATTTCAAACTGAACCTCGGCTTCACCTTATCACGTGGCAAAGGATCCCTGAAGAATTTCACAGAATATACTGCAAAGGTAAAAAAAACAAAAATCAGCAATGCATACACGCCAGCCATCTTATCTGTGCATTGCATGGTATGGTTGTAACTTCTGCCTGCTTATTAATTACTTTTTTTTTGTTTTTAAACACATTGCAACTGTACATCAATTTGTTCACGTAATTGCAAATATATGATCCTTAGCAATCCTGTTTGTTGTTCTTATTACATTTTAGAAAACAGAGAGGAAAAATGAAATTGAATTACCAAGTACCACAACATGTCATCTCACCCCATCCTGTTTCATGGCTACATTAAGCACATATAAAAAAAAAAAACAACACAAGAGATAGCAATGAGGGAGGAAGAAATACCAAGATGTTGATCAAAACATTCCCCAGGGAATGATCTCCACTAGAAAATATATCTTGTTCTAATTAATATAAGCTGCCTGATAGGCAAATGCACTATTCTTGAAGAGAGGTTCAAGAAACATGATGAAAATAAGAGCTTCCAATAATAAGGCTTATTTCTCACAAGCTTTTCTCATTTTTGTCTAGCTGTGACATTGTCTTCCCCCATCTAATAACATGAATGCTACTATCTCCCACATATACTATGCCTTGTCTCCTCTGCTTTCTTGGTTGCTGATAGCAAACTATAAAGAATAATTATTTTGATAGCTTTCCAAGTTGAGAAGCCCTTAACCTGCTTGAATTTGGCACCACTAGAGCATTTACTGAGCACTTGTCTAGGTTCACTTGCAGCTGAACAGTGATCTGTTAGGGGAGGAATCATTTAAGGGGCTGTTTCTGTTGCACTGGCATTGTGTCTGAGGCAATGATTGGTCTGGAAGAGGAGCCATGGATATGTTGTTAGATCCAGTATGTTGTTAGGTTAGTAAATACTCCCCTCCCAGACAGGGTATCCTCCTGTAACCTCATCACGGTTGTCAAAATACAAAAGGGAATAACAAAAATGGAAATAGCAGAAATAGAGGATGAGGAAGAATCTTGCAGAGCTCAGTACATAAAAAAGAAACCCGCAAACCATCCAAACCATTACACTGCCCTCCACCTCACACAGCCACACATGAATGAGACATTGAAAAAAAAAAATAAAATTACCACTGATTTTGTTTAAATTTAGACTGCTTTCAAGGCTGCAACACGTACTGACAGTCATACTCAGGCTTTTCCCCGCAAGCTGGAGAACTAGGAATGACCTTCCCTCCCCCAGCCCCTCCATGAATATTGATTGTCTGCTCCTCTCTACTTGCAGAATGTTGGATTCATTAGAATTGCGACCAATGTGCAGACAGCCCGCTTCAAGATGAGAAGGAACAACATAATTTTGGATGAAGACACGCTCATCTCCCTGCGGGACCTTCCAGATATCTATAATTATGGCATGTATGCCAAATTCATCAATGACTATGGCACCCATTTCATGACATCTGGCACTATGGGAGGCGACCTTGAGTACATCCTCGTTGTTAACAAAGAAGAAATGAGACGAAAAGGTTAGAACGACACAAGTATTTAACTGCTCACAACTTTCTGTTCTAAACCAGGTATTTAACAACCTGTAGATCATGGAATAGGTCCAGTCCAGCATTTGGTGGCTCCTTGGTGGGTGGATGCTCATTAGCAGCCAGCTTGGAAAAGAGAGCCTATTTCTCATCACAAGATAGACATACATCCACCAAAAATCCCCAAAATGCAGTGGGGCTGGGGTATGAGTACTCACACGTTCTTCACAAGATACTACTTGATGCATAGCAGAGGAGAAGCTTTATTGTCACAAAATGTTCTTCCTGATCTCATTTTAGAATAATCTGAGTGAGGTTTTTTGGTAGTTTAATAAGGAATCCGAGTATCTTTTTCTCTCTTTCTCCAGTGTCACTTACTAGTCTTCTCTAAACCTCTTCTATTGCTTAGGGTCTTAGCTCTGGCCACCTTATGGATGCTCAAGGATTGCAAACTCATCCAAAGTAAAGAATGAGAGCCCACTGACACTTTCACATCCTAAAAATGAGGACTTCAATTTTCTGCAAATGGAAATAACCCATTGCACTTGGCAATAGCTCAGCATCTTATTCTGGCTAGTGTCATATCCAAAGACTACCAGAGCTCTGTCAGCTCCAGCTCTCAACAAATTAGAGCATATGAGGCTGGAGAGCTGTACCTCTAAATCTCATTCAATGAAACATCCACTGCAGATACCTAGACTGTAGAAATAGCCATTACCAGAGAGCCAAAGCCTAACGCTCTACCTAATCAAAAACACAAGATGCAGAACAACAGTAACATGGTACCATGGATTACACTAAACAGATGGCCAACTTTTGCAAAGGTGACAATAGTGCAACAGATCCAGATTTACCTAAATATCACCACTCTCCTCTGCTGAGGGTACCTATGCCCCTATGAGAATTCAGGTCAAAATAAATTTGAATTTGGAACTCAGGTGCAAATTGCTGAAATCACATCAGTTTCCATGGCTCTGCTCTCCAGTCTGAAATGTTTTGGTACCACCAGCACTAGAATAACTACACACTGCATAGCTAGCATTAGCCATGCCATCTTTCTGCAAGAAATTACCCATTTAGAGATTTTTTTCTGAATTCCTCAAATGGCAATGTTTGGAAACATGATGCCTCTTCAAATCATTCATTCACTTTGAAGAGTGAGGGACATAGAAGTGAACACAGCCTTGGCAAGCGAGTCATCAGGAAACAGACTGCCAAATTCAGAGGAAGAATTAATCAAGCACATGTGGATGCAGGCTATTATTTCACTTTCTCGTGTTTATTATGTATCTGAGGAGTATATTTATTGCTACAAGATGCCCTTTTTTAGGGAAGAAGGATGCTGAAGTTCAGCAAAAGACAAAAATGTGCCCCAGTAGAGATGTAATTTTCATTCTAATGGGGCACGTTTGTGTAATTTCCATCTAACTCAGATTCTGCTAGAAAGGCCACATTTATCAAATCAACAGCACTCTGCATCATATGATGTAGATCCATAAGGACCACCTGCAGTGGCTGATAAGCTACTGTGCAAAGCCATGAGGAAAAAGCAGCCTCTCCATTGGCGATCACTGCCATGCTTGCTTGAAGGCTGTATTTGCAAGAGGATTTATTCAACTCCCCTGAGGGATGGTCAGGATCAGGGTATAAAGCTCTCAAATCTTGAAAACTAGGGCTTCCAAAAACGAGTTTGAAGCAGGGCTGAGCAGCACAACTCCTGCTTTAGATCCACCCATACATCCTGAGAATCCAACTAGCCCAGGAAGCTACACATTAAATGCTTTGGAAGAGAAAACAATCCTTTTGTTTTCGTGGACAGGTGATTGAGCCAGTCATGCCCAGGAAATAAAATCCCTAGGCTGAGCTCTGCTTAAACGAGAATATCTGGTGGTCACTGAGACAACTAAACATACACATGAGCTAGATTTCAAGCACCTGAGAAACCTGAATTTTGATAATGAGGTCACCTTCTGCATTAAGACACACACAAACAGACCACAACCAACTTGTGCAGGGCTCAGGACTGCAGTTTTGCAGTGAGACCCATCACTAGCTTTCAGGCTGCAATAGCTTCCTTCTATGAACATGGCCACAAGTGAATTAAACAAATGCTTATGTCAGAGTAAGGTCCCTTGTTACTCTGCCATCAATATTTTTCATTACTTTTTTAAAAATAGATTGTTATGACTCTATTATTTAGCTGAAAATAATGTAATGTGTTCCCACATTACAAGAACATTTATGGGAGAAACATTACGCGCAGAGTAAATTAGAAAGAGTCTTCATATATTCTGATTAATTCAAAACAAAGCAGTAAATCTTGAGCACACTCAGCTATTGCAAATTACATAACATAAAAAAACTATCAGGGCTCCTCCCTCAAGTGCCAATATTTTCTATGACCATCTTTTTGCAATGATAACCACTTTGCATTTATCAAGACCCAATCTTGCTGCAGCCAATAGCAAATTGTATTGACAGACCCTCGCTGAACATAATTACTCAATAGGAACCATAGCAAATCAATTAACCAGGGCATTCCTTGAGTTTAATTTTATGGCCCTCCAACACTAAGATGAGCAATCACTCACGGTGCTTTGGGTGAGTGAACTTTACCCACTGCACTTACAACTGTTGAGCACTTTACTGCAAGTAACGGTGCGTTATCCATTTGATCTTCCTCAAGGGCTCCATTTTGCATGGAGATGTAATTCCCTATGAAGCCTTCAGAGGGTTTCAGAGGAATGTCACTTCAGGAACAGGACTTGAAGTCCCTTTCCTAGGGCACTGAGCACATACGTGAAGACACCGAGCGTCTCCACACCCTGCACAACTCCCCACCTCCCCATTAGGACATATGGGACAGAAAAACAGCAGTTTTTACTCATGTTTTAAAGGCAAGCAAGAGAGTGTGCTGCTCCCTAGCACAAGGCAAACTT
Organism: Tympanuchus pallidicinctus; assembly: GCF_026119805.1. NCBI lineage: Eukaryota > Metazoa > Chordata > Aves > Galliformes > Phasianidae > Tympanuchus > Tympanuchus pallidicinctus. The sequence continues at coordinate 4,056,749 of NW_026294791.1, read as the reverse complement.
AGTGCTCTGGGTCAGGCTCAACTAACTGGAGCCTCAACCATTAAACCACTAAAACACAGTGCAAAAATCCTGCCAAGAAGAGCAGGGTGTCTGACAAAAGGAGCATCGTGAAAGTCACCTATTTCTTACAATACCCATATTAATTGAAACAGAAAGATTTCCTAACTAATCCAAAAGACATTTTTCCATTTGCAGCAGACTGAAGCATACACATAAAACTACACCATATGAAATATGCACATTGCTTACCTTAGTGAAACCACCTCATTAGTCTGCTTCTCCCCTCTGCAGTCACTTCATGGGTCTCCAGTTACATATTTGTGTGATGTATGTGGCAGCACTATAACAGCATGCAATAAGGCTTTTGTAGCTTACAGCAGACAAAACTGTAGCAAGTGACTGCTGAAGGTGCTGCTTATACATTGGTCAGATCCTTAGTTTGGGAAAATTAGCAACAACATGTTGATTTCAGCTGCTGTTCCCAGCTTTACTCTATTTGTAAGTTAGTCTCTGGGGAGGGGGGAGGGGAGGAACAAAAAAGAACCAACACACACACACACAAAAAAAAAAACCCAAACAACAACAACCAAAAAAACCCCCACAAACAAAAACTACAAAATCTTTCCCATTTTAAATAAATGGCCAAAGAAGGAAATATGTGCTTGAAGTCTTGTATTAAGATATTCTGTTTCTTTTAATAAGAAGGAAACTACTTACTGGTAAGGAAGTTTCCCTATTCACCTAATATGGTCCAATACATCCCAATAAATGCTTGGCTTTGCCACTGTGAGGCTGAAGGCTGTTCTGTGCCTGGAATAAGCCTGTGAGTAACAGGCAATGTAATTAGCTGACTATTTTCCTCATTGATATGAAATACACAAGTGGGAAAATGAAAACCTTCCACTCAGTACTAATCACTGCATTTACTGTTTGCATTATTGCTTCACAGACATCAGCTATGAAGAAGTAACCACCTGTTTTGGCCTCTCAGTGGGCATGTCAGCCACAAAGCTTATGCTGCATTGGGAAGCATCTGTGTCACTCTCTGTCTGCGCAGAGAAACAGCTTCTGAATGCTGGTATGGTGATGGGATAGTTGTCTGCTAAGATACAGTCCATGGCTCCATTCCTTTGTCACTGAGCCTGTGGGTTAAGATAGGGTTACAAGGTATAGAAGGTGTTCTTGGGTGTTGTTCTTGGGTGCTAGCCCAAGACACAGCTCAGACCCAAGGTGGGACAAAAGCATATTTGGGTTCCACTCTCCAGGAGCAGGTGCCTCTTGAGAGATATTGAAGTAGTAAATGTAAGTAGAGTGAAAGGATGACTGGTGAGCTACAGTCCCTTCAGCCACCCCAGGGTGGGCAGGGATGAACCAGGGAGACAAAAAAAATCAGATCCAAGCCCCCATGCTCCCTTGGAATTGGCCCGTGGCTCCAGTCCCTCTGTAGATTCCCATGTGTCATCAAACATGCAGGAGACTTTGTTGTGACCCACGGGGCCAATGCCGGACCAGAGAGGGCAACAAGGTGTCTACTGCATAAGTTAAAGCTGATCATAACAAACAGAAAACCCCACTGATAGACAAGGAGGTCTGCATCCATGCTAAGCAGACATAAAGGCCAGAGATGTGCAGCCTCTTTAGGTCTTACCAGCTTTGGGCATTTGCCAGCGCTTAACTTGTCACCAACCACGTTATAACAATGCAGAGGGTTCACCCTGCCAGTGCAGAAAGAAATGGAGCATCCTTTAATTTTGGGAGTCCTGCACTGGTACCACTCACTGAGAGTCCCTATGATGACTGAACTGTGCAGTTCCTTGTGTAGATGTGGTAACTAAATATATGTGTGTTAGCTGACTTCTCAGATGCTGGGAGCAACAGTCCAGTCGTGGAAGATATCATTGTCCGGATTAAAGGTGGAGATACCTCTTACAGTGCACGGCCCTTAAGCAGTTGGGATAGCAACACGTATCGGCGCTGGGGAAGGTCATTAAAATATAATCCAGCTATTATTGATTTTGAGGTAAGGCTTTCTGCAGTTGAAGAAACTCTGCCACTATAACGAATGAAAGTGTAGCCGAGCAGATCATTTCGTATTTTTATTGTGATCCCATCACAGAACAAGATTAAATGTAATGGGCCACTGATCTAGTAACCTCTTATTCATTTCACAATGGGGAGTACATCTCCTGCTAGCAGCATCAGCAGGGAGGCAGACAAGGAGCTTAATGCTGGATTAGTGCCGAGTTAAGTTTGTGATGTGTCCCCAAACAGCTTCCCCGTGAGAGGCTCTCCATGGTTGCATCCACCCCTATTATTCTCACTAATGCTCCTGGCCTCCTGTATAGGCAGGATATTCATGGGGAACAGTTCACATTCTGCCTGCTTCAGAGCCACAGTGGTTCTAGCAAACCTCTGCACACCACGGTGGGTAATGAATCATAGAATCATACAATGGCCTGGGTTGAAAAGGACCACAATGATCATCAGTTCCAACCCCCTGCTATGTGCAGGGTCGCCAACTGCCAGGCCAGGCTGCCCAGAGCCACATCCAGCCTGGCCTTGAATGACTCCAGGAAAGGGGCATCCACAACCTCCTTGGGCAACCTGTTCCAATGTGTCATCACCCTCTGTGTGAAAAATACATTGTTATGGGTGCTTCCAGGAGTTAGAGCAGGAAAAACCACTTTCTCAGTGGGGTCCTATCTCTTCCCATGCTCTGCAGAGAGGGTTTGTGGCCATAAAAATCAGCAAAGTTCTTATCCTCCCATTTTATTGGATGGTCTGTAAAAAGGGAAGTTCAACTGGGGCATCCTATAGGGATTCTTAGTGTGAAGGAAGGACCAGGGTCACAGCGTGGACACAGTGTCATAGCCATCCTTGCTGTCAATAGAAGGAAGTACAGCAAGAGGGCCAAAAAGTAAAAGAGAAGTAGTGGAACTGGTAATTATTTGCATTACTGTCAGGAAAGTGGGAATCTGCAAAGCCTTCTGGGCAGCACCCCAGTAGCAGAAAGGCCAGCTAAAGAGCAAGTGCTTTCAGTCACAACCGAATGCATGCTTCAGGTTATTCACCTTTCTTCACCAATTCCCATCAACTCTGGGCAAAACTTATTGCAGTTTTCCAGTAAAACACCTGCTGGCCTCTCTGCTGGCTGCTTTGAGAGCTCAGCCATCATTGTGCAACCAGCAGCGTTTCATGCTGCCAATAAGTTCCTATGTCCACTATAACAGTGCTTATCTGTAGCTCGCGCTCATTTGTTAAACAAGTTTATACAAATTGGACTAAGAGCTCTTCCCAAAGCCTTTCTGATCCTCCTCGCCCTGTGTGCCTTGTGCAATGAGATGATGCTCAGGACTTTCCTGGACTGACGCTCACCAGTTCTCAGCCAGATGCATGCTAGGCATATAGATGTGTGTCCTCGCATCGGCCTTGAGCTTGTTGCTTTAAAGTTCCCTTTTGTTACTGGTGAAACTGGAAAGGCTGAGATTTTTCATGGATCCAGTTTTTAAACACAGCTGAATACCTAACACACCCTGAACAGCCACTCATGGCATTTCAAAAGGCAGAGCCCTGCCACCAGTGTATGAGCCTGATGCCCTTTGGCTAATCCTATCAATCCTATGGAGTAGGCTCAAAGCAGAAGGTAGGTTACAATTACAGCTGTCTACATCTGGATATTTTGATTAATCATACACAAGAACTGCATTTCGCTACTGGAAATACAAAAGCTTGCTATGCTTTTAAAGCTGTAGATGCCTTAGCATTATTTCACAGTATCAAAGAGCAAAATGTAGGCAGATAAAATTCTCAGTGTTTAGTTTCCATGATACCCGCTGTCTGAAGCTCTCACCCAAATGTTTTTGGTTCAAAAAAGCAAAAGGCGTGCAAGAACCTGACACTGTGGCAGCAGTAAGAAATCAATCAAACAACGGGCTTACTGGGGTGTTCTGATTTATCATTTGGATCCACATTGAAAAACCAAAGCATGTCAAAAGAAGCCATTCCCACACAGACCTCTAAGATGGGAAGAGTTTTGGACCAGTGGTTTCTCACTAGGCACTATCAGTGGTGGTAACGTCTGCATCACATCCATGCAGCTGTCGAGGAAGACAAATGAGCTTTTTCTCAGCCTTGCCTTTACCCAGCAATCTCCCTGCTCTCTGCAGCACCTGAGTTTGTCCCAGCTGTAATCTCCAACCTCCATTCTTTATCTCCATCCTGTGCAGCTGCAACCTATCCACGAAATCCTGCGCAGAAGTGCTGCTGGCAACATGGAAACCAAACGGCAGCACCTGAAGCGGGCTTTGGATGAGTACCTGCTGGAATTCAATGCCTGTCGCTGTGGGCCATGCCAGAACAATGGGGAACCTGTCCTGGTGGGAGATGAGTGCTCGTGCCAGTGCCGGTCTGGATACAGTGGCCCTGTCTGTGAGCAGACTGAGCACCAAGGTGAGGTCCCAGTGTGCTCCCATAGAGGGGACAGAGCTGTCCATGCACGTGGTAAACCAACACAGAATATCCTGAGTTGGGGGGGGAATAAAGATCACTGAACCCAACTCCTGGTTCCACATGGGACCACCTGAATCCTATGGTTGAGAGAGATGTCCCAGCACTCCCTGAGCTCTGGCAGGTTGGGGCAATGCCTTTCCCTCGCCCCCACCCAGCCCTCCCTTGATGCAATTCTATGCCATTCCCTTGGGTCCTCTCACTGTCCCAGGTTGCAGAGCTCATGCTGTCCCCTCATTTCCAGTGAGGAGCTGTAGGACTACCATGAGTCCTCCCCTCTGCTGACACACGATGTTAAACAGAGCAGTTCCACCCAACACAGCTCCAGACCTTCAAATACCTGCTGGTAATTAGGGCCTCTCCACTGGAAAATCAGATCTGCGATAAGGAATACAAGCAAAGTTTGGTAGATGATTTATGAAACTGAACTAAAAAGCAGTGGCTCAATGACTCAAAAGTGGCCTTTTTTTTTTGTTTTTTTTTTTTTTAAGAAAACCAGCAACCTCAGGTTGGGTTGTCTCCAAACCTAAGAAACCCATTGCACTCACACAAATTGCTCTGAGCATCACGGCATCAAAAAGCCCTCTCAGATCCCCAAGCCCAACCCCAACACACCCCGAATGTACCCACTGACCATGTCCCTCACTGCCACATCTCTGTGGTTCTTGGACACATCCAGAAATGGTGGCTCCTGGTTTTTAGAAATGAAGAGGGGACAGAGCAGGATTTTCAGCTCATGGAAATGAAGCGGATTTTTAGTTTCAAAACTCATTTAAGAGCAAATGTGGTTTTGTTTTTTTGATTTTTTTTTTTTTTTTTTGTTTTTGTTTTTTTTTCTAAAGAAGAGTATTTCAGAAGCTGGGAAGCCCAGCTTTTCATCCAGCTCTAAGTAAGAGCACACAAATCCATTTTTACTGTTCAGATTAATAAAGTGCCCAAGCCAGAGATGAAGGCCAGCTGAGTAAATAAAACACGACAGTAAATGACAGCCATCAAGCACTCCCATCATTCAGAAGCACTGCTGTAATCTATAGTATCGAACACACCTGACATCTCAGTCTGTATTGTAAAGAAAAAGCCTCAAACTGACCCATCTGCACAGGGACAGGTGGGCTTTTGGGACAGCTCCACAACAGTGAGTCTAGGGGATATTTGTCCCTCTGCCTTGCTTGGAGGTGGGGGAATTAGCACAGAGAGCTGCTGGCAGCCCTTTGGGAAGTCAAACTGCAGCTCTTCAGGTGAGACAAACATTATAATTTATGTCCTATGCTTTTCCAGGCACAGAGACAGATGGGCACTGGAGCTGCTGGTCATCCTGGACCTCGTGCCAGTCAGGCTCACGGCACCGCAGCCGGCAATGCAGCAACCCAGCCCCGCAGCATGGAGGGGCATCCTGCATGGGGAGAGATGAGCAGAGCTCTTCCTGCTGAACCCAGCATGGCTCCATAGGCATGAGCTCAAGGCTCTAAGTGCCTCAGGTATGAAATACACAGGTTAGAACTGTTTACTCGCGGAAATGTCTATGTTTGCCTTTGGAAAACAAATTAAAAGCTCGCGATCCTTGCATTTTTATGCAGTTGGTATTGGCATATGTACCATGAAACTTTTATAAGTTGGCACCGTCAGATTCTTACGTCTAGCATATTGGACAGGGCTGTGTCTTCAGTAAAGCCATATGCTGAGCTGCATGGAGGAAGCTTAAGCCCAAAGACGTTCAAAGAGCCATTGTGAAATGTCAGCTCAAAGATTCTTACATCAACAAATAAAGTAACAAAGAGGCCGGAAGGAAACCATTCTTCAGGGGATGCTCACATAGGGGCAGGCTGCTCCTCCAGTGATGGGCTGATTGGCACATGGGCATTTCATGCCCTGGGCATCCAGAGACAGAGAATTTGCTACTGAGCTGCTTGATTTAAAGATCTCTTCTGAACGTAAGGCATAAATCTCAGCACAGGAATACATGTGGTATTGAACTGCATCCAGAGCCCACAGCTCAGCCCTCTTAATGAACTGCCACAAAACCCAGGGAGGACAGAAGGCAAGTGGCACTTTATTTCACTGCGCTTTGCATTGCAGGGAAAGCAGGGAGGGGGGAAAAAGCCCTGAGAAGGAATCAAGCATTATGAACAGCAACAAAACCTCAAAGCACAAAGGAGCACTTCTACATACATTTGAATGGGAAAGGAATCGTGGTTTAGTGAAAGAAATTGCTCAGCTCTAGCTCTGATGCTTGGAAATGCTTGTTTCTCAACAGTGTGTCGGTGGTGATTTAGAGGCTGACATGTAGCTGATGTAAATCAGTGTAGCTCCTTCACTGCAGCTGATTTATGCTACCCGAAGATCTGGCCCCATATTTTCTTTTGTGTGCACATTTGCCAAAAGATAATTTTTTCTTTTTTTAATCGCTTCTGTTTTGCTTGAAAGTGAAACTGCAGCATTTTTTTTCTCTTCTTTTCTTTTTTTTTTTGTATAAGAAAATAACAAACCGTGCTGTCTCAAACACCAAGGTTTGATTTTTCAGTGAAAAATTACTACGACACGTTTCTAAGATGTGGATAAATGTCTGAAAAAACGGTGGCCTTTTTGCCAAGCTTGCTTTCCCAGGTAAAGTCTGCATTCATCCAGAGATAGATTTGCTCCCCAGGGTTTGGATCTGATGTCTTCTATGCTGAGAAAATGCAGCAGCATGAAGCATCCACTGATACTGGTGTGATTAAGGCAGCACGGAGGAAAGTGAGCAAAGCAGCATTTTCCCACTATGGTTCTATCAATAGTTGTTGGCATAGGGCTGGGACATTATGCAGGACATGATCAATGGGCAAAGGGGTGATGGGATGATGGTTGCTTTTGATGACTTGGACTTGATAAAGAAATTCTTTACTGTGAAGATGGGGAGATGCTGGCACAGGTTGCCCAATGAAGTTGTTGATACCACCTCCCTGGAAGCACCAAGGCCAGGCTGGATGGGGCTGTGAGCAACCTGGTCTAGATGGAGGTGTCCCTGCCTATAGCAGGAACTACATGATCTTAAAGGTCCCTTCCAACCCAAACCATTCTGTGATTGTATCATCTTAGAGGTCCCTTTCAACCTTAATGATACTATGACTCAGTGATTATGTAGAAACATATGACAGGGTTCTTACATCCAAAACTATTTTGGTTCATGGGTGATTCTCACCTGTGCACAGACTGCTTGGGACAAAACCCAAGAGCAAATGAGAGTCAAGCTACTGCAGTGAGCCTCTGTGGCCAGGGGGAAGAAATTAATGAAGGGAAAGATTTGCTGTCTAAGAGGCTGGAGAGTGGAGGCTGGGGGAAGATGACCTGCAGCCTCACCTTTGGAGGCATTTCTATAAGGCTGGAAAGTCACCACAACCAGAGAAATCCAAATGATGAAAGAATTGAATGTGAACCAACACCAAGAAGGGCTGGGCAGCAGCCCCTTTCCTCTGCTCACCCAGGACTCAGGCATCTTCCTCCCCAGAGCTCAGAGCAGAGAACTGCAGTCCAGGGAGAAAATGCCCATAAGGTCTGTTTAAATTAAAAAAAAAAAAAAAAAGAGAGAGAAAAGAAATAAAAAAGATTATGAGCAATTACACATTTACCACTTGCCACTCAAAGAAGCTAATATTTCTCCTGCTGAAGTGGCCAGCATGAGAGCTGTGCTAGATGAGATAAGGAGCAAAAATGTACATTTCTTACTTAAACTAAAAGCTTAGAGGGTACAATAAAACACTACGGTTCCACCCTGGCTTTAATGAATGGATTTTCCCCTCTTGCACATTGACATACATTTGATATAGTTATTTATCCTATATATTTCTTGTGGCATATTTCCCAGGAGACCTTGTTTATCTCTCTCGTAAGTACATGATGGATGTATGGTGCTTTGGATAAATGGTATCACAATCAGATATTTTTATGGATATAGGCAAACTGGGTTATTAACAAAGGAAGGGCAGAGAAGAACCAGTACGCAACAGAAAACAGCAAATGATTGATGACAATACACCTGAGGTTGCAAGGTGCAGGCTCCAGATAACCAGCTAACAGGAGAGGAGATAAGGGCAGTGCCTGAGACAGAGCTGTTTCCCACCCCGGGGTCAATGTCATGCTGGCTGCCCCAATGGATGGGTCCCTCCCAGCCCTCTATTTCACAGCAGCTGAGGACTGCCCACTGGGAGCAGCTCTGAGATTGTCTCCTTCCCCTCTATACAGTGTTAAGGCACTGCTGCAGGAAGAAGCAAAACATCAAATCTACCCCAAACTGCAAAAGACAACAGAAATGACAAAAGACAGTAGATAAAAACAAAAGAAATGCCAGATCCTGGGGAGTTCAGGGGGAGGCTGGCATTTGTTGTGCTGCTGCATTGTGCCCAGCACAGTGAGAGTCTAAGTGCTAATAATGGTAGTACATAATGGTAATAATGACTGTCCTCCTCTCTAGTGTTGTTGATTTACACAACCAGAAGGTGTTAAAATAGGATATAAAAGGAAGAGAAATCTGCAGCCATAATTTGAAAGCTGGCGGTTTGCTTTGGTGCTTATTGGGCTGTATTACGAGTACTGCAGAACAACCCACTGTTGGCAATCTGGGGACTGTTATCACCTCTACATGGACTTGCTGGGTCACTTTCTATGCAGTCTCTCTGTCTGTGTCCATTACTTTCTCTGTAAAGCAGATTTCTGGTTTATATGCCCTCAGAGGCCTGGGTGGGGACAATGGCAAGACTGCTGCAAGTCACCCAGCTCTCCTACCGTATCAATGCAAGGGATCATGGATCAGCTGCTGGACCGTGAACCAACCTGATGACAGCCTAGACCAAATCCCAGCTGGAAATCAGTCTGACCCATTTCCGATGTTAGGTGCAGTAAGAATCAGGCTGGTTTTGTGCTGGGAAAGTTGGACACAGAATCACAGGGTCACCAAACCATTTAGGATAAAAAAGACCTTCATGATCACCAAGTCCAACCATCAGTCTGATGCTGAGACTCATCACAAAACCATGATCCTTAGTGCCATGTCCACACATGTCTTGAATACCTCCTGGGATGGGGACCCCACCATTGCCCCAGGCAGCCCGTTCCAATGATTGAACACTCCCTGTCTGTAAGGAAATTCTTCCTAATATCATGACACGACAATTAGAACTTACCAAAAATACTGTTTCTGGAACTTCTCCAAACCATGTTGACTGGATCCATCACACATCACAGCAGCAACATCTTCAGGAAGGAGGTGGAAAAAATACATTTTCCCTGTTTACTGAGTTTATTTTTAGCATGCAAATAGCAATAGCTGTGACAACCAGTCAGTATGGCTCTTGTGCTGAGACACAGGTGACAAAAGCAATGATACAGAACTACCACAGGTTTAAGGAACCACACAGTCTTAGAATAGTTTGGGTTGGAACAGATCTTTAAATCATCTAGTTCCAATGTAAAGAAACCCATATTAATACAGCACATCTGGTCCAGGGCAGGAATGCAATATGAGATGCAATAAAGCCCATTGAGACAAGAATCTTAGCCAGGAAAATGGGCTTAACCAGCAGAGAACATGCACGTGTTGTGTCTGCAGCCTTCTTGTTTTCATACCTGGGTTATTAATGTCAACTTGCACGGAAAGTGGAAGTGAGAAACCCCAGTAAAAGATAGTACCAAAATTTAATGCATATCAAAATGAAACAATAAAACCTTCAGCACAGAATTTTTTATTACCCTCCAGGTCATCGTAAATTGTTAGCTAGTTAAATCAAAGCACAAAATCACAAGGACAAGATAAAGTTATGTCCTTTAGGGGAGGCTCCTAGAGCCTATAGGCTCAACATGCAACTGCTACTGAAACGATACACCAGGTAGGCTGTCCTACTCATTTGAAGATTGCCAAGTCTTTCTTCCTCCAAAAAACAAAACAAAACACCCAATCCAAATCCAAATAATACAAACTCAGGCATTTCCACTTCAAAAAATCTGGGCTTTCCTGATAGGGGGCAAGCTTTGGGTTGCTGTATTTTGCTCTGCTTGCAGCAGCAGCAGATAGATGCACTATGACCACAGGTCAGAGTGCTTACTCCACTGTGATGGAGTGGGGGTCACATTTACAAAAGACACTCTACTTATCTGAGAAAGCTCCTCAATCAGAAGGGGAAGCAGCAGCACTGCAGCGCGTGCCCTCACAGGCAGGTGCCCATGAACCAACGCAAGCTGGTGACTGGGCTCCTCTGTTGCACTGCTTCCACAGTGCCCCTTTAAAAACCACAAAGAAAAATGCAGATTGCATTAGCAGTGACCATGAACCTGAATGAGCCACTTGGCAAATTCCTACCACACAAAAGACATCACAGTTACACAGTGGATGAGGAAATGTTGTGGGTTGGCAGCCCAATTACATATGTAGCCCATTATGAGTACAGAGGGAGCTGCTTTTACATATGCACATATCCAATGTGCTCTTCCTTTCTTAAAGCTGTCACACAAACCTTGTCGATAAGTGTGGAGGCGGCATGAGGGCTAAAACTAAATGCATGTTCCATTGTTTATATGTCAGAGAGCCTGAGATGTTCTTACAAGAATTGCATTTAGACAGCATCAGTCTGAAAGAAGAGAAACTGGTGATATCAACCCATCATCACCAGCATCCTTAAAAGCCTTCCTAAGAATGTTTGACCTTGCTGATGTTAGGAGACTCACAACACTCACAAATGACTTTGCACTGGTTGCACTGTTTTCCCAAAGCAAAGCTTCTCTTGTAATTTTATAGCATGCCCCAACAAATGTCTGTGTAAAAATCATTAACTACCAAACAAGCTGCAGGAGGAAAGTCCCCAGACCATTTGTTCTCAGTTGAATCGCAAAGCAGTGCATAGAGACATAAGTTCCACTTTTGTAGGACCTGGGTTGTGATGCATTGCTTTAGGGATGGTAACAAAGGGCAAATCACACATTTTGCTTTGTCTCATTTCATAGCAAACCCTCTCCATCTCTGATGACCTAACCTGCGAGCAGTCATCTCTGCTGCCTTCCCAAAGCCCCAGGCAGCAGCAGAAGGAGCAGCTGCTTTCCCATTCCCCATTCCAGTAAAATCCCTTTGTCCTTCCCTGACTTCTCCAAGGAAAAAGTATCTGAGTGTATCAGGGTGCACTCAGTGTGCCTGTTCTACTTCTGAATGCACAGGAGGAAGCTTGTCTCTGCAGTGAGTACCACTGCTGTGCAGTTACATAACAATACCTCACTGTCACCAGATTGCACTTTGCAGTTTGGTTTTCACTCCTTCAACATAACTTCTAATACGACAGAGAATTTAAGTTAAATACCATAAATAGGGAAACTGGGGAAGTGGCTTTGAATGTCACACTAGATACTATAGTGCTCATTGAGATTTAGACTTTAATATGCTGTATTTCACTCCACGTGACACAGCTGTCTTCACAGAAGCTGCATGTTAGTGCATATTCTGGTGTAAGATCAGTCTTTTCTTATCTCAAAGGAACCTTCAAAAATAAAATGGCAGAACTTAAAATCACACAACAGTCTCTACCAAATAAGGCATGAGATGCAGCTCGTCCCTATTTTGACATAAAGACACAGAAAAACTACAGAGAACAGTAAGCACAACCAGAGCATGGGACAACTGCAAAGCACGTCCAAAGCTGCGATGCTACCAATGCCTTCTGAATGCACTGGGATGAGACAAGCAGAGCAGAGCCAACTTAGCAAGCTAGTCAGGTAACACCTTCCCACTCGGTTTGGAAGCTGGTCACTGTGTGTACACTGAGTTCTTAATGATTTTCCCTCTAGCAAGTAACTGTTTCAGCATCTGGCCCTGAACAAGATGAGCCGCCATTCCGCGGTGCCGGGTTGTTGCACTGCCGCCTCCTTGTTCGTTGACCTCCTGAGCACGGAGACCAGCTGGCCCAGCAACCCCAGTTTCCATTAATAGCAGCATCTGGAAAATAAAAACCAAGCCAGAGAGGACTGTCAGAATAAAGCAGCTCTTTCCATGGGGAGAGCTGTCAGATTCCATGAATCGTATTTACATACAAACAGCTCTGCCCCATCCACACCAACACTAACACACCTGAGTCATTAGCAGCAATACTTTTATGTACTTTTACATCTCTGTTCAGCATTTCTGGTGTTTGTTCAAACTACGTTTTGCACATTGAGGACAAAAAGAATGTATCAATCAGATTTATTTTTGGCTATAGGGTGTTTCTCTCCCTGACCTAATCCAACCCAAGTAAGGAAAAGAGCAACTAAAGTCATGTCACATTTTGAGGTGTTAGGGATAATCCCAGCACGTTCTCCTTCAGTGAACAGCAGCTTGAATATTCAGCTTTCTGCCCACTGCTTTTCCTGTTACAATGTCTTCTTCTGGACCCTGAGCACGTGAGTGACAGAAATTCAAAATCCTGAGAATCACAGAGCCGAACACAGGAGCAACACAGAAAAGAAGGAAAGGGGAGTGAGAAGTTTTATGCTGACAAGTGGATGGATGTGAGTCTATGGGAGAGTCAGATGTGATTACATGTGTGCTAAGCAGACCGGAACAAGGTGTAAGTGACTCCACAGTTTAAGGTTGAACAGACTGGCTTAGAAACACCTCCAAAATTGACCTTTTGCTTGGTGTAATCTTGGCTTACAATGCATTTCAGCCTGGCTTTGGTAGGACACAGTCAAGCAGAATGAGAACTGGATAAAAGACTGTAAACAATGAGCGGTGATAAATGCAGTGCAGCAAAGTGTGGGATGGTGCCAGAGCTCTGGCTGCCTGAGATCCAGTATTATTTAGCATCTAGATTAATGAGCTGGAAGAAGTAAACAAAAATGATTAAATTCACAGGCCATCCTAAACTAGAAGGAGTTAGAACATCAGTCAGGAGACAGCACCAATACAAAGCGAGCAAGAATGCTTCAAAACAACATAATAAGATTTTAAGATTAAAATGCATGGCAACATGCCTAAAGAAAAACAGTTTGCAATGTATGGACTGTATCAAAGGGAAGAACTTGGGAAATTGAACTGCTGGAGGAGATCCAAGGCCTGATGTGGATTGTAAATTGGGCAGGAGTTTATAGAATCATAGAATGGCCTGGATTGAAAAGGACCACAATGATCATCTAGTGTCAATCCCCCTGCTATGTGCAGGGTCACCAACCAGCAGACCAGGCTGCCCAGAGCCACATCCAGCCTGGCCTTGAATGCCTCCAGGGATAGGGCATCCACAACCTCCTTGGGCAACCTGTTCCACTGCCTCACCACCGTGAAGGCAACTCAGTGTGCACACAAAGAAAAGAAAATGAAATTTAAGAGCATGCAGGCAATGAGCGTTTGCCCCCTTTGTAGGTCCCTAATCCCATGCCCTGGGCTGGACAGAGTGGAGACAGCAGCACAGGCAGCCCTGTGGGTCACACTCACCTGTCCTGCTGGGTGTCTCACAGGCAGTGCCACGGTGGCTGAGGGGACAGATGCACTCACAGTGTGTTCCTGAAAGAGAGCAGAGACAGTGGGGTTACAGACTTCAATCATGTCATGTTTCCCTGCAGATACCTTTTGGATGCTGCGAGGGAAGGGATAGGTGGTGAAATTACGTCAGCTTGCTTCTCTGGTGAGGAAAGCATAAAGCAGCAATAAAGCAGAGAAATGGCACTATGCTTCTGTCACAGTAAGTCTCCTCTGTCCCTCTGCAGAGAGATTTCATGGCAGGGTTGGATAGGAACAAAGTGTGCATCTTATGTAGAGGAAACACTTACCTAACCCCACTCAGACCTCCCAGGACCAGAGGAGAGCTCCCACTTGAGAAAATAATAGTCATTAAAAGCCTCTTGTTGAGAAGACCCTACATGAAACCCAACTGATCTTGATCCTGAGAAGTTATTGAACCAAGGAAAATCATGAGATGAATCCTTAAGTGCTACAGTCAGCTCAATGGTACCTCAAGCAATCGTTCTGCCTTAGACAGACATTTAGATGACAATGATTCTCACCAACACTTTTGCACATGCAGATTGGAATTAGGCACTTGAAAAAAACGGTCCCTCTTCTAGAAGCCCTCATCACATGGTATATCTCTGTTTAGGCAGTGGTTTTCATTCAGTTTGATTATTTTCCCCCCTCATTTTTAAATCACAGCCTGCTTACAAAGGAGGACAGCTTCTATTACAAATATGGGGAGGTGATGATGCCGACTGTGCTCGGCACTGATGTGGTCATCTTCAAAACACTTTAAGAAGCACTCATTGATGCTGAGACAGTAGACACTTCTCTGGGATGATGGAAGCAAACTTAAAAGCAAAGGAGGAGATATCGAGGTTTTTTGTTTTTTTTTAATACTTGAGACAGGAGCAAAATTTTGCATGAAATTGTTGCAGACAAACCCTTCCATTAAAGAGGTGCATCCTGTGACTTTACTGTGTTGACTAGAGAGAGGCATTCTACAAATAGGGACCAAGCAGAGGGAGGTGTCCCTCCCTATAACAGTAGGGTTGAACGAGATGATTTAAAGGTCCCTTCCAACCCAAACCATTGTGTATTTCTATGATCTTCCAAAAACCCATTTTAAAAGAATATGACAGGAGCAACTGAAGAACTGATGACTTGCTCAGCCTCCTTCCTCCCAAAGATTCCCTGCTCACTGCTGCAAGAGGCTAGAGAAGCGGTGTAGGACACCCTCCTACCTTTCAAAACTGGGATCCCATTGCCCTGGCATGGAGCACAGCGACAGGAACTGGTCTCCAGCTGAAACTCATCAAGAGCCCGGCGCAGATTTTCTTTTATTGTCATTGCATTAGCAAAGTCAGCTGGAGTCACCAGCTGATACAACGGCTGTACCTAGAGGGATGGAAGAAGCAGCACTCAACACTCAAGATGGCGTGAGCATGTTGTGGCTCAATGGGAGCACAGCTGGTGAGGGAAATGAGGGCCTTGTGGTACATACCCCAGGCTTCCCATTAGTATTTCTTTAAACTTAGTAAACAGCATGGCAGCACAGTCAGGAATACTTGCAGGGGTCTTGGTTTGCAACACCAACAAAATTGTAAATGCAGAAGGAGATTCAAAAACCCGACAGCTGGTTGGAAAGTTCCATTAAAGGCCTTCTTACCATTTTCCTGATGTTGATATTTTATCAATTTGCTCAAAACTACTTCCCCTCGCTTCAGTTTAAAAAGGATCCCCCAAGGCCACCCAGAGAAATCTCCCTCATTCCTCATCCTCAGGCATTCATGTTTGCACTGCAAGTATAATCACCTCTGCATTTCAAGACTGATTTTTCTCTTTATGAAGCCAAAACAGGGGTCTCACAGCCTTCAAAAAAGAGAAGACTGTGATCTCCAAATACAGCCACGGCAGATGGGATCTCCAGAGTGGTAAAGGATATGGGATGCAAAGCACAGTGAATGTGCTGCAGTAATCAAGGAGACTTTGGCCTGCTCATTTCCTTTTCAGAGAGCAAGGGGAAGTTCAATGTGCCCCATACATTGGCAGTCAGCCACTCTCACACCAGTGGACCCATCCCAAATTTCCAACCCTGCTATAGGGATTCCTGCCACAGCCATGGAGCAATAGCATGAACGATCCCCGAGCTGCTATTACAGTCTCAAGTTACTAGAAAGAAGAGAAAGCATCAATAAAGAATGCTCATCTCCTGCTGCTGTACATTCTCTCCTCATCAATTATCTGTGATCCATACTTCACTTTTGGACTTCAGCTCATACAAACACGGAAATATACTGAGAGTGACCTGCCAAGGCCTTTCTGCAGATGATTTATGAACTGTTTTGCTCTAGTTTTCCCTAACTAAGCATTCCCAGGCTGACATTTAGTCAGTGTCTGCTGATACTTTTGATCTCTGAGCCCCAAAGGGATACCAGTAGGTAAATGAAGGCTTAGAGATACCAAATCAAATCACTGGGCAGCCTGGCCACTGATGCCAGGCAAGGCAAAGGACATCACAATTTGTTGTGGGAGAACTTTCTGGAAGTGCAGAGCATTGTGTTTACATTGTCTCCTTCTGGGAAACTCCCTAGCATCTTTCTGGAAGGTTCACCCATAGGGCACCAGGGGCTTGGGGAAGGCAAACCCACTGCAGCAAGCACCAGACAGGCACCAGGGCATCTCCCAACCACTGTTCACATTTCAAGAAAAAGAAGTCCTTATATAGTATATGTTGCCAGTCATGCTTTAGATAAGGGATACACTGGCAAAGCAGAAAATGGATGGCCTGCTGGATAGGTAATAAGAGATCACATTGGCATAGCCAAATTTGAAGGAGGAAAAGCTGTCGACTTCACTCACTTTCAACAACATCGCCCTTTTTAATGCATCACAACTTTGATTTTCTGAGCACCCACCCTCAGAGCAATGATGCCAGTGCAGTTCTATTCACAGCTCTAAAAATGGCCCTTTAGAAAAAAGTAATTCTCATTTATCTGAACACACTGCTTTCAAAGACACTGAGCTAAGTGAGGCTGAACACAGCAATGGACACAGCACCTTCAGCTTTATGATCTCAGGGTTGTACTGCACAGCATCCCCCCACTCCTGCATCAGTGAGGCTGTCGGCAGGCCTTTGTTAGCCAATGCTGTAATGTGTTCACTTGCTCCGCCACGAACAAGGGCGATGAAGTCTTCCACATACTGCTTTTTGGAGGTGCTGTCTGCAAAAAAAACACATTCAGAGAGTGGGGGCTGGGATGAGAAAGGCCACAGGTGCTTCACACCTGATGCATGGTCTCCTCTACTGCATGTCCTGTGCCCTTCTGTTCCCTTGTAGCAACACTCCCAACCTCTTTTTCCATCCCCATCCCTCCAGCATGCAGCAATAATGCCTTCAGGTCCTTCCACTGCCCAAAGCTCCTCTCCACCACCATGGAGGAAATCCATCCACCAGGCAAGGTTATGAGATGTTCTTTTCGCAACGACGTTGGTTAGAAATGAAATCACACAAGTGTTTCATGCTTACCTCCAATCTCTTTTAAAAGGGATTTACAGCCTTCTACATTTATTCCAAGATTCAGAGAGACAGCTTTAATTGTTCCACTGACTTTAAAGCCATGCTGTGCGCATTTCTGGACATCGCTCATAGAAAAACCTTTAAATGCACAACAAAACATTGCAGTGTTTCAATAAAACATTTTTTTTTTCCCATGTCCTTATACGCAGAAAATAAAAGTTGAAAAAAATATATGAGGGAAAAAATGACAAGATGAAGCTTTCTTTGGGATAATTAGCAGATCGGTATGAAATGAAGTCCATGCATCACAGAACTCTAAAACAGGGTGCAAATGACAGGTGGATACTGAAAGGAGAGGGTTGTAACAACCAGCTCAGCTGCACTGGGCTATGTGGAGCAGCAGCAGGTGGGAGCCTGATCTGTGACTTAAAACACCTGTGCCAAAGGACTACGTACCACCCATCTCCTCCAACACGAGCCAGGTTTGTTAGGGGTAATGCTTTAAGTAGCTTTTCTCCCCATTTGCTAGCTCATGTCTCTAGTTCTTTCCTGCCAGAAGAGCCTCAATTGGTTAATGGAAGTTTCTTCATGTAAATTCTGAATCTAAAGTCTGTCCCTTTGGGACATATCTGCCTACTGCAAAAGCCAGCAACCTCCAAGCCAGCAGAAGAGCAAACAGACCGAGTGTTGCACGCAACAGTCCATTAAATGCTTTCACAAACAGACAACGAAGGCAGTTCCTCACTTCCATGCCAATGAATAAATAAGAGAGTGCAGCTATTGATTAATGTCACACAGCTCTTTCTATCCCATGCAACAATCATCATTTCTTGCAAAAAAAAAGGAAGCTGGAGTCAAAGAGCAAGAGCAATGTCAGGCAAAGGACTCACCCAGCAAATTATTTACTGTTTCTTACATGCTGGAAAAGCTCTCGAGGCTAAAGGTGCTTCAGAACCATCATTTGAAAGGCAATGGAAAAAGAACTCAGGCAAAGGTTTCAAAGCTAGCAGAAGTGTTAAGCTACACGGCTCTCATTCATCTCAACATCGTGTCAGCCCCCAGAATATGTAGTCTGAAACACTTGCCACAGGGCCCTTTCTGTGAACTGGCAGCATCCACAAC
Source organism: Tympanuchus pallidicinctus (assembly GCF_026119805.1). Taxonomy (NCBI): domain Eukaryota; kingdom Metazoa; phylum Chordata; class Aves; order Galliformes; family Phasianidae; genus Tympanuchus; species Tympanuchus pallidicinctus. The sequence continues at coordinate 4,038,165 of NW_026294791.1, read as the reverse complement.
TCAAGAGCTAGATGGAGCCCGTGATGCTGAGCATGCTTTGAAAAGCAGTCCCATTTACTCAATGCCGTGAAACACTTTTAATCCCCAATTTTTCTTCGAGATGCTGCTGGCTCCTTCTAGCACGATCTCTTCTTTCCTCAGATCTCGGTTCACACAGAGGGGTTTCCCCACTGAAAAGCTAGGTTTGGCCCAAAAGCCTTTCACAAGCTTCAGGTGCACGTACCTGCCTTCTGGAGCTCATTGCTGTTCAGGACTAAAGTATATTCATAGATGCCACCAACGGTAGCCTCAGTGATGTAATGTGTCCCATAGTCTCGGTACAGCTCTCTGTACTCCCCATAGCTGTACTCCAATGGGAGCTGATGGAGTCTCTGCAAAAACTCATAATGCAGCATCAGTGCTCTGGTCTTCAGCTTATAAACAGCCACAGTCAGCTCAGAACGGGCGTGGAGGAATTTGCTGGACTACATGGCATGCAGAAACACAAGAAACACATATTTATAGGTATTTATAAAAATATGTCTGCATGGGCATATATTATTATCTCCCTTTTCTGTTAAAAAAGTCATCTGTCGTGTCCCAAGCATTTTGTGCCAAGTTGTTTGGACCAGCACGACAAACACATCAAGGGCATTTCAATATAGAACACTATAGCTTAAATAATAAAACCAAGACATTCTTCCTGAATACCCATTACAAATGCTTCTCATACACCTCTGATCTTGTCACGAGAAATGTCACTTTGCAGGAAGCAAGTGCAAGTTTAATAGCAACAAGGAATGCTCTGCCATTGCTGAGTGCACTGTATGCTGAGGGGAGAGACATAGATCAGCAGTACTATTAAACCACTGACAAGAGCTAGGTTTGTTTACAGCAATAACAGATGAAAAGAAGAAATCAAATGATGTTGCACACTAGCTCTGAATGAATCTCATAAAACAGCCCTACGAGTTACAGATTAAAGCATTTCCAGCCAGCTTGAAGTGTGCACAGATCACAGCTGTGACCACATCTCTGAAGATGAGAGTGGAAGCGATGGTGCCATTCTTATTTTGTATTGTGTGTGTCCTCATCTGATGAATGATGTATTCAGCGGATAGATCGCATCAACCCAAGTCAAATGGCATCTGTTAGTCTATAGTTAAGCTCACAGAAGGCCTGCCAGCAGTTTTCATTCCACATTATTGTCAAGGCTGCCCTGTAGTAGAATAGCGTGGCTTTGCTGCTTGAATTAAGTTGCAGCTCCTGCCTTACTGAACCCACCTGAAAGAAGAACAGCCCTTCACGTGTGATGGCATTGGACAGCTGTCCACACACTGACTGGTGTCTGGACTGCTTACAGGTACAGAAACCCCAGAACTGCAGAAAATCCTTTTTGTCCTCAGTGTTACCCCATTACTCAGTGCACCTCTCCACAGGGCAGGGGAACTCTGGGCTTCATTAGCTAAACCACATCTTGATCCGTGCAGGATCTCATGTTGGTTGCACCCATCCGTCTCCTATTGCCCAGACATCAGTACCAGTGCTGCACACATCCGTGCATGCTGTCATCAACATCCTGGTTTACACTCTTTTGATGAAAGAAAAATATCCAAATAGACAAATCAAAACTGTGAGTGTCGGTTTGTGATTTCTGGGTCTGATGCTGTATGAACTTTTTAATGGCTGGAGAGTCAACATGTGTAATATGCCACTGCTGGTGTGCAGCGTGGAAACTCTGCTTGCAGTCCTGCTTGTGTATCTACTAGTGAGATTGCTGTAGGGAGGAGAGGATGTCTGCACTTTGCACTGCTCCTCATTTTCATTGTGATTTCAATGCAAACACCCAAACGTGGATGGCCAGTGCTGACTGGACAGATTGCGTGCAACTGTGGCTGACTGTAAGGGTTAGGCAGCCTGATTCCAGGCAGATCTGTGAATGGAAAAGCTCTCAGGTACTGCAAACATAAACCAAGGTGCTGCAGCCTCAATAAATGTTTGACCAATAAAAACAGCAAAATCCGATCAGAGGGAAAGACTTCATTTATCGCAGTCGTGGCTGCCGACCTGACGATGGGGATGAAATCAATACACACACAGATACAGAAAATGTGTTGGAAGAGATTTAAGTAGAGCAGGGCTTACTGTTGAAGAAAATCTTTTCATCCTTTGAATGAACTTCTTGAACCTGTTGTCGTTATTGTTGTAACCAATTTCAAACAGACTGAGTATGCTTATACCAACGCTCAGGCTTGACTGCGAAGCTTCTGCCTTCAGGACACTGCTTTCATAATTTGAGTAGGAGTCATATTCAGTCATTGTAAATTCATATTTGCCTTTGGTCTGAACAGAAAGCAAAAACAATACATTTTATTTTCTGCACAGTGAACGTACACCTGAAGCACAGGAAGGGAAAGCAGCTACAGATATACTTGTGAATTAATGCTTGCACTTTGAAGATGAAAAGCCTTGTATAATTGCAAAGCACTGTTATTATTAACACTACTACTTCAGAAAGAGCTGATTTACAGCAGTAGAAAAGCTACCATCTCCTCCATACTGTGAGGATCAGAGCCTATTCCTTAATACGTCAATCTTATGCAAAGAAGTAAAACATAGGCATCGATGAGAGTAGAAACCCTTAGAGGAAATGGTTTCCTAATAGACAACACTCAAAAAATATCATGCTCAGATTCTGTAATAGGAAGGTCCATGGGAAATTTGCCATCTATTCCAGTGCACATGGATCTTATTGCATGGGCGCTGCTCCAAGTCCATTTAGTGCATGCAGCATGCTTATATTCTGGAAGTTGGGCTAAACTCATTCTTGGTCCATTTCATTGCAGGAGTTTTGTAATTCTTTCTAAAACCATTTAGTAATGAAGTTTTATCAGTATTATGCAGCAGATTTAGTGGAATATACGTATGTTTATCTACAGAAGGATATGACACATACCTCTGGTGTATAGCTTTCTACATTGTATGGTTTTCTGAATCTCATGTCCGCAATGTAATGGGGAGAACATCCCCCAGCATAGTACTTGTGATCAAGAACTAATCCTTCCAAGTTTTTTGTGATGATATTTAACCTGCATATGAAGCATAATAGCAGAATATTGTTTAGGACTGATTCGGTGCTACACAGCAAATAGCTTGGATAAGAAATGCAAAAGAGTATTTTTTTTTTTGGCTGATGGTTCTTTTTTGGCTGATGGTTCTGCAAACTTCCTTATTCTGAAACCCCAACAGAAAGCTCTGCCTCCTCCATTGGTCGATCAACCTCATTCCTACAGAGAAAAACTGAATGCCTAACAAGCAAGGCCTCTGCTAGATCTGCCTCTCCTTCTTTTGGGGAGAGAGACTTGCACGGTAATGACTCTGAAGCTGTAAAATATTAACTCTGATTTTAGAACAAACTGAAAAGGAGGGAAGTCCACTAAAAGCAAATTACTGAGCAATTGCAGCTTCAAAGAGATGAGAAGCATGTTCCTATAATTGTCCGACATTATTTTTAATTTTGATTAAACTCAGAAGTACAAAGCATCAGCAATGACATGCACAGCAGCCATATCTCCTGAGACTAAGTAGGAAATTATCATTTTTTCCTACAATATGATTTCATTTCTTATTTTTTTCAAAGTAAAAAGCTTTTTTTTTTTTTTCCTGCAGAGTAAGAAAAGACTCTTTTCACACACTATGACATTACAAGAAGTTGCCACAGTCTTAGCCAGTAAAACCCGGATCAATTCAGACACAGATTAGAATCCCCACCAGGTTGGGGGTTGTAACCCTACCCCGCTCAAGCAAAGGACAGAAGTTCCACCACCTTACAGTTTCATGGAAGAAATCCACAACGTTTTGACCCACCAAAACCAACACATTGTGCAAAAACACAAATCCACAGAAAAGCACAAATTTTAGGCAATACAACACGCTGGTTTAAATCACTCATGCAAAATAACTGGAAGATTGAATCATTCCCACTCATGGGCTCTCTATGGAGTCATGAAGGAAATGTTTGGATTTGTACCTCACTCTTCACTCCCACGTTTTGGCAATATAAAGCTCTCCTGGAAAGACTCTTGGACTCAATAAGGATTTCCCTTATTTCAATCCTCAATAAGGATTTCCCAGGCTTTGGATCAAGACCTCAAAGGCAGTCTGACTGGAACTCTTGGATAAGCAATTGCTATTGCTTTTTTCTGTTCCATGTATATGTCTGAAGCCATTAACTACCTTTTGGTAAGAAAATATAGAGATCACCAACTTACCCTTTTGCCAGATTCTCTATTCCCCAGTATTGCTCCATCTTTTGGTCACATTTTCTAAACACTTTTTTGCAGTTTTTTTCATCTGACTGGTCTCCACAGTCATCATCTCCATTACAAAGCAGCCTCAGTGCAATGCATCTCCCTAGCAACCAATGAGAACATTGCTCAGAAAACTATTTATTATCATGCTTACAGGCAATACTGCAAAATCACAGTCCCCTAAAGCAGAGTATAGAAATACAATAAAATAAAATAATGCAACATAAGGCTCATGCAGATTCATTTCTAATCACCATATTCCATTTGGCCAAGTTTGCTCAAAGCCTGCTGTAGACTGCTGTATGCTATAGTCACTCAACTCACAGATGCAAATGTAAAACAGCAATGGATGGACAGGGACCAGCTTCTGACATCCCACAGCCTTGCCAACTCTTGTAGAAGGAGAAAGGTTAGCATGGGGGGAGTCAGAGACATCACATACACACCATCATTCCTCCCTCAATAAGCCTTTACCTGTAACTGCACACATAAAACCTTCACATCTGACTTTATTTCTGCAAGGATTATTGGTGACACAGTCTTCGCTTTCGTTGTCAGAGTAATCACACGGCTCTCCACTGAACTGAGAAGGTTGTTCCAGGCGGGCAAATCTGTACTGTGATGAAATAAAAAAAATATTGACTCAAGTGCACAGAAATGGTGAATTCTTTAGACTCCCTAGTTAAAAAAAAAAAAAAAAAAAAAGCAATGTTGTGCTGGTGGAGATCTAAGAGCAATGTGATTAAAAAGTGGAGGCAAAGAAGAGTTATGCTGGTAACGTACCTCGTTTCAAACATTTCTAATCTGGGATAGTTTTAATTTTACTAAGCAAGGATTGGGAATTGGAAGGGATGACAGAAAGTTTGCTTTTATCTGACAGTTTGTTTAAATGTGCCTGACAGCGTAGTGTGGGCATCTGCAAGAGTGAGGAAGGATTCGGTTACATCTCCTCTCTTTCAATTAGCGCTGGTAACAACATCCCTTGTTATTTTCTGTCAGTGTATTTACTTGGCCCTCTGTATCATTAGGGATTTTTTCCGCCCACAACACTGCTGTGAAGCAGTCAATTACTCCATCCAATATGTTAGCCCTTCTTCTTTTTCCCCAGCTTTTGAGATTAACTCTTTGAAATGAAGCTTCGCTCTTCCCAGCCTACATCACCACTTATCCCTGGTAAAGCCTGGGAATGGCTTCTCCAGTTCATTAGCAGAGGTCCCTCCAGCAATGGGGATTTTGATGTTCACACTCCTGTGGTCATTACCTTTGTTCGATGTGGCTTCTTGGGTAGGGAACGCTCATGGACAGACAAGGAAATGCATCTTAATCCTGAGAGGCACCGCATGCCTCTGGATCCCGCAGGGGACCATTTGTGAGGACGGGGCTCCTCAGGCACTCACCCTTTTCTTCTGGCAGGGATCACACTTGCTCCACGAGGACCAAGGGGAGAGCACGCAGTCACGGGGCTGGGGTGGGTCACGTGCAGACCTGGCACGTCTGCTGCTGGTGCTGATCAGCCCAAGGGATTCTGTTCCACTGCTGTGTTCAACAACATGAGAGCTTCAGAGTGCAGAGCCATCGAGCTGTGAGGCCAGAATGGCTTGGCCACCCAAAACTCTATAATCATCAGGTGAAACACAACCAACATCCCAACAACCTGGGCCACATCTCAAGCTGCATGAGCCCTAGAGAACAACCTGGCACAGTGGCTGCCGTATTCAGCTCCATGGCCAGGCATGCCACAAACACCAATCACAATGCAAAGGTTCTTGCATGCACTCTGCACTTTTGAAAGCTAGGCTTAAGGGCCTCCCCTTGCCAAGCAAACGATCTCTTCTCAAGCTGGGCAAAACCATTAGCTTTAGACACTATTGTCAGTACACCATAGAGAGACATTAAATCACTCATCACATTCATTCCCATAATTAACCTGAACCCCAGTTGTGAGCATCCACTCTTCCCCCAGCCATTCTCACCCCACTACAAGAACTGTCTCCATGGTTTCCATGATGCTGCAGCCAAAATGTTGCCTCATCTTTCAGCCAGATTGACTATTTCTGATTAAATGCTCATCCCAGGTAAATGCTTCATTGTACTGCCTATCTAAGAGGGAAAACATAGACAGTGAATTTCCTTTTATGCCCAGTTTGACAAACAAGTTGCCCCCATCGTGTTCCTGTTCCTCCAACACAAGGGATAGCACCAGCTGAAGCTTTGAGCATGATCTAGTGCCTGACAAGCGGCTTTGTTACTGCATGTTAAAAACCACATGGAATAAAGGAATTACAAAAAACTCATCACCTCACAAAGGCATGAAATCAAAGCTCAAAGTTCAAAGAACAGTGGAAATGATTTCATTAGATCGGAAATATTAGACACTGGTCAACTTTAGCCCTGTGAAAAAGCAAAAAAAACTGTTAAGCTGAAAGGGCAAGATGCAAGTACAACCAGATTTTTACCATTTACATACTCAAAGATGATGAAACCTCCTTTCCAGCACACTGTTGGGCAGCCTGACTGTTAGGAGGTTGCACACTGCAAGCACAACTCCACCTTAGAACATGACCAGGGCAATCTGTTCTATTAAATTCATCAGATGACTTATCCATAGTCAGACACACTGCATTACATTCACTTCAGAACACTGTTTTTGCCATTCATTACAAAGAAATAGCTCAGGACAGCAATTATTTTCCATACAAAGCCAAAGCAAACCGTTGGTACTGATTTTCACTGCGTATCCTATCACCCCAAGGACATCTCTTTGAAAATGTTCACTTACCCGAAGCAATGAACATTTAGGAAGCAGAGTGCAGCACAAAGCAGCAGCAGTTTGATGGGGCACGGAGTAAACACCATCCATGCCACAGTCATCATGCCACCATCCCATCAGCAGGTCGAGACCAGCACGGCTTCAGTTCTGTACTGGAGGATTTGGAAACAAACTGGGTCGTTCCCCCAGGCAGTAAAGAGCAAATGAGCCAGCACTTGGCAGAGGTGCAAGGTAAACTATGTAATTGTTAGTGCACAGCTTTCTGCAGGCAAAGGGGAAGAAAGCAAGGAGCTGGCCAGAAGCAATTTCAACTTTCATTTTTAACACTTCTTTCAGGAGGCAGAAACAAATGAATATTTCAACGAATGAAATTGAATACTCAAGACTTGGCAAGAAGGAAGCAATAAGGGAAATGAAGTCAGCTCTCTAGGAACAAACTGCAAAATTAAGTATTTATTTCTGCTTTTGAACACTGGTTTGTGTCTCCGAGGAAGGCTGGGAATTCCTCTGCCTGCACAGCAGCTTAGTTTTCTTTCAGACTAAAATTTGGGCCCTTCCTCAGAATGCCAAAAGTCCTGAGGCCACTGGCAAGAGGCTTGATGGGGCAATGACTTCAATAGCATAGCCAGGACAGAGCACTCACCAAGCCATGCCTTTGAGAACTCACCAAGCCATGCTTCTGGATGAGGAACCTCAAAAGTTCACCAATTTTTTCTTCATTCATCAGTTAAGGCAGCCTTCAGTCTTGCTGCTTTTCACTTTGAGTACAGCTTTCTTTGATTCTTGAGGCAGAACAGCCTTTCTCTTATTGCCCTCATTTGTTTTAACCTGCCACAAGCATCAGAGGCAGAAAAACTCTCCAAACTGGCATTTGCTTGCACAAAATATTACATTCCACTGTGTTTTCTGGGAAAGCAGATGTTCTTGAGGAGACAGTCTTGCACTGAGCACTCTGGGCCAAGGCTCAGTGCTTCAATGACACAAGGAATAAATCCATTTGAATTTGCTCATTATGGGAATGACAGATGCCGTATATAAAATCAATCATATTCACTGACACAATTCAAAACCAATCTCTATGTAATGACCCAGGCAACCGTGACACCTCTTAATGTATCACACCGATCTCACAGATGGCACCAACTCTGACAAACAAACAAGTGGCTTTTAGTTTGGCAACTTGGTGATGATGATCTAACAGAGGGAAGGATGCAAACTGATCCCTTGTAGGACGCTCATCAGAAGAGAGACTCCATTGCAGGCTGAGGTTTCCCACCACTGAACAGGCAGGCAGCAACCAGCAGCCCTTTCATCTCCACGCATGGAGAGTGAACCGGTAGGAAAGATGGCTGAGAGCAAGCAAACCTTTTTGTTCACCTTTTTGGCCTTATTTTTTTGTTAAATGACTTTGCCCCCAGATTAAAGCAAGATGTGCCTAGCTGATACAGCTAGCTTAACCTTTGACACAATTGACTTACCTGTTAATTATTTACAAGCAACAAAAAAAACCCCTCACCATCACTTACAGGAAAGACCTCCCCATCCATAGGACTTTGCTAGCTCAGTGCACATCCAATATTTGCAGATATTTGTATCTGTAGATATTTGTAGATATCCAATATCTACAGCAGCAAAAGAGAAGCTGTGATCATACACACAGAGCACACCCTCGATTTTACTGTGAACCATGTCTCGCAGTGCATGGAGATTACTTCTGCTTGCCTCCATGCTGCTCATCTCTGTTCCTCAATTAGCAGAAAAACATTAGGTTAAAATCACAGCAGGGACCAAGGAGGAATTTCCTGCATGTTAACATATTTTTTTCTCAATGAAAATTGAGTGGCACAAGCAGACTTCCCAAATTCCAAGAGGACAACCAGCGCTGGTTTCCCACCTCCATTGACCTGTGGGGCAGTGTCACCTTCTAACACTGCCCACATCCTCTCTCCACAATTCAGTTCCTTCCTCACTGCTGGCTGTAATAGCCAGGCTGCCTGCTGAGCTGTTTTTTAAATCTCAAAGCATTAGCCCTCATGGAGCTCTAAGTCACTGAACATGGGTTTTATCACATCTGAAAACGAAGACTCGCAAAGTGTCCATCATGAACACTGAGCTCTCAAGTGCAATGTATCCTTTGCAGGGTTCATAACACCAGCGTTAAGTTTGTAACCCCTTGCTCCTGTAAATAAAACCCATACAGTTTCACCAAGGGCAATTCTTTTTAAATGGCAGCTTTCTGCCCAAAGAAAAGCTCTGAAACATATCGGTGATGAAAGGCCCTCCGTGGGAAAGGTCAGATGGGAGCAAGAAGCTGTTTATGCTGCAGTTAGTGGTCAAAAAGAGCTTCTATTTCTCCTTCTCCAAGAAAATCTTTTTGCTCCCTGCTTCATAACTCACAATATATTTCCTCCTGCAGAAGAACACAGCTGGCTCATTCCAGAGGGGCTCTCCCATTGATTTTAATGGGGAGGAGCATAAGGTGGCAAATGCATGACAAAGTTCACAAATAACAGAGCCAAAGGGACATTTACGGCGTTCACTTACAACTGGCTTTGTTGCATTGCCATTTTTGTTACTAGCACAGCCATTTTCTGGCCGTGAAACTGGAATCCAAGAAACCCTGGATACAAACAAATCACCTTGTTGAGTTTATTGTCCTTTACTGCCTTTTGATTGACTAAAAACAGTGACTCAGTCTGAACTAGTTACAGGTACATCTACACCAAAAGCCCCAATTCTAGGGTCTTGTGAAGACTTCAAGGCAGTGGATACAGCATCAAGTAGGCCATGGAAGAAAAACCATCATGCCCACATCCCTTGTCTCCAGTCCATCTCCATCAGATTTCAAGACAATGCACATCCAAACTCAATTTCAAACTAGAAACTCAGCAGGTTTTTTTGAAGAAAAAATTCAACTCATAATCTAAATATACCAAATAATAGAAAATTCACAATAAATTGCAGCAGCTTACAATACCTGCTTATTTCTATTATGGCATGCTTTGACATAGAGCCCTTCTCATGCCCCCATCAACCAACTGCTGTTAAGAAACACAGTGATTCCACAGAAGCTTTACTCTGCTGGTACCTGGCGATAATTCTTCATAACCCTTTATTTTCACAAATGTCTGGGGCTGAATGGACATTGATTTGCTGCCTGTTAACATGTTTTTCTTTTAATCTACTGTGATATCCATTCTATTCTGCTTAGAACTATTCATATAAGTGGTGCTGCGGGAGCTATGAAATGGGACTGAAAAGCTGGCAAATTGCATCAGGTCTTAAAAAGACCTTTAAAAAAACCCACACTCTATATTGAAAGCCACTTGATTGGGTAACATTTGAAGCTATTCTTCTTGCAGAGATTTTTCAGGTGCTGATAGAACATTTTAGGGGTGATAGATTAGCCACATGGCAAACAGGTGCATTGAGATAAGACTATTTAAAGCTCTAAAAAGTAATAGCTGGACAATTGTTTCACTAATAGACCCGCTATTTCCTGCCTCTTGTAGGATCATTTTAGAAAGAGACAGCCAACATTACAGTAATCAGGAAATCGTATCAGGATATCTCCCCATATTCCTCAACGTCATGCTGGAATGTATAATTTGGTTTCCACACACTTCGATACAGTAAGTGAAGAAAGGAAAAAAAATAATCACTTTTTTTGGTTCCCCAAGCCAGCTCTCTGCTTTATCTTTGGCATTCAAAGAAGGCTCTTGCTGGGCCTGATCCTAAATTGTAAGTATGGCTGAGAAGACCAGCTTGTGGAAGATCTTATCCCAAGATAGTTCACAAAATAACTTACAGATGATGATATTTGTCATAGTACCATGAGAGCACAGCCAGGAACAGAGTAAAAGTCGGAGAAGAATATGAAGCCACAAGCATGGCATGCAACATACAGATAGTATTAGTAACACAGTACAGATGCTCAAGCAGAATAGATGGCTCAGACTCACACATTCAATCCAAAAATGCACTTTTTAGTAGTTATATGGAATTCCACTTCGTTCATTTACCACTGTATGTTTCCCCATGTCGGCTTAGAGAGACAACTGCAGACAACAAATCCGAATCTCTGCTGCACAAATGACAACAGTCATTCCCTTCACCTCCTATCACTGCTTTGAAATGATATTCTTCTGACTGAGGACAATATTTGCCCATAAACTAATAAATATGAACCTGACAGGACAGGAGTTCTTTAGAAATAAAATAAACAAAGAAGGAAATAGGAAAAAGAAGGAAGAAACATCACCTTCAATCCAGTGTACACCAGTTGTGGTTGTGTGCTCCCAGCCTACACAACTGCTTTCCCAGAAGATGCTGACATGGGAAAAAGAGATCTGTTTGAGTCCTTGCTTCTGCAAAACTGCAGGCTGATCCTGAAAATTGACTGCTAAACATGTTCTCATCACAGCAGGAGATCATGGCCTTCGTTATCTTTAGGTAAATTGGGATTATTTCCTCAACTAGTTACATTTGAGTTGGGTATTTTTACATACAATCAACAAACTCCAACTCTGCTTAGGTTGCATTAGCCCTTAATGAATGCAGCAGCATGACCTGTTGGACAACTGGGGCAGATGGAAAAGGGATGGGGCAGAAAGGAGAAGAAATACAATAAAATACATGTGCATACTTACAGTTCTCCCTCTTTGTGCATACAGTCATGTTGCACACTGAAATTTCAGGGCAAATCTTTCATATTTACCTTACTTAGCAAAAATGTTATTATTCCTCACCTCTGCAAGAAAAGCAACACCTGGGCTGTTTGAGATTAGATATTACCCAAAGTGAGGCGCTTCTTTTCCTCCTGTCCAAGATATTCATAGCCATCAAAACCATTGGCTAGGACAGATATCCACGCTGTGCTGTACAAATGGCAGGATTTTCAAAGAACAGCAAAAGCTATGAAACAAACTTGCTGAAATGACACCTTTTTAAAATGTTTTTATTCATAACAGTATTACATGGTGTGTTACAGAAATTAATGGAAAATTTCTAAAAATTTGTTGTTTTTTTGTTGTTGTTGCTGAATGCATTATACATAAAGTTAAAAATAATGTGTCCGTATATGTTAACAAATGGTCATTATCTGAGGTAAAGTTAAAGTAGGTTTAGAAATGTACTGCAACAGTCATTTTATCTTTCTCATCTTTATTAAAAAAATATGTGTCAGAATGCAGAAATAAAAATGAATGAAAACCACAGAGTAAACATTTTTTGCAAAGAAGGTGCCCAGTACGTTATTAGATGAAAGGTTTTGTCAGACACTTGAATGACTACGATCTATCTCTTCAGGACAGGTAAAGATCAAGAATCTACGGGGGATGACAACAGGATGGCTGGTGGAATTCCCTGGTTTTTTAATTTAAAGTGACAAATTTAGTGCTAGTGAAGGACGAGGGATTCAACAATTGCACAAGCTGGATATTCAAGTTATCTACAAGACTGGTACAGTGCAGAGGCCGCACATTCCTCTCAACTCAACATCTCAATCGTGACAAAGACGATCTAACTGCATGACACAACAAGTCAGAATTTATTTATCAGTGTTGGTAAGGGTATGACAGTAGCCCATGGGGATGGCCCAGCTGTCTCCCATGAAACGCTACAATCCCAGCCTTGTTCCCTCTGCACCTATTTGTTGCAAGAACTACAGAAATGATCCGCTTCCTACCAATACGATGTCAATGGATCCTCTGAGGCGTAAATCTCTTCTTTTTCTTTCAACATTTTACCCCATAACTGGAAATGCATTAACTAGACAGAGCCTCAAATGCCTACGATGCATCAAAATTGTCTTCTCGGTTCCGTATGGAGGACAAAACCAAAAAGAGCTGCTGAGGAAGTAAGTAGCACCACAGTGCAAATTAGGAAAATAGGCTTCAAATGTCCTTCAGAAACGTTTTTACCTCTGCTTTTAATCCTGAAACACTCAACCCACCAGGTTTTAGTTCATCTCCAATTAGAAAATCAACCTTCCTTCTCATGGGAAAATAAGATTCGCTACAGAACTGTTTGCACATGTCTAAGGGATAAGCATCAAACGACTGTGAATGGGAATAAAAGTCCTCTTCTCTGCAGGTTCAGTGGGTCTATTCACAGCTAATTTTTTCATTCACATACATTCTGCAACGCACTTTGCTCTAATTTCTCTAATTCAAAATAAAAGATTGGAATCATGGTGTGAGATTTCGTTGTACATATCAACAATTGCCACCCCAGGTATTATTCAGCCTTCTAAACCATTTTTTAGCTTATCATAGAGATGAAGGAAAGTAAAATATTTATAACTCCAGGCCTATTTTAAACATGACAAAAATGCAAATCCTAATGTGTCAATTTAAAAACAAAATCTGCACAATAATCCTAAAAACAGATTCATCATTTAATTTCTTTAACCTTTTTTACTTTTTCTTTTTTTTCTGTTTTTTCTGTTTTTTCTTCTTTTTTTTTTTTTTCTTTTTTTTCTTTTTTTTTTCCTTCTTAGTGTTAAACCACTAAATTCAATATACTGTAACTGCATAGGAACATCAGGAAAACACATTTGACCTGTATAACAATTCTCTGTAGGGCAAAAATATATAGATTCTTTATGAAAATCATGTGCTAAACATATGAACCCAAACACTGCACTTCTGCTTCATAAATGTAAAAAAACGGAAGTTTTAAACTCTTTCATTCTGTGTGTAAACAGCTCGATGACTTCTATGCAGAGGTTCTGGAATCGTAAGGGGATGCCAATGAAAATGTGATTTCTCGTAAGTGGAGTTGCCTGTGTGAAGAAGCTACACCATAAAATCATGTGTTCTCATTAATTTCACTAGTTGCTGACAAGCTGACTGCCTTCTGCAAATGCACTTGAGCTTCAGTCCATTATCGTAAGCACGTGAGAAAACGTATGTGATGTGAGAACCACAAACTGGGTTTGCCACACCTCCCAAGCACTGCAACTTGCTACCTTCTCTACTGTGTAATGGCATTAGTAAAAGAATTCTCATAACATTTATATTTACATTAAAAAAAAAAAAAAAGGACAAAAAAAAACCAAAAAGAAAACTGGCAATTTTCATTCAAACTCCTTAAAGCCATTTCCCCTTAAACAATTAAAGAGTTTAACAGTAAGATTTTTTTTTTCAAGTTATAAAATAAAAATCCCATTTGATTTTTTTCTGATGTACAAAAAGTGATAAAGATGAACAATTTGATCACAGAATCAGTTCGTTATTCCAAAATCCATGCCACCTTTGTCCCATTTTTAAAGTCCGTTTCATCCAACTTCCTAAACCAGAATCACACCAGTATTATTTGGCAAATGATTTTTTTTTTTTTCATCAAAAATGGCACACAGAGAAGAAAACACTTGTCTGCATAGCATTACAGCAGCAAGATATCGAAGAAATAAAAATATTCCTTTTCTGTACTTTGTTTAGAGTTTCCTAGGAAATACTGAATCTTCCGTCTCTTCCATCAGTGGGATTCCATGTCCTTTCTCTACCCACAACATGAGTATTCAAACAGAAAAGCAGCATTTCTTCCTCATGATGCGCTAGAACGTAAAGGTACATTTGGCAACATTTTCAGTCCGGATGGATAAACAACAGAGTTTTATTCTGTGGTTTCAAGTTAAGAATCATTTCCGCGGGAGGCGTTTTGCTCTTGGATCTGTCACTCATACAAAACTACAGAATAAGAAATAGAAAAAAAATGACACTGCCAGTGTTTTTCTGTTGTTGCTGTTTAAATATGCCTACACAAGGAAAAAAAAACCAACTCAGGATCAGCCTGATGTAAATGATGATGAAAAACATGTCACCGTGACATAAAAAGTGCCGACTTGTGCCCAAAAGGCTGTTGAATGATAATGCCACTGCTACATACAGATTCTGCTTTTTTTGCTCAAAAGAAAAGGAATGCTCATTATTTATATGTGGCATACACAAGACAAGAAATGTTGAAAAGAAGAGCGAGGAGTGAGATTTCCTAGTCTGGATACCCATGAGTTGTGGAGACAGGGCCGGACTCCTGGTGCGCTAAGCAGGGAGCTGTCACTTTGTGCTGCCATAGGGATCTGCCATCGGTTGCCAAAAATTGTCAGGAACGCTCATAGAGCCGGTCCAGGAGGGCAATCATTTATCCTTGCCAGACAAAATCAATCAGAAAAAAGCAAGAGAGCCAAAGGCCTGCCAGGTGGTTGGGTTTCATTCGAGTCTCGGAGCACCGCAAGCCCGTACCAATGCTATTTCTTAGGTCTGTTGATCTGGGCGTAGAGAGGTTCTGCTTCCTGGGGATGATAAAAATAAAGTAAGCGGAAATGTCTCCAGACATTTTGAGAACATTTTCACAACATCTGCTTGAGGACAGCAATACCTCGTGAGTCAAAACCCAAAGGAAGTGTTTGTTTTCTGTGCTGCTTTGAGCGATCGCGGCACCCCGGTTGGGTTGTGAAGGAAATATGACATTGTTTCGGGAAAGGCATGCTTACAATCAATTTCCTCTTCCATATTGGCTGTGCACCGATCCTCAGGAGGTATTGCTGGGCATAGACACATGGAGAAATGAAATGATTTTTGTACAACTGGGTGTTTTGAAGTTTATGGGCCAGAAATGCAGCTGGCACAAAAGGCTGTTACGTCGGGCTGAGCATCCCACCCAACAGCACAGCAACGCTACTCAGCCATGGATTTCACACAGCTCAGGTAGGAAGACAACTGCAAGCAGAAACTGCTGCTGAAAGCTGAGCTAACGAAGCTGCGACGGGATTGAAAATAGCAGGATTTTCAGAGCGATGTGGTGTGTGTGGTGTGTGCCTCCTAGGAAGAAAGAGAAAAGCTGGCTCTGAACAGCTTGATTAGGGATCTGCGTAGCTGTTAGTACAGCTGTTAAAGCAGGGAGGAAAGAATGGTGGTTTTTCTTAGGAATTTCCTAGATGTTGAGGAAAGCAGCTGTATTTTCAGTGCGACTTCATAGCTGACACCTGCTGCTTTCGC
The DNA here is from genome assembly GCF_026119805.1 of Tympanuchus pallidicinctus. NCBI lineage: Eukaryota > Metazoa > Chordata > Aves > Galliformes > Phasianidae > Tympanuchus > Tympanuchus pallidicinctus. The sequence goes on along the minus strand of NW_026294791.1, from coordinate 4,022,107 downwards.
AATGCTAGGTTCATCCTGGCTGCAGAGTGAGGCAAACCAGCCAAACGGGGCCTGCAATTCACTCTCCTTCATTTCCAAAAGCTAATTTATTAAACTAAGAATGACATCTAAGAAAAGAACAAGACAGGCAAAAAGGCTAATTAATGCCATACTGCATTAACTCTCCACAGCTTGATAAATATTCAAATACCATGCCAGAGTTGAATTTAACCAAGTTCAAATCAACTCATGTACAGCAGTACCAGAAAAGCTGACTTTAGGCAAAACCCTTTGAAGGCTGGCAAAGCACTGGGCACTGCAGATCACAGAAACATCTGGCAGGAGGTGGCACTGATTGGTAATCGCTGCTGTTGAAGATGCTCCATTTCTGCAGCCTGCAGAGACACTTCTTCCCTATTTCTTACCTAACAAGAAGCCCTGAGCACACTATGAACATTAAGAGAGAATGAGTAAAATCTCTCTGAATGATTAAATAAAGGCTGCTGAAATTATCCACAGCAAGAGGCAAATACATCCGATGACCTTGAAAATCCAAAGGTAATCAGAAGAGATGAGTGAGAGTAAATAACTGCATCTCACATCCTGTGTGCTGAACCCACCTATGCCAATTTTCATGTACTGCAGACACGAAGCTGGCAGAATGATCTATCACTGCCAGTTCTGAGAAAATCTGTACTAATTAATGTGGAAAGCTGACATACACCAGGCCACTCTTCAGGCATGTGCTCAACCTGAGAAGACTGCAAAGGAAAGCAACAAGGAAAGAGAAGAAAAGGGGAACAAAGGATGTTGTTTTTTTGAGTTGTTAGGGAAAATAAAGGCCTTTCGAAACATCAGATGTGTTTGCTAGGAGTGTCCTCTAATGTCTGTAAGGTACACAGATACATGGAAAGAACAGGTCACCCAAGGGCCACCTGGCATCATTGGAAGAGGAGTTCATTGTTGGCTATTGTCACTTTCAACAGTCCACGATAGAGACTCGAATTACATGCCCCCACCTTTTGTTCATGCCCAATATTTATCTGAACATACACTTCAGGTGGCAACAGCTTTCATTTCTCTATGATTTTCAATGATTCTCACAATGATGTAATTTTTATATTATTATTTTTTGTGTATTTTGAGTGAAAATCATGCTCGTGTATTTTTTTAGGTCATTTTCCCATTTAGATGCCTGATTTTTCTTCTTAGTGTATGAGAATTGTTTTCTAATATTATTCTGAGATAATTCATCAGTGCATCTTGACTGCAGCTCAACACTGCAAATGGCATCTCTGAAGAACTGATAGTGATCCTCCATAGAGCAAAAAGAGCAGTAAAAGCTAGAGGAGAAACAGGAGAGTTGAGACCTGTTGACTCCCCAAACAGCTTCCTCCAGTGACAGGTAGGTGGGCTTTCACAAGGATTGTTTGGGAAGGTTTTAGAAGCAGAAATACCAACTCGCCTTCTTTTTATGCCCTCCACAGAAAAGCCACAGGAAATGTAACTAAAAGGCAGGAGAACTAAAGTGTTAGCAGAGATGTTTCACTGATATCTTCTGTTTTCTACTTCTATTACTATGTTAGGAACAGATCCAAAGGAAAGCAAACCAGCAAACCAAAAAAACGGGTCTTTTTCAGAGAAAAAAAAAAAAGAAAAAAGAAAAAAGAAAAAAGAAAGATTAGATAAGATGGCATATAAGGCTTCCAATTGAGTGTTTTCAATTCTATATGATTGGCCCCAAAGCACTCCTAATGTGCATTCATCAGCCTGCAGGGATGAAATAAGAAGACAAATGGCAGCATCTGGTTTTGCTGTTAAATTACACTTGAAGGGTTCCATCAACTTTGGGTTATGCAGTTTCTGGTAGATGCTTAAAAAGCAAATGTTTTCCTTTGTGTTTGGAGGCTCCTTTCAGAGTAGCATTCACCTACACCCTCACATACTGACATGGCTCCTGTGCTGAAGAGTAGCATTCAAATTAGGAGATACTGAAGAATCAGGATATGAAATCGCAGATCAGATACCTGACTGAATTGGCGTGTTGGACAGGGGAAGTCCAAGTGTACATTGCCTCAAGTTAAAACACCCAAATATCTAGGTATCTAGAAGCATGTTGTGCAATGCTGAGTTAAGAACTCTCTTGAATCTCACTGCAGAAACTGTTGAGGGGAAGACTTTTCCTTTCGTACGATACATTTACATATTCCAGAGATACATCATGTTTAAAATCTGTTAGTTGTTCCAATTTTAAGGAACATTTTGCACAACAAACAACACTGTGGAAAGCAGTAGGGATTTGTACCTACACTACTGCATGAGACAATGAGGTTCCTAGCGTTTTGAATAACATTATGTAGTCACTACAAGTGAAGTTGCATCCAATCTAAAGGTATTAACATCTGGCCCTCAGCAGACATGGGAGAAATCTCCAACAGATTCAATATCTATTTGGGCTTGTGTCGGTGAGCTGGCTCACAAAATGTAACACAGGACTTGGTTAGGAAGCTGTTCTTTTTACACGGGTAGTCCTTTCATCATTGCAAGGCACCCTGCTATGTGCAAAGCTCCAGGCAAGTTGTACTGAATTGTAGAGGTGAGGCCTGCAGAGATTTCTTTGCCCTTTGCAATAGATTCTCAGCACTGGTTTTACTCCTGGCTGACTGATCAGAAAGGGCAGGCTCAAATGATTCAGTTTCATGAAATAAGAGTGCTGGAACGCCAGCCAAAACGAGAATCTTGTGCTGGGGATGCAAGTGAAGGGAAGCAGGAGTGCAATACATCTTCTCAATTGCATGCTGATTTAATGAAGTAGGACATAGTACATTCGGCAAGCAATATTTAAATATCTTTTGGTGGTAAGACCAGTAATTTCTACTCACCCATTAACAGCCCATGGCTCAATTCTGCCTATTTTTAATATAATTAGCCTCTATTTGCCACAGAAATATAGCAATCTGCCAGTTAGGGATTGTGGCTGAAAGGTGTCTGTGTTCTTACTACAAACCTGCCCAGGAATATCTCTTAGTCTCAAGTATCTAGCAGTTTAAAAGTCTGTAATTCCAGCATCAAGAAGGATGCCATGCATTCACAAACTGGAAAGAAAAAAAAAAAACAAACGACAAAACAACAGTTGAGAACTACTAACGAGAGATGAACTCTGCTAAATTCTGGTTATGGAAAAATAATGAACTGTAGTTATAGAAACACTCCTATCATTTTGGGGTTCCCTTCCTAAGAAAACAAGAGCCATTGAATTACACTTCCCATCTATTTTTCTGTCAATTCTCCTTAATGATTTCTGAATCCAATAGCCAATCTGAAGCAAACTGTAGTGAAGTCTCAAAGACACTAAATTACCACAAGTGTCCTGAACACCAGTTGCTGTGCAGAATATGGGGATCTTTTAATGACCTCATTACACAGAAAGCTCATAGAACTTGTTCCCTAACTGAATTGCTGTATTGTCAATAAACAAGCACACAGGCCACCTAGTACATTGTCTCTTGTTCAGAGGAAGAAAGTGGAGAAATGGAAGGTACTAGGCTACTTCAGGTGGGCTTGGAGACACTGGAAGAGCTGAGAAACCAGTGCAAGAACTGGTCTATACTAAAATAGACAGGAGGAGAGAATCATAGGAGTGAGAGGAAGGCACATTTGTAGGATGCCTCTGCTCCTTAGTCTGGATTTCTCTGTTTCTCATCATATCCATGTTCCCTGGGAATGTGATGATGAATAAATAAGCACAAAAACAGGGCCTGAAATGATAGTTTCAGAAACTGTGATCCATTCCAAGTGCACAACCTTTTAACTTCTCTCTAAGGTTCCTAATTCTGCTTGCTGCTGTATCTTCTTGCAGAATAACAGCTCTAGAGCCTACGGCGAGAATAGGTCACTTAAAGTCATCATGAATTTCTCTCTGAATTCCATTCAGTTCCTACTGAGACAGATGAATGATGGCAACAGATCCTACAAATACAGCCTGTGATGTCTGAGCACACCTAGATTCCTAGTGCAACAGAAAGGGGGCAGAAAGTAGTAGCAGGTTGCAGAAGCAGCTTTGTACGACCTCCTGAGGTTGTCTGAATTCTCAGATGAAGCCAGTATTTTGTCCTTGAGTTGTTATATCTCTGCCAACTGCATGGTCACAGCCTAGATAAAGACTTTCGGCAGTCTATTCTGGAGCTGACTGAAATTATTAGGAACATTCATCACAAAGAACGACACATGGTCCGAGATGGGAGATGGCAGCGGGCCACCCAAGTCCCACCAAAAGCTGATAGACAAATATTCAAATGCACTGTTGCTCTCCTGACAGTGCTGATAGCATCATGAAGGGTGCGACATACTTTGAGGGCTTACAACTGTCTGCACACATTTCAAAGAACAACCAAACAAGCTTTTGAGGAAGATATGTTCTAGCCACAAATGTTTTGAAGGTTTCCTGAGAATCTCTCGTGAATGACTGCCAGAGCAAGTGTTGGACTGGGAAGCATATAGCATAAACTACATTTATTCCAGCATTTGGAGGTACTTTTATTGGGTTAATTTCATTACCAAATACCCCTTTATTCCCTTTCAGAACTTTCACTCTGCTGCTAATTTGCCTTCAGGAATCAGTTTGTCCATAAGGAGTGAGGCAGCATTTCTGACAACAGGTCCCAGTATTCAGGGCATACTGACACTTTCGACTCTCTTTTAACCACAGTTATCCACTACCCAGTCTAAAGACAGCAGCAGGGATTAAGTGTACATCAGCTGAAGATGGCAGTCTTACTGTTCACTCTACTCATCCTTCACACTACTCCTGTACAAAGGGAAGACAACTAGATACAAATCTTGCTATGAACAGTTCTGCAAATAGTTGATGTACTGAAAATCAGGCCTGGCTGCTCCTTATCTCTAAACATAAAGGGACAAATACGTAACTGATCCATAAAATGTCACATTTACCTACAAAGAACCCTTGGCCATTTGTAGCAGAGCTGTCTGTAAGAATGCCTGCTGGTAGGATGAGGATTTTGAGAGTGTTAAGATCACAGAAGGAAGAAGTGAAATACAGAGAAACGAAGATAGTTATTGGAAGATGCTGAACTGCATCTAAATGAGAACATGGGGCATCAGAAGGAACCAAGAAATCAAATTGCTAAGGTATACTGACAGCACAGGGCACAAAGTACTAGGCATGCAAGTACTCTGAATACATCAAGACGAAGTGAGTGAAGATACTGCATGGGCACAGCTGATTTCACAGAAACGCCAGGAAGTCTATTTGAAATTTCTGAACACAGTGCTATGTCTTGCTGCTGAGAGTCCACTCATCTGAGCTGTATGCTGTTCTTGGTGTGAAGAACCATGTTCTGACAGAGGGAAGTAAGCTCCATCTAGCATGCAGAAGTGGCTTTTAGGCAGATTGTGATTCTTTTGTACTACATATTTCTCTCCATTATGTTTCTCCCCAAATGAGGGGCTCAGTACACAATGCAGTAATAAGTCCTGAGCTGATAATTCTCCATGGAGATTAGATTTTCCATCACTGTGATGATAGCAGGCTTCAGAACTAGATGGGTTGGTTTCAGCAAGTGGATTTCCTACAGCCTGCTGCTGGATGGCACAGTACTGAGGTACAATGATGCCAGTGTAACTTCACTGGAGAGATCCAGTCTTCTTCAGCTTCCTGTTCCTGCCTACAGCTTTTAGGAGTTACTGTAATACGATGATTACTAGCATTACCTAACAATTCCTGGAATATATTTTGGATAATTATATCTAATTTTATGCCAGATTGTACAAGGACTAACAGCAACTATAGAAAGAATACGGAATGACTGACAACATACAAAATTTTACTTTCCAGGTAAGATAAAGTATTTCAGTGTTACATACATAGAGAACAAAAGGGGTCCCTCATTTGACTGCCTTACACAGCACTATGCAGTGACAGCCTTCAGCTACTGCTTCCAGCTACTTCCAGAATTGCTGATAGGTAAATGAGTGTGGTTAGCTCACAAATGATGCTAATTATCTTAGCAGCAGAAAATTAGAAAGAGATTTTATCACTATTCTCCTTGTGATGAATTCCTGAGTGATTCTGACGATGATGAACCATAATAAACAAAAGCACGTAGGTCTGCGGAGTGTGGGATTCAGCTAAAAGTCAAATCCTCTTTCTTGATCTAGGAAAGAAGCCCTGAAATGGGCTGAGGCTGGGACAGCTGGCTGCACCAGGGCTGGTGGAGTCAGACAAAGGCAAATGGTGCTATGTGGCACCATCAATCTGCACAAGCAGCTCATGTTGGTGTACAATAACCAACGGATGTTCTTGCCAAGCAGCCAGCCCAGCTTGACTCTATCTTTACACTGTCATTTTTAGACTCGTGGAAGCACAAGGCTTAACACTGCTTTTGCTTCAGCCCCCAGTTGCTGAGCTTGTGTTGGTGAAGCAGAAGAAGGGGGAGATGCCTCCTCTCAGCACTACATATTATTAAGAGATAATCTTATTACTCCCAAGTGGATCAAAGCTAAGTTACTGTAAGACATTTTTTCTTAACCACATTTAAGTGTACAAAGTGACTCCTAATGAAACTATTAAGTTTGAGTTGAAACCGATTATGCAGGCTCAGGGCAGATAAGTCACTGGTAAACACAGAGTGATTTCTGTAGAAAAATAAAAAGGGTTCTACCACTGTTATGGATTTGTTCCAGGAGCTCTGTGCTGAAGCACAGAAGCAGTATCAGGTCACATATTTGGGTAATACAAAACACAAATGGCAGACAGGGAGAAGATAATGAAACATATCCTTCAAATAGTAACACTGGAGAGTATTTGGATGGAATAACAATGCTCAGCACTCATAACACTTTGCAGTTTTACTGTCTCTTTGGTAGAACATATATATTGTATTGAAACAAATCACAGAACATCCACCAGCAGCCACATTTTCCAATGTGTTCTGTAACACAGAAGATGAAAAAGACCATCTTTCCCCTCTGTCTAGGTTTCAGTGAATAATTTTTGAAGAATAATTTTGAAAACATTGGTTGGCCAATGCTAATATCAGCGATCATAACTTTCAGATGCTTTTCATTTGCAACTGGAGGTAAAAGTACACAAACCCATTTCAATAATTTTTACGTGCAGATAATACATGTGCTGCTTCTACTGATTATCACACTGATTTTGAGTGGAGGTATTCCTGTATCATTACATAATTTTATTTAATGTTTGTTATGTCTATGGGAGAGATGTCTTATCCCATTTGATACATTACGACTGATTAAAGGCCAGAACGGGTTTAATAAAAAACTGTTCTGCATAATACATTATTGGTAGTGGCTCAGATTCCCTATTCCCCCTTTGAATTCGAACACAAAGTAAAATAAGTCTACATTTCTTTAAAGCATGCAGGCAGCTGAAACACACACATTCGCATAAGTTGCAACACATAGTGAATGGCAAAAGCCATGCAAACCACCGAGCATGAGGAATACGCTGTGGATAATGGAGAGGAAAAGAAGGAAGAGATGAAAAGGAAAAAGCAAACCATGCATCCATGAAAGCAATGGTAGGCACTGGTGGAAGCATAAGTGAGCACCTCAGGGTGTAGAGAAAAAAAGGACAGATACCTACCCCAACCTGCGCTATCTAGCTACCGACCTGTGGACTTATAGTATCGCCAGTTGGCTCACCAAATGGATCACTGTTGGATGAGGCCTGAGACTCATCAGGCTAGAATACAAGAACATAACACCTTTTTTTCTCAACAATAGAAAGTGAAAAGTCAACATGAGGTTATTTTCATGCTGTGGGCATAACAAGTACATCCTATCTCATGAAAACCAGAAAGTGAGACCTCACCACTGATATGTTCTCAAAAGCCATAATGCTTTTCTACAGCTGATGAAGGCAGGAAAGGACCATATCTATCATTTTGTACATTTGGGTCCTTTTTTTGTATAGACTCCATCTTGCCTTTGGCTCACTTAGGCTCTTATCTGCCTAAGATACCTTGTGATTCAAAGTCGCTTCATTTTGATAATATTTCTTGCTTTGGTCCACTGAGTCTAAGGCAAAGAAATACCAAGGGCCAGAACATTGAGGAATGCAACGAGGGAAGCAACTGGGATGCCAGAATGTGGAAGACAACATCAACCATCATTTTTTAACACACAGCCTCTCGCATTTCTTTCTGCATCCTCTGCACTCATGTCATTTTACCTTGGACTCCCTTACCATCAGTATGTGAATGTTGGTACACTGGATATAGTTAATGTGTAGAGTTCAGATATGAACTCTGAGTTTGGTTCCTTGCATGCAGTATTAGGACATCAACAGAAATGCCATGCTGATGTTCCCAGCTATAAAATCAAATCTGCAAATGCAGCTCCCCCTTAAATACCACCCAGTCCTACTTGAACAGTGATCTCTGATACTACCAAACAGCATTTTTTTAGCTAAAAAGGGCTCATCAGTATTTAGAAGCCTTATTGCTACTCACAGCCTCCTGCTCCTCACTTTTGCTTGGGCTTTCAAACCCCTCTTCAAAGAGGTCATCTGCAGCAGGATCGCTGGTATGAGAAGCTGATGATTTCGATGGAGAACTCTGTCTGGGTGCAGGGGTTGGAGCTAAACAAAGATTAAGGTGATAGCAATAGAATATTTATCTCTTCATTTGTTCACAGAGACACAGCAGCACAAAATTTGCTCATGCTCTAGAGCCCTCAACTTACATTACTTTACATTACCCCTGAAAACCATTTTCAGCAAAGAGCTGGAAGATGTAAATTTAAACAGAGAAGTCATTATCGATTCTGCAGGTCTGATTTCATTCAGTGGCTTCCAAATTAAGTTTGGCTGCATCTGGCTCATGTCTTTAGGAACCAAGGAGACACTGCTACATCACATTAGGAATGTGTGAGTCGCCTGCCCTAAGGCAGATAAGCAAAACACAGGGTCTCTGACTGGCCGCTGGTAAATGCCTCCTGAATTCCTTTTCAGCAATCTGCAAAATCCCCCATCTCCATGCTATGGCCATGCTAAGCTCATTTTACAGCTGCTCAATGAATTTCCCCACATGTCCAACACATCAAGCAATTAGAATAAATACCCATCTCCTACTCTGTGCAAAGTATGCCTTGAATGGGATGAAGAAAAATCATTTATAAGTTGAATGTTACCCGCCTTTTCCAACCAGCTGGCACGTCCCTAGCACAAAGCATATATTACTGTCTTATTAGCAATTAAATTTCAGGCTGCAGCTACTGGGGCTGTTGATTTCAATGGTCTCTGTAACACTTTTCTTTATGGCTGGAACGCATTTAATAAGCCAGCCCATGCATGAAGGTTCTCGGTCCACATCTGTGTTGCAATTTACTATATGAAAAGTTAAATGCTTCGAGGAGCAGTCACATTTGAGGAAAGTTATGGCATAAATGATACGAACACTCACGTGAATTTGTTGATGGTGTCGTGGAAGTCACAGGAGTCAAATTTAACTGAGAGATGTCAAAGTCATCACAATCATCTGCTTCCTGTGCCATCCCAACTTTGTTAAAGTAACTTGAGAAGGCCTCTGAGGTACAACTGAGGGAAGGCTGATCTGGTTTTCTTGATGGCACTGGTGGAGGCTGAGCCATCTGGAAATCTTTAAACATTTCTTTTCCCATTTTCTGTCTGGGCCTGTCTGTCTGCGGACTTGATCTGTTGGAATCGCTTGTGGGCGGAACAGTAGCTATAGGAGCAATGGTACCTTGAAACATGGCTGCTTGTAAAGGCAAAACAGTTTGTGTTGGCATGAAGGCAGTTGGTTGGAACTGACCAGCTACAGATGGCCAGGGCTGCTGGGCAGGAGGAAAAATACCGGGTTGGCCCCACGCTATTGGCTGTCCTCCCTGCATCACCTGAGCAACTGGAGGCTGAGCACCCATGGCCAACTGCTGTTGAACAAGTGGTTGCTGTCCCCAGAATGAGGGCAAAACAGCTCCCATGGCAACATAACCTTCAAAGAATAAAGAAAGCAGAAAAATAAGAATTCCAATAATGTCAGGAACATGCAGAAAAGGCCACACAATAAATCAGAAATATGCGAGCTACATTAGAGATCCCAGAGCTCCAGCTTTTCCTTGAAAAGAAAATGGAAATGCATGTTTGAATTCACATTACAAGCACTTCTATACAAAAACACAGGTTGAAGTATATTGGCCATAATCCTTCTCCTTTTCTGAACAAAATGCTCTTCTCTTCCTTAGTGACCATTCACATGTGTCTGTGAAGACATCTGCATGGACCTCAGTCATGTGCCACAACCAAAAACTAAGTAAAGTTTCAATCAGTGGCTGATTTTAAGTGGACCTTGCAAGGCAAAAAAACCCCAACTTTGTGATTCCAAGTTAATGAGTGATGAAAGAAGGAACAGTAACTGAGATGTGTATGGATGGCTATGACAGATTCCCTAGGCGTCCTTCTATCCCGATCCCACTGTCACCTCATCTAAGCAGTGACCTGATATTACCCCCAGACACTTCACCATCTCCATAACCCTTCTGAGATGTGGTGGCTAATCTGATACTGCAACACAGCCCATTCAATAAGGAGTTAACCAATTAGAAGTCACTGTTGAATGATTCAAGGCACTCCTCCTTCTTCCTAAATGGAGTTGAGTGCTGTCTTGCAGTGCTTTGAGTATCCCAGGGAGAGATCAGCAGTCAAAACCCAATTCCTTGCATGTCTGTGCAGAATGTTACATGGCTTTTGAATTTTGAGCACTTTGAGGAACACAGAAAAGTCTATGGGAAACACCAGGGTTTACATAAGTGGAGCACTTTTGAAATGAAATCAAATCCTTCATGTCTCATTCTCTGTTTACCAAAGACAGCACAAGATATTCATTGCAATTGCAAAGAAACCAGGGCTAAATCAGCTGCTTTTCTCTCTCTTGCAGCTGTACTTAGAAGGTATGTTATACAGATGGCTAAACTGCTGTTGAACTTCCAGTGACATTTTTGGGTTTTCCTTTTAATAATGTTGCTAAATTCACAATCACGTATTTTTGGCTTGTTAAAGAATCGTTTTGCCTTGCCCTGCAGCACTGTCTTCAAAATCCTTCCCACTTCCAGTGGACAAAATCAATGCCCTGAAGATTGAAATTCGAGTCAGAGCTGAGAACTGGTGATCAAATTTGAACCAAACCCATATTTTTGGGAGATTTCTTACCTGAGGGTACGGCAGCAGTGCTGAAAGGTACAGAACCAAACATGTCTGTACTAGCAGGAAGTGACTGGGATGAAGATGGGATAAAGGCATCACCTGGAGTAGCAGGAGTCTGCAAGGGGACAGGAATAAAATGAAATGATACATATCAGCTGCAGCATATACTTGCTGTTGCACCTCTGAAGCTCACAGTTTTAGAGGGAAGAAAGTGAAAGAAAAAAGAATGGAAAGATGTAGAAGGAGAAAACCAATAGAAATAAAGAGTATTAGAATGTGCTGGAGACAGGAGAAAAAGAAATGAGAGAGAATTTGTACCACAGGAAAATAAAAACAAGCTTTGTCTGGGCTATATCACACACAGACATCAATATACAGACTTGTGATTCTAGCCATTAGGTGACAGCCTGTATAAGCTACAGACTTAGGCATTAATGTAGAAAAACAGTAAAGGTAAATGAAATATCTGCAACATATAACAATGCTGCCAGTCAACCAACAGGACCAGAGCCATAGGTTCACATTAAAGGAGAAACACAGTCTAATTGAGCAAGCTAAGGGCAAGGAGACAGGACTTTGAGTATCTAGTCCCAGACATCCTCCAGAATACCTTGGAGATCTGAGCCTGGTGACTCCAGAGGACTTTCATTTTCTCAGTATATTCATACTCCCCTACAGCTTAACATAAGGTTCAGAAATGCAATAGGAAAATGACTGTGTTTTCACCTTATGATGCAAAAAAGCCTGTCGAGAATGCTTTCATTCCTCTCAAAACACATTCAGCCCTCCCTCTCTGTACTCTTTAGTCCTCCTTTAATAGCAGTTCTGGGCTATGTGCTTGGTGGAATCAAGGAGTTGTGATATATCAGCTGTAACTGGGTCTTGCTGCAGCACAGGAGAGAGACAGGGAGCTCAAGACAGAGAGCAGTGAAGCATGCAGCTCTGACAAACACCAGGGAAGGAGATCTGCAGTTCAGATTATATCTTATGTGACACCAAACCCTATATCAGATAAATAAAAATTGAAGATATTTTTGCACTTCTTCAAGAACCATTGATTCCACATTCAATTTGCTTCACTTTTATTTTCTTGGAACATAAAAACTACTTTGAAATCCTCCCTACTGCAATGGCCAATCACCTGAACTGTAAACATGCTCCATAAACATGCTGAAAATAGGATGTAGAAAAAAACCCCATCCGGTTTCCCTGGATACTTACTGGGGGAGAGGTTACATCGGGAGGAGTGGACATGTCCCCAAAAAGCTCTAGTTGGGTAACAGCCTGCAAAGATAAAAACATAACATCTCCATTTACCTTTCGAGGAGAAGAAAGAGCAAGTTAATTCACAACAACTTGTAAAGTTAACTAGTAACGGCCATCAATACAAAACCAAAAGACCCATGTAGGTTTCAAATGTCCAGTTCCATATAGAAGAAACACATGGATATGTTGGATTTTCATATTGGCCATGGACCTAACTAGATGGCAGCTGATGCTGAGAAATGATACTACGGGGAATTCTCCTCCCTAAAAAACGAATGAAGCATGAAAAAACTACTCTGAATGGGACTGGATGCATTATTGCTCTGCCCTTAACATCGCTGTAAACCAAGCACAATTTACCCGCCAGCTCTGTTCCCTGGCTCCTTTTCTAAATCCCCAAATCAAGGTCTTAAAACACGACAGCAGACTGTGGAAGTGACAGAAGGATACAGAAGGGAAGGACTTTGAGAGTGCAGCCTGATTTCCCCTTGCCCATGGGACAGGTGTGACCTGGATAAGTGGACTTGAAGGAGGATGCACAACTGGGTCATTATAAGTTTGTAACTCTACATATAACTCACATTGGAAGTGTTTTCTAAGGGCATCCTTCAGTTTGATCTCAAAATAGGTCACCCGTACAAGTCTCATGTAACTGGACCAGAGGGGAAAAAGCACTTTCATAATAAGGAGCACCTTGACTGGCTGCATAATCAAACCTCTGTCACATGCTCTGGAATAAAATTGCTCACTTCTACCCAACACTTCACTCTGCCAAATGACTGGCATGAAAGTCCTCATATTTTAACTGGAAATTAGAGTAAGATATTAATTAAGGTTAAAACAGCAATCTGAAGGACCCCTATAGGGATGATATAACAGTCAGAGTGGCTCCACTTTCAAAGGGTCAATTTCAGGACAGCCTGATTCCAGCACTCAACCTCTGGCCCTTATTCCAACGAACATTGATGATTAAGGTAATAGGTGTTTTCAATACAGGCAGAGTTACAAAATGTGGCCAGTCTTTACAATCGGAAAGAAGCTGCTCACAGCTGAACTATAAGGACAGAAATAACCACAGGGTCTGCGTGTGCTCATGTTGAGACCTTGGTGGAAGGCAGCAGAAGCAGTCATACATCTAGGGATGTCCCCCCTTGCTGGGTGCTTTCCCCCTAGATCAGCTCAGCTGGAGTCCAGGGCCACCAAACCTCAGAGCTCCATGGGAAACCTAAATGTATCTGCAGTCCTTAGCAGGATGGATATACAGGAATGCCATGGTGGCAGCTCAAGGACTAATTCTCCACCACCTTTCTTCTGCTTGTGGGCTTTCCTTCTCCTTTACACTGTACTCTATCATACCCGCACATACGGGAACCCAGAATTTTTGGTCTGAACGAGATTTAGTGGTAATATTAACTTGGTTCATCAAATCTCAGCTCTCTGCAACATCCTTTCACATACACTTGATATTAACTTGAGTCTTGACCTGCAAATCTAGCCAACACTGAGCCCTTATATTAGCCACCATGGTAGCTGATCAGTCTTCACAGCTTTATAGCATAACAAAGGGGAAAAAACACCCAAAGATCTTTTTACCCCACACTTTTATTATAAATGCTCTTTTAAGAAATAAGACTATCGTTCAATAACGTTCAAATATCATTCCAAAGGTTCGTACATTTTTGCAATCCAATCTCTGTTCCCCCTCACAAAAGCAATGTTACAATCAGTTTCAGCTGGAATCTATATAGCAGCTTGGATAACTCTCAGCTTTATGTCTAAAAACATGCCTAGAGATGAATTATTTCATATTTCCTCACATCATGCCATATATTGAATAGATCACATTGCTTTAGTGATATAACAATGCATTTTCTTCATATGAGCCTATATATCACACTAAGTATCTGCGTGGAAATGGAAGAAGGAATAATGAAGAAAACCATTTTTTTCTTCAGGGCAAACCAATCCTAGAGTGTATGGCAGAAATCCTGCAAAAAAAAACAACCCAGAGTGTGGGCACACACACTAGTTACAATGCCCACAGATTGGAATGATGACAAGGGCAGCACTCCTGTGAAGCTGCCCCAAGCCTTGTGTAGGCGCTGCTGATTCAAGAGGCCAGAAGACACCATGTCTCAAAAGAGGCCACTTTCTCCCCATCTCTCCAAATGACTTTTTCAGCATCACCCCTAAATCTGCTTTTTTTTTCTCCCTGTATCACTGCTGAGCTTTTTGTAGAGCTGTCCCCACAAGCACAGTGTTATCCATCTGCAGGCAGTGGGATTCTGGCCAACACCTTTTACTTTTGTGATTTCAGTCTCACTACACAACCAAATGCACTCGTTAGACTTTCTTAAATTATTCACACCTGATATATTAGCTAAGTTCCAGCAAAGTTAATCCCAAGCAAAACATTTTCAGATGGCACTATTCCTACAGCTGATTTCATCTGTATCTCCTTAAAACATTTTTAGTGTCACAACCTTACCTGAGTGACTGAACCAAGATTTTCATCAATGTCCAGCAATAAGTTTCCATTCTCCAGCTGTAAAGCATGATTTATGAAATGAAATGAATGATTTATGAAAATGACATGAATTTCTGAGCATGAAAATGATAACCTCTGTAATTATTGACTCCACTATTGAAATGAAAACCCTTTCCATCTTGCAGTGAATACAGACACGAAATCACACAGTCAAAACAAGCTCAGATGCTGCAAGATGGGGGAAAAACACAATTTATCCATGCTAAATCTTCTGATGGATACAACAATGTCAATGCTTGCACCCCGACTATTTACTTCTTCAGATGTTTCTTAATTCAGCAATTAGCATTCGCAATGAAGTCTGGTTCTGATGACATTAATGGAACTTCTCAATGTTTGGGGAAGGGAAGGGCTTAAGATGCTCAGAGGAAAAAAAATACAGTTGTGAATCAAAACTCTAACAGCAAATTTGTGGAAAAGCACGCTTTCCTCTTGTCTAGGAGAACTAACATCAGTGTAACAGCATTTATGATTCTGGCTTTCTTGCCACAGTTGTTTCTTATTATTCACACAAATCAAGTTGCATTTAAATTCTTTTTGTATGTCTATGTGAATGTGTGAGCCAACTGTCTGTGTGCCCATGCACTCGCACAGGTCTCTACCCACTGACATATTTAAGGCAAATCATGACCTAAGTGGCTTCAGAATGCCAAATCTCAGACAACACTTATTGAAGCAATAGAGAACTTCCCTAAGAAAGAGTCTTAACAATCAATCCTCAAAAAATCAAACATCAGGCAACTGAGAAGCTTCGTAGGAATCACCACCCTGTAAACCCACTTCAAAATTAGCTCCAAAAGCCTTAGAAATAGCTCTGAATGTCCCCCCCAGCACTTCATCCCAGTCTTTGTTGGCTCTGGGAATGAAGCAGGGAGGCAGCACGCAGGCAGGCTTGGACTGCTGGAAATTCCCACTTGTGCTGCAGTGAGACCCTGCCCAATGCAGGCACACCATTAGCAGGTAGGGCTGCATCTCGCATCTGCAGCGGTCTAGGGAGCCTTTAGGGTCCCTTCCAACACAAACCTGTGATGATATTAAACACCCAAGAGCCTGATAAGACACTCCAGCCCCTGATCTTGCCTTCTGTGGGTTCCTCTGGACTTTCTCTCCTTCGTCACCCCAAAATGTGCCTCCTTAACACAAGCTCAGGCAGCAGAGCAGCGTGCTGCCATCCGCGCAGAGCGAGGCGGAGGAGCGAGCATTAATCCTTGTATCTGGGCGACACGAAACCTGTAATGAAAGCTCCATCTTCCCATACAGGCATGTGAGACATACTGTAAATCTTCTAAACATGAACTATGTAAATCTGGCTCCTTAAAGCAGCAGCAAGCATTTTTAAAGCGCTCCAGCCAGTAATGAAATTCCTCATAACACTTTTCACTGCTCAGTAAAGAAAAACACATAATCCAAGAGCTGGGGAAAAAAAAAGCCCAAAACAACAGCAGAGGAGTAAAGAAGCACTAAGAGATAAGTGAACTGCAGCTTTCATAAACCTGAACCAAAAATGATCCACCTCCACTGCAGTATCCTGTCTGACTGCCAAGTACTCTGAAAAACAGTTTTTTCTAAGCAATGTTTGGAGTTTAAAAGGGAAATCTAAGAGTGGGAAGCGTATATTTTTTTTAGCTTCAATTCTACATCTGCAAGAGTCAGAATAGTCAGCTCCTTTACTTGGCCTGGTTTTACCAAAGGAACAGTCCAGCGCTGACTTACAGCAGGAAAAAGCCCGATTAATATTGCTAGACGTTTGCAGATGAGATGATAAAAGCAGTCTCTTAAAGCATGGCTCTGAAATCCCAGAGAATGAAGCAAACATGGTGCTAAAAAAAAATAAAAAATTAAAAAATACCCACAGTAATTATCTTGCACTCTGATACAGATCTCAGCAAGTTAAAAAGAGTATGTAGGATACTAAATATAGTGATTAACCAGCAATTAGCAATTAACCTTTGAGCTGGGTATTAGCTATTCAGATCCTCTCACAGCAGAGGGATTTGCACACATTTCCTGCCCTCCACTTGGCCCAGCAGATAACAGAGGGATCGCCTGGACATGCTGCTGCTCTGTGCTTTTAAGCCCTACGTGCATTTCACATGGAAAGTTTAATGACGAGTCAATGGTTAACATGGATCCTGAAGATATATATGTATTTTTCATTTTAGTTGTAAATGTAAACATTTTGGCTACATCAAGTATTTTTTTCTGATGGTTCAAACCGTCGTTCTAGGTCATCAAGGCTTCGGTTATTTGCACATCTTTATACACAAGGAATGCTGATATTACACGAGCTCCACGAGCTGCAAGCTGCTTGCTAATTAACTACAATTCATTCTAAAAAACACAATCAGAACTCTAACGAAGGAGCACAGCAGAACTGTGACTAAACCAATAATCAGTAAAACCGCATCCAGTAGGCTGGGACCCGCTAATGTCCAACAGGCACACTGTCATCCCACAGAACTGCTGTGGGATTCATGGAGCAGTGTGATAACTCAACAAAGAAGTGCTCCCGATTACAGACAACGCACTGACAAACTGTCTCACTGCTGCTCAGTAGCGTCCTTCAAGCTAAGGATCTCTTGATGTGATCAAAACACGCACTTAACCATTTGTTTATTTTCTCTTAATTCTGAATTCCCCGTGTGCCTCAGGTATTTCCTTTTATAGGAAATGATAGTGAAATCTTTTCAACCTTTCCCCCCCTGGAAGCACTCAAGGCCAGGCTGGATGGGGCTGTGAGCAAGCTGGTCTAGAGGGAGGTGTCCCTGCCTATCACAGAGGTGCTGGAACTACATGATCTTCAACCAACCAACTCAAACCATTCTATGATACTATGATCTTATAAGAACAGAAAAGGGATGGACCTTGACTGGCACCTAATGCCAGCTCCACACATCTCAGTGTATGCAGTGCTGTACAAAATCAGAACAGTCAATGTCACAACTACTCCAAAGATATGCATGCATATCCACTGCTCTAAATGCCTCCCCAAACATCACAGAAACACAAGACTCAAAACATTACCCTAACAAACTAATGTATTTCCAAATGTTGCCACAGTTAGCTGTGCCTGATAAGAATCCATGCCCAGTGTTAAGCCTTGGACGTGGGTTTGGACTGAATGCAGTTAAGTCAGGCATTTGACTGCAGGAGTCTTTCAGCAAAGGTAAGTAGTAAGGGAAGGCTTTGCAGGCATGGATGGTCAGAGGTTGGGTATGTGCACTCTCTTTCTTCTCCTGTATGAAAACAGGATCCCAAAAGCTGATGCCAGAGGCTGAAGTCAACATCACCAGTGTGCAAAGTAAGGATACTGATGCAAACTTACGGGAAAGGCATGGTTACAAAGTTTTCTTTCGCACCAACTGCCACTGAAAAAAGTCACTTCTTAGAGGATCAGAATCATCTGGAAAGCTGCTCTGAGCTGCTCTATTGCCAGACTTTTGATGCCATTACTCCAGGGCCAGACCTTCTGTGTGAGCTGCTGGAGATGGCGTGCCCACGGCTTCCAGATGATGCCTTTCAGGCACGCTTCTTTTGACATAGGATCTGAAAAATCTGTAAATGTCAATGTGTTCCTAGCCAGAAATGAAACACAGATCTCCCAAACACAGCTCCCCGTTTTGGCAGGAGGCCCAGAGTCCTTGTGGCCCCAAGACCTGGGTGGGCTCTGGTCCAGACCAGCTTCATCTGCAACTAGAGGTCATGCTGAGCATCCCTCTGGGTAGGCTGATGGCCTTCCCACCCCTTTGCCCTAAGAGCCAACTACTCCCTGCCTGCTCTGTGCTCTTTTGGGAGTATTTCCCATGTAGATGGTACAGCTAAATGGCTGCCTGCACTCTGAGGCTTCAGCTATAACACTTTGAATCTTTATACAGCAGTTAAGACGAGTTGTTTGAAAGCCTTCATAAAATGGTAAGCAGAGAGTTTAGACATTTTGATGAGAAGGTTTTATTGTGATGTGACTGACAGTCTCAGAGAAGGGTATTTACAGTCTGACTCGTATTACTAAAAACACCATGACAGGTAAAACTTGATGTGCATGTATAAAGGGGGGGGGACGATGGGAAATTACAACAAAAAGAGCTCATTAAACACTTTGCTTTTTTAGAACAGTTAATTTCCCTTACAGAACTACAATTTCTAAGTGGAGCATGTACCACTTAACACAAGCTCTTTGGGGTAAGCTTGCTTTCTTTGTCTGCTTGATGCCTACCCCCACTGAATTGAGAATATAAGAATTTGTCTAAGGAAGAAACAAAGAGGAAATGAAAATGAGTACAAGAAGAATCAATAGAGTCAAGAGCAAGGGAGATACGGATACAGGAAGAAAACAGGGTTCTGGGAGAAGAGCGTGTTTGAAACTGAGCTGCATTCTGCCTTTTATGCTCAACATTACAGTAGAACTCATCCCAACTAAGCGTGACTATCTGAAAGTCAGTTCCTTATCATTCCTTCACATCCTTTAAAGCTAGATCCTCCAGAGCCACGAGGGAATAACAGCAGGACATATCTGGACATACTCTCACCTCCACTTGAGAGGGACACCTCACAAGACAGGAAAATATTCCTGGAGGTGTCCATTTCTCTCCTCTTCGCAAAGAGCCAAAGGTGGATGGCACCAAGATGACCAGCTCCATGCCCCCACCTTGATGTGCTGAAGCTATGGATAATTTGCCTGAGAACACATCGGAGAAAAACAACCCCAAGATGGAAAATCAATCTCTATCTAGGGAACGTGGGTAATTCAGCCTGAACCTGAGCAAAACTTGCTGCATTTCTATTAAGTGTTGCATTTATTGTCAGGAGAGAGAATTCATGGTGCCTGAAACCTATTAGGAGCTACAAAAAGTTTCTCTCTTCCCTCATCCATTATGAAATTAATGAAAGCAAGACCTCCTAATAAAGGAAGTGTCCTTATAAGTTTAAACCAGGTAGATGAGCTAGATTATTTGCCCTTAGATTGAATTTTAGAGGTTTATATAATAAGGACAGCTATAAATTGAAAAAAAAAAATATGGCAAGTGTCTCAATGACAGAGAGTCTCACACGCGGAAGGGTGAGCAATAAATCAGATGGGCAGTGGAATATTAAATTGCTAATTTTAAGAGCAATCTCTGCTTTTCTTTTCTCTCTCTCTTTTTTTTTTTTTTAATACATATTACTATAAAAAGGGGAAATAAAATCTCTGCTATGCGTTTCTCCCTCTTCCCTTTTTTCTTTTTTCCCCCTTATAAATTAAAGTAGAAACTTGTTTGGAGGAAGAAGTCTAACCAGCTTCAATATAACCAAGAAATAACAAAAAATTAAGTCTGCAACACACTCCATAGAGATGACACATTGAATATATTTGATGATTACAGAGTCGGTTCCATATGCCTTATATCTCACAGCTATGCTCTTTAGCAGGACAGTCTAATACCAAAGTGTCTGCAGGCATGATTGCAAGTGTACAGTGCACACAGTTACACTGCAATGACCTAAATTACAGTCTATACCCAGAGTAAATCTGAAACATCACTGAAAGAATAATAAAAAAGTCAAAGGAAACATACAGAGCAAAAACTCTAACACTGAGCTATGCGAAAAATGAGTGAAAAATCTACAGCTATTCCTGGTCCACGAATACCTTTAATTAGCTATGCAATGTGAGTTATCTTCCTACATTTTCCCAGCCAACAAGATGATGGCTCCCTCCTCCTAGTGGATTATCATGAAATATTTATGGCAAGTTTTGTTTGTTTGTGCAAACCTCAGAAGTGTCACAATTCAGACCCCCATCCAGCCCCTCCCCAGCATTCATCTTTTTTATTTGGCATCTCAGTCTCTGTGCTCAGCCCAAGCTGTGCAATTTACCACATCCTTGTGTGAAATGAGCCCCTCTCTTTCCCTCTCCTGAACACAGGCATTTCTGCCATGCTTACAGCAGACTGAAATCCTGACCTTTTCCTCCATTTTTCACATACAGATCCTCAGAAATATGCATTTTCTGTAACCAACACAATCTACATTTTATCAAGATATTGTTTCATTTACACAAATGTACATGAAACAACACAACCCACCCTTCAGCAAATGTATGTTTTCTTGCTAAGGCATCTGTCATTCCACTCCTCTCACCAGCTTGTTACCATTCCTTATATGTTCAGAGGATAAATGTTTCACCACTTCTAGATGCTCAGATGCAGAAAGGGAATGGTGCCATTTGGACAGAACAGTGCATTACCCTCCTTTTCGAGCAAAATTAACTGTCCATGCAAGGCACAAAGCAGAAAGAATTCAGTCTACCACCTCTAATGATACTCAGCCTGTTAGTTACTTCAAGCACTACAGAAATAACACAACCGTTTGGGAGGAAAACCCAGGGTGTGCATGGGGAGAAAACACAGCCACATCCAGTTGGCATGTGCTATGTGACTGTAGCAGTGAGAAAGGGTGACAAGGCTTATATAGCTTTGGGTAATAACTCTTCTGATTCAAGCAGCAAAAAATCCACACATTAACATGCAGAAGGCTCACTGTCAACTCTTAACTAGACATCACTTTCATAAACGGTGACTTGCATAGGAATCAACCAGAAAAGACAAAAAGGAGGAGATTCAAGTAAAGAACGAGATGGATATAAGCGACATTACCACCCTGGTTACTTTGAAACAACCCAACAACAGTAGA
Source organism: Tympanuchus pallidicinctus (assembly GCF_026119805.1). Classification (NCBI taxonomy): domain Eukaryota; kingdom Metazoa; phylum Chordata; class Aves; order Galliformes; family Phasianidae; genus Tympanuchus; species Tympanuchus pallidicinctus. The sequence continues at coordinate 4,000,439 of NW_026294791.1, read as the reverse complement.
TCGCTGATGAAATTCACATCCTAAGGGATGTGGCAAACACTACAAGCAATAATAAAGGTCACAGAAACTAAGAAACCTACCTTCTTCCCTGCATATAAATAATGAAGATACTTACACTTACAGGTTGACTTTTTGGCACATCATAAACACCTTCCTTCTTTTGGCTGGTAGGAACCTGCAACAGCAAACAGACACTGTGGTCACTCTTCCAGCAGGTTTGATGAAAAGTCGAAGTCTGCAACTGATATTTAAATACAAGGCAGTTGTTTAAGGATGGTATCCTTGACATTCAAGCAGCGATGTTGATGAAGATGGCACTGAAGAAATCGAACATCTATCTGAATTTTTAAAAACCTAAAACTCAGTAGTGCTCAGAGATGAGATTTTCATTCTCAGTTTAGTCCAGCTGCATGGAATTCAGGTGCATTTGGATCTCTTTCCTAAAAAGTGGTTGCTTCATTATTTTACTTGGGGATTAGAAGATGGACATGGGAGTTATGATCAGGTCAGAATGTCATCTTCCTCTGTAAAAGAGATCCAGAGCAGCAGTGCAATCAGAGAGAGAGAGGTTTGGCCTGTGGCATTCGATATCTTCCTTCCAATTCTTTTAATAACCTAAGTCAAGTGAAGCCACAACATGTATCCCTGCAGTGATTGGATCCCATGGGCTGCTCTAAGTGACAGTTGGTCACAAATCTGCAATTCTGTAAAGAATTATGGCCTGTCAGGCATTGAGGCTGCACAGCCACTCGCAGTCAGGGAGCTGGAGTCAACAGCCTCTTGTGGATAGGGACGATGATGATACAATTAAATAAACTAAGTGAGTCAACAGTCATAATTTACACCGTGGGCATTTACATCCTACTCGTGTGAATTCATTTGCTCTGTAATACAGGGTTTAGCATGCCTAAGGACTGCTGTTTTACATATTTATAATTTGCGACTGTATTTCTTCTCCTTCCTAAAAGCACTAAATGCCTATTGTAAATGATACGAGCTAAAAGAACAGTAAAAAAAAAAACAGAGGCTCTAAACAGACAAACATGCTCTAAGTAAATGGGCGCTGCTTTTCCACTGAACAAAGGCACTCAACCTAAGGTTACGTTTCAAGTATTTATGAAACCTCATAGGTTAACAGAATAAGCAGAAATAATCCTACAGATTTGACAGACTGATTTTCCTTTTGTTTTTTAAGACGATATAAATACCTTGGAGTTTTGATATGAGCATGGGGCTATTTTAGGGAAAGATGAAGGAACTGTTTATTCACAGAGCTGCATAATTATTTCTTAGTTTCTATATCCAAAGGTCTCTCTACTGTTCTAGCACCTGCATGCTCACATTTAAGTCTTGAAACTTGAACACAATGCACACAGAAGAAGCTTTACAGGAGCAATCAAGAGGCATAAATACAGAACCCTCACAGAAACGGAATGCAACTTATTATTACAGGCTTATTTTTAAGATTTCTTTTCTGTTCCTGCCCCAGGAATGACTCGTTTCCCTCAGTTTTCTGAAAGTACTGGGCTTTTCCACTAAAGCCATGTATCATGTGAGGTATGCGAGACTGGTGAGAATGGAACAATTCAGTCTAATAGAAAAAGGGTTTCTCTTCACAGACTGATAGGCAACTGTGCAAAACCATGAATACTCTATCTCATAAGTTACTGGAATGCTTAGTCTTCCTTGAAGAGAGGACAAGTGCTGTGAGATTAACTATTCATAAACTATAACCAGTATGCAATTTTTATTTTCTCCCTGGAAAGCTTCCCCTGCAGTCATTCTCTTCTTCCTCCCCTCAGCAGTTCCTGCTTTTTTCTTTGCTTGGCCATATCAGCATAGTGCTAGAAGCACAAGTGCTGCTGACAGCTCTGCCTCTAGGACAGTTTGCAAACCAGTTTGATGTACTTGCATCTTACAGGAACACAAACACCACAACTCAAAACCCTGGCCTTAGACTGTCAACTCTTTGCAGCACAGACCTTGCCCCTCCATACAGAGCACTGCTCAACATAAACATCACAAAAATACATAGCAAAACCCCATCCCCATCTCACTATCATAAAACAGGCAAAGAGATGCCATTAAGAAATCTGACACTAGAGAAAGGATGGGTGGGTGCTCAGTGATCAATTCAAGCTCAGTGATTAATTCTTGATGGTTGCTTTGATGACCTTGAAGATATTTTCCAACTTAAATGATTCTAACTACTCCATTATGTAGACAGACAGAATTAAAAGAGCAAACAGATGTAGCTTTTGGGATAAAAGAAAGGCTATAGACAGAGAAGAAAGGAAATTGTGACCTCTTACAAAATTAGAGATTATCACATTCAGTATTTATCTTCCATCTTCAGCTACTCACTGGGTAGAAGTCTCTTCTACCATGGGAGAATAGAACTTTTTGAGTACCAGCTCTTGGTGGAAAAACAGAGCAAGACCAGATGACAGATTATGCCAGACTGATGTAAGGAGACATGAGGCAACTGAGGATTGGTACCAACCAAAACACAAAACAACAAAGAGGACCTTTTCCAATTTCACTTTTAATAAAAACGTGGATGGTTCTACATTCATCAAGATCTTCTAAGAGAGACAATTTTTCTGGTGATCTCAGTGTAAGATGTGGAATCCCAGATTTATAGGAAGCCATGAAGTATGTGGGAACTTGGGAGCCAGTGGCTCTGGGCAAGTCTCTGGCAGCTATACTTCAGCATCTGCCCGTTGTGACAGATCACAGAATAAGACCTGCTGGTATCTAATCTCAGCATTTGCTCTTTTCAAGGTATTGACTGCAGTAAATAAAGAGCAGGACAATGCTAGACTGCATGCACCTAGATGATGGTGTATTATTTATCACAGGTATTTTCAGTGCACTTCTGCGCATTTTCTGTGGGAGAAAACACTTCACATCCCAAGACTGTCAAATGAAACCCTGAGAACTCTCTGGTGACTTACAGGCCAGTAACCTTGAGATGAGTAACTCACCATCTCACATTTCCATTTTATGTAAACATCCAATGAGTGCTTCTGTTCTCTAGGTGAGTTCCTGTTCTCTAGCCAGCTCCTCAAGATATACATCCTACTTCTTCCATATCCACCATCAGCTTCAGATCTGCAAATCCTTGGACTGACAACCTCATTTGTGCTTGCTTTCACTGATACTTCTTCACAACCTCCCTACAAGCTTTGTTTGTGCTCCGATGAAGAACTATCAAAATGTTGTTATGTCTGAATGTTGTTATCATTGGACCTTCCTTTCTAGCACAAAACTGAAATAGTCATTTTATAAAAGACTGTTTTTCTGAAAATAGTCAGCTTTTCTATTATGTGGTAGAAAATATTCAACCTTAGGCATGCTCTCACCTTGAGAGCTCTGAATGCTTTGCTCTATGGATGTAATGCATACATTATTTTGCATGGCAGGGATGCCACGAAATCTACAGAAACAGGTTATGCAAACTTCACCTTAATGACCCTGTAATGGTGTCTACAAGATTGGTGATTTCTAATTTTTCATTTGCATTTCCCTTTCCCAATTTAGCTTCTTTCTATTCTGTTTTACAGCTACTCTACCTGCTCATTTTATTCTGTTACCTTCCTACCTCTTCTCATTACTTAAAAAACACTTTTCCTCATTTTTGTTCTTTCCCTGCTCCTGTCTACCTCAAAAAAGCTTCTCCTATTAGCAGATCAGCAGCTATCAACCACTGCTAATAGGAGGAACAGCCAGATGAAATGTTTAATCGCTTCTTGGATCTCCTTCCCCTCCATACCATAAGATTTCCTCAAATCACGGTTTTCTTAGAGCATAGAGAGATTTCTGTCTATCTCCAGATTTGTTCCTAGTATGTGATACAGAATGAATTACCTTATATTTTAATAAAACCTGCACTGATCCCTTGCAGAGAAATTGAACGACTAAAGATTATTTTATATTGCTTTCAATGCAATTCTTCTGTGAAGAACACGAGCTTCAGCTCTAACATAATATATACCCAATGAAAATATTTTCCCTAATATGGGGGATATCCATTGATAACTCTTATGTTTTGCTCAGTTGTTATTCTTTCTTAGCCAAAAATGAAGAAAAGTAGCAATAAAATGCCTAAGAATTGCTTAGATGGTCTCCAATTTCACTATCAGTGTCTTAGACCAGCTGTAAAAAGTTTCTAAGAATTAAAAGAAGAAAAGAGAACCTACCAATAATCACTTTATATGGTGTGCTCAAGGTTTAAGACCCTTCATAATTTGGCAAAACTTACAGATCAAGTTAATAAAACCTGCAGAAGCTGAGCAGACAAACAAATAAATACACGGAGACTGGCAGATTATTCATGTAAGGTCATAAGAATGAAATGTCAGACATTTTTTGCGATGAATGAAAACTAATAAAAGTGAATTATATATGAAATGTGCTGTACTACATGCTCGCAATTGTTGCAATGAAAACACAGAAGCAGTGATTTTATACCTGATAAATGTTTTCTTCTGTTTCAGGCTCACGGATTGGCTCATGTCCAGCCTCAAACACAATGTACTATTACACCAGCAGCCAGAGAGGAAAAGTCAAAGATGAAACAGAGGGAAAAAGGCAATTTGGAATTCCACATAAAAACACAGGCAGGCATTAAAGAAACAAGTTCAAAGTAAAGGCTGAATGGAACCAGACAACTGGTTTGTTGGGAAGCACAGAGTAAGGTTGTTTCATATTTCATAAACCAGCAGAGAATAGACCTAAATCTCCTCTAATGATCATTAGAGCAGCTTCCTAATTCTTTCTCACTAGGGATACCGCCTGTGGTCCAATATTAATTTTCTGAAGTCAACGTGAATTTTGCCTCTTTTACATAATGGCAATTATTTCCATACGTATTTATTATCTATGAATAAAAAAGCTAAATCCAAACTGGGAGAATAGGCTGGAGCTCGTGCAACATACCACATGGTGAAAGGCTGTCACAACACTTTTCATCTTCAGGTTCTTGTTTTATTGTGAGGAACACATAAAGTAAAACTCCTGACATTATAAAAGCTGAGCGGTAATTTAGGGCATCCTAATCTCTCTCATCTTCCTTGAAACACCTTAGACAGTGCTCAGTAGTCACTAATGCTTGAATTGGTTTCTTTCAGTGTGCCTCCAACTGGTATTTTTAAGTGGAAGAACACAAAATCTCCACAAAACACAAATCTCAGCACAAAAACACGAGAATGAAATTACATCTTTTTTCTTCTTCACACTCAGCAGGATATTGGACATGAATATATTGACATATTTCTGATAATTATCTTTACTCCCAGGCATTTTGCTTGGATGAAACAAGACTTGAACTACAGATTTATTACTAAATCGTAACCCAAAATGCCAACAAGGGAGAGCATTATAACATTAATTCCTCTGTGTTTCTTTTTAACAAATATTCACTCTCTGAATGAAATTCTGGCTGCATAGAAGCCAACAACAAGATGCCAATTTATTGCTATAAAAACAAAGTGTCATCTTCCTTATTTTCGAAGGAACTCTCTTTTCTGTTAGATTGCATGTTAAAAAAAATAAGGAAATAATGACAAATCTCAGTTGGAAACTTCAAATCTGGACTCAAAAAGTACATTTTAGGAAAGATTCAATCTAGTATTTCTATGCAGAAATGCTGTGCTATTACATCTTAATCCCTAAACGTGCTACTTTCTGTAAAACGTAGTCTCTCATGAGATCTATCTCAATACATTTCAAAACATTTTGTGAAAGGCTTTGGCTGTGTTTGAAGATAACACATATCTAGTCATTTCTGAAACTCCCAGGTCGTGCAGCTTCAGAAATTACCTGGTATACAGGGTCTTCTACATCTTCTTCCAAAATTGTCTACAGCAAAGTAAGAGGACAGGCAGTAAAAGCAAAGAACATAAACGGCAGAGATAAAAGAACTGTATTCAGAAACCAAAGGACAGCAAAGAACTAAGCAAAATGTGCAGGTAAGTATATAGCTCTCTTTCTTCAGTATGCACATAAAGTCAAGTTATTGTATAAAGTAACACCATTCTTGTTTCATGAGAGTTTAGCAACCTGCACCTTATTTGATTTGACTCAAGTGCACACATTCAGAAGTTCAATGAATCATCTCTAAAGCACAATATATTAAAAGCACTACTTGCAACACAGTGGCCCTCATTAAAGTTTTCAACTAGAAGAAACTCTGTCTTGGAAATGAGCAGGACACTTCAAGTTGCCAAGCATGTTCATCTTACCCCAGGTGACCTCTTTCATCGCTGTTTAATCCTACCCCTCAACTCACCATATCTCTTAGATTCACATTTTTCATTCAAACCTACCACTGTCAACAAATGCTGAGGGTACCCCATGCCTCTCTGGAGCAATTCTTGGGGATACTTCAAACTGCATTTTTTTTGGGTGGTAGTCTAAGCTTATGCATGTACCTGGTATACCGCCTGTTCACACTGCTTGTCTTTTTGCGCCTTTTTTTCCATTTCTTCCCTTTGTTTCAGTTCATAGATGAGCTGAAACAGATCTCGCAAGTCCAGAATCACAGGTTCAGCCTACAGAAATAGAAACAGTGTGAAAGGTTTCTACAGAGGAAAGGAAAATTGTAATTAATCACTGGGAAAAAAAAAGTACAAAAAAACCCATCAAGAATAATTGTCAATAGTGAAATATATTGCTTTTCTTCTTTTTTCCCAAAAAAGGTTTCATTAATTGGCCATTTAAGAACATCTAAACAAACTCCAAACACAGAAAGAATACAAGATGGGCTTCTTAAAGAGCTGGTTATGAACATGGCCTTTCAACTGAGCTCTCGGAACAGGTCCAGAGGAGGACCAGAAGGCTGGAGCACTGCTCCTATGAAGAAAAGTTGAGGGAACTGGGCTTGTTTAGCTTGGAGAAGAGAAGGCTCTGGGGAGACCTCACTGTGGTCTTCCAGTACTTGAAGGGAGCGTATAAACAGGAGGGGGAATGGCTGTTTTTGAGGGTGGATAGTGATAGGACAAGAGGGAATGGTTTTAAACCTAAACAGGGGAGGTTTAGGTTAGATATTAGGAGGAAGTTTTTCACCCAGAGGGTGGTGAAGCAGTGGAACAGGTTGCCCAAGGAGGTTGTGGGTACCCCATCCCTGGAGGCATTCAAAGCCAGGCTCTGGGCAGCCTGGGCTGCTGGTTGGTGACCTGCACATAGCAGGGGGTTGAAACAAGATAACCATTGTGCTCCTTTTCAACCCAAGCCATTCTATGATTCTGTGATATGATTCTACGAAGTACGATGAAGGAAATGGCAATTATCTGATACTTACTGCCTGGGCTGTTTTTATTGCCACAAATCGATGATTTCCCTCCTTTCCACACACATATCCAAACGCTCGGTGGTCTGTGATATCCTTTGCGATGTACGATATCTCATGAACTGCGTGGTGGTGCTGTAGTAGCTATTAAAAAAGAAGAAAACACAGCAAGAAATACCCATCAAAATGTTCCATTAAATCTGTATCGTTTCCTTCCATCGGTGCTTCACCTGGATCTCAATGCACCTATGGAATTAAAAACAAGCATTCCCTGGTGTCAAAATCAATTAACACCTGAACTATTTCTGCCTATTCCCTTTTCAAAATCTGGCCAAACGTGACTTATTTTTAATAATTTGACAAAAAAGCGTCAACTGAATATTTTTCTTTGTATCTTCAGGTGAGATACAATTCAATTAACACATATCACTACCCAATTAGAAGGTAAACAGCATTGTAGGTACAGAATCCCTGTTGGTAGGAATAGGAAGAGAGCACAGCAGCTACTTGTAGCTTCCCACAGAGCAACTCTGAGGACAGACTGCAGGATGAGGGATGAGAGATCCAATCTCTGCAAATCGACAGCAGGGTCACTTTATCTCTACAGCACTAAGCAGCAGGTGAGGTTTCACTTAAAGCAGTAAAAGAACTCCAAAAAAAGCACAGTAAGCTTGGTGGTGATGGATCGATGGCTGGACCAGATGATCCTAGTGCACTTTTCCAGCCTTCACGATTCTATAATCCTACGAAGCGTGTTTTGGCCAGACAGCAACACCAAGTACTAGCATCCTTCTCACTCTGATATAATTACCATTTCATTACCAAAGTAACGTTGAAGCAGTTCTACTCAGAATAACGTCCTTGAAAAGTTTCTCTAACCCAACCTATTAGTTTGAATTCCCACCCTCTGAGTGGGGAGCCCTGCTCCCCACTAATCCAGGGATATTTCTGAGAGCAGGCAAAGCCGCAGAGAATTCTTTTGAGGTCCAGATTCCTGCTGGTTTGGAGAAAAGCACATTTTGAGAAGCAGCGTGGTATCCAGGCAATCTCTAAACAACCGGTTATTTTTAGAGTTTAAAGAACACTTTAAAATTCAAAACCAGAGAGGATGTGTGCGTATGGAGGAGAAAGGGCCATGTGCCTGTGAGGCAGTGACAGGTAACGTGGCTCCCGCAGAACAGGCACGGGAATTTCAATGGGAAGGCAGAACCTAAGAGGAAGCTGACTATATATAAAACAGCAGACTGGACGTATGTCACTTTCATTCCTCATTAAATGGCTCCTAACTTCCTGAGATCGAGACTGCTTGTTCTTAGGGAAATGGAAGCTTGACGCTGACTTTGGGCTGAACAGGGCTAAGTTAAAGGTGTGCTCCAGACTTTCACAATGTGTTAAGTGTTCAAAATTAATGATCTTTCTTAGATAACATGCTGGTATTGATTTACTAGATTCCTCTGAAAGCATGCTTGCATTCTATCTCTTACAATGAAATGAAATGTTCCCATCTCTCTACTCTGCATATGACATGGGAACGTTATCTCCGGCTCCTACTAAATCTATGTTCTTTGACATTGCTTTATTGATTGTGAGACAGCATTTTGCACTGAAATTAAACTGTGATCAGATTCCTTCCTCATGGAATTAAATTTGAAGACCATTCTACCATGGCAAAAGATTGCCCACAATGTAAGGCAGCAGATGGAGACGCTCCGATTTATTCGGGAACCCTCATTAACTATTGGAAAATGGTTACGGTTGTAATGGTTACGATACCTCATATACTGCACAAATTAAGTAAAGGTGACTGCAACATCATCCTGCTTCACTGTACGGAGCAGGCAGAGTTTTCTATTTGTTTGAGGGATACTGGCTTGGAACATAGACATAAAACGTAACGTTGCATACACACCTGTACCACAGTGAAGGTACAAGTACTCCTTTGAATCTGTGCTTTCAGAGCTTGATTCATGGACTGTGTCCTTTTTACATTTTCCAGCACTTTCTTCCAAATATTATTTTATGAGTGTCTGACTCTTTACTCGTCATTAAGCAGGAATGACACCTGTTGCAGTTGGTACAAACTCACCACTGCAAAACACCAGGTCAGGACTGCATCATTTTTGTAAAGCCCCTCCCACCCCAGCTCCTCTGGCTCTTTTGTCTTTAGGGTTTTACCACTTAATCCTGTCTCTAGTGGGTCAAGAGCTTATAAAGGAGCATTTCATAGCTCAGGGATGTTTATGACACCCCCAAATGCACAAGCTGGTGGAGTCCATCACAAACTATTTGATGTTTTTATGGCACCTTTGCTGAGTGCTGCTATGAGCCATTTAGCACGCCTTCAGTGAGGTGTGGGATTGGTGGAGGGCTGCAGTATGGCAGAACACATTACAGAGAAGACTTAATTTGTACCGCGGTTCAATACAGTCAATTAAATATTGCGCAGATTAGAAGGTAATTTAACAATTAAGCTTCAGTTGTTAAATAAATTCACTGTACACAGCTTCCAAATTATTTTAGGTCTCGTGTGACTTTAGTCACTATTGAAAACATTTATGATCTTCAAATGCAAGCACTGACAAAGCCTTGCATTAGCTAACTAAGTCATGTGCTGCAACAGTTGCTCTTTTCAGGCTAAACCTGATGTCTGTATTACATTCTATTCATAGGTTCAGATGCCATTTCTTGCTGTTAAAGAAGGAAGTCTGAAATACTTCCTAGGCAGCAATATGGGCAGCCACCACAGGCACCATCCTTAATGCATCAGCCCCTCGTGCTTGACCCGGTCCCTGCAGCCCAAGAGTATTTTCTCTCCCCTTTGCCACTCCATTTCCTGCTTCTTGTCCTCTGCCCCCCACCCCTCCCTGAACATCACATGGAATTGATTTAGCTACTTCTGAGATCTGTAGCATTTCTAATTTCCCTCAGGCTGCTTGGCACCTATCATAAATTTTTTCACCCCTTATCCTCATCTTGTCCCTTTATTTCCATGCCATAGCCTCCAGTGCCACTAAATCAATTAAGTCAATCAATTAAGTACTTGGAGGGCCCAGCAATCATGTCAAATATGTGAGTTAGATGGCATGAGAAAGTCACTGCTTGACTATCGCTATTCCTCTTTTAATGAGGTTGTCTATTTAGTGAAGCCTGGGGCACACTGTTAAGAGCCACAACAAAAAATGCCCTGTGAGCTGCAAAGCCTCCTGCACACATTGCCCCACTGAATGCAGGAAGCATGCAGCACGTAATGGTGTGTCCAGAAGGACAAGTTTCACAGGGATCTGAGCTGTAAAGCCTCAACCTTGAAATACTAAATGAGGAGCCTTAGGATTTCCAGACTACCAATGCAAGGATGTGGACAGCCATGGTGAAGCATCCTCTGTGTTTGCTCAAAGAAGCTGTGGATACTCCACCCCTGGAGGGGCTTAAGGCCAGGTTGGATGGAGCCCTGGGCAGGCTGATCTGTGGGAGGCAAACAGCCCAGGAGCTGGATGGTCTTTAAGGTCTATTCCAACCCAAGGCATTCTGTGATTCTATGATTCCATTCCCATCTACCCACTTCTCAGCCATCTGAATAAACAGCAGTATATTTTGAGTGTCACATCAAGCTCCCCAAACACCAGTTACCCACCAAACTGCAAAATTCATAATAAAATAACTTCACAGACCTTAGTTTTGGTTATGCTGCTGTCTACCTCGCCCAGACTCCAATTCACAAAATGTTTGCTCAGACGTGTTTTAAGAAAACACATCCTATACCTTTAGGAAGACAACTGAACAAACACTAAAACCTGAATCTAACAAGGAAAATTACAGTGATGCCTTAACAAGAAGCTTAGCAAGCTAAAAGTGTAATAGCACATTTACCACAATATACTGCAACACGTTAAGTGAAAACAATGAATTGTAAAACATGCAAGCACTTCTGAGATGAATTTCATCTCACTGCTCCCAGAAAAGTTGGATTTGTATCGACATGCAGTACATTTCACTGGTGTTGTGAGAGTTGCCAAAGCAACAACACAGAGGCAGAACTTGCAGGTTGTTGCCCTTGGTAGCCAAACCCAAGCAGTTAGGGTCTAGCTTCTCCCTTGTGAATTTGTCATTAATGCTCATTTCCCAGTAGGCAGGAGGCTGCTGTAAATCACAGTGCTGCTGCTGTGGTCTCTTCTACCTCCACTAGGCAGATGTTTTTCAAGGCTGTTATCCTTCTGTATCATTTTGGCCCGTTTTCCAAAGATGAATCCCAGAATAATATTTGGACAAGAACAACAATCTAAAGGGGTATCGCAGCACACGCTGCAGAAACTTTTGGAGGCTGGAATTTGAGTGTGAACATGACTCAACTCTTCTGCTGAAATACTGAACACATGCAAAGTGCTACACAGACAAACAGGAATGGTCCAGCCTTAAATCCTTTACACAAAGCCACTCATGGAGCTTGGGCTGAACAATAAGTTAGGGACTTTCTGCCTCAAAATACGAGAACAGGAGCTAGAATGGAAAATATAAGCTTTGGTGTGTTCTCTGAGTCTGAACGGATTCCTCATGTGGCAATAAATAGAAATAAGTCTGTCTAATCCCTGTGCTTCTTCTGCACAGATTGATTTTGCAGACAATAACCTAAAGAAAGGCTCTTCCAAGGGCCAACCCTTAACAGGCATTTCAGAGCACAAGCTTTGCAATAAAAACACATGGCATGACAAGCACACATTCAGATTATATGCAGTTCAAAGCCTGGCCTGTGTAAAGGTGTGTAGGTTTAATTTCCTCTTAATAATAATAATAAAAATTCTTAAGAGCCATTATCTTCCTGCAGTCAAGGAGACTGCAGCAAAAACAGATTATGTGCCTTGCTCAAACTCACACAGCGCTGTGCAGCTGAATCAGGAAGGACAAAAGTCAGTGAGCACAACTGTATGTCTAAAGATGAGCAAGTCTTCAAGTGAAGTGCTGGGCAGAGCTCAGTCTGTCCACTGCAGTTCAGCCCATACAAGAGCAAGAACTTGGTGAAGGTACCCGAGGCAACAGCCTGGTTGGTCAGCCACAGGAGGGTGACCATAAACGGGTGTTTTGGTCTTCTGTGAAATCTGAACTAATGCTTAACATTTCCTTTGCCTAACAAAGAGTACCCTGCAATTGCCTGTAAGGAAGCTGGGGAATAGGAGCAGAAAATTCTTAGAGAGAGCAAATGTGGGTGCCTTTGTTTGTGCCTTTTGCAACACGCACATGCCAGAATGCTCAGAAACTGCCTGGAGTTGTCCTCACTCCACATCCACAGCATACACTAGTTAGTCAATTAAGTTAGCAGGAGTTAACTTTGCCAGCGCAGCAATCTAATTGTGATGAATGGATCTACAATATTGAGCGAGCTGGATATTCCAAGAGCCTAATTTGTGAAAGAGAACACCACAAAGGTAATAAACTCCTGTCTGGCCCTCATAATTTGTAGTAATGTCTGACAAAGACCAGATATGAATTTAGTTATTGTTCATTGTCTTCAAAAGCAAATGCTAAGTTGCTCATGCAGAAGATTCATTTATTAGATGTATGAACTTGGGAAAGGAACAAAAAACTGGAATGCATACGTGGCCAAATGTATATCTTCACATCAAAAGCTTTTCAATTTCTTAGTGTATCAGGAATACAACTAGGTAGCTAAATCTAAAGCCCTTGTCCAATTACTCTTAATCCCCAGCTACATCTAAAGCATGCACTTGCAAATATTGTTTTAGGATGAAGAAAATCCTAAAGGGCAAGGAAACATTTCTGTAGAGCTTTTGAAAAACTGTGCTACACTACACCTGTGCTGTTGGACATCCCATGAGTCTTGTATCATTTTCCACAACAAAGAAGGATTTGCACAGGGATACCAAGAAACAGCAAACCCAATCCCGGATACCAAAGTCAACATCTCCTTTGAGCTAGTCAGCTCAGTAATGCAGTATGCACCTACACCTTAACTGCTTGACACAATCTACAGACTGTAGCACACTGCTTTACCTTCCCATTTCACTATTTCAGTGTGGTGTCCAAATAACAATGCTTGTTTATAGCAATATTATTTAATTCTTTGGATGGCAGCTGGTCCCATAGCTGCTGCTGTGTTTCCAAGGCTGTAACACATCTGTCTAATTGCATTCTCTGTTAGCAACCTCCTCATTGCCTTATGGAAAACAGTCAATCAAAATAGCCATAAATACACCAACTTTGCCTCTGATTTCCAAGCCAAAGCTGGCACACAGCCTAAGCACAGCACCTCTGACCATGCCTTGCGTCCTTTCCTGCAACGCTCTGAAGTTCACAAGGTTGTTACTGATAAAATCTTGAATTTGAGGGAGAACAATATTCAGTAATAAGACAGTCAGTTTGCTCCAATACTACTGAATACTCCCAGTATTTTTGTTGCATTCATCTTTACAGCCTGTGAATCCCTTCTGAGAGACCTCTACTTTTACCAAGTTCTTCTGTTCCTTCACACCAACATCCTTCACCTCCTGAAATGCTTTTGATTTATATGAACAGCACAAGACATTTTTTCATACAACTTCTAGTAGCTTTGGAGATACTTTTTGGCTTTAGCTGCCTCAGGTCTAAAGTGATTCAGATTTAGTGAGCATTATGAGTCCCTCTCTTCTTGAGAGTGTGTCATGAGGCCATGATTTGAAAAGCTCATTGCTGAAAACCAACCTCAGATGTTCAAGATTTGTCACACAAACTCTATAATAGAGAACTTACAACGATCACAAAAATCCCACCAATACTGGCAGTACTAAAATTCAAGTTGTTTTGGAAAGCCACCAAGCAGCAACTTTCTTCAACCCTAAGAAATGCCACAAACTTCTCTGGAACAGGAAAAAAAGACAAGAGGAATTTACTTTATACTTATCTATCTGCCCATCAGATACTCATACCAATTTAGTGAGATTTAAAGAAGGATGACAGAAAGCATGTGTATGCAGGAGAACAGGAAACAACTCTATGAACTCATGAATTACGTATAATGTCACGTTCCTGAACCAAGAGAAATGAAAGCAATAAAAGCTGAGAAGATCACAAGGCACAACGTTTTGTGTCTTTCAAATATTAAAGCAATTTCATAATCAGAAATAAACCAAAGCATACAAACAAGAAATCCCACCTGCATTTAGCACGGATTGGTTTCAAATGGCTCAGTTCAGAACTAGACAAAGTTAACTTGGCTCCACTCTTCATTTCCTGTGACTTAAACTTCTGGTGGCCAACATGTTTGGTTCTAGTGCTATAATCTTTGGAACTCAGAAACAGTACCATTACTCACCTACCCTGCTCATAAGAATCATTCAGACACTTCATGCTGTTTTATATTCAGTCTTCTTACAGCAAAACAGAGGACACCTTTTTCCAAGAGTTACAACTGCAGGAATAAACCAACTTCATACAATCCCATAAATGTGCCAATCCTTCATTTTGTTCAGGTCCCACAACAGGCACTTAACCAAGGATATAAAACATCCACAACACGAATGTGTGTATTACTGGAGCCCTGAAGATAAAAATGAAATAAAATCTAAAAGGCAAACCTCAAAGAGACTGTAAAAAAGAACAAAGAACTTTCAAGTAACTTTTGGCTTGATTTGGGGTTATTTTTCCTGCAATATGCAGAAGCAGGAATTTCTGGAGCCACACTGAGCAGTGCTGAGCCCATTGTGTTACCAGAATTCCAAGTTTCAATTCAAGCAGTAGAGCATTAGTTCTGCCCTGGCACCATCCAAAAGTGAGTCTCAGGCTCCCACTTGCACATCTCCATGCCCAGAGCTGTTTCTTCCCTGCTTGCTGTCCTGCAAAGAAGCCTTCTCCCAACTGAAATCTTCAAAAGCAAACTTGGATTTAACAGCCTGCACTCAGCTTTGGCCCAGAGCACGGCTCCACTCCCCCTGCTTTCCTCTCTACTGCCTTCTTCTTTACAACTTCTGTGCACATGTCTCCTGCTTCCCGTCTCCTAACCCAAACCAAACCTCCTCATGCCTTCATTCTCTGTCCTGCCCAGCACTAAGCCTTGTGCATGCACAGGTCACATTCTCACATGCTGCACACATCAAAATACTTCCAAACACTTCTCATTTTCTTGAAATTTCAAGGTGCTCAACAACATTGCCTTCAAAATCTACAAGAATGTAGCTGCTTGCTTTGCTGGGAGCACAAGGATGTAGAATTAGGATGGGAACCATAAAGGGTAAAAAGGAACAAAAGCCAGGTATGTGTGTTTGGTCACTGCTGACAAATAGCAGCATCCTACATAACTCAGAGGAAGGAAAGCATTTACCTGTCCCGTCGACTGTCAGACTGAACAAAGCTCTTGCTGCCTTCCCTGTAAACACAATGTGATCCTGAGGGCAGAACATTATCCACTGATTTTATTGCCAATAGCGATCTATTACTATCATCTTGAAAACTCGAGCTAACTTTAAAAGTAAACCTTCCTGCAGCTTCCTATTCCCATTACGCTGACAGCTAAGGCCATCTGTCTCCCGTGCATCTGACAGCAGCCCATAGGAGAGGTTAAACAAACTGCAAGTTAGTGCAGAAATTCAGGAGCATCACTGGTAGCACTGCTATTACCGGGACAAACAGAAAATTGCAGAGCAGCCTACCAGATGAAATGCACTGAATAGGAAGAAAAATCATCAGCACACCTGGGGTGTAATGCTTCCCAGCCACCTCGGAGGGGAAGGAACACAGGGTTTCAAAGGAAGATGGAACTTTCTGTTATGGCACCTGCTGGAGATCCCCCACTGCTCTCCAGGGAAGCTTCAGCGCATCCCAGCAGCCTGCCCTATTATCATGTCAGCATTTCTCTTGCTAAATCCTCCATCGAGCAGTTTGAATTCAGCCATTATAATTCTGTGTGTACTGAAAATGGGCCTGCAATTTTTTTCTGGTGTGTAATGCATTAACCTGGCTTAAAAATACCAGTACTTGCAAGCAATCCTCCCCAAGTAAATGCATTTTGGCTGCTTTTCTACCAAAATTGCAGCTTGAAAAAAAGAATGTGGTTCTATCAGTGAGGATACCTTGTGGCTTTTATATCTGAATTAAAGAAGGTCATTGATATCACATGCAAAAAAACAATAATATATGTATCTCCATACTTTTGAGTTTTTTCCTATGGAATAATACTTCACTGGAAGGATGCAATAGAGCCCTACTATGAAATAGGATCCCTGAGAACAAAAGGTTTTTTGTTGACTCGAAAGTTTTAGTAAAATTCATCTCAAGTTCTGTTTAAGCATGATAAAACATTAAAAACAGATGATATTGGAAGTGTTTAGATAGTAACTGCTACCACAATAGACAGATATCCACCCCCATAAGCAATGCAGGCCAATTGACTATTGGGAATATACATACAGTGAGGTTCCCCATTACCCCATAACAGTGCACACAGAAGTCTCTCCTTTCTTTAATCTACTTCTGGCCACTTGGCTTAAACAACAGGAGGCCAACATATAGCCAAATGAGACCTCCACTAAGTGATAAAATCTAATTTTTTGCCTTTTTGAAAGCAATCAAGTGTTTATCTTTTTCATAGTGAAAAACACAGCTACAAATTATTTCAGTTTGGATTAAATGCCTAGAACAGCTTCATTTTATCTTCACACCAGTTAGTGTTAAAACATTACAAGGCAATTCCTATGGACACCCACTACAAGAAGGCTGATCTCAGCTGTTGATTAGAGCATTGCAATGTTCAAACCTCAAAACACTGAGATTTATCCATGTGCGAAGTCACACCACAGTTTTGTCTTTGGGGTGCTTAATCTCACTGTGATGAAACTGTCTTATATATAAGGATTTCATGGCAAACTGTGTTTGTAGAGAACACATCTCCATGAGTTCACGGCTATTAAAAATCCCTTTGGAGCACTCTAAACTTTCTAAACTGTCTAGGGCACGGCTGGGAAGGCCAATAAGAAATGAATTACAATAGTCAATAAGAGATGTAATTGTAGAAGTAGGCTCTTCTGACATTTACGTTTTGCTAACTGTCAAACATTATTTATAAAATATATTATAGTTTCCCTTTTAAAATATCACAAGACTATAACTATAAATACATTGTAAGAATAATATGCCAGCTTTTTAAGTTCCCTACTTTGCTATTTCCTAATTAGTTTTATTTATCACATGAAAAACAATAAATGCCACATCTAACATTCATATTTACACGTAGAAAGGAAACTGTGAGGCAATTGGATAGGACCTCCACTAGCCAGACTTCCAAGCATACACCAAAAATTTGACTTTGGTCAACAGGATAACAGCAGGCTCAGGAGCATGGAGTTGAGTGAGTTTCTAGCACAGAAGGGGTTTAAGGAGAGATTTGAAATAAAATCAGGGAGTACAGCATGGATATCTACAAAGAATTCCCCCAGGTATGATGAATAGGATGGGAAGAGGCTGAGGGTTGTTTATTTGAGAACTGAATAAATGACCAATGAAAGCTAGCTCTGTAGAGTGGCTCCTTGGAAGGGGATGAGGAAAAAGGGGAGCCATTGAGAGCCTGGAAACAAACACAGACAGGCTATGGGGTAATAAAACAGAGCAGGCAGATCAGCCTAGGAATGCAAAGAGAACCGTGACATGATCAAAAGAATAAGCTGGGCAGCAATCTTGGCAGCCATGATGGATTTCAAAAAGTCAATTGTCAAGGACAGAGAAAAGGGTAACAATTGAGACGTAAGATGAAGAGAGGCAGAACTGTGTTTTAACTGAAAGCATGACAATAAATGCTGTATTTCCAAGCAGTTATGAGGAATCTGAAAGATCTGGAGTTA
Source organism: Tympanuchus pallidicinctus (assembly GCF_026119805.1). Taxonomy (NCBI): domain Eukaryota; kingdom Metazoa; phylum Chordata; class Aves; order Galliformes; family Phasianidae; genus Tympanuchus; species Tympanuchus pallidicinctus. Next base: position 3,982,331 of record NW_026294791.1, on the reverse strand, counting down.
CCCTGGATGTGGCAGTCGAAAGCAAGGTTGAGTCAAAAAGGCTGCGAAGCTTAAAGGCTGAATAATAGATGGTGCTGATGCTTTCCTCAGAACTCAGAAAGGAGGTCAGTGGGAGGCCTTTGGGAATCAGGATTAAAATGCCTGTTTCAGCCCTGCTAAGCTTGAACTGATGGGTAAAAGTAGGAGGAGAGGACTGGAGGCAGGTCAACATTCAGCACTGGAATCACTTGGCATGACACAATAACCACATTTCTATTTGCAAAGTAAATAATATTGATAAAAAATATAGTAGGAGGGAAAAAAAAAAGAGAATCAGTACAGAGTGCAGGGAATACCAGATGAAAACTGCAGGACACAGAATGAAATTAGAAACACAGGATTAGAATCCAAAGATGAGAGACATAGAGGCTGAGAGGAAAGACTTAAAAACGACGCCAATGCCATCAGCCACAAAGAGGCCACAGGGACTTTGGGAAGACCAATTTTAAAGGAATGAAAGGAATGAAATTAATCCTGGCGTGTTCTGTACTGGATCCAGAGAGGGCTCCAGGAGGGGACCTTCACAACTTTCTGCACATCACCATGCTCCAGCAAACACGAGAATCTGATGAACTACTCATTACCATCTCTGCAGCTCACTGCAGAGCGAGTACGAAGCAGATAAAAAGAGTTCCTTCCTTTATTTCTATTTTTAAATATTCAGAGATGAGTGAGAGTCTCAGTGAGAGAGACTTGACAGTTTGACATTTCATCTGCTCCAGCACATGTGCTTCAAGGAGTAATTAGAGATCCATAATCATACCTCGATTTCTGGTCAAAGACGCCAGAACCAACAGATTTCCAGTAAAATCAAGAAGTACCTTTGGTACATTTTAAATGAGGTATCTTCAGCCAACAGTGAGAATTTTCATCTTGCTAAAATTTTCTTTCAGCCAACTTCAGCTGTCCTGCTAGCAATCTATCAGCGTAATTAACACTGTCATTCTCATCAAATGGAGAAGAGTACCCAATACTGGGGATATCAGACACAAAACTGTCACAGCCTCTGATCAACCTGGAAGATGCTTTACAGAAGCCTCAGCAACAACCTGAAAAAGCCTCTGCAGTAGAAGGTCAAGAGAGCTTAAAAGGTCAGCAAGATGGGCAAGATGTAGAAATCTAAACCCATGATTGGGTCATGTCACAGCTGTAACATGAACTCACCAGAAGAGAACTATCTGAGGCCAGCAGGAAGAGTGAGAGTAGATGGCCAACACGATATACACACACCATTTTCCTTTCTCAGCTTCATATTGAAAGCCTGAAGAAAATGGCTATGGATTAAATTCATAAAACATGAGCACCACACTGCAATACTTCTTCGCAGCACGTAACAAAGGAATTTTACAACACAGGCCTGTGGCCAAGCCCTGTATTTTCATCAAGATATGGGTTGGTGTCACTGAACAACTAACCTCTCCAAAGTGCCTAAGAAATCATGAAAATGAAACTCGCTCTTTGGGTGACAAAATAAGAGGAGTGGGTGAAGTGGTTGGCATCTTAATAGATTGGGTCACAATCCATAGTTTATGCTGTTTCAGACAAATGAGGTACTGATACAGGTCTACCACACTTTTTGGATGACAGAAGAATCTGGGTATTTCACCAGTAATAACAGTTTGTAGAGAGATATATACTGCAGTGTATTCAAGTAATCTGTCTATCCCTGAAACCAAATTTTACTTTAACAGAAATAATTCCTGACTTAAAGCTTAACAGTATATTTTTGCCTTTGTCATATTTCTCTTTCACAGTGTCTGGGCTTTCATTAACATCAACAGAATTTTGCAGGTAGAGCATGAATGTAAAAGCATACCTCGTTACATGAATGTAGGAGAAAACGGTTTCCTTACTATTTTATACAATTAAAGTATTGTTTTTGAACGCATTTTGGAAAGTAACCTACAGTAAACAAAGATTTATTGTAACATTAATAAACAATGAGACAATTACAGCCTCTTTACGGAGACCGTATTAGTCATGCGTGTCTAATGAAGCATTACTAAGCTATCACAGCAAGATAGCCTGATGTGTGTGATTAACAAAATAATACTCATAAATAGCTAATGAACAATGATGGGCCTTTAAAAAATTTGCATATCCTGCTATGTGGAGTTAAGGATTTTGTTGCTTTCGCAGTGCTGGAGATGTATTACAGTGCCTCGTGTCTGTGGTGCAAACTCACAGCAAATCCTCCTTGTAGCCTTCTTAAATAAAATCTTCCCAAATATTTTTCCATTTTCAACCTAACCTCCTTCACAGATAAATTTACTCAAAGGGCAGAATTCCTGACGGCTGGAAAAATGGTATGATTAAAATCAATACTTTTTGATGAATATTAGGTCTGGAACCTATTAGACCTATAAAGTGCAGGAGAAGAAAATCATGCTTATGATTTTCAGGAATAGCCCGACTACAGCCCTTCATCAGTAATGAATTATGGAGCAATTCTCTTAAGTCATTTGTATGAAGTCAGCTATGACATTGCCAATTTTTAAAAATTTGCTAGTTTTGAGCTACAAATTGATTTTTCATTGTGATAAATTAAAATCCAATAGTAGCACACAAGACAGCAAACATAGAGAAGCCTATATTTTTTCAGAATATTTTTCTCTCTTTCATATCTCGTCAGGCTGCCATTGTGGAAGACATGACACCAATAGCTAATGATAAAAGCTAGGAAAGGGCATCCTAGAGAGGTAGGCAGCCTTAAAAGAGCACTGTGAACCAAAACAGCATTCTGGGAATCCCAAAATTGCAGAAAAGCACAGCTAAGGGGGGAAGCCTTGGCAGGGGGTTGGAGGGCATTGAAAGGAGAAAGCAAATGCAAGATTACCCAGGCTGTTACATATTAAGGGCACATTTTATTCCCTGTTGCACAGATCTCAACATCAGACTCCAAACTTTACAAACTATTATGTGGCCAATCAAATCTATGAGCACAAACTGTGACCTTTTTGCAGTTCCCTTTCCTTTCCTTCCCAGAAGAGCAAACATACACGCCCAGTTTCACCTGCTGGAGATTCTCCCTTTCACCTCCAGACTGAGAATGGGATTATCACTGCCTAATTGCACTGAACTTATTTTGTCTGGGGATGAAGCTGATGGTATGGTGACTGTGAGGAGCTGGCAAAGAAGACCACACAAGCCAGCTTTAAAAGCACGGAAATGAAAAGCACGACGCTCCCGCTTTCAAAGAGTCACATTAAACCTGCTGGAGAAAGCACCCCACATCCCTTTGTCACAGTCCTATTTCAAAAGTGACAACCCAATAGTCCCGTACATCACTCCGGCAGCTCAGGGGCAGACATCTGGAAGGTGGATTTAAAGCTTTCCGTCTATGGCTCAGTGAGTGAGTGACAGCGCTGCTCTGAGGATGATATAGTTATGTCAGATTTAGAGTACAGGGTGTCAGAGTTATGAAATCTTCGAAGGAGACTTGTCATGTCCCCACCTCGCTAGCTGCAGATGCGAGCGAGCAGGAATGCTGCAGGAGAGGCAATCTGGCTGAACGACAGCTTTATTTCTAAACGCATCCCTTTTCTCAGTGCCACTTTTATGAAAATAAATCCAACGTTTGTGAAACACTCAGAGATAAGTGCCACAGGACAGGTCTGCCTCTTTCTTCTTTTTTATGTTCCCAAGAGAAGACTAAAAGGAAAGTAACAGGCTGCCTTATTGCCCTTTGCATAGGGTGCGGTGAGGCACCAGTCTGCACACAAAAGAAAAAGAAAACAAAATAGTGGATACATTGTTGGTGGAGTGAAAACTTTGCTCCATGCGCTGAATGAAGCTGGTGTTCTCTGACAAAAGGAAAAAAGAAGGCAGGCTATCATGCAGTTAAATACTATCGCAATGTCTACATGCTGGAGGACTCAACCATGACTGCTCTGCCAAGCCCCAATTCTGACACTTCCTATCCTCTATGCACAGGCTGTAATCTCAGCAATGTTCTCTTCAACACTGCTTTTATATGATTACTTTACACATGCAGTACACAGCACATTCCAAACGAGCTCTTCATTACTAACTGCTTGTATTATGTATCAGTGAGCTCAATGACATTGATTTTCTAATAATATAAATTAACTGGCAAAGATAATTTCATCTATCATCAGTAGGGTTTTATTTCTGGCATCGTGTTAAATAGTTAATCTTTCAAAAGATTAAATCAAGAGCCTTTTAAAATTCAAGGCAGAGCTTAAACTGCTGTAAAAATCTTCTTAATTAGGATTAAAACAGTTTGTGTGTAGTGCCTTTGTGTCTAAGTAGTATAATGTTTTGCTTAGCTTTCTTCTTTCAAAGCAGTTAAAAATAACCAAACATGTTAATTCTGTGGCAAAAACTGCACCAGACAGTGTAGTCTGCATCTTGCTTGACACAATGCTGCAGGAAAGTGGCTGCTTGGTAGCCTCAAAGTGCATCCCCAAAGTAAAATACACCGTAGACCTTGGATCCCATACAATATACGTATTTTTCCTAACAATTATGTTTAAAATACACTAATTCTCACGTTTACTGCATATCTTACAAAAGAGCAATGTTGCTGCTGACAGAAACATCATAGAATCATAGATTTAATAGATCTCTTGCCTGGGTTACTGACACAACCGTAATCTGAGCTATGGGACAGCTGTAGACTGCAGCAGCAGTGGCTCTTGGATTTTTGTGTACTGTTAGTCAAGGCACAATGGTAACTCACATGGCCTGTTGGACATAAAATAGATGAGGGAAAAGGTCTCCTCCTACTCAAATTATCCTGCAAACCCCAACAAAGTGTGTGCAGCTCCTGCTGCCCTTCCTCTTTGTCTTCTCTATTGGGAAAACAAGCTTCGCTCACCTGGGTTTGCCCACAGCTCACCTCAGCTTCCCATGTTACATGTAGCCCACTCCAAGCCAACCTCAATCCTAAACCTTTATGAAAAGACTCTCAGAAGTCATTTGCCCTCTGCTGCTGAGCAGCCTAAAGCAGCACCTGGAGGAGCAGTGGGCTGGGCCCACGATGGATGAGGAAACCCCTATGGGTGACATTACCAGCCTGCAAACAGACCACTGGTATTTCCAAGAAGCAATTTTGGAAGCTGGCAAAAGGAAAACAAATCACTCCCTGCCACTTTCTGGCCTCCAAGCTGTGAGTGTTGATGCCCATAAGGAGCATTCATGTACTCAAGTAAATTGCTCTGCAGAAGTAGCCAGGACAAAGCTTTACAATAAACCACATCCCCATGCTACACTTTACAACTCAGTCATCTAATGGCTTGTTCTGATATATGATAACCCTTTATCAAGCTTGTCAGAAGTTTTATGTGTGCCTACACTGGTGAGATATTACTGCCCAGCGAGGAAATACTTTTAAAGGAATATCCATGAATAGATTCAATTTTGTGCCACTGTATGGCTGTTTTACTTACCCCTGTCTTTTCGTCGAAGATTTTGATTCCACCAAAGGAGACTGTTAAGAAGATTTTTTGTTTATGCTCTCCTTTCGAACGGGCCGCAGCAACAATTCCCTGTTGAAACAAAAAATACTTGGGCTGGTTTCATTATTCTCCTGGTTTTGTTTTCTGACAGGTGCCCACAGCAAAGCATATGTTGACAATTCATCACCTTTCCAAGAATACTTGAGGGCTCTCCAGGAACAGTACCCCTTTACTTTTGGTCTTCTCCCTTTTCTAAAGGCACCCATCCCTTTTATGCTACCCAGAGATCACTGCAAGCGTGCTCCCACTTTCAATCCCTAAATTAGCTAATCCTCTGTGGAATTTGTTTTCTTGAATGTTGAAGTTCATTTCTAGTGCACTTCTTCCAGCTGTAAGCCATTCCATTTTCTCTTTTTCTTGCTTTTTTTTCTTTTTTTTAAGGGAACAACAACAAAACCCACAATGAACAATCAGTGGGGAAAAAATTCCCATGACTTAAGCTCACTTCATGGGGACACACGTACCTGAAGTAAGCAAAATGAGTTTTTTACAGAAGCAGCAGCAAACTACACCTCTACTGTAAAAAAAAAAACCCAACAACCTGGCATACATGGTTAGTTTTGCTCATGATCTCTGGCTTTTCCTTTGAAAGTGAACTTGCTGATACACAATTCCTACATGACACTTCCACAGCCTAACCATAAAAGAAAACCCATTTCCACCTATTCGGGAGCCCTGCTGCCTTAATCAGTAACAGTGTATAAGATGAAACATTAAGCAAATTAAACAGCAAATAAAAATGTTCCAAAATGTCTTCAAGCCTACTAGAGGTCATTGTTTTCCTTGCATAGACATGAATATAAAAGAGAACAACTGACTTGTCAACAGACATCCCAAAAATGATTCCTGACCTTAGAACTCCTGCTGTTACACACTAAGTTTCTGATACTCCCAACTTGCTATGCTGCCTTACATACCAACATGATCTTCTAATGCTCTCTTCCCTGTTTCCATCATCTCAAAATACTGCTCAGAACCACCTCACCATTACACAAATGGGTCTCTGGCATCTCTGGAGATGTGGAAATAATATTCCACGGAGGAAAGAAATACAAAGGCTAGCCCAGCAGAACAGTGCTAAGTCTCCCTGATTGCTACTAGCAACTATGGGATGTTGTGAAATATCCAGTAAGCCATCAGAAAGATAGAAATTGATAGAAAAGATAGTTAAGCCTGTAGTGCGTCTTTTTGAACCACTTAATTCTTGATTTGTAAATTATTGACCACATCTCTCTTTTAGATTGTTGCAGTATAAGATGTGTGCCGCCCTTTGCTGCTTATTCACGAACAACCACCTACACTTGCCTGCTCCACAGGACTGGAACCCATTCCCTGTCCTCTCAGGGTCCAACCTCATATTTTGTAACTCCTTAATCCCGCTGTTCCATATCTGAACTTTACAGCCCACACCATTATTCCACTCTTCCTGCCCACCCCAGCAGAAGGTAATGGTTAAAGGGAAGGCTGGAGTTCATTAACAATGTCATACGCAACAATCTCATGTATTATTATTCCCTATATTCTTTCACCTCTCCTTTTGCATAATAAAACCACTCAATTTGCAGCTGTGTTGTTTGCAATTTGTGGACAAATTGCAGCGGTGTCAATCATGAATAACTACTGAACTTTGAGACAATGTATTAAAATTAAACTGGGATAAGCAGTACCAGCCAGGAGTTCATGTAAAATTGACTGATTTCAATACATAATTAACCAGAGCGTGACTCGGTGTCACGAATGGAGAATGAGCAAAAGTTCAAGCTGAAATGCTCTCCCCATCCCTCCCAAACATTAAACACTGAAGGATGCACTGCACCTTGAGCTTCATCATGGAGTCCTGGCATAACTTGTCTCCCCGTGCGGCTGAAACCTCATCGATCCCAATCAACTTTGCTTTGTATCGGACACCGTCACCTTTAAACCTCTTTATTAAAGTGGCTTCGCTGCGATCCTGACCTGAAAAGACATAAGGGAAACAGTGACATTTGCAGGCAAATAAACGAATAAAAACTCCCAGTTAAGTAGTAAATCAGATCCAGCACCCACCTCAACGTGTGAACATTTGAATAAAATTAGAAGAAATGTACTAGTTCAATAAAACCTTTTGACCTTATTGCCTCACACGAATTCACAGTGGAATTGTTGCCATACAAAATCTCCTGCACAAAATTTGCACACAAATTAGGTTTACGGAAATAAGAGATAAGCCCGAATCAGACCTGACAAATCTGAACACTTCTGATCTTCCCGGGTTGTTTTAATCCCAATACACTTGAGAATTCTTCATTTTGCAGACAAAACTCTCACAGAAACATGCTGCTGTTCCCTCGCATTACAACTTATCTAACCGTATCAGCAATACTCAGGCTATTATCATTTCAGCAATAAAAAAACAAACAATGTTATTTCCTTCAAGAATACTGCCGCACTAAAACCCACACAATAAACACCAGCTCCTTGTTCTATTCTTTCTGTTGGTAGACACATACAAAGGGCCATCACTAGCAGCGCTGGCTCTCATACGCTCAAGCTGAGAAGCTGAAAAATGGCATGAGATGTTTCTTAATAAAAAAGCAATCACAGGTTAATAAAGCACAGCACTGATAGGGTCAGCGTACATAAACTACTGTGTGCAGACCAGATGAGTACACAACCATGGCACTACAGCGACGCATGAAAGGCATTTTGACTGTAGGAATATGAGCACTTGTCATGCTTTGGTTCCTCATCCCCAGCAAGTGTCTGCAGAGGGGTTTGTTTTGTGTAATCAGTCTTCCTAAACATGCTTAAAAATGCTTTTGTCTACTGTCTTTGGATTTTTGTGCTAGAATCTGAAACAAAAAGCAGCAGCAAGCTGTAAATATTTGCAAGCAAGCAAGCAAGCAGCTAAAGCCAAATACCTGCAGCACAAACAAGCAAGCAGAACTGGGACATGCTGAAGAATTGGACATTTTTGGCTCCCAATGGATTCCAGCAAAATACATGAACCATAGAATGGCCTGGGTTGAAAAGGACCACAATGATCATCTAGTTTCAACCCCTCTGCTATGTGCAGGGTCGCCAACCACCAGACCAGGCTGCCCAGAGCCATATCCAGCCTGGCCCTGAATGCCTCCAGGGATTCAACGAGGCCAAATACTTGGTCCAAACACAGACCAATGTTGCATGAATTTATACTCCCATCCAGTCATAGAGCTCATCTTGTACTTCTAGGTATTGTAAAAGAGGAACAAGAAGCTAGTTTTAGACAACTGCATTTGAGAATTCGGGCCCCAAACATTCTTCAAACTTATTCTTAATTGGACAGATTGAAGCACAGAAAAAATACTACTCAAAGGAACAACAACAAAAAAAAATTAATAAAATCTGCTTTGGCACAAATAGTTTTTGATAAGTAGGACAAAATTAGGAGGAAAAAGCTCTTTTGTTTTGCATTTCTATTAAAAAAATCTTTGCCAGCAGGTCAAAAATCTTTGCTAGCTTTACACACACACCAAAGGGGATGAACAAACCTGGCTCAAAACTATGGAACTGAAATTTCTACCATCTCACCATGGGAAAATATAGGTAGCATACATGACTAAGATAGAATACTTCCAAATCAAGAGCTTCATTTGTCTCTCCTTCACCCAGCACACAGCACAGTCCATGCTGTGAACTAAGAAAGAGCTAAATGTTTGTTAAACATGCTATTTCAAGCATGTTGAGGTCTTGGAGTGTGTTTGAGCACACAAATACCACTTCATTCAATGACAAGGATCTGCCCAAAGCAATGTCTTGATGCCTTATTTATAATTCCTAAAAATAAGGTAGCTGAGAAGGGATGCTGTGCTAGTTCAAGGGCCACCCAACTGTCTCCTTTGATTTATTCTCGCTCCTGCTCCCTCAGAAGGAAATAAACAGCAGGTTGAAACTTCATGCTCTCACATGGTATTTAAAGAATAGCTAACCAAATAAAATAAAGAAACAAAACGCCACAAATGAGGCACAAATGATAAATCTGAAACTTGAAGTAATGTTAACAGCTCTCCTCAGGGGAACACCAAGGCAGATGTTGGCACTGCCAGCCAGAATTGATGAAAAAACCCTTTCCTCTTTCAGCCCCCAATGTTGGGCAGGAGGGAGAACATCTGGAGACACGACAAACTACAAGGATCACAGTGGACTTTTCCCGTATGTCTCCTACACTTGCAAAGATATCCTGTTGATTCGCAGTAAATAAAATTCAATTCCAGCAGCTTTCTTGCCAACAATTTTCAGCCTTACGTCTTCATTATAGCAGAAGGCAGCTGTTAGCTAATAGTAATATCACTGTGACTCCATGCACGTAAGCACTGCAGAGTGCTTCCTGAGTCATGATAACGAGCGTGCATTCACCCACTTATTTGAACATTTATACTTATTCCAACCTATGATCTATTTTTCAGAATGAAAGTAAATCTATGACATTAATAGCCCATTCAAACACAACGTATGGCTGTGTTTGCCTACGCACAAGCCTCATGTTAATTATGACCCAGATTAAGTAGGATGGAGTGGTTTGGGGGATAAATGACTGGAAAAATCATCAACCTGAAAACGATGTCGATATTTTAAACTGTGGTGGAAACTGCAAATTACTAGAGACTACAAATTCAGCCATAAAAACCCTTGAGCATATGTCCCATGTAAAGCCTGGAGATGCACATACGCACTGCCCTCTGCTATGAACCAGCCATCTGCAACTTGTCTCTCTCCTCGCTGTATGGCCACATCTCCTCCATCCAAATCCTTAAGCTGCAGTTTACACCGGAAAGCTTTCCACCATTCATTACTAGACAACAGTTTAGAGCAAAATTAGAACACGTGTTTAATGACAGGTACTTATTTTTATAAACATGTATTTCCTTAGGTTTCCATTTTAGGGTGCTTTCTTTGACTATGCAGACCCCCATACTCATTGAAGCCACAGTGGGTGAGAAGTTCATGTGCATCTCAGTTGCCCACCATCCCCTGTACAGGAGGGGATCTTCATCAGATGACCCAACACCATTAGCCCATTCTAAAATGGATTACACTTCATTACCTTCAAGACCAATGGTTACTGCCCAATGATTTGCTCTCGAACTCCTTCACAAATTACTTTCATGAACCAAACATCCCAGGCACTTGTTTGCAATCAAACACAAACATCTTACCATCCAGAAGGAAACCAGAACTGATGCTCAGGTCCCGCACTGAGAAATGAATGCAAAAGCAAAACGAACACTAACAACAATGTCACACAAACTCAATTTAGAAAGGTAATGACTTTTAATTAGTAAGCATGCCACTGTTGACATAGGCAAATAAACGTTTTGTTTGCGGCATATGGATTTGTGATCCTCAGAGGCACTTTAAATGTAAATGTCTGGGAGATTATTGTATCTACTCCTCTATATGCCACTGCTCCCCTTGAAGCCACATGCATTCCAGCCGCAGCCACTCCCTGCCATGCAGCAAACATGGCCTTTGCTGCAGGGTTGCAGCTTTGCACTTGGATTTGTGCAATCCTAAGAGCACCACAAATCCCTAGAGTGCTGTGATGCAACGTAGTCCTGTGTTGGCAGCTGAAGCAGGGAAGTTTCCTATTGCAGCAGGTTTAGGGTACTTTATCGATCTCAATAAATCTAAAAGTAATAAACGAGGTTTTAAATATATTCAATCATTTTCATCCAAGGCAATATGACTTAAGATGCCTTCACCAAACTACAGACAGACTTGAACCCCAAATCCAAAGTACTCAAACTAAGTGCCTCAAGTACACTCAATCCCAAGATGTGACTATAAACTAGTTCTCAAAGCCCTCTTATGTAGTCCAAGAGGAAAATGAGGCAGAAAGTCCAGCTCTGAACAGCCTGGGCAGAGTGCCTGAAGATGACTCACCTTCACCTCAATACAAGTCCAGGACCAGACTGTAACAGCTCTCAGCCCCACGGAGCATTGAACCAGCAGTGCAGTAATATGCCAACATGTTGAGCAACCCAGGGGACTTGTAAGTAAGGGTATTTCACAAGCAGAAAAAGAAAATAAACCAGGGCATCGCAGCAATAAGTGCACTACTTCTAACATACTACGTATTCCTCACAGCATCCAGCAATCTAAACCAATAGCCCAGGAAATGGCTATATCCTTTATTTAAATGTGTGAAGCCCTCAGGGTATAATCTGAATTTCTTGATTTTATGACCGTAAAATATATAATGATATTATCACCAAAGTCAATAACATGCTCCTGGCAATCAATTTGCTGAAGAACGACACACCGGTGTCTGTTATTTTTTCTCCTTTTCTAACTAATAAACTGTCAAAGTTGTATTCATCACACATTCAAATTACAAACCTGAAATAACACCGCCTTAGAGCTCACAGGGCTGCAAAACAATCACGCCTGTGCTTATAAACAGCCTACATCTTCATGGGGACAATTAGCATTTTTATAGCACCGGTGCAGAGGAGAACACAAAACACTGCAGCGCAGTGACCTCCAAGACATGGCACAGGCTGGAGAGCTGTGAATTAATTGCTTAGTAAAAGATGTTTCCCATTAGCTGTGCCCCTATTTCCACGTATGTATTTATCCACGCTTCTTTGTATTTGCACATATGCATACGCACACTGCACGCAGCTTCATTTGGTAGCAATTACCTAAGAAAATTCATGGTAATTTTAATCAACTACAGATTTCCCCAGGAAGAGAAAAAAAAAAAAAAGCGCATAAGTAGGTGTTAAAGAGAAAATATTCACACACAATTATATGTACCTTTCAGTACAGCAGCCACTGAGAAGCAGTTCACAAAAGAGCCATGAGCAGCTCAGACAGGCCCCTCTCCCTGATGGCACATTATTCTCAATGGTTGCACAGAACCACAGTTCCAATGCACAGCACCCAAAAAGAAACTGGGACTTGATGGTGAGATCGCAGCACCTTGGGTTTCTTCACAATGTAACAGATAGCAATTCTACATAGGATGTTTAAACTAAACAAATACATGCCCAAATCCTTCTCTCATCTAAGGTAAGTACCTCTTTTCTATGTAGAAGCCTTTAGAAAAGTCTTGGTTACAATGCAAGTTGAATGTGTTGGAGGGAAACTTGTCCTTTCACCGCCCCAGAGTGATATTGGTAAAGGTCTGCAGTACCCCAAATGCAGTACTTGTTTTCCAAAAGAGCAGTGATGCACTGGCACTGCTTCCCACGGAGTGTGGGGTCATCATCTCTGGAAGTGTTTCAGAACCGTGGGGATGGGGCACTGAGGGATGTGGTCAGTGGGCACGGTGGGATCAATGGGGCTTGTGGATCTTGAAGACCTTTTCCAACCTTGAAGATTCTATGATTCTAGTTTTATGTTGCCTAGTTAACATTGAAGGGACAACTTCGGAACCCTCTTGGGAAGTATTTCATTAAGAAAGTGATGTTGCAAGGTATAAGAACATAAAGCCTCATCAAGCTACCTTTTAAGCTTCCTTCTGTCCAGAATCCCACCTCCTCCTGTGAGCTGCCCTGTCTGGCAGTGCTGGTGGGACCCACGAGCCTCCTCATTGGGCAAGGAGAGGGAAACCTCCCTGCTGCTCTGCTGGTGCTTCCACTCAGAAAAAGGTAAAATGCCCAATTTCAACAGCAACGCTAACATTTGTCTCAAGTGCAAACACAGAATATTTTTTGGGAAAATGACAAACCATTTAAAGAGGTGAAATGGAAACCACTCTATAGGCTCAATGAACTCCTATTACGGTTAAATTTAAAAACATTGCCTACAATTTTAAACACAGATAAGGGCTCTCCAGGAAAACTCAATCATCACTCAGACTATCATCTCAGCAGTATTTCCCAATTGTTCAGTGCTGCTATTCACTGTAACCTCCAACTGAGAGACTTTATGGCTCCTGGCACCATTAGCCTGTGAATTACAGTACTCAAAGACACCTACACAGCCCCACTCGCAGAACCAAGTTTACTATATAAATAAATAAGATGTTTCCATAGTATTTGCCGTCTCTGATCAGAGCTTTATGAGCACAGATGTCATTCACAAGGTGACAGCAACTGTGCCTGCCAAGTTTTTATCTTAACGTGCTGTATCTACACGAGCTAGTACAAAACAAGATGGGCATTTTACTGTCTCCAAAGCAAAACGGTTGAGTGGAATAGATTAAATTATTTCTTTATAGTGCAAGGAATTACATGTGAATATGTCAAGAGAAGAATTCAATTATTTACAGAGAAGGCCTCGGAATAAAATAACGTTTGATTAAACTTTTGGACAAATCTCAGTGCTAGGAAGGTTGGGGCGAGCACACTGGGGCTGACAGTGACTGAGCACACACGCTCCATGGGCAGATGACAAAGCACTCGTTTTAGATTTAGCCAGAAGGCTCACTGATCAATTTTATTTTCTTAGATGGTCTTTGAGATGACAGTGTATGGGCACATCGTCAGACACAGAAATGACCAAAAGCTGAATGTAATTAAACTTCCTTTCAGCCTCCATGCTGTGCAAGTCTTCATAAATCTCCAAAAGCCATTTTGTAAGGTGCCTTTCCACAGGCTGCAGAAGCAGCTAAAACCCCTGCTATAAACTGAAATACGACAATGCAATAAAACTTCATTTTGAGGTAGTAGCCTTGCTCAGCGAGCTCTAGGGAATGGACAAAAGTGAAGCGAGGAGAAGTTGGTGGTCCATTTTCTGCGTAAGTAATCGAGATAAAAATTAACATTGCAGCACAACTGGAGGGGATGGGAGAAGAGAGTTTTCTGTGGCTTTTCTTTCTTAAAATACAGAACTCTGTGTGCTTTGTTCACAGAGTGTTTCAAGCTCAGGCAAATGTTTAAATCAAGCAGACATCAAGTAAATGTAGGCCTTTGGAACACAGGGTCATCAACCAGTTCATCCCTTACTCATCTTGGTATGGAATTGCATCTTTCTGGGACAAACAACTTTGATTAAAGGTGACTGAAAATATTTGCTCCATCTCTGCGTTGCTGTGATCGATTTTACAGTAATTTTTAATTAGGGTTAACAAGCAAACAGTTTTACAGGTGTGCAGTAAAAGCCCAGATGCTTTGAAAAGAAAGGGGCACATCAGGGCTGCACTAATATGGCCAACCAGAGCAGCCAGCAGGCAGAAGCTGCTGCCAAACGTTCCCATAAAGGAACTTCAGAGTAGCAAGGAGTGGCCATTTCAAAAGGTGCTGAGAAACCACGTGTCATTTCCCAACCAAATCTGAACTGGTGGCGGAAGCATAATGTGAATTGCAATTGTCGCCTCTTCCAAAATTCCCCACAGCAGCTGAAATGTAGCCAAACCAGTTAAAAAAAAAATAAATCTTTTAAAGACAAACATTTTTGCGTGTGAAGAGGCAGCAAGATTTGCAGAGCTACCGAATTCACCTGACTCTCTTTAATCCTACGGTAATCAATAAAACCCAAGTCCCTGTTAAGGATCTACCTGCATCTGACTTTAAGAATGTGATTTGCAAGAACAATTTTAATTAGACTGTAACTAATCGAGGACACAGACATGCACACACTTACACCCAGTGCCCCAAAGTCGCATCGAGACACATAAATTCACAATTTACACTTCAAAGCATACAAATGCATTCTGTTGACGAGTCTATCCAAGAATTTCGTTTTTGTTATGTATGATGAGAGAAAAAGGATGGAGAATCAGTTCGCTTCCTATAAAGGCCAAATACTTGTGCTACCCTAAGATAAATGTTAATTCTCCAAGACTGTAAAAAGAGCAAGCGAAGAAAAGGTTACGCTCTGATTAGCCCTCCCAAATTCCTCACATGTTCAATAAGAGACCAATTTATTCAATTACATACATTAAAGTCACCAAAGAAAAGAGCAGGAGCCCCAGACAACTGAAGTCACTGATCTACACTTCAGCCTCTCTTGTCCACAGCGTGGTCTTGTGATGCATGATCACTTCATGCACCTACAGAAATACGTCAGCGTAGAGGGCTGACTATCTGCAGTTTGCTCTGCAGAGTCCATGCTTCTGTCCCCTGACTGACTTGGCTCACCTTTGCAAATGATGTGTCACCAAAAGCAGAGCACTTGCTTCCTTAGGAACATCAGTCTCAGGCAGCACAAGGCTCTCCTCCATGGTCTGCTATGAAGCTCAACCCACCCCACAGAATTATAGACTCTTTTAGGTTGGAAGAGGCATAAGGTCATCAAGTCCAACCTTAAACTTAGCATTGCCAAGTCCACCACTAAAACATGAAACCATGTCTATAGGCACCACATCTACGTGTCTTTTAAACACCTCCAAGGATGGTAACTCAGCTACTTCACTGGGCAGCCTGTTCCAATGCTTCACAGTCCTTTCATAAAAGAACTGTTCCCTAACATTCAATCTAAACCTCCCCTGGCATTACTTGCCCTCTCATCCTATGACCCGTTGCTTCACAGAAGAAACCAATCCCCACCTCACTACAGCCAACAACAGGTGGTTGTAGAGAACTGTAAAATCTCCCCTGGATTCCCTCTACTCTAGTCTAAAACATCCCTGTTCATTTAGCTGCTCTACCCAAGACTTGATCTCTAGATCCTTCACCAGCATTGCTGCCCTTCTTCGGGCAGGCTCCAGCTTTTCAATGACTTCCTCGGAATGAGGAGCCCAGAACTGAATGCAGTGTTCAAGGCACAACCTCCTCAGTGCCAAGAAGAGAAGTCCTTCCCTACTCCTGCTAGCCACTCTGTTTCAGACACAAGCAAGAATGTTGTTGACCTTCTAGGCCTCCTGAACACACTGTTGACTGATATTCAATGGTTCATCATCTA